>NC_048596.1:147461323-148661323 GCF_003668045.3 Cricetulus griseus | reverse complement strand
GGCTTCCCCGATCCCCACCCCCGGTGGCCTTTCCCCGCCCGGCCCGAGAACAAGCACCGGGTGGGGCCGGCCCGAGAACAAGCACCGGGTGGGGCCGGCCCGAGAATGAGCACCAGGTGGGCCAGCCCGAGAACGAGCACCGGGTGGGCTGGCACGAGGGCGAGCACCAGGTGGGTCAGCACGAGGACAAACACCGAGTGAGCCGGCCTGGAGCTCTGCCCCTGAGCCCCCGCCCCGCCCGAAGAGAAACACTCCGTCCCAAGGTCTCCGCCCCCAAGGTCAGCCATCAGGAAAAGGGGGGGAATTGAGTCTGCTGTACCAGACACCAGACCTTGAGAATATGCTGATCTGGAATGGCTCTGTGTCTCATTTGAACCATCCAATGGAAATGATTCTGTATTTCGCCTCATTTGAAAGACTCTGTGTTTCACCTCATTTGAATAACTCTGTACTTTGCCTCATTTGAATAACCCTGTATAGCGCCTCATATACATTGACCAATGGGAATAGCTCTGTATAATGCCTCATTAGAATTATCCAATAGAATCCTTGCTCCTAGCTTGCGCCTTTTTCCTATATAAGGACCCCTTTTCCCTTGGCTCGGGGCGCTTAGCCACACAGAAGCTAAGTCGCCCCAGGTACCTGCGTCTCCAATAAAGCCTCTTGTTTTTTGCATCCAGTTCGTGGCCTCGCTGATTCCTGGGTGTGTGGGTCTCCCTCTACGAAAGTATCCCTTCGGGGTCTTTCATCACCATATCATACTTTGTAAGTTAAGAATCTGAGGGAAAAGACTGTACTAAAGATGCATGAGGTGGTGGGAATAAGCCTTGAGCTTATGCTGAGTACAAACAAAAATTGTCCTGCTAAATTAAATGTTTTATTTCTAGGTCCCAAAAAACTTGGGTGACCAACTTTGTGTTCTAAAATCATCCTAGAAAAATGATTAAAGAGTTAACATCAAAAGTAGTACAGTTGTCATGTATAAGCTGCAAAGACAAAGTGAGGTGTACCAGGGAGATTGGAGGAAAAGTAACAGAGACAGAAGAAACCTAGCAAAAGTGGAGAGTAGGAAGATGGAAAGCAAGGTTGGAACAGGTTCAGACTTCTGCCAGACATTTGGACAGAATAGAAGTGACCATCTAGTATGATGTAGGTTATACTGAGTGTCGAGATAAGGAGGTGAGCAGAGAGCCATAGGGAAAGCATCATGAATTCCGATTTCAGTTTTAGTTGCACCACTGCTTGCCACTTGGTGATCTCAGAATACACCAAAATTCTTTGATCTTAGTATTCAGATGAAATGGTAGTGTTGAAAATAAAGCAAAGATTTCCCTCATTGGGGAGTTGCCAAGATTAAAAATATCAGAAGTAACTTAACAGTGATATTGCTTGGCATATAGAAGATTAATAAGAATGACTGTTTTCTAAGCCCTACATTTAATGATGTGCACAGGGTTCTTTATTTAATTATTGATCCAGCTTTGGATTCTTCATTTTCTAGCATATGACCTCAAGGCATGTAAATGATACTAAAACCGTTTAAAACTGAACTTGTCTTAAATGGTGTGGTGGTTTGAATGACAACTCCCCTGACCTACCACCAGGGGTGGGTGTTTGAACACTTGGTCCCTGGTTGGTGGTACTATTTGGGAGGTGATACAGCCCTGCTAGAGGAAGAATGTCACTGGGCATGGGTTTTGAAGCTCACACTCATCCTACTTCCAGGTTGCTCTTTCTGCGCCATGCTTGCCTTTGAAGGTGTGAGCTCTCAGCGTCCTGCTGCTACCACCATGCCTGCTGCTTGCTGCCATGTCTCCTCACCATAATGGACTCATGTCCCTCTCCAACCATGAACCAAAATAAACCATTTCTTCCAGAAAATGCTGTTGGTCATGGTATTTTATCACAGCTACAGAAAAGCAACTAAAACAAGTGTGATGCTGCCAAAGAATTGAAAAGACTACATACCTTGATAACTTGTACACTCTATATGCTTTTATGTCTTTATTAGAATTGTGTTAGAGCCTTGTTCTAAGCCAAGAGATAAAATAAGAAAACACATGGCATGGATCTTGCCTGCCCTCAGAACGCTTCACCTCCATTGGAGAGAAAGCATTACTCTTAATTCAGGTTAGAATACACAGGCAACACCTTTATATATTGTGAGACTAAAAGAGAAAACAGATTCTGATAAAAAGTATTTATGGGGGCCTATGTGGTGGAAGTCAGAAGTCTAAATGATAAGAAAACACAACAGGCTTATGTTTTTCTATTTATTGGGTGTCATCCTGTTTTTACTAATCTATAGTACTGAATACTCAACTCAGAATACATGGTATGTAGATGGATACTTTCCAGCCTCATAACATTGAGAGCATGTGTGTTGATCAAGGCACACATATTCTGGTTTGTCCTTGCATCTAATTGAAATAGTAAGTTGCAGGTTAGTAATGAAATATTTATGTTTATGTTAAACTAAGTTGTGCATGTGTAACATGACTTGTTGCAAGTTCCATAAAAATTGTTTCTCAGACTGGACTTTTTCTGTCATCCTCTTCTTTTCTGTCTGTCCTCTCTCTGTCTCCATGTCTCTTTACCTCTTTTCTCTTTCCTGCCCCCTCCCTCCCCTTTGTAATGAAATTTCTCACTTAAAATAATTGTTTCTCAAGATTAAAAATGTGAATCTTTTTTTGTTTTTGTTTTTGTTGTTGTTGTTGTTGTTGTTTTTCGAGACAGGGTTTCTCTGTGTAGCTTTGGAGTCTATCCTGGCACTGGCTCTGGAGACCAGGCTGGCCTCGAACTCACAGAAATCCGCCTGCCTCTGCCTCCCGATTGCTGGGATTAAAGGTGTGCACCACCAACGCCTGGCTGTGAATAATCTGTAAATATTTATTTTTATATGTATGTTTTGCTTGTAATTATGTGCACCACATGCATACAATGCCAGTGGAAGCTAGAAGAGAGTATCATGTACCTGGAACCAGAGTTACAGATGGTTGTGAGCCAAATGTGAGCACTGGAAACCAAATCCACATCCTCTGCAAAAGCAATAAGCGTTTTAACTACTGAGACATTTCTCCAGGCCTGTGAATGATTTTTCTAACAACATTTATGTTTCTAAACTAAAAATAAGTCTATATATTTGCTTACATCTCTATTTTTGAACAATATTTGTTTTCAGACAGAGTCTCATGTACCTCAGGCTGGCAGTTAATTGTCAACATAGAGAAAGATGACCTTGGGCCCTTTGCCTGATATCCCCAGAGTGGGGCTGATTACAGGTATGCACCACTATACCATTTCAAGCTTCACTGGGGATGAAACTCAGAGCTTTGTGTGCTAGGCAAGCACTCTACAAACTGAGCCACATCCCCATCCTCTTTAAATGGCCTTCTGAAAATTTTCCAACTACCCTACACTAGAAGTAATGGAATTAACATGACAATCAGGACTGCTTATAGCAGAGAGGAGAAGTGTTGACATAGTGACCATTTGCACCTTCCTGGGGTTGTCCAAAAAGCCTCCAACCAGTCACTCTGTATGGCAGTCTCTCCAGTGCCCTTGCATTCATACAAGGCTGGGGAAAAGCAGAGAGTTATTAAAACATGATGGTTTGGTGATGACAAGAAAATTAAGCAGCTGGGGCAAGATGAGCCATGGACTCCAGAGAGAATCAAACTCATGTCCACAATAGGGCTCTACTACTTTGTTGGAAAATAAACACAATTCACTAGGTAAATTTGCAGTAGCGCAGTGTTTGATAGAAGACTGGTTCACACCTGCCGAGTACTGCAAACACAGGATAATAAAGAGCTTTAATCACAAAGATTGCTGATGTCCCCACTTATTCCAGAAGCTTTAAAGAAAAGCATTTGCTTGCTGTTTCATTTGGTTTAATGAAAAAGTGAAACCCAATATATAAAGAATTATGAGTTCATTTTTTCCTTCTTTTTCTTTTTGTATAGATTTTCAGCACATAATAATTTACAATGCATTTCCTCCTAATTAAACTGGACTCAAATTTCAGCCAAAGAAAACAGATGACCCCTACTGTTTTATTTTAATAAACTGGACAAAACCCCAGCTTTCTTTCTGTTATAGATTGGGGACCAGGTCCAGAGGGTTACAAGGAGAGGCAATTGCTGTTTTTATTTCATTGGAAAGCTCTTATTTGGTGACCTTGGTCTATAATGTTTTTTATGTGTGTGCAATTTATACCTTTTCCTGAGGAGGTAAGATTGCATACTGTGGGGTTTCTCTCTGGAGACCTGTTCTCCTGGCCGGATAGGTATGACAGGTTTAGGCATTAAATAGCTTTAAGCTTGTCAAAGAAAGATTATTAAAAATGTCCCTGCCTTTCAGGCTCCAAGCTCAGTGGGAGACCAAATGCTGTCTTCTGGGGCTGTCTTTCTATTTAGTCATGTCATTTGGCTCTTTGCCTATAGCAAAAAGTGAGACACCATCTGTTATTTCTCACTAATGGCTGTCGGCTCCGAGCTTGCCTGGCTCAGTGCTCACCCGTTTCCCACCAGCGGCTGGACACAGTCTCCCTAGCAGATTCTCTGCAGAGAAGTGTGTTTTATTATTAATGGACCAGAGAGGGAGTGGTGTTTACAGACTCTAAAACACAATTTAGATTTAAGTTATTGTCACTACTGTGTGACCACTGTGCAATGCATACTATTTGTCTTGTGTGATGGTGATCACACTATTTTATATGGGAATAGCCATTTGCCAATTAATAAGAAATGCTTGTATTACTTGACATCAACATTTTATTCTCAGGAAATCACAGAGTAGGTATTATTACTCCTTCTTTCTAGATAAGTCAAAATCATAATAAAGTTATTTCAGTTGTTAAGTACCATGGAAACAGAAGGGTTTACCTAACCTAAACCTAGAAGAACCCTCAACCACCTAACCGTCAGCTCTTCACAAAGCCCATTCGGCTATTGGGGTTATGGTTTAAAATCTCAAAGCCACTATATGCTAGGAGCTAATTATTTCCTCTTGGGAAATTTTCTGTTCTGGTGTTTATTTAAAGGTGAGGGCATATTTTCTGTTTAGCTTCAGAAACTACCAGGTACTTCTGGCTTTGCTAAATATGGTTCTCTGCCTACACAAGCAAACTTCCAGCCCAAAGACAGCCCTCAAGTTCAGCCCATTGTCAGGCACTTGCAAGCAGCAACTGCTTGAAAAATATTGGCATAAATATCAATTTGCAACTAGGGCATGTATTTTCTATTGTAAAGTCTCAACAAAGTAGCAGTGCTTTTGCCAGCACTTTTTATATAGCAACAGACAAAACTAACAAACAAGCAAACAAAACAAAACTTCAGACTGCCTTGTTCTAAAGCCCAGGCTGGCTTTGAGTTCCATATGTAGCCCAGGCTAGCTTTGACAACTTCCCAAGAGCTGCGATTACGGGTTCACACTATCACACCATTTACTAGGCAGTACTGAACCAGACTACAAGTGTGTAATGATTTCAGCTAAGAGGACACATTTTGTAGTTGAAAGTATAAAACCACTGCATGCTTTTTAAAAACTGATTTTTGTTTTTATCTGACTGATAAAATTACAAACACTGAAATAGCAAAGTAACAAAAATAAGATTAAAAAAACAGTTTAACTTTCTTGTAAATCTCAACCACCACCACCACTCCCCCAAAAAAACATTCCATAAGGGTATACTGTGGTTAATGCAATGATGAGCAAGGATGAAATGACACTTTCTTGTACTGCTGGCAATTTGAAGGAGTTTTAAAAATTGATACAGAATATAAATCATTACCCAGAATGTCACATTTTCAGTAAGTTAATACTATTGAACAAAAGTTTCATTGTCAAATATTTTTCAAAAACACTGCCTTGAAAATGTATGGGTCTTTTGGCATTTAAAAAAGTAAACAAGTCATTTTGTTTTTAATAATTAATTGTCATCATAAATCTCTCCAAATCTAATGTTTATGTGTTTTCTACAGCTGTTTAAAGTAGGAATTGGTTTTGCAATTTTTCAAATAGTTATTTTGCTACTGTGTCTTGAGAAAGACTCATCAAGTATATTATCTGCACATTCCGGGGACTTCTCAAATTCTCCACACTCCCAAGTCTCTCAGGGGAGAGCTGTCTCACTCCTCCATTTGTCCAAGGCAGATGCTCACATGCTTCATGTATGTATCCCTTCCTTCTTCTCCAAAAGCACCCTAACTGCCATCTCTTACATTTTTCCTCCAAGCCATTCCTTGCAAGGGGTCACTTCCAGTCTCAACTTGCATACCCAGCTGCCATCATTATCTGTCCTTGTGTCTGTACCATCACAGTGTGGTGGCTTCCCAGCTGACTCTCTGTAATCTATCCCCACATTTAGGACAGAACATACTTACTAAAATACAAACTGGATTTTGTAAATCAGTTCCCGTTATAACTTCACAGGTTCTCCACAAGGAACAATGAAATTCCGCTTCTCCATTGTTTTTTTTAAGACTTTCTGTGATCTGGTACATGGCTGTGTCACTTGTTGTCCCTAAGCTTTAATAACAATGGCCTGCTGTGGCTTCCTGAACACTGGGACTTTCTGGTATATATGTGATCTTCCTTTTTTACTTTTCTGGAACATTGTTACTTAAATGATCCCTGTGTCTCTGGGGCTGTAATTAATCCCTTGCCAAAGCATTCTAGTTTTATTATATACAGAAATACAGTTAAGTCTGTAATGAAGAATTTCTTACCCAGGTGAATTATTCTATGGTGCATAATTCTGGAAAGAGGCCAGTGAAAATGTGACCTCCCATGACCCCTGCCTCTTTGGATCATCTGCCCTTGTGTTGTCTTCTCCCACATTTTATCAGAGTTGGCCTGTATGACTAAGAATACTTTACATACATACATTACATACAGCAGTCACAAAACCTAGCAGTCTTTCTGTCTCTTTGTGGATTTCCCACTCTGAGTAAAGCCCATGGTTGCTCCTATGAAGAAACTCACACACAGTTGAGAATCAAGGCTTTCTGCTTCAGTCTGCAGAGAATGTCATGAGGTCTCTTCCCTAAACCAGTATAGTGAGCCATCTTGGATGTGTTTTCTCTAGCCCAGGTTTTCAGCGACAACAGTCCCAAGTGTTATCTTCCTTGTCACTCCATATGACCTTAAAACAGAACCACTCAGCTATGTGGTGTTCAGATACTCTGTCTTTACTTCAGTGAGGAATGTTTGTTGTTTTAAGACACTAAGCCTTCAGTACATTATTTATTATACACCTATGGACAAATACTACAGACCAGGATGTTCTCAACAGCATCCATGGTTGGCCTTTGTCAACATAGATTACACCATCGTAGCATGCTTGGCAGTGAGTCATCTGAAAACAGAAAAACTTGGCTTATCATTAAATACTCAAATCACACCTACCCACAGATGGAATACAATATAATTTTTTAAAGGTTTCTTATTTAAATGGAAGCTTACCCTTTTTGGGAGCTAGACATGAATACAGTATTGTAGACCTACTTCAGTCCACAGGAAGATCAAGAGGTTCCTCAGAAGGTTCTCTGGTAGTGGGGCTTATTTGCTAAGACGGGAGAAGGAATTTCAAGTTTATGAGACTTTTAAAGAAATCCTGTAGAGGAGACAATGTGAAAAATAGCATGCATGAGAAGGTGTGTGTTTTTCTTTTCTCTCAACAGAATTTAAGCTTGTGTCTCTTGGGATATAAGAGTCAACTGGGGGGGGGGGGTCAGGTCATGTCCAGGTCCTCAGTGAATAAGAACGTTATAAGGCCCCTGAGGTGGAGTGGGAGAAGGGGAGGGGTATGAGTGTTTATGTGTGTGACATCTGTGAGTGCTTCTGAAAGTGTTTGTTTTTAAACAAAATGAGGTAGCCTTACACAAATGAAGAATAGCATGACTCTTCACATTGTGTCATTTATAATCAAGGAAACCTCAAGCCCTTATACCTTATTTAAAACTGCCAAAGGGAATGAATTAGACTAAAAGAATGGACACCTCAAGGTAGAATCCACCCATCTGCTCACACTTGGTTCTCTAGACACACATCATGTCACCTTCGTGAAGATTAGCAGTAATCCCAGGCAACCATGAGGCAGTCGAGTCCCCTCCTCCCCAATCTACTTTCCTGCCAAGCAGGGCAAACAGGGAAAATCACTTTCTGAAAGTGCATGTGCTGTATCCCTAGGGATCTATTAGTCTAGCCAAGACAGATCTGTAAAGGCAGCCATGTGACCAGAACAGATCTCAAAGCATTCTGTGTCTTTGAAGGGAATTCTTAATTTTATTTCCCTTCATCAGATGTTTACCCCCAAGGACTGCTTTTTTTTTTAAACTGGGAAGTAAGTGACTCAAAAAAAACCTCCACCTTGAGATGGCCTTGAATAGTTTTCAATTTTTGTACCCTTGAATTATCTCCATAAAACTGCCATCAAGCTGTGACCCAGGCTGTATCTAAGAGGTTATGGAGGCAAAATGCTGAAACAAGTTTTCTCTTCTTTTGAATTAAAAGGTCATTCTACAGCCTCCAAAAGGTAAAAGTGCTTCCCTATAGGAATGGGCATCTTGAGCCCTTCACCATGCTCAGCTGCACATGGCTCTCGTCCCACTGCCTGCTCTTCCGGAAGCTGAATCTTCTGCTTCTTCCTGCTCCTGCTCTTCCATCTCTTCCTCTTCTCCTCATGTTCCTCTTCCCTCTATTTTCTTTCACCTCTTCCTCTGTTCCTTCTCTTTTCCTCTCTTCCCACTGCTCCTCCTCTTTCTCTCTTCCTCATCTCTCTCCTTCCTCTGCTCTTTTTGTAGTTTTTAACATGTCCTTACTATGGAGCCACAATGCTGATCTGGAACTGAGGAGCTCCCTACCTCTGCCTCCCAAGTACTGCAATTCTAGGTGTGTGTGCCCGTCCCCAATCAGTCTCTCCTTGATTAAGACTTCACTGCAGGTAGTTCTGAGAGCCTTGAATGCCCCCTCATCCCTTACCAAGTTATCTATCTGATGAGCTTAAAGAAGTCAGTTTGTGGTCACTACCCTCATTTACTTCTAGTAGGATCCTCAGATATACTTTAAGGACATGCTGCAGGCTTGAGGAGGTGACTCAGTGGGTCAGAAATCTTATTCTGAATGCCAGTGGACCTGAGTTCATATCCTTAACACATATGAAAAATACCAGACATGGCTGTGCATGTGCCTGTAATCCCAGTGTTGAAGGTCAGAAACAGGTAGATCCCAGGAGGAAGCTCCTTGACCTGCCAATCTAAATAAAACAACAGTCTTCCAGTTCAGTGAGAGACCCAGTCTCAAGGCAAATGCAGAGGAAGACATACAGCATTCTGCTGTAGCTGTCCCTAGTAGATGGGAGCTTGCATACATATGCATGTATAACACACATATGCACACACTCATAAACAAATAACAAACATGCTACATGCTTCTTTCATTGTGGTTGATCATGGCCTGTAACAATATATTTAGTGACAGGCAGAAAAATATCTATGTTCCTGTCTTGATCAAAATGCCATAAATTAGATAACTTGAACCACAAGCCTCTATTTCTCACAGTATTGGGATATGAGAGGGTAAAGATGGAGGTCTGCAAGAATTGCTTTCTGGTAGGATATGCTTTCCCAAACTGTTGATGGCTGACATGGCAGACAGGGAACTGATGGCTGAAGTTCTAATGTGGCATTAACCATCTGGTGAGGGTTAAAGATGCTCTAATCATGACTGCTTTCCCAAGGCCTCCTCATGTCATCAAATTACATAGGGGACACACCCTCCATATGGGATGTCAGGGAAGACATGAGCATCCAGTCTTTAACATTCCCTTACTAGATTGTTCTACAGGACTGAGACTCCTCATGGTCATAGGCACAGCCTTGCTTGAAGCTCAGCACAACCTAGGAGTAGGAAGAACATAAAGCCCACAGTTGCCTGTGACAGATTTCCTTCTGACTAGAAGCAAGTAAAACTCAAGTAGGAGCTCAAAGGGAATACAAGGTAAACAGGATCACAAGTTCAGGAAGACTGGCAGACTTGCTAGGGGAACAGAATACTAGCACAAACAGAAGTTTCAAAGCAACCATACTACTCACTATTCAAGTGAAAATGTGGGCTACTAACAGCAGATATGACAATCTGCTGTTATATGCATATATACCCAGGTTATGCATATATATGCATATATACATAATATATTTATAACCTGGAAGGTTCGCAGGGGGTTTTTGCAAACAGAAACTAGATCATCCAGATCAAGGACAATTTATGTTAATCTAGTGGACTGAGATGCTTGCTCTCCAACATCCATTAAGTGATAGAATCTACAGAATCTACTCAAATCTCTCTAGAGGAGGCTAGAGTGCTTCAACAATCAGGGGAGGAATATTTACACTAGCTAAAGGTAAAGAGTAGATGATGTTGCAGCTGATTGATTTATGGGACACATTATTTCAGGAAATCTATATGATACAGAATAAAAGATGATTGCATTATAGGCTGTCAGACATAGAAGCCCAGACTGCATCCCAGCCAGGTGTTCCCAGATTTTAGCACTCATTCCCTCCAAACTCACACTTTATCTTCTTGGGTAAGTATTTAAGAAACTCATAGTGTTTCATTCTCTGAATACTTTTGCCAAACCTTTGGGTTTTGAAGACAAGTTTCTAATAAAGACAATAAGAACACAAAACAGATGGTATGCAAACTTCTCTTTCATTCTTTGAAAAGTTTTAGATAGTTGCTGACCTAGAATCCTAGGAACACACTAAGGATGCAAAGCTCAGATGAAAAATGAGCCAACCAACAACAAAAGGTAGCTGTGCAAAATGAGACGTGTTTGCATGATCTCCTGGGGATACCAGGGAGTTAGGGAGCTTTCAGAATTCACATTCAGCTTCCTCTCAGCTTCCTGTCTCATTATGCACAAGATGAAGCTGATCAGGAGGGTTCCTGAGGATGGAGTGTTGCTGAGGATGGAAACTGAATTCACAGTTTCACTGTTTCTCTAGAGGAATGTGTAAAGGTCTCTCCCTGAGCCTGAGAGAGGCATGGGAGGAGAAAGAACAATGGAAAACTGCTTTCTACTCCTCCTGCTCTGCCTCAAGGAGAGAATAGAGGATCCATTGTAGTTGTGAGGAGAGCCTGAGACCTAAGTCCAGTGTGACTCAACCTCTCTACATCTCATTTTTTGTTCATGACACTTCACCAGATCACTCTTAAAGTCTTACGATTAAATGGGTTGATTTTAAGTTCTTGGAGTGGTTTCGGGTGCACACTAAGTTCTCCATAACTGTCTTCTATTACTTGATAATGTCAACAAACTCTTCAGTTCCCTCACTCTCTCTACTTCAGCTACATCAAGAGCCCAATATTGTTTCCCATAAGGTTTGATGGATCCCATAATCAGCCAGGCAATTGTTTGAGACTGAAATTTGAGATGGCTTTGAGAGATTTGGGCCAACGACACTCCCCTACCTATCTCACAATCCTCCCCAGACTACTGAGCACTTCATCTGATTTGTAAAAACAGCAATAACTTCAAGCACTCTCGGCTTTCCTCTTATCATCTTATGATCTTTGAATGACAGTAACATACCATCTTTTCTAGTATAGGCTTGTTAATATAAATGGTTTAGCAGATACATAGATGGTCCCCGATTATCCACTGAGTGTGAGTGAGAGGTACTCTTTGCAGAAGGCACTAGTGAAATACAATAACTTCTTCAGCCACATTTCTGAGCTGTCTTCTTTCTCCCTGTTTTAGCCACTCCTTTGTGTTCTCCAGGGATTTGAACCCATCATGCTGACTCTGGTTGGTTACCAATGCCTTTAGATTCATGGAGAGGAGGGGTGGGAATGAAATTAAAGGAAAACTCAACCAAATGCATGCTCTATGGGAAATAAGAAACCAAAAACATATTCAAACATGGTACAAGCAGAAATCAGATGAAAAATGAGCCAGTCCAAGCAAGTTTATGAGATGAGACTCATAGACTCAATTTAGAAACTCATGGTCCTTGAGCAGCAATAGTTCCAAAATTTATCTTCTAATTTCAGAATTATTCATTTTCTTAGCTCACAAATTTAATTGTCTTCCTGAACTTGGGTTTTCAGGTTGAGGGGTTCTTTTCCGGAGGCAGAATAAATAAAGAGGAAGGCAATCAATCATCAGGTGGTTTAACCTAGTCTGCATTCTGTGAAGATGGGGAACCCATTAATCAGGAGGACCCAGGAGTTGCTGTTCATCAAACTATCCAAACAGACACTAAGAGCTGGCCTTCCCATCCGCATTTCCCAGTTTGCTGGAGATCAGTGTTTCATTTTGACAATCATCAGGATGACAGGAGTGGGAAGGGTGAGCGGGGATGGGGGCAGGAGAAAGGGAGGGAGGGGAAACGGGGTTGATATATAAAATAAAAAATAAATAAATGTATGACTCAAACATGGGGGTAGAGAGCTTGCATGAGTAATTTTTGTTGGTGTTTTATCAGTAGCATTTAACAATACATCTATAAAAATGAAAATGTCCCCCCACATTGAAAGCAAATCCTTGTTTCTTAGATGCTTTGGGGTGATTGTTTCTCAAATGCTGTTGTCTTTTGGATTTTATTTTTTTTATTTTTTGGTTTTGGGTTTGTTTTTGAATGCCATGTTAATGGGATTCATCATTTGGGTCTGCTGACTTAACCAGAAGGCATCAGCTGGAGAGTAGCCCCTGTGCTTCTAATTGCTTAATTAGCATTCAAATCCAAGGTTTTAGAGAAGGGCTGGAATTATTTTAAGTTATGAGGTAGTTAATTGCTGTCATCATACCTCGGATGCTGTCATGCAGCAGCTATAAAGAAAAACTCATCGAAGATAAACATAGCTTGAAGTAAAAATTTGAAATCACAGTTTTTAAATTATTATATTATTTAAACCCACTTTAAAATAAATCACAGATTTTTACATTGTTTGATTCTTGACTCACAAGTAGCATTTGTCTTCTATGAAAATGATGTTTAATCATGAAATTTGTAATTCGTTTAGCCAACTCAATGAGTAGCTACTTCTTTGAAAAATAAATTTAATGTTTAATTTATCTCTAAAAGCATACATATTCATGGAGCAATATGATGTTTCATACATGCTCATACTGCGTAATATTCAGATGAGAGAAGCACACCTATATGCTTAAGCATTTTCATTTCTTCATGCTAAAAACATTTAAAATAATCTACAAAACCTTATTGTGTTTTGCAGGAATATATATGAGGCTGTTAAGTGCTAGTATGTGTCACTGTAATTATGAATAGAAAAGAATATCACAAGAAGTGGGCAGTGTGATAGAAATGAGACAAGGTCCAGAAACAAATACCCAAAGGATTTGACATCTGAGCAGAAGATCGCCATCACTACCGGCTCTGTAGGGCTAATCTCATCTACACTGTAAAAGTTTAAATTTGGCAAAATTAAAATCAGACAAGAGGTTATGGAATGATTTGTATGAACAGAAATCAAGAAAATTGCTTTAATAGGAAAATATGGAAAATTAATAAAGGGAAAAATAAAGATACATGAATAGTACAAATACAACATTCACAATGGTTTGGGATTTATTAAGTCAGAATATGTAAGAAGTGTTAATCAATAGCTAAGGAAGAAAACAAAAAAGTGGACAGTGTTATTTTACAAAAGCTGATTTACCAATTAAATTGCATGTTTAGTGTTCTGAACTATGGAAACATCTGTACATTCATAACTGGTCATAGAATACATTGATATTAATACATTTTTATAACCTGGAGGCTGGGAACAGAACAAGTAGGACAGTACTTGCTTAGGATGCACAAGGCTTGGGGCATGGTCCCCAACATATAGTAAAACTGTGGTCATCATCATCATAACAATAGTTTGGCAGTTTGTCCAAAACTGCAAGACATTGTACATAATTTATCTGGCTAATTATTTGTATTATCTGGCTAATTGTTTTGTAATTATTTTATCTCAAAGAAATATTTTTAGAGCAACAGATGTATACAATTACGCAGACTTTAAAATCTTCTATAAGAGACATCACTATCAAAAACCATCTACCCAGTGGTTTTTGTTCCTCAGATAATAAGGAAAGTAATTAAAAATATTTATAAGATTGGTGGTGGTAAAACTTGAAATTATATTTTAGTCACTGTAAAAAATAGATATGAGGAAAAACACAGAGATATGAAATTGCTGTTGCACTGGGCTAAATGAATTCTAACTGACATTAAGCTGCAGCTGATGGCTGATGGCTGATGGCTGAGACATTGGTTGCCTGAGTTTCCATGTAAAATTAATTGCTTCCCTGAGCCTCATTTTTTTTTTTTTGCAATATGAAGTGACATTCACCTCATGAGTTTGTTCCCTGTGTTAACTGATTGAATATGTCCACAATATTTAATTGATGCTCAGAAGGTAAAAACCATTATGCTCTTATTGGCATCAAATGAACAGTGAAATAAACTGAATAAGTGCACGTTATTCCAAATTCTAAAACAGCATCAGGGCCGGCAGACGTGGGAGGAATGGCTCAAGGAGTGTGCTCATCATAGAAAAGGCCTATGAGAAGACAGTGCTTGTAAAAATGAAGCAGGTGAGGAGGACTCCCATGGACATGAGGAGAGTAGTGAAGGCCAATGTCCTTGTGGGAGTTGTTGGTATTCTGATGACTACCATGGACATTCTGGGATAATTTGTTTTGCCAGTAATATCTGACTAGGAATCATTGCTGCCCATTGATTTAAAATAACATTTCCCTTGGTGCATTCCAGTAACAAAATTTTAAATGTATAAAATGTAATGGACCAAAAATTTCTTTGGCTAGGAATAATTGTTTACGTTTCCTGCATCGGTGAGCCTGTTGAGAGTGATTGGGCCTGGTGGGTCTTGTAGGCCTTGCTAGGCTTATGGGACTAACTAACAATGGTTGGCCAACAGCTGTGCTCCCATTGCCTCATGCCTGGTGAGCTGTTGGCATGGTTGTCTCATGGTCTTGGAAGAAAAGCAAAGAAAGACTCAATAGCCCCTTTCAAGCCTCTGGGCTCAGAGACCAGACTCTGGCAGTGAGGCCCCCTTGGATTATGTCTCAGGTACCTCTCTTGGTGTACCTTCATTCTTCAGCAATCCTGTCTTTGCTCTGTCAACATTCCAGGAGCCACAGCTCACCATGTGACCGAATCAAAGGTGGGATTTACTTAGCAGGAGAGGCTGTACAGCACAGGAAATAGGAAAAGGGAGCAAGGGAGGGATCTGAGACAAGTAACTACTGATAGTCACAACCTAGCAGATTCTGAAGCATGCTATAAGGAATGACTTGAGATTGCATTTTAAGCAATAACTATCATTTTATGTCAATAATGTGTATTTATTTCCCTGCATTGAATAGTAGAAACATAAGGAGATGTTGAATTTAAGAGTATTATGATCTAAGACAAAGTTGAAATTAGGTGAAAACAGTGAGTAAACATATTTCAAATTATAGTTAATAATTATACAGTTAATAATTCTAGGATAAAATCATTACAGAGTGATAAGAGAATGAATTTAGAAAATATCACTCATTAGAATATGAACCAGACAGTAGTATGAGAGAGATAGAAAGGGATTTGAGGAAGTGGAAGCATTAGAAAAGCATCTTCAAGTCTTCAGAAAGTAAAAAAAGAAGAGGCCAAGAGAGGGCAAAGGGGAGGATACAATTAAAGTACATTACACAAATCTGTGAAAAAGCTAAAAGAAGCTCATTATTCCACACAACAAATACAAGATGAACACACATACCCACACACCAAACTACACACACACACCACACCATACACACACACACACACACACACACACACACACACACACACACACACACGACACAAACACATACCACACACACACAAAGCTATAGCTGATAAGGCAGAAAATCCAAAGTGTTTTTTACATAAAAAAAGCAGTACCTTCAGATCCCCAGTGGTAGAAACTCACGACCTACAATGCAGTAGCTGGTTCTGTGGAGTAAGGACCAGTGGCCAGTAGTGGGAACTGGGAAACTGGATATAGCCTACAGGAAAACTATAGTGCCATCTTGGAGTTTCTGGTAATTCTGAAGGTGTGCTAAAAAAATTTATTTGAAAAAGACCTCCTTATGAACAACAAGAGTGAAACATTAAGAAACCCTTCTGAACTGCACCAAACTCTGGAAATTAGAGAGCCTCCTCACTCTTCCTGCGTCCATGTGCAATATGTAGGACCCAGCATGTCTTTAATAAGTCACTTTTGGATGAACACAGGACTCATAAGCTCTGTGGTTGTGCTGTGGTTTCCATGTCCTCCATAGGCTCAGACATGAGACTTGGTCCTCAGTGGGTGGCACTCTTGGGGAGGTTATGGAACCTTTAGGAGATGGAGAATTGCTGGAAGAAATGTGTCCTGGGGCAGGCTTTGAGGTTGTATTGCCTGGCCCCACTTCCTGTTTTCTCTCTCTGCTTCCTGTATGTAGTTGATATGTGATTAGTCAATGACATAACTAACTGTCATTCCCTACTCCAAGGCACTGTATTACTCTGGAGCTACAAGCCAAAAAAAAAAAAAAAAAAAACCTTGCTTTTTTGTCAGAGTATTTTATCACAGCAACAGAACAGTAACTGATAATGACAGTTTGTAGAACATCTTCATGCAGTATCTCAAAAGTAGGTATCGTTTTCTCAGTATTCCTGGTCAAGAGAAGGAGCACATTTCACTGGAACTACCCTGAAGTGTTTTCTGAGTTGGTTCTCTGCCTGCCAAATGCCTATGATATCACCCAGGACTGTGAGCATTGAATGTACACAGACAAATTCACCGTCAAAGAGAAATATTTATAAACTATGAGACTGGCAATCTCTAGAAACCCAGTGAAAGTCTTCCCTGAAACCCTCAGCCCTAAGAAGAGCAACCATCTGCCTCTCTTGGCCAGGAGAGCCTGTGTGTGAATCATGCTGCTGATTCTTCCTCAGAAACCAGTCAAAACAAACCTCACCAGGCAATTGCTCTTTTCAGTAGACATTTCCCTGAAATGGCTGTGCTATGTTTATACTATGCATTATTTAAAGTCCCCAAACTGCTCCCTCTGAAGCATTCAGCTAAGCAGGGAATTCTGGCACACCTTCTTCAGTTGCATGGACAAATCTTGGAGCCACCTTTTCTGGGTTTTGTCTCCCACATCCACTTGATCGGTAAATGACCAGACCCATGTGGTGAACTAAATTCCATCCCTTCTCACATCTGTACTGCTGTCTTTGGCTGAGACACCATCTTCTCACTGGGGATAAAGATGTCTTCTCATAAGCACCCAGCTCCACTCTTGCCATTGGCTTTATCACTTCCATGGCAGTCTTATGATATATAAAGCTCTCTAGTAGATTCCAATATGCTTGACACAAGTTATAAAGTGTCTCTGTGATTCTATAACTTGACTACACCAAATATGGATGAAGAACCTCACCCAGCACACACACACACCAGACATGTATAACCCCCAACACACACACACTGGAATTTTGTTCAATCAGAAAAATGTTACATTATTTTGGGGAAAACATGTGGACTTGTTACCATCATGCTTAGCCAGATAAGTTACCCAGAAGGAGGAATACCCATGCTCTCTCTCATATGTAGAATCTAGATTTTTTTAAAGGACATGAATGTAGATGGGATAATATTTGGGAAAAAGAAAGGAACCAAGAAGAGGAGAAAATGACACAAGGTGAGGGGTGACTAGGGTGAATATGACATATGTATGCATGTATGTATAAAAATGATGTTATAAAACCCAGTATATTTATAACTAATACATGCTAATAAATGAGCAAAGCCATTTCTCTATGACTTGAGAAATTAGATGATGGTAATAGACATCAGAAATACAAAACCAAGTAACAGTTTTCCTATTACCTGGGTTTATCCACAAGAATAAAATCCATGTCCATTAGTCCACCAGAACTTGTCACTGAATGGTGGAGAACAGGCAAACCAATGTGTAGAATTCTGCAATGGCTGTACAGACACTCTTTTTTCCCAGGATAGAAGGATTCCCTCCCCAACCCCTGCCAGAAGTGTGGGATCCAGCTGTGATCAGAGTGTCAACACAGGAGATGCCTATGTGGATGTACATTGACTGCTGGTCCCAGTGAAGTGACCCACGGCAGCAGCAGCAGCAGGGATAAATCATGCTGGCAGTAGGCATCTACAACATGAAGCCCTAAGAAAGGCATGTTAATGCTTCTTTACAAGAACCAATAACTCCAATCTAAACAGAATCCAATCCAAGGTCAGTCTATAAAATATCTAATGTTTCTCAAAACACTTAAAAATTACAAAAACCAGAGAAAATCTAATGAACTCTCACAACCAAGAGGAGCTCATGATGATAAGAAGGCTAAAGGAGAAGCCACTTATTGATAAGATCCTAGGACAGAAGAGGTAGTCATCATTTAAATACTTGAGAAATGCTAGTGAAGCTTGGACTTTAGTGCAGGAAATTTGGAAAACGTAAGATAGTGACAGGGAAAATTGGGTATGGCTCACAGGCAAACTGGCCATCTCAGAGCAGTGACTTTTTTTGGTATCTGTGTCTTACACCCTTTCTTTTGCACAACATCTTACTATAGTGTTTTTAAAAATTGTGTTCATGTGTGTGTATGGTGGTGGGGCACGTACATGTGCCCAGAGATGGGATGCGTTCTTAACTGTTGGTCCATTTCTTCAGACCACAGTAACTTCGTCTATGCCTCAGAATCTTCCTCATGACTGCCCACGTCACTAGGGGAACAGTTTTGTCATTCTCCAGCCCACCAACCTTTTCCTTTGCCGGTGTGTTTCTTTTCCAAGGGACTATCCTTCCCAACAACATATCCACACCACCTCTCTTTCACTTAGGTCTTGGTTTAAATATAACATATGTAAACAGGTTTACATGGCCTAAAATTACACAGTTAATTGTTCTCCAATCTGTCCTATTCTTTTCACCATCCGTGATTTGGTATATTTATTAATTCACAATTTGCCTGTTTGCTCATTGTCATTTCCGCTCACTAGAGTATAAAAGCTATGAAGGCCAGGGGCCCTCTAGTTGCCACTCTTGTGTCTCACAGCTCTGGTGGAATGCCTGATGCATCATGGGTATTCAATGCAGTATCTCTTGCACCACACTCCTTCCATAATCCAGATATTTTCATGTCCAGTTCTGTCAGTCTCTTCCGACTCTTACCTGATTGCTCCTGATCACTGTTCTACAGATGAAGTAACTGAGGTCAAGTAAGTGTTTTGTTTTATAACCTGCTTAGCTCACACAATGAGCTTGTGACAGAAAGTACTCTTTTCCATAATCGCACACCTGGGAACATACAGAGGTGGAACTCCCCTCCTTTTCCCTTTTGATTAACTACACACACACACACACACACACACACACACACACACACACACACACAAAAGCATACACACACACACACACACACACACACACACACACACACACACACGCACACACAGTAATTGACAAAGCACATTGGGATTTTCATATGAATTTTCTTCATCTTTAGCGTAGCTCATGTGAGAATATTCTACTTTCCACCTTGGAATGAATGAATGAATGAATGAATGAATGAATGAATGAATGAAGTAGCCCTTGTGTGTTACAAGAAATCTTTCCACCAAAAGCCGCTGAGCCCCACTGCCACATGTGCGCTTTACGCCAGCTGAATGCCCGAGTTAGGCCCAAATGAATACACAGAAATTTGTATTAGGTTCAAAGCTGCTTGGCCAATGACTAGGATTCTTCATCGGCTAGCTCAGTCTTAATTATCATAAATCTATATATTTTATAAGACTTATCTTATCGGATGCCTTGTTGGCGTCCTCCCTTGCCGGTGGATCACATCCTGCCACTGGAGGAGGTGAAGGGAAAAAGGGGACCCTTCCTGTTTCTCCTTCGCTTAAATATGAGTCTCCTTGCTATGTCACTTCCTGCCTGGATCACTACTTCTCTACTACATTTCCCAGAATCCTCTTTGACTCCTAGTCCCATCTAACTTGCTGTCTCATTGGCCAAACAGTATTTTATTTAACAATCAATAAGGTAAACATACACAGTACATTCCCCATCACTTGTGGTCAGAGCACTTGGATGCCAAAGAGACAGCTACTATGAATATGTCTAAACTTCCTTCTATCCACTTTTGAGTTGGACTTCAGAAGGACTTGGTACTTTGAATATGATCCATTCTTATGAAATAATCTCTAAAGCCAGATTGCCTCTTTTCCTTGTCTTTGACAACACTGTCATCAAATGTTTGCATGTCTTTGAGAGACTACACACAGTACAGGTCATCTGCATTGTAGGTCATGCTGTGTATGACTTTGCTCACTCATCAGATATTCTCAAAGTCCCCAATGCACCAGGTGATGGACAGGGCACAGCTGGATCTTAAGAAATGTATAAGCTACTGAGATAAAAATGCTAAGAATTAACATTAGTGGCAGCACAAAAATAGAACAGGTGGCCAGAAGAAGTTTATGTAAGCAAAAAAAAAAATGAACCAATGATTAGCAAACCCAGGAAGGAAAGGGAGCCTTCACTAACTCAGAGGAAAGTTCTTGGTTGTGGGGAGCAGGTAGGAAGCAAATGGGAAATATCTCCAGTGTGCAAAATTCAGGTATTTATAAATATTTTGGGCTTTTTTCCCACAAACATATCTTCTAGAACTTGAGAGATTCTTGTGTTTTTTTTTTTCCTTTCTGTTGCAATGTGAAGGTCCCAATGAACTCTTGCTGTGGGAAAGAAAATGATCCCCAAACACATATGTTCTCCAGGAACATAAATTGTATTTCAGCTTTCACAGGTGTTTTACTCTGCCTGTTAAAACTGGGGTCTTTCTCCAGCAAAGGTTTTCCAGAGGATCTGGTCATAAGTGCAATCCACACATGTCCTGACACTTTCTCTCTGTTTTGAAATCCACAGTATTATGTTTTTCCTAAGAGCCACTACAATGGTCTCAGTGGCCCTCATCTTCCATTTTATCTCAATCTACCACTAGAGTGCACCAAAATATTTATTACAAGCTCAGTGAGCCAAGGACTGTACTTCAGCAGTCCTCTTTTTCTTGTATTTGACAACTCTAACTAAATGGCTATGTGAGACTAGGCACACAGTTTAGCACATCTCCATTGTAGAAAAATAAACAAGTCCTATTGTTGAACTCAGGCAGAGATGATGACTTGATTTAGGAGTCAAGATTGTAATGAATCACAGCTTTTGCTTGTAGATCCCATATTACAAATTTGTGCGAGAACGGAGGAGGGAGTCTGTTTGGCAATTGTAACGGAACAGCTTGGAATACACACCGCCCTGGTATAAAATTTGGCAGAAGAGATTCCAAGATGTCAGTGAGCCACAGCTGCTCTGAAAATTCTCAGAAGACTCTAGGAAACCTAAAATTATCATCACTATGTTAGTATTATTCATCTCAATAACATCATCTTTGCTTCTATAGTACACTGAGTATGGGGTGATTCCCAGCTCTAGGGTGGACCTCAAGTGTGGCAGGCATGGGAGAGCAGGCATTCCAAATCCAAAAGTTCCTGGCCACGAATGGTCATTATTAATAACTTGTTACTTTGACTGGAATAGTTTATCCAGGACAGGTTTATTAAAATTAATGTCCTACACATGAAACAAAGTCCACATAGTATGAAACCTTGGCCAGTGACTCAAAACCACACTTTTTACTGCCCTGCTATGTATAGAAAGCTTTTTTTTGGACCACTGGCCCATGAATAATGACATATTAATTATGAAAGCTTGGCCTTAGTTTAGGCTTCTAACTAGCTCTTATAACTTAATTAACCTGGTTCTTTTAATCTACGTTCTATCACATGGCCTGGCTACCTTCTTTCTATTCCTTATGTCAGACTTGTTCTGCATCTTGTTGGTGGCTCCCACTTGCCTAGATTCATCCCTCGGACTTTCTATCTCTCTCTTCCTGGAAGTTCTGTCTATCCTCTCCTGCCTAGCTATTGGCCATTCAGCTTTTTACTACACCAATCACAGCAACACATCTTCACACAGTGTACAAATATTCCACAATGGCTGTGTGTGTAATAGAGACTCACAAACTGACTGAATTTGCCAGTTCATGCAGCCCCTCTAAGTTGCACTTTGATATGTGACTATTTTTGCTTATTTGGTTGGTTAGTATTTTGGTTGGCTTTTTGCAGAACATGATACTTTTGTGTACCCCCGGTACTCACTATGTAGCCCCAGCTGACCTTGAACTCAAGACAACCCTCTTGTCTCAAGACTGTTGAGTCACACGTAAAGGCTAACTTCACATACTCATATAACTGTCTCAAAGTGTTTCAATAATAATGCCTTGAAAATTGCTATCTTTACTTTCTCTCCCTTTCTTTCAATGTGTTTTTGTCTGTCTCTGGTAGAGCACTTGCCTAGCATGCAAGTACTGAATAAGAAAAAAAAGGAAGGAAGGGAGGGAGGAAGGAATTGAAAATCAGGCATCTAGACTCAAGGAGACATTTCACAAGTAACTGCTAAATATTCAATCTAAAAGGGACACAGATAAAAATTAAGAATCTAGAAAAGCTTCAACTTGAATGAAAAAGATGTGCTAGGCAAGGACAAAATAGAAACCATGAGACTCTGTACAAACCACTAAATTAAAAGTCCATACTATCTAGAGAATAAAATGTTTAATTACCATCTGAAGAAGGCATCTGACAAAAATATAAAAAAACTGCCAGCAAACTAGGGGTGGAAGACAGGAATCTGAATCTGCCAACAGATGTTGCTGATATTTCCATCAAACATTATAGGTAGTCAAATGTCCAAAACTTTCTTTTAAAATTACCTACAAAATTAATTTGCCTACTGTGGTAATAAAATTTAAAGCACAAAATTATTAAAATTTGGAAAGAAAACAATAGTCATTTCTTATTAACATAAATGTCAAATGATAATTAGAGTCATCAGGTTTAGGACTCAGGATGCTATTGGGGGATAAAACATGGAGTCAGATCTGATAGATAACAGATACTTTATTGAGAAATAGTACTCACAGATCTGCCTAGCTATGCGGCAGGGAGCAAGGGAAGAAGGGAAGCGGGTGCGCACCCCTGAACTCGTTAAACCATTCCCATGTCACACTGACCACGCCTGTGATCAGCGACACCTGTGTCCAGCCCCAATCAGGTGTGGTTAGCATTACCTGGACCATGCCCAAGCTGCCCTGGTTATCAGTACCTCTAATCATGCTTTCTCCCTACAGGATGCTGCCTGTTTATAGACTAAAGAATGAAGATAAATTGCCTATCTATCCTCTCTCCATCTCAACTTCCTCCCTTCTTTCTTTCATTTCATTTCCTATCCCTTCCTTCCTTCTACCTATCCATCCTTTCTTACTTTCTTTCTTTCTTTCTTTCTTTCTTTCTTTCTTTCTTTCTTTCTTTCTTTCTTTCTTTCTTCATGATCACTTCACTGCAGCTTCTTCAGTACAGGATGACTGTCATTAAGTCTAGCTCAATTGCATTTCTATACAGAGGAAAGAATATATACAGTTACTTAGAACTTATTCTAATGTGATTTGACCTATTAAAAGGCCATCCTTTCCTTTTCTTACACAATGACTGTAAATCAGGAGGCCATTAGAGCCCTCAAGCTATTCTCATCTAAGTCAAAAGGAAAGGGCTTGATTAAAGGATCATCAATTTTTGTTAAGCAAAGAACTACTATAAAGGATAATTATATTTCCTAAAGATAGATTTGTCTGCAGGATAAAATGAGAGTCTAATATCATTATATTTAATTTCCCTGCTTCTTTCTCTACAAATAACCAAGATTTGAAATATTAATTCTTACCACAAATATAAGACTTACCATGTCTGCCTGAGTAAGTGGACATAGTACAAGGACAATCTTCTGAAACCTGCAGACAGTTTTTGTGTGTAAATTTACCAAGACTTAGACAAATCTTTCACCAAGATTGCCATTCTGAAATTATTTTGGAAATTTCCTTTGACTCAATTTAACAGCATAATCATTTCTGTCCAGTCTGGATATTTAATATGTCACAATCCTCAATGAAATGTTTAACAAAATTCATTTGGTGTGACAATTTTTGCATGTAACAACACATTGTCATACATTATATTGACTCAGCTTACTTGATCTATATGTATTTAGCTATAGACTGTAGACAGCAATGTGTCACATTCACTCATCCAATAGGTGTTCTAGCTTGGATCTGTATTACACTGTACAAGCCAATGTATTAAAAGCTTGTTTTTCAGGTCCAAGTGCTATTGGGAGGAGTACAAGCTTTAAGAACTTAGTAGGAGCTATTGGAACAACGTGGGTACAGTTTTAAAGAGGATGAAGGGACCCAATGCCTATCTTTCTCTTTTGAATGCTTTTGCTTTTTTCATCTGTTCTGACTGTGATCCATGGTCTCACCATAAACTAAATAATAGTGAGTAGAGATTCCTGAAGTTGTTAGATATAAACAACTCTGTCTTTATAATTGTATTTCCTCAGCTACCCTGACCAACATTAGGTGTACTATGTGAGTCCCTGCTAGGTGCTATGAATCCATGTCACTTTCCCATAACTTAAGTGATCAAGCAGAGCTTTCCAGAAGAAGAAAGGTTGACAATGACTGGTCCAGCCTAAGACCTATGCCACAAGAGTAAGCCCACTCCTGACACTGCCTGGAACACCAGGACCCAGAGGCTGGATGGCCCAGAGATCTAGGACAGACAAACAAACAGGACTAGAGGGAAGAAAAGTCAATGGAATGAGGCCTAATGCTATTCTCCTATACTTATAGACTGGTTCCTATCCCAATAGTCATCAGAGAGGCTTCATCCAGCAACTGGTGGAAACAGATACAGAGACCCACAGTCAAACATTAGACTGAGCTAGGGAATCCTGATGAAGAGAGGGAGGAAGGATTGTGGGACCCAGAGGGGTCAAAGACATCCCAAGAAAACCCACAGAATCAACTAACCTAGGCTCATAGGAGCTCATAAGACTGAAATGACAACCAGGGAGCCTGCATGGAACTGACCGAGGCACTCTGCTTATATGTCAGGAGTGATTGTGTAGTTTGGTCTTCTTGTGAGACTCCTAACAGTGGGAGTAGAGGTTGTTTTTTACTCTTTTGTTGGCTTTTGGGACCCTGTTCCTCATACTAGGTTGCCTTGACCAGCCTTAAAACACAAGGCAAAGTGCTTAGTCATATTGCAACTTGATATGGCATGTTTTGTTGATATCCATGGGATACCTGCCCTTTTCTGAATAGAAACAGAGAAGGAGTTGTTTGGGGGATGGGAACAGAGTGAGGTAGGGGAGGGACTGGGAGGAGAGGAGGGAGGGCAAACTACAAACTTCAGTGGGGATGTAAAATAAATAAATACATTAAGAAGGAGGAGGAAGAGAAGGAAGGTTAAAATGAATCTGAGAATCACCTGAGATATTTAAGCAGAATCCAGGCAGCTATTGTGAGAAAACACTCAGTAGGCACTATAGGAGGAAGAAGGCCGATGTTGTTAAAGACAGAGACAAAGGCAGAATGAACTACAGAGAGTCTGCATTCAGTATCACATCAGGGAGCAAAGCATTATGTGGATCCATGGAAGAATGGAAGATGATAAACTGGAGGGATTATTCCTGAGAGTCTTTAGAGACTCTATGGCCTAGACAGCAGATTCATTCACAGTTCCAGACTCCAGGACTATAAGAAATGAATCTCTGTTATTTTCAAGCCATACAGATTAGGACAACTTTTAATGACAATGCTAAAATACTAATGCAGGAGCTATCATATGGTTGAGGGCCAAGCTGGGCCTACCCACCTGCTCTACTTTCCCTTCTGTTGCTGTGATAAGACATTCTGACCAAAAGCAACTTAAGGGAGGAGAGGGTTTATTTGGCTTTCTTTTTCTAGGGCACAGTCCATCACTAAAGGGATTCAGGGCAGGAACTTGAAGGCAGGACAGATTGCTATTCCATCCAACATTACCTCTAGGAAGGGACCTTGCTCACAGTCAAGGAACAGCCAAGAAACCATGGAATTAGACTTCTTGATGGTTAATTATCAGGCTAGCACTTCACTGGTTTTCTTATACTGCCCAGGACCACTTGCCTAGGGCTATTGTCAGATAATAATACAATGTACAGGGATAAGAACAGTATTCAAGGGATAAATAAGGATTTTGCCAGAGAAAATGAACACTGCGTACTAGTTCTAGGTGAATTTGTGGAATGGTAAATTCTTCCACTTGACTGTACATCACAGGAGTGGAAGGTGAAACTATTTACATAGGATCCTTGAACACTAACCTCAAGAATTTTATCTCCTGATTTTTAGGTACTGAGGAAATATGGAAAGCCTTTGAACAGAGAGTGACATCTTCAAAGTCTCTGTTCGGGTAACATAGACTGAAAGCCAGGAAAGGCTGAGTATGATGAAACAGTTGCAAGTGAACCTGTGGCAAGAGAAAAAAGTGAGCCCACCATGCTGGTCCCATATCATCTGTTTTTCTGTACTGAAAGACCCGCTCGACATGCTTCTGCAAGTCCCCTGCCCTCTGCCTCTCTGTCTTCCCCGCCTGTGCTGGTGCTGGGTGTTCTCTCTGGAGCAGGCGGGATGGGCTGGGGAGGATGGGGGATGGGGATCGGGTGGGGGCGGGAGGAGAGTTGGCCGAGGAGGAAACGGGGCGCTCCCGCCGCCCTGCTTCCCCTCATCCCGCTGTCCCTGCTGCAGCTGCGATTGCAGATGTTGGGGGGCACCCCTTGAAAGACCCCTGCCCCTTAGCTCTCTCTTTCTCAAGTTTGCCTCCTCCTCCGGTCGGCGGCTGGTGGGGCTTGCAGCGGATGCCTCTGCTCCTGCACTTCCCGATCCCCACCCCTGCCGGCCTCCACTTCCTCCGCCGCCGCACGCCCGGCCACCGGCTCCCTCCCAAGCCTTCACCCCGGCGGGGCCCGTGCCCCCGGCCCGCCCGCCTGGCACCGCGCCCCGGGGCTGGGGCCAAGCGAGGAGCCCGCGAGGCGGCGAGAGGACCCCCCCCGCACCCCCGCCTGATGGGGAACGCTCCGTCCCAAGGTCAGCCATCTGGACGGGGAGGGAGTTAAGTAGAGCCAAAGCCGTTTCGCCTGATTATCAGACCTTGAGAAAATGCTGATTTGAAATAACTCTGTACCTCATTAAATTGTCCAATAGAATCCCTGTAACTATGCTTTTCGCTTCTGCACTGTCCTTCTTGCTATATAAGGACCCCTCTCCCTTGGCTCAGTGCGCTTGGCCCACAGAAGCTAAGTCGCCCCGGGTAACCGTGTAACCAATAAAACCTCTTGCGGTTTGCAACCAAGTCCGTGGTCTCACTGATTCCTGGGTTCAGGTCTCCTTCTGCGAAAGTACCTCTTCTGAGGTCTTTCAGTACTTTGGACATAGACTCACAAAATCAAAGCTATCAGAAGAATCATTTCTAAGGGTCTTCTGAGGAATATAATTGTGTACATGCCCCAAGGAATAGTTCCAAATCCATAGACATTCAGACCACCCTAGATCACAAAAGAAAACCAAACAAAAAGCAGACATGTAGGAAGGAAAGTGGGGAGTTGTTAAGGGCAGGAAGAGGACAAAAGAGGGTGAATGAGGAGAGAAAAACTAACAGAACGATGTATGTGTATGAAGTTGCTAAAGTTTAATTCATTAGAACAAGCAAAAAGACAAAATCTGGAGTTCAGCTGGCATAGGTTTTCTATTACGAGCTATCGCAATATCTCCAGTCACCCTGAGCCAGAGTGAAGTTCATATTCCATACAGCTGGCCAAGTTTCTGTGTAGCACACTTGACTGATCGATTATCATTCTTCCAGTAGGTTTTAAATGTAAACCAGTGGCTTGGATCCATATTTTTCCTTAGAAATATATTTAGCACCTTAGGGGTAGGCAATGTTCCATGGCCTATGCTATTAAATATGACCAGGAAGTGTTTGAAGTGGGTGTTAAAAATCATTCATCTGGAGTTTGAAGAAAAAAAAAAACTCAAAACAAAGCAACTTCCTATGATCTCTGTGAAGGAAGTTAATTGTAAAATACCCTTCTGTGGTAGCTGGAAGGTTTGAACTGTGTATCAAGTTCATAAAGGAAATCAAATTAAATGTGAGCATATTTTTCCCAGATCTGATTTTGGTTTTAGAATATTAAGGTGGATCTCTAACCACAGCCAGTGACTATTGTAGTCTATTCTTGAACTGCATCTGAATAGTCACATTCCATAATAGAAATGTTTGTCTTTCCATTCTCAGGGCTGGTGCCTCCATGTGTGTGGCCACAGCAAGTCATTAATGTACAAACTAACAAGGAATAAGGCAGAAGACATATAGTGTGGGGGACCGAATATCCCTGTTATGGAATATTCTGGGATCTAGGCCTTGGCTGACAAAAACAGTGGTGGCGCCAGGAAACTCACCATTGTATTGTTAATTAACACCAGGCTGTAACTGTTTATGGTGGCCGAAAGGTGATATGCCTCCTAATTTGCATCTCTGTAGCTTAAGCCTTGAGTAGGCCCATACCTGGGCTCAAGACTGCCTGCTTGACCAAGAGTTGTTTAGGCAACAGAATCACTTGATGTTAGCGATATGCATTGTGAAAGATGCTTCCTGATGTTACCCCTGCCCTTAGAGGACTATTTAAATGGTCCTCTCATTAAACAGGGGCCGCTCGGTGTCAGCTGGGAGCCCTCCTGAAATGATATAGTGTTTCCTGTCTCATCGTTAGCATGTTGGGTAATTAAACTTCCCTAGTGCACACACCTCCACTCAGAAATGGACCCAGGACTGTATGGCTGGCTCTGTCCATAGTCCTGAAGACATCAGTCCAGAACAAGTCCTGGGCTTTATGCTGTTTGAAATCGACCTTTCAAGATCACGACACCCTAGGATCTTAAGGTAAACCTGGAATTACAGTGATTTTATACAGCTGATTCCATAATAAAATCCCAGTGGGTACTTGTTCATACTAACCTATGAAATATTTTTAAATTCCAGTGTATAAGAAGAGCAGCTATTTATTACTTTAAATTCTTTTTTTAACTGCATTTTTTTTTATTAGTTCAAATTGGGAACAAGCTCGTTTCACATGTCAATCCCTTCTCCCTCTCCCCCCCTCACTTTCACCCCTCCTACTCCACCCCGGCCTACCCCCCCACCCCATCTGTTAGACCCCCGAAAACTCAAGTATCCGGGGTCCCAGGCCACGTTCGAGGTCACCCCAATCACCAGGCGGATTCGAGAGCTTGCTGCAAACTGCACGAGGCTTTATTGTAATTTAACGAGCTAACCCCATGTTAGCTCGGGTCTTTGACCCACCAAACATTGGCGGATGGCTAGCAAAGACGGCTCCTAGGGGCTCCCGAAAGATCTTATAGGGCAGCCTAAGGGGAGTGTCCAGGGGTACGCACAGGCTCACGATTGGTGTGCCTCCAGGCTTGGAGGGCTTGCCCTGTGTTGATTGGTCAACTGGTTGTTATGGCCCACAGGCCCTCCCAGGGTGGTTGCTATGCTCTCTACATCATTGCTGTGCGCTTGTCCGTAAAGCACACCCAGGGTTGTAAAGTATAGCGCCACCAGCTAACTTCTGATTGGCTCCTTGTCACGAGACAGGCATCTGACTTTCTAGTGTCTGGGACAAGGTCATAGAAGCACGTGTTCGGCGTTATGGCTGCCAAAAGGGAAGCTGGTTCCTTCGCATCCACCCTTCGCTCCCTAGGCAGGGTAGGGCCCTCAACAGGGGGCTCCGAAAAGCCCACCACATCATCCTGGGCTGGGCCTAGGACCTTCCCCATGTGTCCAGTGCAAGAGTACATCCCTTCACATGGGATGGGCTCTCAAAGTATCTTCTTACACCGGGGAAAAATACTAATCCATTACCAGTGGCCTCCTAGAGTACAGATGCCTCCTCATTGACATCCATGTTCAGGGATCTGGATCAGTCCTGTACTGGCTGTAAGAACAATACACCTGGATGACCCTGACCCTGACCCCGCCCCCTAACAACGGGGCACTCACCCACCATGCATTGCAACCTGTGAGGTGCAAAACCCCAGTGCGCATATGCAACATTTCCTTTAAAAGGTCCTGCCACCCATCCCTCTCTCTCTTCCTTTTGGCTCCTCTTGGGTTGGCTGACTACCCATCCCCATCTCCCCCCTTTTCTGGTAAATAAACTCCACGTGGGTTGTTTATCCGTTGTTCCTTTCTTTATATCAGCAGCTGCAGCTTAAACAAAAGAATAACACTGGCCTCCCAGACAGCATCTGGGGTCGATGTGCTCCCCCTTGTTCAGGCCAGCTGTTTTTGTAAGTTTCTCCAACCTGGTACCAACCCCTTCGATTTTCATTCCTCCCTCTCTGCAACTAAGTTCCAGAGTTCAGTTCAGTGTGTATCTGTGGACGTCTGCCACTGGATGAGGGTTCTAGGATGGCATAAAAAGTAGTCATCAATCTCATTTTAGGGGACGGGCATTTAGGTTATCCTCTCTACCATTGCCTGGATTGTCAGTTGGTGTCATCCTTGTAGATCTCTGGAAGTCTCCCTAGTGCCAGATCTCTCCTAGGACCTATAATGGCTCCCTCTAATATGGTATCTCTCATTCTGCTCTCCTCTATTCTTCCCCCAACTCAATATTTCTGCTCTTCCATTTCCTCCTCTCCTCTCCTCTTCTCTCCTCTTCTGCTCTCATTCTGGCATCTCCCCCTCCCCTACCCTCATGCTCCCAATTAGCTCAGGAGTCCCTGCCCCTTCCCATTCCTGGGTCCATGCATTTATCCTTTATAGTACTTCATGTTTCCCAATTTCTTTGGTGAAGAGGATTGTAGGCTGGTAATCCTTTGCTCTATGTCTAAAATTCAGATATGAGTGAGTACAACCATGTTTGCCTTTTTGTGACTGGATTACCTCACTCAGGATGGTTCCTTCTAGTTCCATCCATTTGCCTGCTAATTTCAAGATTCCATTGCTTTTATTCAGCTGAGTAGTACTCCATTAAATAAATGTACCACATTTTCTCTATCCTTTCTTCAGTTGAGGGGCATCTAGGTTGCTTCCAGGTTCTGGCTATTACAAACAATGCTGCTATGAACATGGTTGAACATATGTCCTTATTTTATGAACATGCATTATTTAGGTATATACCCAAGAGAGGAATTACTGGATCTTGAGGTAGACTGATTCCCATTTTTCTGAGCAACCGCCATACTGATTTCCAGAGGGGTCTTACAAGTTCATACTCTCACCAGCAATGGAGGAGTGTTTCTTTTTCTCCACATCCTCTCCAGCATAGATTTTCATTGGTATTTTTTATTTTAGCCATTTTGACAGGTGTGAGGTGGTATCTCAGAGTTGTTTTGAGTTGCATTTCTCTGATGGCCAAGGATTTTGAGCACTTTCTTAAGTGTCTTTCAGCCATTTCAGATTTCTCTGTTGAGAATTCTCTATTTAGTTCTGCAACCCACTTTTTAATTTCATTGCTTGGTGTTTTGGTGGCCAGCTTCTTGAGCTCCTTGTATATTTTGGAAATCAGCCCTCTGTCAGATATGGGGTTGGTGAAGATCTTTTCCAATTCTGTGGGTGGTCGTTTTGTCTTACTGACTATTTCCTTTGCCTTACAGAAGCTTCTCAGTTTCAGGAGGTCCCATTTATTAATTGAAGATATCAATGTCTGTGCTAGTGGTGTAATGTTCAGGAAGCTGTCTCCTTGACTATTCATTCAAGGGTATCTCCCACTTTCTCTTCTAGAAGATTCAGTGTGGCTGGATTTATGGTGAGGTCTTTGATCCATTTGCACTTAAGTTTTATGCATGGTGACAGATATGGATCTATCTGCAATCTTTGGCATGTCTGAATCCAGTTGTGTCACCACCATTTGTTGAAGGTGCTATCTTTCTTCCATTGTATAGATTTAGCATCTTTGTCAAAAATAAAGTGTTTATCGGTGCGTAGGTTAATATCAGGGTTTTAAATTAGATTCCATTGGTCTATCTGTCTATTTTTGTGCCAATACCAAGCTGTTTTCAGAACAATGGCTCTATAATGGAGCTTGAAGTCAGGGATGGTGATGCCACCAGAAGATCCTTTATTGTACAGTGTTGTTTGGGCTATTGTGGGTTTTTTGTTTTTCCATATAAAGTTGAGTATTGTTCTTTCAAGGTCTGTGAAGAACTGTGTTTGGATTTTGATGGGGATTGCATTGACTCTGAAGATTACTTTTGGCAAGACTGCCATTTTTACTATATTGATTCTACCTATCCAAGAGCATGGGAGATCTTTCCATTTTCTGGTATCTACTTTAATTTCTTTCTTTAAGGACTCAAAGTTCTTACTGTACAGGTCTTTCACTTTTTTGGTTAGTGTTACCCCAAGATATTTAATGTTGCTTGTGGATATTGTGAAGGGTGATGTCTCTTTGATTTCTTTCTCATTGCATTTATCATCTGTATAAAGTAGGGCTACTGATTTTTTTGAGTTAATTTTATATACTGCTACTTTGCTGAAGGTGTTTATCAGCTGTAGGAGTTCCCTGGTAGAGTTTTTCGGGTCACTTATGTAGACTATCACATCATCTGCAAACAGTGAAAGTTTGACTTCTTCCTTTCCAATTTGTATCCGTTTGATCTCCTTTTGCTGTCTTATTTCTCTAGCTAGAAATTCAAGTACAATATTGAAGAGTTATGCAGAGAGTGGACATCCCTGTCTTGTTCCTGATTTTAGAGGAATCACTTTGAGTTTCTCTCCATTTATTTTGATGTTGGCTGTTGGTTTGGTGTATATTGCTTTTATCATGTTTAGATATGTTCCTCTTGTTCCTGTTCTCTCCAAGATCTTTATCATGAAGGGTGTTGGATTTTGTCGAAGGCTTTTTCAGCATCTAGTGAGATGATCATGTGGATTTTGTTTTTCATTTTGTTAATATGGTGTATTACATTAATGGATTTTCGTATGTTGGACCATCCTTACATCCCTGGGATGAAGCCTACATGATCATGATTTTTCTGATGTGCTCTTGGAATCGATTCACCAATATTTTGTTGAGTATTTTTGCATCTATGTTCATGAGGGATATTGGTTTGTAGTTCTCTTTTTTAGTTTTATCTTTGTGTGGCTTGGGTATCATAGTGATTGTAGCTTCATAAAGAGTTTGGCAATATCCCTTCTGCTTCTATTGTGTGGAACAATTTGTACAGTACTGGTATTAGCTCTTGTTTGAATTTCTGGTAGAATTCTGCAGCGAAGCCATCTGACCCTGGGCTTTTTGTTGTTGTTGTTGTTGTTGTTGGAAAGCTTTTGATGACTGCTTCTATTTCATTCGGGGCTATAGGACGATTTAAACTGTTTATCTGTTCTTGGTTTAATTTTGGTAAGTGATATCAATCCAGGAAGTTGTCCATTTCCTTTAGATTTTCGAATTTTGTGGAGTACAGGTTTTCAAGGTATGACCGGATGATTCTCTGGATTTCCTCAGTGTCCGTTGTTAGATCCCCCTTTTCATTTCTGATTTTGTTAATTAGCATGCTCTCTCTCTGCATTTTGGTTAGTTTGGATACAGGTTTGTCTATCTTGTTGATCTTCTCAAAGAACCAACTCTTTGTTTCATTGATTCTTTGTAATGTTTTCCTAGTTTCTTCTTTATTGATTTCAGCCTTCTGTTTGATTATTTTCTGGCGTCTACTCCTCCGTGGTGAGTTTGCTTCTTTTTGCTCTAAATCTTTCAATTTTTCTGTCAATTCTTTCATGTGGCTATTCTCCACTTTCTTCATATGAGCACTTAGTGTTATGAACTTTCCTCTTAGCACTGCTTTCAAAGTATTCCATAAGTTTGAATATGTTGTGTCTACATTCTCATTAAATTCTAGGAAGTCTTTAATTTCTTTTTTTATTTCTTCTTCAAGGCAGGAAAGTTGTAATTGGGTGTTATTCAATTTCCATGAGTTTGTAGGATTTCTGCAATTTGTATTGCTGTTGAATTCTAGCTTTAATGCATGGTGATCTGATAAGATATAGGAGGTTATTTCAGTTCTTTTGTATTTGTGGAGGTTTGCTTTGTTGCCAACTATGCGGTCAGTTTTAGAGAAGGTGCCATGTGGCGCTGAGAAGAATGTATACTCTTTTGTGTTTGGATGGAATGTTCTATAGATATCTGTAAAACCCAATTGGGTCATAAGTTCTGTTAGATCCTTTGTTTCTTTGTTAAGTTTCTGTCTGCTGGTCCTGTTTAGTGGTGAAAGTACCGTGTTGAAGTCTCCTACTATAAGAGTGTGTGGTTTTATGTATGGTTTGAGATTTAGTAATGCTTCTTTTACAAATGTGGGTGCCTTCGTATTTGGGCCATAGATGTTCGGGATTGAGACTTCATCTTGAAGGGCTTTTTCATTGATGAGTATGAAATGCCCTTCATCTCTTTTGATTGATTTTAATTTGAAGTCTAATTTTTTACATATTAGGATTGCTACACCAGCTTGTTTCTTGGGCCCATTTAATTGGAAATCTTTTCCTAACCCTTTACTCTGAGGTAACGCCTGTCTTTGAAGTTGAGGTGTGTTTCTTGTATAAAGCAGAAGGATAGATTCTGTCTTCCTATCCATTCTGTTAGCCTGTATCTTTTTATGGGAAGGTTAAGACCATTGACATTGGGGGATATTTATGTCCATTGATTGTTTGTTCTTGTTTGTTTTGGATTTATATTTGGTGGTGTCATTGTGTGTGGATTTTGTCCTCCTGTTTGTGTTTGGTAGAATTGGATTATGTATTGCTTATATTTTTGTGAGTGTAGTTATCTTTGTTGGGTTGGAGTTTTCCTTCTAGAACTTTCTGTAGTGCTGGATTTGTGGATATGTATTGTTTAAGTCTGGTTTTGTTATGGAATATCTTGTTTTCTCCATCTATAGTGATTGAAAGTTTTGCTGGGTACAGTAGTCTGGGTTGGCATCCATGCACCCTTAGTGTTTGTAGGATATCTTTCCAGAACCTTCTGACCTTCAAAGTTTCCATTGTGATTCTGATAGGTCTGCCTTTATATGTTACTTGGCCTTTTTCCTTTGCTGCTCTTAATATTTTCTCTTTATTCTGAAGGTTTGGTGTTTTGATTCTTATGTGTCGAGGGGACTTCTTTTTATGGTCCAGTCTGTTTGGTGTTCTGTAAGCTTCTTGTACTTTCATAGGCATGTCCTTCTGTAGGTTGGGGAAGTTTTCTTCTATTATTCTGTTGAATATGTTTTCTGTACGTTTGAGCTGTATTTCTTCACCTTCTTCTATACCTATTATTCTTAGGTTTGCCCTTTTCATGGTGTCCCATATTTCCTGGATATTTTGTGTTAAGGATTAGTTGGACTTGAAATTTTCTTTGGTCGATGACTGTATATCCTCTAGAGAGTCTTCAACAACTGAGATTCTCTCTTCCATCTCATGTATTCTATTGTTTATACTCACATCTTTAGTTCTTGATCATTTATCCAGCCTTTCTACTTCCAGCATCACCTCATTCTGTGTTTTTTTTTTATTGTTTCTATTTCAGCTTTCATTCCTTGAACTGTTCCGAGTGCTTCCTTCACTTGTTTTTTGTTTTTTGTTTTTTTTTTCTTGGCTTTCTTTAGATTCTTTGAGAGATTTGTTAACTTCTTGAATTCTTTGGTTTGTCTTTTCCTCCATCTCCTGTAATTTTTTTGCTTGTTTTATCTTATATTTCTTTAAGGGATTTTCTTGTTTCCTCTTTGAAGGTCTCTATCATCTTGCTGAGATAATTTTTGAGGTCCATCTCTTCTTCATGCTCTGTATTGGACTTTTCAGATCTTGCTGGTGTGGGATCCCTAGATTCTGGTGGTGTCATATTGGTTTTTCTGTTGTTGAGTGTGTTCTTTCTCTGTCTTCTTCCCATCCTTTCTTCCAGTAAGTGCAGGTGGCTCAGCTGAGGCTAGGGCATCTGCTGCTGGACCGAGGGCAGGATGTAGACAGGGGTGAGGTATATCCGGACTCAGGGTGGGCCTCCTGGTCTGGTCTGGTCCACTCTTGTCCAGGGGATGGGGTGTTTCAGGCAGAAGAGAGCAGGGGTTGATGGAGGAGGTTGGGAAACAGCAGCGCCCAGACTCACCTGAGGCTAGGGCCCCGCTGCAGGACAGAGCTACTTTAAATTCTTTTACTCAGCTTTCTAGTATGTAACACACAATACAAGTAAAATGTCCACCTTGGCCATATTTTGTGAAATTCATTGTTAACCTTCATCATGGGTGTTTTTAGTTCAGTGCTGTAAGGAGCTACCCAGGGTCAGAATCTTCTCACTTTAAGATCACCTTCTTACCTTATGCATACCACTATACCAAGTATTTTCTGTTTATTCTTTTTTCCACAAGGGCTTTTTCTTTGGATGACATAGCATGATGATGGGAATTAGAGAGTGCATGTTCTCAGTGAAACATCTTCCAGCTGTGGTCACACATAAATTACTTAAGGTTACTAAATTCCTGTTCCATGTGGTATGACAGTTAAACACAATGCACGGACTTTGTAGGAGTATTGTGTAAGCAGTGTATGTACACATTCTAATGCTGAACCTGAAAGGCAGTAGGTTATGGGTACAGAGATTTATGCATGAAGAAATGGGTAAATTACACAGACAATACAGCAGGTTCCACCTTCACTGTGCTTGACATATGTAGTATCAATATATTGGGGTTGAAGCTTCAGGCTGAAGATCAGAGAAGCAAAACAACAAGCCAGTAGCTCTTACCTCTACCAAGTCTTAAATGGAGATCCTGTCTTCCCTGTGACTGGAAACTGAATCTCCCATGAGACCCTTTCCTTCTTCCTTATATACCTCTCCAGTGCTGGGACTAAAGGCAGGGGCTCTGTTACTCTTTTAGACTGATTCACTCTCATGTAGCCCTGGGTGGCCTTGAACTCTCAGGGATCCATCTACCTCTGTCTCATAAATCCTGGGATTAAATTGTATGCCACCATTCATTGCCTAGCTTCTATAGCTAACTAGTGTGGCTGAATTTGTATTCTGACCTTCTGTGGCTTTATTATATCATAAACAATATAGACATCTGTGGTCAGAATGAGAAGTTTTAAGGAGTCCCATGTCCTCATATGCTGATGGGAAGTTACCTAGATTGAACTATGCATAAAGGGTTCAATAACTCTCCTTACACTGAGGAACACATCTAAAGGATAAAAGTTTTCTCATTAACATGACTTGTGTGTCCTTCAAAGACACACTGGTTATAATGGCTAGAAAAAGGCTACTTTTAATACAACTATAAAAGCTTGCTTACCAGTCTCTGAGTAAAATAATAGTCCATGAAACAAAGGTAAGATTACAAGCCTTTTATCTTGAAATGCTGATTTTTTTTTATTTTTAAGAGATTGCTTTCAAATGATAACAATGATACCATATACTCATAAATATTTACTCATGACCTTGTTCCCATTAGTGATATTTTGTAGCATCTTTTAGGAATCCAATGTAGTTTGTTTAACTTAGTCTTAATCATAGTTCTGAAGAATGGCTGTTGTAATCCATTAATGGAGAGATTATGACTGCTACACATGGTGCCAGAAATTTCAGGACATTGATGCCTGAGTAGCACACCTCTACACAGCTTGAGGCTGTGAAGCTGTAGATCCCATTCACTGTCGTGGCTAACACTTGATGGTGTGCAAAGGACTAGGATGCAGACTCCCTGTTTTAGAAACACATCCTACACCATTATCATATTCCTCTCAAATTTAGACTTTACTATAATCAATAATACATAAACCATTCTTTTTCACCATCACACAGTATGTGAACTAAGCCTAGTGAGTCTAATTAATAAGAACTTCCATACACTAAGTTTAAACTGGGCTCCTATTCATCAAGATTGAAGCAATGATGCTTTCAAAATGAATATTATCTTCTACTTTCCAATAAGCATCAATGTGACTATGTGCTTCAGTGATGAATGCAAATAGTTCATGAATGTTGGGCTTTGACACTAGGGATCCACTCCTCCTTCACTTGAACTAACTACCTGTCCCTGCTCTGAAGCTCTGTTATAAGGACAGCAGTTTTCTCGGCTACTTTTGCTAAGCTGAAATACAATGACCTGGCAAGTTTAGCAGACACCAAATCCCTCTACTCCTGCTTTGGAGTGAAAGAAAAAATGTGAAGTATGTAGAGTGGAACACACCATCTAAAATACAATGTGCAACGCCATGTCTTCAATGACACATCTTCCCAAGTGCCTTGAATTAGAGAGTGATATAAGGCAAATAAGGGCTGAGAAGTCCTTATTATCCACCACAGAATTCGAGACACAAAACTAAATGTGCAGCAGAAGCCTCCCGAATAAAAGCTTAGAGCAGAAAGAGGAGTGTGAACACACAATTCAATTTGGAGTTTAGTCCATAATAATGTGCCTATGTCAGCCTGTTATTTTTGACAAATGAATGTTTGGTAATGTTTAGTAACAAATGTCCTGTGGTGTGAGATGGTAACTCGGTTGGTTGGTTTTAAATTTTAACTTGACATACCTAGAATCTCATAGGAAGAGAGTCGCAATGAAGGATTGCCTACAATAGGTTGGTGTATAGGCATGTCTATGGGAGATTGTCTTAATTAAGTTAAAAATTACAGCCCACCATTGGTGGCACCATTCCCTGGGAAGGGAGTCCTGAAGTGTCTAAGAGTAGAAAAACCCAGCTGAGAAGAAAACAAACAAATTGCATGTATTTATTCTTCTCTATTCTTGACTGTGGATGCAATGCATCTAACTGCTTCAACATCCTGCTATTGACATCCCTCATAAAAAAATACCTTAAATTATAAGCTGAAATAAGCACCCTTCTCCCCTAAATTGATTTTGCTGATATGGTTTTTTCACAATGGAAACAAAATCAAAACAAAAATGAAGTAGGTAGAGGATGTAAGAGGTAAAATAATAATCCCTTGAGGCTGTCTGAAAACTGTGAACACATTAGTCATAGCATCCTTGTATGAAGAAGAGGAGGCTGTAGAAATCTGGGCCAGGATGATAGAGTAGGAGAAAAGTATCTGATTTTGAAAATCAAAGGAGGCTCTATAAAAAGAATACAGAAAGCCTCTGAAAACTGGAAAAGAACTGGCTGTTATCTAGCTCATACAGCCTTGCTAGCATCTCCACTGTGTGCAGTAGACTTTCCAGCCTTGCCAGCACCTATACTGTGTGCAGTGGGCTCTGCAGCTTCACTAGCATCTTCATTGTGTGCAATATGCTCCACTGCAGATCTCTCACCTCTGCAACAAATTGCAACAAATTTGTGGCATTCTTTCTTATGACATTTAAGAGTTACAAGATGTCTGTGTAGCATTGTCTTTGCAACCATCCCAAACTTCTAATATTACTATAAGTTTAAAGATTACTTTTAAAATGCTAAGGAAAGTCACAGTGTATTGACTGCATTGCAGCCCTTCAATATTTCTTCAAGACCACACAACTCTGCACACTTAAATGCATTTGGAGTTCCTTGGATGGGATCCCAGGTGCCTTAGTCCTTCCTTGTGTTTGATTTCCCCGCAGTCTAACCCCTCTTTCAGATGCCACACCTGTCGGGGTAGGATGCATTTGACACACTGCCCACATCCCTGATCTCTGACCTACACCTCTTCCTTAGACGTAGCCTTGCCACTGATGCTAGTTACATCAGTTACTAGCACCTCCTACAACGTTTGGGTGAAACAACCCTTTTTAATGTAACATATTTCACTGAAGATAGAAATTTGGAAAAGTGCTAAGCTGTATTGCCATGGAAACCACACAGAATGAGAATGAGAATCTAGTCATTTCTTTCATCTGAGAAATCGAGTGCCAGGAAGCTATGCCACCATCACACCAGTTTGATCATGCCTTCTTCCTCACCAGATTCCAGTCCATGTTCTGATGTGGACTACACTGCCAGTGAGAGACCATTACCGGGTAGCAGTGTTCCCTTGAGAATCAGAGAGTAAGCAAGTCAAAGAGTCCATTATGTGGGCACCATACCCAAAGCTTTCCTTTGGTTCCTGTCATTTCTTTTGTTAGTTTTGGTACTATTTACTCAAATATTATGTGTAATGTATGTGGTCAGTAAATAATAATAAAAAACAACTATATTCAGGGTACAAGGAGTATTGTCTGTCTGAAATTGTTGTTGTATATCTAGGTGTCCAAAATGCAGAAATGAGAAAGTCATGCTTTAGATACCTTGTGCGGGTCTTGGCTTTGTCATTTCACACACAATCTGCATGTAGGTTAGTAAGTCTTGCAGAATCAATACTGTATAATAACTGTACTCACTTGTCATTTATGCTCTTTATTGTTTTTATTTTAGATCTAATTGTCTTCAACTGAATCCTATAAAATATAGGTAATTGCATGGGCATGCATAACTCTAAACATACATAGGAATACTTTGCAGTTCTTTACTGTGTAGACATGGAATGAAAGCTAGAAAATGCTGAGAATTTCCCAGGATCAAATTATCAATTACTTAAAGACCCAGGATCAAAAGCTAAGTCTTTAAGGGGTTTGTATCTCTCCTGTGAGCACAGAACTCTAGTTAACACCCAAGTGCTGTGAATAAAGAGTTATAAGTCAACAAATTTCTAGAATTACACAGACTAAACATATATGAGCAGCAGATTATGTGTCCGACAGGACAATCAAGATCTTAAATATTGTAGTTTATATCATCATACCATTCCATTAAATAGTATACTATTCCATATCATACCATACAATACCATACCATACGCAGTGTATTTCATTGTATCAGAGAAGAAGAAAATAGTTGACTTCTTTTGCCCTGACAAGAACAAAAGGTTTTTGTATGTGGAATAGTCTTGAGTTTGCAGCTGTGCCGACTCCATTGTCTGTATTTTCTAACATTGTGTTCTCTGGATCTGAATTAGTGAGGGAAAATCACCAAGAACTTTTATTTTATTTATTAAAAATAGAGAACATGTCCACTGAGATGTGAAGACAAAAATGTGTGTGTGTGTGGGGGGGTAGGAATATGGTTCAGTGAGAAGTGTCTGTTGCACAAGCATAAGGACCTAAGTTCAGTTTTGCACACTGGTAAAAACTGTGTGTGGAGTGTGCATCTGTTACCCCAATGGCTGAGGTAGGGCAGAGAAAGGTAGATTTCCGTAGCTTACTGACCAGCTAGTATAGCCAAAATATCAACCTTGAGCTTCCATGAGAGACCTTGTCTGTGGAGAATCGTGGAAGAAGACATTTAAATTCAACCACTGTCGTCCAATAGAGCATTCGACAGTAAGTATACTCACCAACATAGCTGTGAACACATATGCATATACTGCATATACCCAGGAAATAAATAAATCAGAACACTGTCCTGGCTGCATTTTCACGGGGATAAGAATGCTATCTAATAATCCATCTGCCAACCACTCCTTTTGTTTGAGGTAGTCAGTGGCAGTATTTAATATGAGTTTATTTGTGTTTCAATAAAGGAAAGTCAAGGTACAGACATAGAAATTCATTCTTTGAAATCTTTCTTGAAGTGTGAAGGATGAGAGAGAGGAAGGATGAATGTGCACACCCCATCACCTCTGTCTGCATCTTAAAATGATGTGTTCTTCGATAAGCATTAAATCTTGTTATTGCTTTAAGGCAATAAATCTTCTGAGACATGGGGGAGGCAGAAACACCACTGCACTAATGAGATTATTCTGAAAATAAAGCGGTGGATTAGTAAAATCTAATTTGGAAGTGATGAAGTACATGTGATGTCCAAGTAATTATTCCTGCACAGTCACATCCACAGGGAGCTGGGAGTTATTGGGCAGTGCACTGCGTTAATGATGCAACTGCCTGACATTTGAGTGAATGTGCTGACTGTCTGCTGTGTTGCCTCTCCCATTGTCAACATTCATAACTGGGTCCAGCTGCTGTGTCCTAAATGCTGCCAGAGAAAAGCTGGAACTGAGCTTGTGTGTGTCTCTGTGTGTAAGTGCATGTATCCGTGTGTATGAGTATTTATGAATGTGTGTATGCTTGTAAATATATTTCTATGTATAGCTGTGTGTGTCTACATATGTGCATGCCTAGGTGTATGTATATGCATATATGAGTGTGTACATCTGTGATTGTATGTTCATTTGTGTGCATGTATGTACGTATGTTTATATGTCCATGTATATGTGCATATGTATATGTACATGTGTCTTTTGTCTGATCATACTTCTTAGGCTAGTGTTTTAAACATTTTAAGATCTGGGCTAAAACAAAAGTACAATTTTGAAAGAAAGCTATAGGTAGAGCCCTAAAATCTGGTGTTTCTATTTAAATACTAAGACCAAATACATCCTTTGAGTTCTTTCTGTCTTTATTGGTCTTTCACAAGCATAAAGCTGCCACCTGAGATTAACTCAGATTAATTTCCATTGTTAAAGAGGAAAGGTATTAACATCTGCTGATGCGGTTGTGTTGTCTACTGTGGGGAGAAGATGGCATCCTGAGTAGATGTGTGTTGTTGATAGGAGCACAGCCATGCCATGGTACCCAAAGCATCAGATCCAAGAAAATGGCAAAGCCTTCCTCAGGTGAGGTTGGAGGAGTGTCAAAGCCTTCCTTTGGTACATGTATGGATTATGGATGTTTGGCCTGGAGCTAAAGCCAGTATAAGCAGAAGTCATTAGTCGCAGCTTCCTCCTTAGGATGACTGTAACCTGAAACTGTATCTTTACAGAGATCTCCTGCTGAGATTAGCTGACCCTCCTCCAAGGTCAGTGTTCACCTGTGTGCAATAAACCTGCCTCCTCATGTGAGTATATAAAAACAAGTTGAGTATCCAGGCTGCTGGTGCATCTCCATCCCAGCACACAGCCCAACTGATCCTATCTTTTCTGTTCATGTGTCTGTGTGTCTGTCTTTTCTTCAACATGCCCTTGCCCCAGTCATGTCAAATCCAAAGCTGCACATAGTCTATGTCAACCTAGAGACCATGCTTTGTAAGGCCCTGATAGTTCTGTTTTATAGATGAGAAACATTAAGGCTTCATGATAGTTAAAAATGCCCAAAGGTAACATTAGTTGTATGTCATCCAAGTTTATGTACATTCATTGAAGTCAGGATGAGGGAAATTTCATTCTTGTTATGCCTGCAGAATTTGTATTCTAATAGTTCATATAAATGTATGTGTGTGCACATGTACTTGTGTGTGCCTCTGTGTATGAGATATAGATAGATAGATGATAGATCAGCCTTGAATCCTTGAAACACTTGAGTATAAACAATAAAACAGCAAGTTTCTGAACTTTGGTATCTTTTCCAAAAGGAGAAGGTTGGAGAGCTGCAGAAGCAGGTTGGCCTTGACTATTCATGAAGCAAAAGGAAAAGTAAATGAATTCTTTATTTGGGTTAGATCCTTTGTTCCAATGTCAAGAACAAATTCAAGCAGCGGATTTGGTGGAATTTATTTTCCTGCTTTCTTTATAGCTCAGTTAAAGACACAAACAGCAGATATAAAGGACCACATCATGTTGCCATCCTGTCGTATCTTAGACCTTGACTGATTTAATCCCACGCATCTGTGGTCGGCCCATGACCCCCATGTGATACCTCAATACTAGCAGGTAAATAAGCATCAACCTCTCAAGCACATACACAGTCAACTATGAGATTAATGTTTACTTTAACAAACGGTACCAGCTCAGGAATATGGTGATGTGATTTGCATGTATTGTATCCATTAGTTATTATTGCAAGACAGGGAAGAGAAGTCTAGACCACCTTTATTCTCACAGGCAGCTACCAGGTATTCACATCAGCTGCAAGGGCAACTGCCTGAATCTTGTATATGTTAGTGATACCTGGAGCCCCAGCTGACCTTGTGTATTCAGAATAAACAGTTCTAAACATGAATGCCTATCAACTTATCCTGCTAAAACATCTCCCTCTCCTTCCTCCAAGCACCTGGGTACACTCCCATCATGGCCGACCCCATAGAATTACACAAATACCTGTCAGTCAGCATGCAGGGAACAGACACTTTCCATTACATCTCCCAGCACATCGTAACATTACTTTTAAAGATCTAGTTGCAGTCTGGAAGGACATAACACTATCAACTTATGATCTCCTTCCAGAATAGTCTGATTGAACTGACTGTTGATTGCTAATTTTTAAAATGGGAAAATATCATTCTAAAAGCCTTGTGATGTTAGATAGTTGTGTAGCACTTCAAGCAAGCAATTGTAGTGTTTAGCAGTTAATCAGGGGAAGCACCTTAATTAAGTCAGATTCCTTGTAAACTTGTCTCTAACAAATGCAAATGTTTAGCCAAACCAACTTCCCACACAGGAACATGATCCAAAACACAGTAGAAAATTCATAGTGATAATCTCAGAAACCATTTGATTCTATCATTGTTGCCTAGAGCTTCTAGTTCCATGTGGAATAGGGATACACTAGCTCTCTGTAGTTTGCAAGACTCTGAAAAACTTCTAAGCTGCTATGTTTTAGGAATTCCAATGAAGTGGAAGTGAATGACAAGTAATTCATACTTTTAAAAGCCACTTTTCAATACAGAAGACCCACAGGTAAACCATAATCAACAGAGCAAGTGACCAGTTCTCAGTAGAGGTCTGTTCAAGGTACTGGGGTAGTTATTGGGCTGGCAGATGGTACATGGAGGCATCTTGGTTTTCAGGGTTCAGTCTGGAAGTCTCTGTCAGAATCCACCATAAAGATGACACAGCAGAGGAACCACACTATTAGATATGACAAGACTGGAGCTAGCACACATTAAAAACAGAAGTATTTGGCTTCTTGCTTGATAACAGGGACATGGTGGAAGGTGAACCTGCAGTGACTAATGGATGGTCTGTGGAGAAGAATGGTGTGGCAAGAATTATCAGTTTCCTACTGACAACAGCATGTTTAACACCACAAGCTTTCAGGAAATGTATACACTCTTCAAACTCTACAATGCATCAAGTGGCTGGAGGGCCATGTGAGGAGTGATGGAAGACAGAAGCAGGTTTGGATTTGAAAAGTATTTGGAATTAAAGGTACTCTTCAGACTTTTTGGTCACCCTAGAACATCCCTGGCTTGTGATAGATAGTCGATAGTGTTGTTCTGGTTCTCTATGCTAGGCTTAGCCCCCCCCCCCCCAACTGGCCTAGGCATAACCCAGTGGTGTGAGAAGGAACATAATAATTTATGGTTTTAAGGCTCTGATAATTCCAGCAGCCTCTCAGGAGCCTGTTGCCAAAGTCCTCCTGCCTCTTCCACAGTGTGTTCCTGTACTGCCTGGCAAAGCACAAGCTGATTCACGCTCCCCACAACCTGCTGTAGCTTCCATCTAGAAGCAATGGAGGAACAATATTTAATAAGCAACACATTTTGAAAGATGGCCTTTTAAAATATTTACTCTCTATTCTTGTTGATTATTAGAACATGTCTGTTCTCCAGATTCATGCTGAATAGCTAACTCAGGTCTCTCTTCTTACTACTCACAGTCAAAAGCCTGAGTTAAGTAACATTTCTAGAATATTCTAGCAATGTTATATCTATCTTTCCTTTCTGTATACCTGACACTTTGTTCTTGCATGACCAATTGCCAGAGACGAGTAACTAGATTATGTTCCTTACCAAACTTATTTTAATATATTATAATGGACATAAAGAGGTCAACCTATATTCAAGAATATTAAAAACCAGCTATAATATTTATCAGAGAATACTGATGACTATAATGTCACAGAATAGCCCATTACACAACCTTAATGTCTCATGTTCATAGAAAATTATTTCAGATCTTATTACCGGATATGTATATGCTGCCATGCAACTTCACAGCTTATATCTTATGTCATAAGTTTAAAGATTCCCTTTAAGTTTGTGCTTTGGCTTCTTGGAAATTTGCCTTAAATGTACAACCTATCTGTAGAAATGATGCAGGCGTTGTATATTTTGAGAACAGCTCCTTTCTTTATTCTTTAATTTTAATGCAATTTAATGTTAATTATATATATATATATATATATATATATATACATACTCAGTGGCACTACACATACTTGTGTAAATTAGTGCTTCAAATATATTGGATATTATAAATGCACACAAATTACACAAATGTAATTTGTAGAATAATATTTTGCTTTGAATGTATGAGTTAAATAAAAACCCAGGCATCAGACTTGAGTACAACCTTTCATTTTTCAATTCTAAATATCTCTCATTTGCAATCACTCTGCAGAGGTGTCTATCACAGCTCAACATATCACCCTGAGGCTGTCACAAGTGACCTGTGAATTTACACATTCATAATCATTGGCAAGCAGGCTACTGCTCCAGCATTCACCCCAAGCAAAGAGCTTGGCACGGGCTAAGTTAACCAACCAGCACAACATGTGAGCTGAGCATATGGTCAAGTGATTTGAAATTTAGAATGGTGAGTTTCTGGAACAGGCTGGCCTCTGAGCCCCACTGTCAGCATGAAAAAGATCTCCTTATTTACCAGGGTGAAAAGAAAAGGGCGCCTTCAATTACTTCACCCACAGCCCCGCACAATGAAACAGGAGGAGAAATCACACCATAATAGACAGGAAAGCAAGTGTGAGATCCTTGGAGAAGCTTGCAGAAAGCAGGCAAAAAGTAGTTTACAGTTCTGATTGGAAGTGAAAAGAGAAGAAATTGGAAGTGAAGTCTCACAAATTAAAATTAAAACAGCAGTTCTTCTGAGCTCTCAGACCTCATCCCCAGACCATCCCCCATGCTCTAATTGTCCACTTCAAGCCTAATGAGTTGGGTTGGGAAGGATGCTTGCCTGCAAATGAAACCGTTCATCATTGTAACACTCATTAGGTATTTGAGTACTTGTTATTAATGGTTCAAAATACAATAGAAATCAGCCATTGCTGGTATTGCTCATACTTAGCAAACAGAGAAAATGGGTTTGCTTTAAGAAACTGTGTTTGTTAAAGGTAATTGTCCTGGATGCTTTCTTTGTTTGTTAACTTGACACAAGCTAGAGTCATCTGAAAAGATGAAATCTTAATTAAGAAAATGCTCCCCATAAGATTGGCTCGTGGGCAGGACTGCAGAGTATTATCTTGATTCATGTTTCATGTGGGAGGGCCCAGCCCACTGTGGGTATCCACCTTGGCAGGTGAACCTGATTTCTGTAAGAAAGCACGTTGAGCAAGCCATGACGAGCAAGCCAGTAAGCAGAGTTCCTCAATAGCCTTTGCATCTGCTCCTGCCTCCAGCTTCCTATCCCTGACTTCCCTTAGTGGTAGGCTGTGACCTGAAATCTGTAAGATGTAATAACCCTCTCCTCTCCAAGTTTCTTTCAGTCATAGTGTTCTGTCACAGCTATAGAAACTCTAAATTAACACACAAATAGTTGGCTGACCCATTAATTTGCTTTTAGGAGGACTCAAAAATGGATTTTGATTACTATTCCATTCACTATCATTGGCATTTTATTATGGCTGTTAGTTGGCTTCATCTCCTCCTGAAGTTGGGTGATTCGATCCAAATCTCATCTTCTCTGTTTGTCCTTGTAGCTACATATACAATGAGGGCTGTCTCTCACCACCTGTGCCAGAGCTAAGGCGGTGACAATGCTGCCCAAAGAACCTGCTTAAGGCAGAGTCTAGCACATGGTAAATGTCTCACAAATCCTGTCTGTTATTATTCTTGGATACACAGCACTCATGCCCAACCTTCTGGACTAGGAATAAAAGCAAGTTAACACGATTTGATAGTATAATATTATTCTATTTCTAGATAGATGAGTAAATAAATGCAAATTAAAATGAGGAATCCCTATGAAGGCAATACTGGCATAGATTTAAATGTTAACTGGTTTTCCGCAAGAGAGAGAGAGTAAAAAATAATTCTAATAATTATAAATAGAGCTGTTTATTTAAAATAAAATAAATGACATTTGGCAATGTCCACAAAACTGTTAAATTAAATAATCAGGTACCTTGTCACTGAAACTTCCCTTGCAGGAATATCATTAAGATAATTCCTTACACAAATGTACAAAACCATGTAATTAGTTCCTTACACATGATTTCATATCTTTGTATTTAGTTGCAAAAGTATTTGGAAATAAATGCTAATAAAAGATTCAAATAAATTATAGTACATAAAATTTAAGCTAGTTGTTAAAAATTTATAGTGTATATTTATGTATTTATGAATAATAAATGTTAACAGTAAGATATTGAATAATGTACATGAAATGTTTGAAGTATATTGAAACTACTGTATTGTATACACATATTAATCATCACATAAGTTTTAAAATAAACATTGTATAAGAATTTTTCAAGGTGTGGTTGCTCATTACTGCAATTCTGGAACTTAGGTGGCTGAGGAATAAGGATTGTGAGTTTGAGAATAGCCTGGGCTTCATAGCCAGACTATGTCTCAAAGATTAGCAGAATAGGAAAACAAACGGCTATATGAAGATATTAATAGATTCATATAATCACTTGACAGACACAATATCTACCTAGGATCATCAATATGGACTGTATTTGCATTGGGATTAATTACGAATTTTATAGTTTAAAAACCCTCTTGGAAGGAACTACAATAGAAATGAGGCTGTCACAGGTTTATGATAGATCAGCATCTATCTTTATCTTGAGCATTAGATTTCAGTTGGATATGGTAGAAACTTCACTTTATATACTGAGTTTAAGTTACCTTGAGTATTTTATTTAAATAGTAAAATAATTAAAATTTCCTTAAGGTATGGGAAACTTGGTTTTATAGCTTATCTGTATAGTATGTTATGAATGTCTATGAAAATGTCATAATGAAATCTTATATTTTAAACAGTTAATAATGCCAAAAATGTATTTGGAAAAACTCAAGATAAAGAGAGAATCAATATTTGTTAAATGTCTATGTGTCACTTGCCATGGTGGTCATGTTATCATCAGTCTTCTGTAAATTCAGCGGAATATTGTATATCCTAATGATCCCTTAAAGTTCACACACCTGGGGAGCAGTTAATCCTTGTTCAAATTCCAGTGACCTTGCACACAAGGCCCACATACTCTTGTTATCCCAAGGATTTATATCTGATCAAGTATACACAGTGCAGCTGCTATGATATGCAAAACACATAGTCCCAGAGACAAAGGGTTAGTCCTGAGGAGTCAGAACCTGTTTCTAAGGATCAGATCGCTGCATGTTGGAGAGGTTGAGGAAAGTCTTTGAGAAAGTGAAGTGGAATCTGAAAGGATCATGATAATGATACAGAGTCTCCTGGTTGTCAAGAGGAGACGCAAGGTTTCTGACTCAGTGTGTATCAATTTTGGAAACAGGAAGGTGAGCAGTAAATGCAGAGGAGCTGCTCACATGGCCAAGATAAGAGATATATTTCAACTCAGGATGTAAGTTATGTCAGCTTAGTTCAACGATTCTAAGTTTTATCATGGATGCCAATTTTTGCCACAACAATTAAGATACCAACCAGAACAGACTAGACAGTCATGACCCATGGCAGAAAAATCAGAGTGGTTCTCTATCACTCTAGGTATAATTGAAACATCAGAAGTCAGTCTCACCCTTATCTTTCATGTGAGACATGATTTGGAAACCATTCCATATATACTAAAAGTAACACTTTGACCTGTATTTCTGGAAGCCTACGGGTGTTACTCCTGGAACCTGGGAAGCTCAAGTACCTCTTTGGCCTAGCAATCTTTATCTTTATCTTTGCTTTAGCAAGTACTTGTTTGAAACCATTACTTCACCTGTTAACCCTGAGACATGGTGTGGTTTAATAAATACTTTTTATGTAGCCTATAGCTCAGCATTTACAAGAAAATGACCCATGATCACTTAAATTTTGGACACATAATAAGTAACAACAAACATAATATGAGAAGTTACAGTAATGTAGTGGAATACACACACACACACACACACACACACACACACACACACACACACACCAAAACAATTGATGAAGACTCTCCTAGGGTGCTTTGACTACTGAAATTAACTGCCCAGTACTCTGCAGAATTAGAGTATCACAAAATGTATTTCCATAAGTGCTTCTCCAAATTCATGATTTAAACATGATTGAAAAAAAAGGTGCAGATGTTTGGCATTATCAAGATAGCTGTCCTCTCCTCTGTTCAACGATTCCATTGTGGTCATAGTAGGAAAACAGTACTTGGTAAGCAAGACTTGGAGTGGAGAGCATGAGGACTTTGCCAAGAAATAAATAATATGGGTTTTATGACACAGCTGTGCATTTTAGTACATGTATATAAAACCAAACACAACCAAAGAGATTCTCTCGCCTTGGTTTTATTTTGTTATCTTCTGTGTTTCACCTGGAAAACTTACAGTCTTCTGGAAAATAAGGGTCCATGTTAGAACCGAGACAAGTATCTTGATATGCAACGTTAAATGTAAATGATTCATACTGGTATTTCCCCAGCCTTGACTGGTAATGCTGGCAGGAGTAGATCTACAATCCAGAAGATTTGTAAAGGAGGAATGTCTGAAATGGGTTGTTTGAAACTCTCATTTCCTCCTTTTTATGGTAATAGTCTCCATGTGAGCCATTGAGATGGCTCCTCGCATAAAGGTGTTTGCTATGAACCCTGGAAGCCTGAGGTCTATCACCAATACCCATGGGAAGTTGAAAGGAGAAAACCATCAACTCCACACAGCTGTCCTCTGACCTTCACACTGCTGTGGCACAGTTCTCCCACCACAAAACACTATAATAACAATAAATTTAAAAAATGTTACATAGGAGTCATTTCAGAAATTTCAAAGAGAGAGGTCCACATAATTCTGATAGGGGTTGCCATCTCTGAAATCTTTCCTTTAATGGTCAAAGTTCTGGATAATTATAACTCAGTGGGAAATCCACTAGGTTGGGATCAAAGCCCAATTCCTGAAACATTTTATTTTCACCTTTCTAGCTTTGAGAAAATTCTTCTTCTAGGTATCCGGGTTTTGGATCTGAGAGAAACTGTCATATCTTAATTATATTCAAAGTCACCCTCTTGACTTCTATTTCAGCTGTGACATTAGTCTTCACACTTGGATTGGCTTAAATTCTCTCTGGATAGAGATTGAGAATTTCATGTGTTTTCTTTTCATAGGCAGACATCTGTATTCTGTTTAACACAAGACTGTAAAATTCACAGAGCAGGAAGACCAACACAGTATGACCACTGTGGGACTCATTCCTTCCAGGCCAAAAGCTACAAAAATCTTTTGACCATAGCTTCTAAAATCTTTTTCATAATAAATATCAAAGATAGAGAAAATGAAATTATGATATTTATGATCTTTTAAATCCCCCTTTCTTTAATTATAGACACTTTAATACATAGAACACCAGCTACATAAGTGGAATTATTAATATGTATGTTTATGGTAATATTTAACTGATTTAGGAACTGTGGAGACAACCATTACCAATTTATTTAGAAATTAGACACATGCACTGGTGCTTTTTATGATGTGTGTGACAGGGGAAGAAGTATAGTCTCACAGCTGATTTAGAGTATAATGTAGATATTGGCATCTTCTTAGCTCATGTGGTTGTATTGTGGTTGATAACTTGACTAGACTAGATAAAATTTTAACTAGAGAAAAATGATAAAACAGGTACAAAATAAAAATCTAAAAGCTACTACCATGAAGCTCTGTTTTGGCATGTGTTATCAGTTTCTTCATGCAAAATATGCCTACTACACTGGGCATTTGACATCATTGTTAATATATGACCAAAAGAAATAGTTACAAAAGTGGTTTTAGACTTAATTATCAAATGATAACAGCATATCCTAACTTAGGTAGTAGTGTTCTCTGAGCTGACTGTACTCAGAGTTGTCCACTGAATTCCATCAGTGAGTTGTCAGTCTCATTGCCATACTTAGATACCCTGCTTTTCAGAAAACTTCCTGGTTCTATGAACATGGCAGCTGTATGCCCATCTTAGAAAAAAGAGGCTCTAGAGAATACAAATGCCATCAGAAATGAGAAGATAAGAACCATCAGAAATACATGAATGAGAATCCCATTCCACACAGTGCTAAGCTCCCACTATGTTCTCAAAATCAAAATCAACAATGCTTTGAATATAACTTAGAACAGGGAGGACAGGTTTATGTGTTGTTTGGGTTTATAATTTTAAATATATGTGCTCACTATGTCGCCAGGGCAATGCTCTTCCTCAGTTCATCAACACTTATGACTTAGAAAGATAGTATTCTTATATATTTACCTTCATATTGTTCTTCAAAATTATTATTAAATTTCTACTGCATATCTTTCATTTTATGAGCTAGAAGTGATCAATAGTCATGGAAATTGGAAGTTTATAAATTAATCAAATTTTATCTTTTTATCCAGCCCCCTCAATTTTCATGGAATGATAATGCCATGAATGCACAATGCATATTTTTGTAAATGATCTTTGTTCCAAAAGTAAAGATTTAAAATTTGAGTAAGAAGTAAGTAGAGAATTGAAATTTTGTGGTCAGTGGCTGATTTCAGTTGGAATTCTTTAAAAAAATACTTTATTTAACTTTATGTGCATTGGTGTAAGGATACCAGTTTCCTTGGAACTGGAGTTACAGACAGGTGTGAGCTGCCATGTGGGTACTGGGAATAGAACCTGGGTCCTCTTAAAGGGCAGCCACTGCTCTTAACCACTGAGCCATCTCTCCAGCCCTCATTTGGAATTCTTAATGTGTGAGTTGTTTCAGTGTCTTTCAATGAGTCCTCAGTTCTCAAATACTGTCAAGGTCCAGCTGATTCTTGTAAGTACACAAGTTAGATCTTTCCTACAGCAGATTCTTTACTGAAGAATTAGGTAAATCCTCCGACCAAGACCTATGCACTTCCAATGGGAATAATTGGGCCAGTACCATGAGGTATGTTACATCTGAGAAAAGGAAAGATGATTGGGTGAAAGTTATATGTGAAAAAGATGAGACAGATAGAGAAGGCAATAGAGAGTCAGAATGACCACATCAGTTACCTCAGTACTTGTTCTTCTGCAGGTGTTTAATGGCCATTGAGTCAATATGCATGTAACTAAGTGAATGAATAAATGAAGTCATGCCCTCTTAAACACTGGGAAAAACCACCAAAGTACAGGGATATGACACAGGGTCTTTATAACCTTTAATTGCTCACTTTGAGAGTTTCATGGCCTTAGGATGCATATAAAGACTTATAGCTAAGAAAGCAACTTCTAAGGGGAGACCATGCTTAGTGTAGCAGAGCAGTAGACAGAGATTGTTGATGGAGTGTGTGCCAGACCTAGAGGCCTTGACAAATGCCAGCACTGTTGATCTAGCAGGAAGAGTTCCTTTCTCTTTCTAAAGACTGTGCAAGCCTTTTCCAATCTTCCCTTTTTCTTTTTATTTAGAAACAGTCATTTTACATATCAACCCCCCCATTCCATCTCCTTCCCATCCTCCCATGTCTCCAACCCCCCAACCCACCCCCAACCACTTCCCAAAAACAGTGAGGCTTCCATGGGGGAATCATCAAAGTCTGTCACATCATTTTGGGGAGGGCCTAGCCCCTCTCTGTGTATCTGGGCTGAAATAGTATCCCTCCATAAGGAATGGGCTCCCAAAGTCCATTTGTGCACTAGGGATAAACACTGGTTTCACTGTTAGAGGTCCCATAGACTGCCCAGACCTCCTAACTGGCATCCACTTTCAGAAGGTTTGGTTCAGTCCAATGCTGGTTCCCCAGCTCTCACTAGGTCAGGTCAACTTGTTCTGTAGGTTTCTCCAGCATCATCTTGACCAATCTTCCCTTTTAATGTGCATGCTTTTTCTCAGTGAACACCATTTATGTATCTTCCCCACACTTTATGTGAGTATCAATACCATTCCTTCTGCCTAGAGTGTACTTTTACCCTCCTATTGAACTTATTTGTCACTTTTCAAAACACGATTCAAGTGAATTCCTCATTACTAACCTTCCTCTTCCTTACCTCCAGCCAAAAGAATTTTTTCTCTAGTGTCATTTATACTTGGAACCACTGTGACATTTCTACACTAGTCATGTTGGTTCAAAATTACAGATCCGCAACCCTTTCTGCTAGATTAAGAATTATTTGGGATCCATTGTATCATGCCAGTGTTTGAATTCTGGAAAATATTGCATGCAGCATATAGCAAGTCTAATAAGTAAATAAACTGATGATTCTAAAGATGGAAGATACCCTTAGCCTCTAGCCAGGGACTCATTCAAATCACACATGCTTTTAGACAGCTAGGAACTTACATTGAAAAAACTCCCATATAGTCATTTAGAAATATTATCCATTGTCTTTGGCTCATGCAGATTGACTGTTACAATTTACCTCGTGTCCTCTAGCCTCTGCCAGCTCATCTTAGATGTCTTGGGCTGTCTGGGCTCCAGAAATAGATTCCTTAGGCTTAGCCTATAGCAACTCATAGGTTGTCCAGTCTCAGCCCACAGTAACTCATAGTTTCTGGCCCTGTGCCCTTTGCTCTGGCATCTATTGCTGCCGCATAGCTGGTACCAATTCTCTAGGGAGCATGCCTCCAGATTTGATTTGTATCTGAATGAAAACCCTGTAGCCATTTGGAGGTAAGGTCAGCTGTTGTGTAAGGGTTTCAGCACTCTGATATTGTGCGGGGCCAGCTTGTGCGCTGGTGGCAAACTACATCTAATAGCAGCTAATGAAGGCAACACTCATTCCTTTGGCAGGCATCTCATTCCCTCCTCCTACCTATCTATTTGAACTAAGATGCTTCCAGCAAGCTTAGCATGACTCTGAGGAGAGGGCAGTCATGACACCCGAGACAAAAATGAAGGCACAGCAGATGGCTACAAAGTGTCCTGTGTGTGGCTCACACCACTGAAAACATGTCTCAAGCAATACTGCAATGATTCTGTGTGACTGGGATCGTGATCCCCTTTCCCAGGAAGACCAAGATTCCTAATTTTTGAAAGGGCTCTATTTTCCAAGCAGAAGATGTAATGCTTTGATGGGTTGGTGTTATATAATCTTCCAAACAACTCCATGATCTAGCTGCTGTTATCAATGTATTATTTAGAGATAGGAAATTGGGACTTTGAAAAATTAATATACTCACCTAAGTTATTTTTTCAATGTTATAACATAGAGTTTTAAGATGTCCATTTGACTCCTACCTTGGGTAGTAAATGTGAAGGGCATCCTGCTGACTCCACCTTTCATTCTCTCTTCCTGTTGACATTTTGAAAATGCAGTCTCTGTAAGTCAGTCTAACCTATGGCTTAAGTCCTGTGGACCTAACATGAAAATTCCCAAACATTTAAAGTAATGGATAATCATAAGTTGGTCTAATGTGGCTTCAGAATTTTTATTCTTACAGATAATTGTGTCACATTTTATTCTGCTTTTCAGAAAAGATTAAATTATGCAGTTCTGAAATAAATGATAGGATTCTATTAAAAGATGCCATGAAATTTATTGAGGATAAAACACAGTACAAGAGTGTTCATTGCGTTTTGTATATGCATGCCTGTGAGATGTGGTTTAGTATAAAACATGTATGTAGAATGGGTGTTCCCATACTAATGGAAGCTTTGTGAAGACCAAAACCTTCCCTTGTTCACCCTCCATTTTGTCACATGATACCCACTAGAGTCCTTTGTTTAAACTGATTCGGTCTACACATTTTTAAAAGATACAAAAATTGTATTTTTAATGTGCATTTTGGGAGCCATGCCTGATGCATCATACCTGTTTTCCCAGCATTGAGGAAGCTGAAACAGGGAGATTGCCACATGTTCTAGGCCAGCGTGAGCTGCGGTGAGACTCTTTGTCTCTGTCATCTCTGTCACTATTGCTGTCTCTGCCTCTCTGTCTCTCTCCCTCTCTCTTTCTCTCTCTTACACACACACACACACACACACACACACACACACACACACACACACACACACAGAGTTCATTGTAGTACCATAAGAAAAGTTTATATCACTGAACTCAAGAAGAAAACAAAAGACAGTCTTAGTTGTTACTAAATTCACCAAAACATCCACATAACCATAAATGTTTTTGAAAATGCAGCCATTGTGTCAATACCATAACATCTTCAGTATTGTCCCACAGAAGCTGATGACTTGCTTGAACTCTTTTCATTACACACAGGACACAGAGGCCTTTGGAGAAGGAGTGATTTCCTGGAACTTGTTGAGAATCAAGTATCAAATGTCTGGTCCTGTGTCTCAATCTCATTTTCCTAAATGGACTATAAATGTTCCATTAAACCACCACCCAACACACACAGACAGAAGGAAAGAATATATCCCATTTTAGTAGAATAACCCAACATCATTCTCTCAACAAATACTTATATAATACTAACATATGAGGCACTAAGAATAGAATAATAAATGGAAGCTTGCATGATGCCCAAGGAACAATCTTAACTCATTAGCTAGGCCAGAGTTGTATACAAGCACAGAGACAAGTCTTATGAAGTGATTGAGTATGGTTTCTGTCCAGTAGTAGAACATACTGGAATTTGGGTTCTGAATAATCAGTAAAAGGTAGGTGTCTATGGACAAATACACCCTAATAAATTTCAAGCTTAGTGATCTGCAAAGAGTGGTGGGGCACATAGAGGTCTGGGGTGTAAGATAAATACCATTGGGAACAATTAAGATTATAACGGAGTCCAGATTATCAGATGATGAAGGACATGAAATTACTTTTTAAATTTAGAAAAGAAGATGATTCATCAAATAATAGTAATGAAAACAAAATAACAGAGTATTTATAGCCTAATATACACAATCTACATAATGAATCAGATTAGACACTGTAAATACTATTTTCTGTCATCTAGACATCTCCATTTTTACAGGTGAGGAAACATAGACTGCAAAACCCAGGAATATGCCAATTATTAAGTGGACATAGCACTCCAGGTCTGTCGCTTTTGAGTAAAAAGTTCCAGAAGAGAAATAGCACGGTGATGATTGAATTTTATAGGATGGATTGAAGGATGGGAGAAGAGAGGCTGACTCAGAATCCAACAGGGAAGCTATCAAAGGACTAGGGGAAACCATAAGGATGGGGAAATAAGGTGAAGTAGAGGGGGAAAGGATTTAAATAATACTAACAACAATGATAATATAATTAATACAACTGTATAAATTGGGTAATGATAGCAAAATTAAGATATGGTGCCACTTACCAAATTGGGGTGATTTGGAAGTGAGAACCTACATGCTTCCTACAAGACAGTATTTACAATGAACTTAACTTTCAGTAAGGCAGTGGTAGTTTGTGGGGAGGGCTACATGGTACTGAAATTTTATACGTGGATTAAGCCACTCAGCTTATATTTTTAAAAGGTTCTTGATTTTTGCTTCATGCTTGTTTGGAATGTGCTTCTAAATACTCGTCAGAATTTATCACTAAAGCACCCAATGCATTCAACTAATACATGTCTTAAAATGCACCCTATACATCTTAGTTTGACTAATGAGATTTCAAATCCACCCTGATTCATTCTAGTTTACAGAAGGAAATTAAAAAATTGATTGTTACTTCCCTCTCTGTGTATGGATACCTTGATTGGCCAGCTGCTGGTGGCTAGGCAACCAGGCAGGGGCTCTGTGGAGTAAACCTCAGACTTCATCTCTGCAGGAGCTGTGCAGCAAGAAGCTCTGGGATCAATTAAAATGCCAGGCTTTTCCAGGCTTGTTTCCAGAGCATCTGGGCATGATTCCACATAAATTTAAGGAATTAGAGATCAGACAAAGGTAAACATTTCTGTACTGTGCTTCGCTCTGATTTAGAGAGTGAGGATGGAATTTGCCACAGTCATGGAGCCTGGAGTGGGTTTTACACCTTCAGCAGATTTCTTTCCCCTTCTAAATTGCTTTATTATTTTAGGTATGTGCTATTTGAAGGCTTCTTAAATCATCTGTGTTCCTTTGGGAAGGAAAAGAGAAAGAGAAACAAAAGAGAAGCCAGTACTGGTTTCATAGACTAAACAGTAGGGTGTGACTCATTCGTTAATTTTATAGTCACACCTCTGAAAGCAGAATTTATTAAGTCTTCATGTTCCTGCTATTTGGCCTCCCGAGTCTGGTTTAGATAGAAAGCTTACGTGTGTCCCCATAGACAAAGAAAGACAGTTTCCTCCTTTGAATTCGTGGAAGTCTGACCTTTCTAGTGGAACCTCTGCTTCTTTGTCTCATTTTAACCATATCCACATCTGGAGTCTGAAGATCTGCCTGCTTCCTTAATGCATGTGGCCTTGGCCTGAATGTGTGCTGGGGGTATTCTAACTGGGTAGAGGGAGAGGGCTAGAGGCAAATGGATGGGTCAGAAAGCAGTACAACAAAGATGACTTGTTAGAGGCAGACAACATATAGACAGGCGGTGGGAAGGCTGAGAGAATACAGACACTGTGAAGAGTACAGGATTTTTTACTTTAAAAAATTATTTTTCATTTTCATATTACCTCAGTTTCTCCTCCCTCCCTTTCTTTCATCCTCCCCCCGCCCGGCATCAGCATCACCTTCTTCCCATTGCCCATCCATTCCTCACAGGAGGTAAGGCCTTCCTTGGGGAGTCAACAAAGTCTGGTATAAAAAGTTGAGGCAAGACCAAGCCCCTCCTCCCTGTATCAAGGTTGAACAAGGTATCCCTCCATAGGGAACGGGCTCCAAAAAGCCAGTTCATGTACCCAGAATAAGTCCTGGTGCCACTGTCAGCCCTCCCCTGCCCCAACAGATCAAGTCATATAACTGTCACCCACTTTCAGAGAGTATAGTTTGGTTCTATGCAGGTTCCTCAGGTGTCATTCCATTGTTTGTGAACTCCCACTAGCTTGGGTCAGCTGTCTCTGGTTTTCCCCATCATGCTCTTGACCTCCCTGTTCATATAATCCCTCCTCCCTCTCTTCAACTGAACTCCAGGAGCTCAGTCCAGTGCCCAGTGCTTGGCCGTGGGGTCATTGCATCTGCTTCCATCAGATGTAGGCTCTGTGATGACAATTAGGGTGGTCATTAATCCCAGTAGAAGGGAAGGCCAGTTCAGACATCTCTCCAATTTGCTAGGAGTCTTAGCTGGGGTCATTCTTGTGAATTCCTGAGAATTTCTTCTTAAAGGGCCTCTGTTATCTTAATAAAGTTATTTTAAGGTCCTTTTCTTCTGCTTCATCTGTGTTGTGATATTTAGGTCTTGCTATTATAGAATCACTAGTTTCTGATACTGCCATTTGCTTTTTATGTTGTTGAAAGTATTCTTTTTTAAATCTTTTTTATTAATCTATTTTTTACATTCCAATCCCAGTTCCCCTCTCTCTTTTCCTACCACTCCTTCCGTTCCCCCTCCATCTGCTCCACAGAGAGGTTAAAGCCTCCCCTAGGAAATCTACTAAGTCTGTCCCATTATCTTGTTGAGGCAACTCCCCACACCCAAACTCCTGTGCATAGGCTGGGCAAGGTATCTTTCCCTATAGAATGGGCTCCACTAAGTCAGATTATGCATTAGTGTTAGATCTTGGACCCACTTCCAGTAACCTCATATATAGTCCCAGTCACATCATTCACCTATATTAAGGGAGTCTAGCTCAGTCTTATGCAGGTCCCCCATTTGTCAGACCTGAGTCAGTGATCTAGCTCATGTCAGCTGATTCTGTGGGTTTTCCCATCATGGCCTTGACTTCTTTGTTCATATTATTGCTCCTCCCTCACTTTGATTGGTTAGTTGTGGATTGCTGCATCTGCTTCCATCTGTTTCTGGAAGAGGGTTCAGGCTTCTCTGGGGTTATGGATTGTAGGTTGGGTATATTTTGCTTTGTCTGGTATCCACTTATGAGTGAGTACATACTACATTTGTCTTTCTGGCTTTGGGTTACCTCCCTCAGGTTGTTTTTTTCTAGTTCTGTCCATTTGCCTGTGAATTTTTAAGATGTCATTGTTTCTTACCACTGAGTAGTACTCCATTGTGTAAATATACCACATTTTCTTATCCATTCTTTAGTTGAGAGGCATATAGACTGTTTCCAAGATCTGGCTATTACAAATAATGTTGCTATGAACATAGATGAGCAAATGTCCTTGTGGTGTGAATATGCCTCCTTTTGTTATATGCCCAACGGTGGTGTTGCAGGGTCTTGAGGTAGATTGGTCCCTAATTTTCTGAGAAATCACCATACTGATTTCCACAGTGACTGTACAAGTTTGCACTCTCACTAGCAATGGAGGAGTGTTCCCCTTTCTCCACATCCTCTCCAACATAAGCTGTCATTGGTATTTTTGATTTTAGCTAGTTGAATGTATTCTTACCCATCTCTTCCTCTGATTGGTGCAGTTGCACCCTGTGCTTCTGTGGGTCTCTCTTCCTCCAAGTGGTGCAGATGGGGCCTGTGTCATACATGGAGTTCTTTAAAGCACCATGAAAAATAGCAATGCCCTGGTAGCACAGGCATAGACCAAAACTGTCTTTTTTATTTCACAGCAAAGCAGAAAGACATCAGCTTTGGCTACATGGCCAGTATATACTAGGGTCTTGAGTCCATTTCTATGTTAATTGGACAAACTCAGTGTCTTCTGGCTTGCTTACATGCTGGTAACATAGTAATAGTAGTTCGATCTTCAACATTCCTTCCAGCTTTATAAATGTTTAATTTTACAGTTACTAATTTAAAAAAGAAGTGAATGAACATTGGTTGGCCTTTTAGAGCTAGGCCCCATACTATGTTTCTGATGTATGTTTCAGTCTTTTGAAACATAAAATATTGTCTCTGTCCTCAGGTGGATAACCGGTGTTTTGTAATGTGTCAAAGACAAACCCATATACTTTCCATTCTCAACACCTCCAGAATCCTCTCACTCTCTAGAAACTCTGAGCAATGAGCATTCTCTGCATAGACTTAACTGCAATTTAGTGGAAGCAGAAAATTTTCTCCATGAAGACATTAAGTAGGAGCTGTTTCTTAAAACCCATCAATTAATTTCTGCTGTAGAGTTGGTAAAAATGCAATTTAGGTAGAAAAATTCAGCTCATTCATTTTTTTGGTTGTTATTTTGTAAAGAGAGGTCTTCAGTAATCAAGTTCCAACTGGTAGTTATATTTTCACCAGTTTGCCCTGGCCTGATCAGGGTCAGACCCCTGAAGTTTCTGGACTCCCACCTCCATAGCTCCCATGGATACACTCTACTATTTAGGAAACCTGGTATTTCTAAGTCCCTAAGGAAACATTCTCTTTCTAAAAACAAAACAAAATGAAAAACAAAACAAAACAACAACAATACAGAAAAAGCTTCATCTTCATTCTGTAAAAGGGATCCAAGCAATTTACTGCCTTCCTGATACCCCTCATACATTCTCTCCTCTGGTTTCAGATTGGCAGCATCAGGAATTACTGGCATCACTCCATCTCTTTACCTACTCTGTTGTGGTCTCTCTAATTAGGCAACATGGTTGATGACCACAGAAATGTCCTTAGCAAACGTTCAGGTCAGGCATGATGACATGAGGACCAGATGTTTCTCTGTAGCAAGTAAGAGACCAGGTGAGCCATATGAAAAAGTAAGAAAAAGTTCAGTCACTCCCTTGATGTTCTTTTTTATCTATAATGTGTTTTTCTCCCAAATATGGACAAGGCTGAGCATTTTCTAGTTCCCTAATTTGACTTCCTTTTTGCTTAGCAATTCATTTTCAATGTATCTGTTTTCTTGATTTACTGTAAACCACCAGCAAGAACCAAACTGCTCTCTCAACGCGGTTCAGAAAGTTCCCAGCTAAATATTTAACTCATCACTAAAGATGTATCCCTCTGTCAAATAGATCTGCAGCACAGGAGAGGCTTAGCCCAGGAACTGGGGGCCCTGAAGAAAGACTGGCATTAACAGGGCAATTTTCAGCAAAGCCAGCACAATTTAGAGCGAAGTAAGGAAACTCAACTCTGACTCACTGGAAAAACTCACCAATTAGCAACGCAAACAGGACCCAAAATGCTACAGGTGCGGAATAAATTTCTGCTGGCTTGTCTCTTTTTTACTATTTAGAAATAATCATTTTACTTCTCAACCCCTCCTCCGTTCTCTCTTCCTCCCATGCTCCAATTCCCCCCACCCTCCATGCTACCCCCGCCCACTCCCCAAGGGTGGCAAGGCCTTCCATGGGAGATCATCAAAGTCTGTCTGTCACATCATTTGGAAGAGGGTCTAGGCTACTCCATGTATCTGGGCTGAAATAGTATCCCTCCATAGAGAATGAGCTCCCAAAGTCCATTTGTGCACTATGAATAAACACTGGTTTCACTGTTAGAGGTCCCATAGACTGCCCAGGCCTCCTAACTGGAACCCACATTCAGAGGGTTTGGCTCAGTACAATGCTGGTTCCTCAGGTTTAAGAGTGGGGTCCATGTGCTCACAGTAGGTCGGGTCAGTTGGTTCTGTAGGTTTCTCCATCAGCTGGCTTCTCTTAAGCAGTACATTACTAGTCAGAGAATTAAAACAAAATACTTGACACAGAAGCTTAGATAACAAAAAACCTTTATTTCCTTTTTAAAAGTGTTTTTAATTTAAATTAGAAACAATATTGTTTTACATGTCAATCCCATTCCCTTTCCCTCCCCTCCTCCCCTGCAACCCACTAACACCCTACCTATCCAATACCATTTCTGCTCTGCAGGGACAGTGAGGCCTTCCATGGGGGGGGGGGTCCTTAGAGTCTGCCATATCCTTTGGGACAGGGCCTAGACGCTCCCCCATATGTCTAGGCTGAGGGAGTATCCCTCTACGTGCAATTGGATCCCAAAGTCCATCCCTACAGTAGGGATAAGTACTGCTCTACTACAAGAAGCCCCATATATTTCTGAGGCCTCCTCACTGACACCCACATCCATGCTGGTTTCCCAATGATCAGTCTGGAGGCTAAGGGTTCCCTCTTGTTTAGGTCAGCTATTTCTGTGGGTTTCACTAATGTGGTCTTGACCACTTTGCTCCTTCTTCTCTGCAACTGGATTCAAGTTCACTTCAGTTTTTAGCTGTGGGTCTGCTTCTACTTCCATCAGCTGCTAGATGAAGGCTCTAGGATGGCATATAAGTTAGTCATCAATACCGTTATCAGGGGAGGGCATTTTGTTGCTTAGATGGTAAGTTGGTATCATCCTTGTAGATCTCTGGACATTTCCATAGTGCCTGATTTCGCTTTAAACCTATACTGGCTCCCTCTTCGATGGTATCTCTTATTTTGCTCTCCTTTATTCTTACCCCCTACACAACCTTCCTGCTCTCTTGTGTCCTCCTCACCCCTCCTCTTCTCCTCTTCTCATTCTCCTAGTTTCCTCTCCCCCCCATGCTCCCAATTTTCTCAGGAGATCTTGTCCCTTTTCCCTTCTCCAGAGGACCATGTATATCACTTTTAGATCCTACTTGTTGCCTAGCTTCTCTGGTGGTGTGGATTATAGGCTGGTAATCCTTTTCTCTACATGTAAAATACATATATGAACGAGTGCATACCATGTTTGTCTTTTTGTGACTGGGTTACCTTGCTCAGAATGATTTCTTCTAGTTCCATCCATCCCTACGAATTTCAACATTCCATTGTTTTTTCCCTGCTACATAGTACTTCATTGTGTAAATGTACTACATTTTCTCTATCCATTCTTCAGTTGAGGGGCATATAGGTTGCTTCCAGGTGCTGGCTATTACAAATAATGCTCCTATGAACATAGTTGAACAGATGTCCTTGTTTTATGAATGTGTTTCTTTTGGATATATGCCTAAGAGTGGGATTGCTGGAACTTGTGGTAGGCTGATTCCCATTTTCCCGAGGAATTGCCATACTGATTTCCAAAGTGGCTGTGTGACTTGGCACTCCCATCAGCAGTGGAGGAGTGTTACCCTTTCTCCACATCCACTCCAGTGTCTTTACATCATGAACTCATTTAGCCTTGATTCTTTTCTTAGAGACTGTATCTTATTTGAGCTGATTAAATTTGTTTCTTTACACTATGTAATTTGTAAAGAATGGAAATATATTCATCAAAATGTAGAGAGGAATGAGAAGTTTAAGGCAAAGGTGAAGGGGTCTTGGTATCTAAAGTGAGTCCTTTCTGCATAGATGTTATAGTCTAGCTGTGCCTTCAGCTGGTGAAGGGGTTGGCACCTCCTCTCTGACTTCTTCCAAAGAGTATCCCACACTAATGACCTAATTACCTCCCAAGGAGGACTCCTTAATACTAAATGCATGGGAACTAGACTCCAAATCTAAATTTTGAGGGTTGAAGATAGAAAGGCTACACAGGTTCTGTCTCCAAACAGACACATTAGGTCTTGGGCTTCACTGTATATATTTGAAGAGGAAGACAGGAATGTTGAGTCTTAATGGAGCAGCCCAGGAAAGTTTATTAATATAGATACTTTTTTTATTTCTCAAGAGAAGCATCTATTTCAACTACCAGAGGAGGAAGAGTATCAATAATAAAAACTCCAAGGTAATCACTTAAAATAGGCAAGTTTGAAACTTTAGGACAATTTTTGTTTTTAGTTTTCTTTTGTAAGTTAATTTTTATGTAAGTTAAAAACAATCTTATTTTACATACCAATCCCAGTTCCCTCTCCAACCCATCCTCCCATTCCCCCCATCCCATCCCCCATCCACTCCCCAGGGAGGGTGAGGCCTCTCATGAAGAATCATCAAAGTTTGTCACATCATTTGGGGCAGGACCTAGGCCCTTCCCTGTGTATCTAGGCTGAGAGAGTATCCCTCCATAGGGAATGGGCTTCCAAAGCCGATTCATGCACTACCAATTCATGCACTGGTTTTAGTGCCAGAGGCCCCATATACTGTCCAGAACCCCCAACTGATACCCATGTTCAGGGGCCTGGTTCAGTAGGAAAATTTTTAACAAATTTGTAGTTAACTTTGATTCCAGAAGGAAAGACAAACATCAAGGACCTCTGTAACAAGAAGTTCTTTGTCATAGCTGCCCAATGCCCTTGAGCCCCAAATAAGCACACAGACTTGATATTAGTTATAAGACTGTTGGCTGATGACAAGGGCTACTTACTGACTATCTCTATCTTAATTACCAACCAATTTCTGCTAATCTAAGTATTTTCATGTGATCTTATCTTACCAGAGAAGGGTCAAGACCTCTGACTCCTTTGGCGACTCCTGAACCTTCTCAGCAGAGAAGAAAAGAGAATGATTTCCCATTTGTCCCTGCTTATATAATGATTCTGCCCAGCTATGTCACTTCCTGTCTGTCTGTACAGACCTCCGGACCTCTATAGTTAGCTAGTAGTAAGTTTCTGCCCAGCTACATCACTTCCTGTCTGGCCAATCAGCCAATCAGTGTTTTATTCAGTAACCAATAAACAAACATATATACAGAAGAACATTCCCCATCAAACCTCTAAATATAATTAAATTAGTGATGGAAAGTCCACTTACAATGAAGTTACTAGGGTAAAGTAAACAGAGGCCAGGTTTAACATCGTTTGGAGTAGCAGTCATTACTTCAAACTAACTACTATCCAGAATAGAGGAAGGTAAAAAAATAAATAAATTCCTGTTTTACCTCACCCCTATAATTCAACATTTGTGAGACCAGGGCAGAAGGATTGTTCTAAGATGAAAGCCAGCCTGGACTACAGAATGAGACCATGTCTCAAACCAGTGAAAGAAATAGTCTTCCATTCTAAAAACTTACATGCATTTTGGTAATAACAATTGAAAAGAAATAAGCCAATTTTATGTATTAGACCATGTCAAACCCTAACACATCTTCACTGCTCAGACGTTTAGTATCTGTTTCTTGTCAGCAACCACAACATTAGCTTATTCCTGTTTCTTCTCATGTTGTAATGCTCTCTTTAGTCCAGTGAGGAGAAAATAGAAAAACTTGATAACAAAAAGAGAGAATAAGAAAAGGAGAAAAATGTGTGCTCAAAGGCTAGATGATGCTTTGTAGGAGAAAAAAAAGGTAGAATTTTGCAACGAATAAGACCCCTCAAGCCACATGTCCAGTTAACTAACTAAAATATCTTGTTTCCCATATACTAGCCAAGCAGGGCCCCCTGGGAGGTAGCTGACCTTGGTGGCATGATTTTAGAGCTTGTGCTCATTTGGGAAGTGACTTCATTCTTCTGACAACAGAAGGGCAAGGATGATTGGTTTTCTGTTCCTCTTCCATGTTGGTCTGCAGACAAGAAACCATCATCACAAGTCACTGGAATCATGAGGCATGCAAACTTTCTTTCTTCTAATATTCCAGCCTCGTGTATTTTGCTTCAGCAACAGAGTGACTTGCACATTGAAACCTAAAAAAGCATGTGTATACTACTTTGCTCCTCACTGAAATTGAATGTCTGACAGAATCACACTAAGAGAGGGAATGGAATTATTTTAGCTCATGGCTCAGGAGTCAGAGCCTATCATAGCAGGGAGGACCTGGTAGAAGGCTTGAAGCCATCAGTGTTCAATGATAAGAACATGGTCAGCTGCTTTTTGCATGTCTTCAATTAGAAAAAGAGGATGACTGGACAGGAAGCAGAGACGAGCTGTAAGACTTACCCCTGATGACTACCTCTGTCAATTAGACCTTACCTGATTGTCATGCAATCCCTCAAAAGGCACTACCAGCTGGGGACCATGTATAGTAACACATGAACCCATGGGGGGAACACTCTATATTCTAATCATAAGAATTGCTGAAAAAATAAAGGAATATTTGAAATCGATAAAGAGAAAATTCCATGTTCAACTATTGCAGGAGTCTTTACTAATAAATAAATTCTCCAGATTGATCTATGGACAATTCCAAACAAAACCACACCAGAAAGTGTTTAAAGTGACAAAGACTCTAAAATTTATTTGGGAGTATAAATGGTCTTGTCTTAGGAAATCTTCCTTTCTCCTTCAATTCTGAAAGATTGTGTTTTTGGTGTAAATTCTTGGCTGCTCATTTTTCTCTCAAGAACACTGAGTGTAAATTCTTTTTCAGACTACCAGTTTTCTCTGGGGTCTGTTTCTAGGCAATTGGTTCCTTTGGCAAATCACAAAGTTCTGCCTTTTTGTTCTTGGCATTTTTCATAGTGTGGCTTTCATAGCAAGAGATATTCTCTGAGTATGTCTTACTGTGCTGGTGTGGGAGTCTACTTTGGTTTTATATCCTGTTGGACAAGGAATCCTCTGGATAGTTTCACCAGCTCAGATCAGAGGCTTCTGTGTGTGGCGAAGAGAGCACAGTGGTTGGGGGAAAGGACACTGCAGGTGTGTAACAATGGGAGCAAGTTGTCTCTTCAGCAGGTATGACCATGGGAGTTTTACAGGGATGGATCTAGGAACAGGCAGGGTTTTGAATACATATAACAACATTTAAAAAGAAGAATAAAAGTGTAGAGATTAACCCATCGAAATTCAAATAATAAAGCTATAATTATTAAGACAGGATGGGATTGACATAAAGACAAACATTTGATTCAATGAAACCAAATTTAGGGAGAAGCATCTCTTCCCTTCATATTTATAAATGGTGCACATTCAAAGAACCAAGGTGTTTTGGTAGGTAAATTCTACTGAAACAAAATGGATATCCAGGAAAATAAGAATGTAAACCCTTACTTAACATCCTACCCAGAACTGGAGATGAAAGCTATGGGTCCCTAATAGTGCAGGAAGAAGACCTCGGCTACCCATGAGTAGTACTGTCACCATCTTTGATCAGGACCCCAGCCATTTGTGAGCAGGACCCAGCAGAACCCCACCCATCATTTGTAGGTAATATCACTGTGTTTTAAACTTCCTGTTAAAAATTGTTCTCATTAATTCATGTTTCTTCCAGACTCTTCCCTGGGATGAGGGATGAGGAATATTCTGCAACATACTCTTTGTTCTTTAACATTCCTGTTTCAATTAGGACTTTTCAGGCAATCATGGAACTGTTATTGCCTTACTAACTTTCTCAAAGCCCAAGAATCTTCACAATCCCCTCAGGCCTGACTCCATTTCATGAGCTGAAATTCATTTCAATTTTTATTCAAGGCATTAATTTTTTTTTAGTATTTGTGCTATGCTATGAGATTTTGACATGATTTGAATGAACTCATGCACTTAGGCATAGTCCATAGCTCAGGATAAACTCTGGACTGAATTAATTTCCCATAAGCCCTGTCAAACAATGGTTGCATCAAAAACAACCCCAGCACCCAGTTTCCAAAATCTAAGTAAGTCAAACATCTGAAATGTCTTTCTGTGTCAGCTAATGAGTTGTTATTTTCTAAAGTCAAAATGTCCTAGCACATAGGCATTTAATGATTTATATTCCAGGTTTCAAAGTTCAAATTATAGTTGCTGCAGGACACATGAAAAATAGAGATCTTTTTCTTTTTAATTTTTCTGAATGTCAAGTAAAAAACATTAGATTCCAAATGATAAAGGTTTTTTTTAAGGTGATTAAAACCAGACTTAAGGATAGTCCTACCATACCATACCAAATTTGGATTCATATTAGTCTGTGTTTAGTTTCATTGCTGTTCTTCATTGACCAGGTAAAACTTGAGCAAATTATCTCAAAGCCCTGATCTTGGTTTTTTACTGGTAGAAGGGTAAGCACACTTGCTTCAAATGGGTCAAGACCAGGCTGGTGAAACCCACAGAAACAGTTGATCTGAACAAGGGGGAGCTCATGAACCCCACAGACTGATAGCAGAGAAACAAGCACAGGACTGATCCAGACCCCATGAAAGTGGGTGTCAGTGAGAGGGCCTCGGAAATATATGGAGCATCTGGTAGTAGATCAGTACTTATCCCTGGCATAGGAATGGATTTGGGAGCCCATTCCACATAGAGGGATACTCCCTCAGTCTGGAGATGACAGACTCTGAAGATCCCCCATGGAAGGCCTCACTCTCTCTGGGGAGCAGAAATGGTATTAGACAGGTAGGGTGTTAGTGGATTGCAAGGGAGGAGGGGAGGGAAAGGGAACTGGGATTGACATGTAAAACAATCTTGTTTCTAATTTAAATTTAAAAAATTGAAAAAAAAGACACATGCTTCCCAGGATTGTCTTGAGTAGCTAGGGAGATATCATAGGGTGTTCCTAAGTTGAGGCATCTGAATTGCCTACAGGGTAGTTGTTCAGTCCTCCAAATTGCAAGAGAAATTTCAGACATGTAGAGTGTTTGTGATTTCTATCCATCCCCAAAGGATCTTGTCTGCTATGAACCACAAACTGTTTGATGGACAGTTTATACAGGAGAGGATATGGAGAAAGGGAAACACTCCTCCATTGCTGGTGAGAATGCAAACTTGTACAGCCACTTTGGAAATCAGTATGGCAGTTTCTCAGGAAAATGGGAATCAGTATACCCCAAGGTCCACTCTTATGCATATACCCAAAGGATGCACATTCATACAACAAGGACATCTGTTCAACTATGTTCATAGTAGCATTATTTGTAATATCCAGAACCTGGAAGCAACCTAGATGCCCCTCAACTGAAGAATGGATAAAGAAAATGTGGTACATTTACACAATGGAGTACTACTCAGGGAATCCTCTGGATAGTTTCACCAGCTCAGATCAGAGGCTTCTGTGTGTGGAGAAGAGAGCTCAGTGGTATTACTCGGGAGAGGGAACTGGGATTGATATGTAAAATAAGGTTGTTTCTAAATTAAATAAAAAATATATAAATGAATATATGGATGACATCAAACAGTTCCTTTCTTCTTCTGCAATAAAGGCCAGAGTAGCACAGCAAATAAAGTAAGACTTCAAGGTGGGTCCTCATTCATACTACTTGGGAAGGTAGATGCATAGACCAGAGCAGCACGACATGGGAGTCAAAAGTATGGTCCAAGACCTCTGTCTAGAGCTCTAGCTTGCTCAGCTTGGTCATCAGCAAATGACTTAGACCATGTTTACTCCAGTTTCTTTGTCTCTAAATGGAAACAATAATAGCATCCATCTCATGGGGCATCCTTGCCACAGTTCAAGATAAATATTGTTTTGGTGAAGACAGGCTATGCAAGCTTAATTTACTTTCTGTTTAATAAAGCAACCTATATTCACTGGGGTGAGGGTTTAAATATACACTGATACATCTTGATATTTTGAGATGATAACCTTATTTGCCTTCTATCATTTAAGGGATACTGTCTTAGGGTTTGTATCACTGCAATGAAATACCATGACAAAAAAGCAAATTGGGGAGGAAAGGGTTTATTTGTCTTACACTTCCACATTACTGTTCATCACTGAAGGAAGTCAGGACAGGAACTCAAATAGGACAAGAACCTGGAGGCAGTAGCTGATGCAGATGCCATGGAGGGGTGCTGCTCACTTCACATGGCTTGTTCAATCTGCTTTCTTGTAGAACCCAGGACTGTCAGCCCAGGGATGGTACCATCTGTCATACAATGGGCCCTCCTTCACTGATATCACTAATTGAGAAAATGCCTTATAGTTGGATCTCGTGGAGGCATTTTGTCTCTGGTGGTTCTAGCTTGTGTCAACTTGACACACAAAACCAGACACTACAGAAACCTTACAAGGTTGTTTCCATTAAAAATTTGTTTCTGGAAATTCTGATAATATTTTTAAAATGCAAAATCCCTGGAAGAGGCAACAAAACAAACTGTTAACAAGATGTTAGAGTCATGGTTAGCCAAAGAATACATACATTAGAGAGAGAAAGAGAGAGAGTACGAGAATGAGAAGGGAAGAAGAGGAAGGATGCAGAGGTCATGAGGGAGCAGAAAGGTTGAGTCAGGTGTAGATTAGAAGAAAGGATATGTGATAGGTAGGGTTTTAGTTGGGGGTGTGATAGTGGAGGAGGGAAGGGAGAAGGGAACTGGAATTGTCATGTAATTCAATCGTGTTTGTAACTCAAATAAAACAAAAAAAGAGAAAAAATAAATAAATAAAAATGACAAAGAAAGAGAAAGAGAGTAAGGGGAGACAGACTACAAATGCAAATTATGTGTGCATATATCTACATATATATAGAGAGAGGAGAGAGGCTATAAATGCAAATTAGGTGCACATATAATCTTTCTATATATATTTTTAATCTCATATATATACACACATATATATGATATCTCTCTCATATATATATATATATATATATGTGATATATATATATGGTATATATATATATGTGTGTGTATATATATATGAGAGAGAGAGATTTACTAAATGTCAGTGGCCCATGAGGCTTAAGGGAAAGAAGCTCCATGTAATTACAGAATGGTACCACCCAGAATTAAGGTGTATCTTCCCACTTCAATTAGCTTCATCTAGATAATCCCTTACAAGTGTGGTCAGAAGCCAACCTAATCTAGGCATGCACTGAGTAACCTAATCTAGATAACCCCCACAGGCATGCCTGGAGGCTAAACTAACGTAGATAATCCCCACAGTCAGGCCCAGAGGCTAACCTAATCTAGATACCCCTCCCACAGGCATACCCAGAGGCTAAACTAATCTAGATAACCTTACCTGCATGCCCAGAGGCTAAACTAATCTAGATAACCCTCCACAGGCATGCCCAGAGTTTTGTCTCTTAGGTGACTCTAGAGTTAAGAATCAAACTCACCACTATAGGTTTCAGTGGATCAAATGAAGTCAAACCACATTGGAACAAGATTCCTCCTTTCTCATCCTCCTATTAAAATGTTAATCTCACCTAAAAACATCTACTACATTTGACTGATATCCAGGCAAACTGACACATTACATACCAACAATAACCAAGATTCTACATAGTAGGTTTGTCCAGAAGCAACACATACTCTTATCAGGTGTTTCTGAATATTTTACTTACTCCTAACATTTAGACTTACAGAATTCATAATTAGGATACGTATCTAAATACTAGCTTCCCAGTATTTAGAGCTTTTGTTTATTTCACCTACTGTTTTTCATACCTCCAATTTCTAATCATTCTACTTAGTGTTTTATTTGAATGCAATATAATATTTGATATTCCATTTAAAGTAAACTATTACTTTATACAGTCCCTCAGAATTCTAGTAAACCACTCAGTATATTTCTTTAAGTTCTCAAGCTATTGATGAATATACTTTTTAAAAGTAGACATGAATTTGAAATTTAAAGTCAGTTAAAGTACATCTTAAAGTCTTTCTCAAGCTCCTGTCATGACTGACACACTTCATCCCAAAATTTATACCTGAAGTCTCACTTCTTGAAAAAGGCCCTCTGTGAATATAATGAGTAAAAATTTAAAAGCTAACCCCCAAGTCAAATTCCTAGTAGAACCCCCCATTTTAGATAGAATACCAGGAAAAAGCTTCTTTGCTAGAAATCTCAACTAACTTCCCCAAAATCTTTTGGGTCAGAATAGCATCACATTCTTGTATCTAGTTGTAAGGTAACCTAGAGAAGAGACTACAGTAATACCAAAATCAAAGTCATGGCAGGAGTGGATAAAAGTGGGTGGGTGGCTGACAGAATCTGCCATCTATAGGAGCTAAACAGGGAAGTGGGTATTAAGAATTTTGATGAACTTCACTGCCTCCATTAATTTGTGCTTTTGTTGGTTTTGATGTAAGGTCTCATGTAGCCAAGGACAGCCTCTCAAACTTACTATGAAGCTGAGGATGATCTTGAACTCCTAATCCTCCTGCCAAGTCCATAGGATTACAAGCATGCATTTTGAAGAATTACTTTTTGATGTCTGTATTTGTGTGGGAGTGCGTGCACAAGTGGGTGTGGGTGCCCATGGAGTCCTGAAGAGAATGTCAGATCCCCTGGAGTTGGAGTTATAGGCTGTGAACTGCCAAACATGGGTGCTGAGGACTGAACTCAGTGTTATTATAGTAGTATGTAGACTTAGCTTTGGCCCCTTACAGTGCATTTTGAATCCGTATTTTCCACTGAGTTCGATGAATGAAATTTCAGTCTCACTAAGGTTTAAAGGATCTAATAAAAGTTTTATATTTCTTCTATTGTAACTCATATTATATTTTCCTAAACCACAACTCCTCCACCATCATCCCTAACTCTCATTCCAGCATGTCCCAAGGCTTCAGGCAAAGCCCATTGAACTCCACATTAGTTAAATCCAGAGTTTCCAAAAAATTCATCTGCAGGTGATTCGATAAAGCAATCTGAAGAAGTCAGATATTTCCCTGTCTGCCCATATTGCCTCCGGTTCCAGCTCTAGCCCTATAAAACTAAAACATCTTTAGTTGAAGCCAACTCATTACCCCATGAAATTGCTGCAGCACATGTGCTTACAAATGTAAGTCAGATCTTTAACTTGGCAGAAGTGTTTTACAAGAAATGATTTCATTGTGTTGTTTTTATATTTATAGGCACATTTTTGGCAGTTAATCCCAAAGATCAAATTGTGAGAGCAGTCTAGTCTAGGGCACAGAATTCATACTTCCAGTGGCTTGAAGAGACTACCTGCCCTGTGTCCCTGAGAGCCTGGATCCAAGTTCCAGGGTTTTAATGCATGCCCTGCCTCCTCTTGCCATCATTGTCTACACCCTCTACACTCACTGTTGGTCATACTTTAGCATGCTGATGCCAAGTTATAATGCCATTGTATTTGAATGGCTATTGTGATGTTTGACAAGTGTAACTTTGTCCATACTGAAGAACCACCCTTTTGCCTTGGTGAAATTTTCTATAAAATAAGCATCACAATGTTGAGCTTATAAAGCTGTTATGGGTTTTGAATGAGTTCATATATTGAAGTTCTTAGCACAGCTCCCAGCATGAAGTGATCCAAAAGTTATTATCACTTTCTTGGTACTATTATAATACTATTATTATCACCAAGATGGATTATAACATTAACCTGGTATGACCTAAATTAACCATCAAAATAGCCCACTAAGTATATATTCCAGAATAGCATAGAAATATTCTGTGTGTAGAAAGGGACAAATGTTCCCTGATATTCTTTGGTAGTGAGAGACTAATAAAACTGGGGTATTGTGTGAAGTTACCTGGGATTCAAGTTTGCTATTTCCTCTGGAAGCTTAGTGAGTATCAAATTTGACAACCTCTGGTTTATCCAATACATCCCATTTCATTTCACAAAGTGAAAACAGACACATTAGCTGACATATGGTGACATAGTTAATTGTCAGAGTACAGGGACATTATTTTAACTTCCTGAGCACTAATGTAGGAATTGTTCTATTTATATCAAAGCAAGAGAATTCTTTCATTCCCTTTCAGATAAATATGAGAAGAGAAAATGAATTTGTGTTGTAACTTTTAAAATGCCATGAAGAAGAGTCACACCATACAACAAGACTCACATGGGAGGTTTATTGAAAGAGAAGAGAGAAGGGACAAAAATGGGGGCAGAGAGAGAGGCAGAGACTGGTCCCTGGGGACAAGAGTGGTGGAAGAGAAAGCGAGAGAGGGAGAGAGGAAAAGAAGAAGAGAGAGAAATAGAGAAAGATGGGAGGTGGGCAGAGCCCATTTAAAAGGTAATAGTGATTATGCACAGGTGATGCTCTTAGTGACTACACTGTCAGAACCCCAAGAGCAGGCCTGTACAGATGCCTGAATAGTAACCCTCTGAATGAATGTTTAAATCCTAGGGATATCTGCTTACAAAGAATCTGATTTCAACCTAGGAGTGTTCGTCTAATACACCATCTTGGGTTTTTACAAATCTTTGAGCTTGACTCTCCAGAGCTGTTTAGGCAGCTGGTTCACCAACTCTGTTTCTTAGAGTTAAATGAGAAACATGTTCCAGTGTTGTGGATGAAGCTTGAAATTTTCAAAAACTATGTAGAAGCCTCTTATCCCATCAGAAGCCAGGCCAGTATTCTGAACCCCAGAAGAACCCAGCCATGTCAGAGGCCACTCACAAAGCCAGAATTCCAGTCCCATACTTGGGTGTCAACCTCCTAGACACGAGGCCACCTAGGCCATCAGAAGTCTAGTCCCCAATTTTGGTGGAGCTCCTCTACTCAACCATGGGCCATTCCAGCCAAAAGACCAGAGAAGAAACAGAAACTAAAGAAGTAAACACACATCTAGCAAAGAAGAACTCAGAAATTGGCACTTAGACTTTTATAATCACTCAAAATTCAGATGCCTAAATGTCAGTATAAGAATATAATCAACAACAGCCAGGACAGTATCTCACCACCAGAGCCCAGTCATCCCACTACAGCAAGCACTGAATATTCCAACACAACAGAAACATAAGAAAGGGATCTTAAAACCAAATGTATAGAGGTCCTTATAGAGGAAATGAACAAATCCTTTAAAAAAAAACATGGAAAAAACAATAAAAAATGGAGGAAATAAATAAATACCTTAAAGAATGTCAAGAAAGCCAAGAAAAAAAAAAACAAACAGTTGAAAGAAAGGAATAAACTGTTCAAAACCTAAAGGTAGAAATAGAAGCAATAAAGAAACACAACTGAGGGAATTCTGAGGGAATTCTGGAAATGAAAATCTGGATAAGTAAACAGGAACACAAATGCAAACATCACCAACAGAATACAAGAAAAGGAAAAGAGAATCTATGTCATTGAAGACAGGACAGAAGAAATAGATACATCAGTCAAAGGAAATGTTAAATCTAAAAAATCTCTGAAACAAAACATACAGGAAATCTGGGGCACTATGAAAAGAACAAACCTCAGAATAATAGGAATAGAAGAAGGGGAAGGTTCCTGGCTCAAAGACCCAGAAAATATATTTAACAAAATCATAGAAGAAAAGTTTCCTAACTCAAAGAAGGACATGCCTACTAAAGTATAAGAAGCTTATGAACACCAAATAGATTGAGACAGAAAAGAAAGCCCCTTTACCATGTAATAATCAAAAAAATAAACACAGAGAATAAAGAAAGAATATGAAAAGCTGCAAAAGAAAAACATCAAGTAACATATAAGGCGTGCCTATTAGAATTACACCCAAATTCTCAATGGAGACTCTAAAAGCCAGAAGGGCCTGGGCAGATGTCTTACAGACTCTAAGAGACCACAGCTGCCAGCCCATACTACTATACTTAGCAAAGCTTTCAATCAGCATACATGGAGAAAACAAGATATTCCACAGTGAAGTCAAATTTAAACAATATCTATCCACAAATCCAGCTCTACAGAAAGTACTATAAAGAAAACTCCAACCCAAGGAGGATAACTACACCCATGAAAACAAAGGCTGTAGATAATCTCACACCAGCAAACCTAAAGAAGGAAAACACACACACACTCACCCACCCACCAACCCCCACACACAAACCACCACAAACAATCACAATAAAATAACAGAAATAACAATAATTGGTCATTGATATCTTTCAGTATCAATGAACTCAATTCCCCAATAAAAAGACCCAGAAGAAATGTGAAAACAAGATCAATTCTTCTGGTGCATATAAGAAACAAACCTCAACATCAAAGATAGACATTACCTCAGAGTAAAAGGTTGTAAAAAGATTTTTTTTCAAGCAAATGGCCACAAGAAGCAACCTGGTATAGTTATTCTAATGTCTAACAAAATAGACTTCAAAACAAAATTATTAAAAAGAGATGGTGAAAGATAGGTCATACTCATCAAAGGAAAAAAAAATCACCAGCATGACATTTCAGTTCTCTGATGGGGGATGTCCTGTATGCTGTGAATTCTCTTACTGGTTGATGAATAAAACACTGATTAGCCAGTAGTCAGGCAGGAAGTATAGGTGGGACTACCAGACGAGGAGAATTCTTGGGAGAGGATGAAGAGAGTGAGCCACCAGAGAGACACCATGTAACTGCTAAGCATACTCTGATAAGATAAGGCCATGTAGAAAAACATAGATTCGTAGTTATGGGTCAAAAATTAAGAGAGACCTAGCCAGTAAGAAGCCTAACCCATCAGCCAAACAGTTTGTAATTAATACAAGCCTCTGTGTATTTATTTGGGACTGAAAGGCAGCAGGACCAGGCAGGAAAGAAACTCCATCTATAGTCCTCAGCATCTAAGACCCAAATGCAGGGGCACCCAAATTTGTAAAATTTGTAAAAGAAGTTTTACTAAAGTTTCAATCACACATTGACCCTCATACATTAAGAATGATCTATCATTCTCTCCAATGATAGATCACCCAGACGTAAACTAAATAGAGAAATACTGGAATTCAGAGACATTATAAATCAAATGGACCTACCAGATATCTAGAGAACATTTCACCCAAACACAAAGAAAATAACTTCTCACCATGTCATCGGGCCTTCTCCAAAACTGATCGCATACTTTGTCACAAAGAAAGTCTCAATAGGTACAAGAAAATTGAAATACCCCCTATATCCAATCAGACCACAATGGATTAAAGCTGGATTTCAACAATGACAAAAACAAGAGAAAGCCTACAAACTCGTGGAAACTGAACAACTTTATACTGAATGACTACTGTGTCAAGGCAGAAACAAAGAAATAAATTATAAAGACTTCCTAGAATTCAATGAAAATGAATGCATAACATACCCAAACTTATAGGACATGATGAAAACTGCACTGTGAGGAAAGTTCATATCACTAAGTATCTTCATAAAAAATTTGGGGAGCTGTCATACTAGAAACTGAACAACATACCTGAAAGCCCTAGAACAAAAGAAGCAAACACACTCAAGAGTAGTAGATGGCAGGAAATAATCAAACTAAGAGCTGTTGTGTTGGAATATCCAGGGCTTGCTGTAGTGGAATGACTGGGCACCGGTGGTGACATATTGTCTCAAAACCACATTTATAGAGGTCCTTAAAGAGGAAATGAACAAATCATTTAAAAAAAACATGGACAACTTTGAAAACTGGTGTGTTTGTTCCCTTTTCTCTAATCTCTATCAACTTAATAGTAATTCAGTATCATATCAAATAAATAGCAGGTATGGTTACTATAACAGTTTGGGGGAAATTCTTTCCTTATAAGGAACTACAGTTGGTTGTACATTAGAAATTTCTCCATTATCTGAATTTCTGAACCTAACCAATCTTTCATGTGTTTCATAGGAACAGCTGCTCTGTGGTACAATATTTGCTTTAAAATTACCTTCTCCCAGAATATTCTTGAAATATCAGTTCTCTTTAGGGATCAGTTCTTGTTGCTCAAAATTTGGCATCAATATCCTCTCTAAGTGTTCCCAGAGCAATTTGACTGGGAAGAAAGACCTAGGGGGTGCCATGTTTAATCTTACAGCCATGGATTTAGAAAGCACATTTAGTTGATTAATTAAGAATAAATATTGCTGACATTTGATTCCCTTCCTCATACCAGGTTATTATTGTTAGTCTATGTGTTCCATATGTGTTAATATGAATTTTAATTATAAAGTAGCATTTGCAGCATTGCTGCATTTCAGCCTCCAAATCTCCTCCTCTAAACCCCATGATCCTCCTTCTCATCTGGACTGTTTTCATTCCAGCCAATGCAATATAAGTTAGCCCAAAACCATATATCTGAAAAATTCCAGGACCAGACACTGTGTTTGATGTGCTCAGCCACTAAATCTAAGAATACCACAGTGGTCAATGGGATTGCTGACTTGGGGAGTTCCTCCAGCCTCCTAGAATTGCAGCCAGTAAAAGGCCAACTGAAGTGAGAGAGGACAGGCTCTTGCAGATTTCACCAACAAGTATACCAATCCAGGAGGAAAACTCAGTAGTGTCAAAACTGGTTGATCAGATCGACTCCATGGAGTTCTCATTAGGGAAAACATCCTCTAGTCAGTCTCAGGTTTAAGCAACACAGTGGAAAGTTGGTTTCACATAACCAAAGCCACGAGCTTGAGACCCCACTGGTGGGGGTGGGGGGGTGTTACAATGAGGTTTATTTTAAGACTTCTGTATAGTTTTAGTTGCTTTGTTCCTAATAGTTCTAATCTCTTGTCTTTTAAGTTGAAATGAAATATAATCCCATGATTATCTGCTGGACATTACAGCATACAAACTTGACTCTTCAAGCTTTGTAAAATTTTGTGTTTATTTAGTATGGATGTATTTAGTGTGTGTATGTATATATGTGTGTATTTAGTGTGTGTGTGTTTAGTGTCTTTGTGTATTTAGTGTGTGTGTATTGTGTGTGTACCCATGTGTGTGCATGTGCACACCTGTGAGTGTAAGCATATATTCCTAATCCTGTGCCATTGCAAGTGTGTAGATATCAGAAGACCATCTTCAGGAACAAGTTCTCCCCTTCCACTGTAGGTTCAGAGGTTGGGTCAGACTTGGGTCTCCAGACTTGCACAAAATGTGCTTTTTATTCTCGCTAGCTACCTTCACCCCCCATCTCTAGCTATCTACACACCCATCTTCAAACTTTTGACTGAGTGAGATCTTGGTGAACTGTGGTGAATGAGGCTTGTCATCCAGACTCTGACAATGGCTTAGTATCTGTAAAAGTGCTAGTGTCCTGTCTGTCATTATCTACATGGAAGCAAACTTGTGTCCCTGCCTCAGTTCCAAATCAGAGGGAAATGAAAGATTCTCTGTTTGCTTCTGAATATTTCCACTTTCAGAAGGGAAAAAATTACAAAATTATTAAGGTCTCAGGTGGCTCTATAATGGATAAATTTCAAACAGTGTTTACTTTTAAAGTACTGCTTCACCCTAGAAAATTTAATATACCTTTAACAGCACTTGGGAAATGAAGGTTTAGATTTCTGTCTATTGGGATATTTGACATTTAATGAAGCAGAATGAAAAGAATTGTCTCTGTTTCAAGAAATGAACTTGGCCAAGCTAGTGCCATTTCCTGACACACCACAGTTGCAATTGCAACAGAACGTCTTCTCCAGCAGGCATCTGCAATCACACATCAACTGGCAGTCAGCAAACAGAAGAGGTCTCACAGGGAATGGCTAGTAGGTTAGAGGGAAGTCACACAGTTCTGGGAATGGCTAGCGGTTTGAGGGAATTAGGTCTGTTTCTGGGTTTTTTTCTGAAAGCTTAGATAGAAATTCTGTAAAAAGCATTTATGACCTTTATGAAATACTGCTGGTTTTCTTCAAAAGATGTCCTTGGCTTCCTGTGGCTCTGGGCTGAGGTCTCTTGTCTACAAAGTCACTCCAGAAAACGTGGAAGGTATGTGGGAGAGTTCTTGCTGTATAGTTCCTATGTGAACATTAGAGTTACCTCCAAGCCTTCTTCAAAAAATAGTATTATTGTTGCTGTCAGAATTCATGTCACACAAATATCATACGTTTCTCACAAAACATTCCAGTTCTCTGAGACAGAGGGTCACATGTTGCAGGCACCCCCAGCTAGGGATAAACAGTGATGGAATCAGGCTGTGACAACCCTCCCACCACAGAGGCATGGTGTGTGGGTTTGAAAGAAAATGGCTCCCAAAGGGAGTGACAATATTATGAGGTGCGGCCTTGCTGGAGGAAGTGTGTCACTGTGGGTGTGGGCTTTGAGGTCTCTTTTTGCAAGCTTCCCTCAGTGTCACAGTCAGTAGATTTCCTGTTGCTGGCAAGATGTAACATGCTCAGCACCAGCACCACATCTGCCTGCATGTCACCATGCTCCCCACCATGATGCTAATGGACTAAACCTCTGAGACTATAAGTGAGCCACCCCAATTATATGTTTTCTTTATAAGAGTTGCTGTGTTCAGAGCGTCTCTTCACAACCATAGAAACCCTAACGAAGGGAAATGGGATTTAAGATGTTTCCCAGATCATTTCACATAGTTTTTCTTTTATCAGATGGAAAACTCTGAGGATTAGGTTCTCTGAAGGTCTTTCCAGAATCACAGAGTCACTTTGTAGCCAGGTCTTCTGACTGCCAGACAGAGATTCTTAGTGTTTTTCCTCAGACACTCTCAATGCCATTCTTCATTGTCCTTTCATGGACTATTACCATGAGGAAGTCTAACATGTTCTGCTGACACCATATATCCAAAGCCAAGCGTGGTGGAGCATGATTAGAGTCCTGTGCTCAGGATACAGAGCCAGAGTGATCACAAGACTGCAGAGTGAGCTCCCAGTGGTAAAACATTGCATCAACAAAAAAGAAGGGGCTGGTCGGGAAAAGGAAGGTGGTGAAAAGAAGGAAGGAATGGAGGGACAGAGGGAGGGAGGGAGGGAGGGAGGGAGGGAGGGAGGAGGAGAGGGGGATGGGGAAGAAAGAAGGGATGGGAGGAAGACAAGCATACGTCATCACTTGTTAAACTGCATTATTCCCAAATGAGAATACATTGTTTTGTCTTTTTTGTTTGTTTGTTTTTTTAAAGCTTTCGTGTGAGCCAGACACAACCTATTATATGGTAAACCTGAAAAACCTGTGATCTAACTTTGAAACATTGGTTCACCTGGGGAGAATAGTCTTTTTAAACATGCACAAGAGGAAGGAGAACGCAAACGTGTGTGGGGCCTGCCTGGCATCGCCCTCTGCATCTGGTGCTTGGTTCATTCCAATGCACACCCATCTTGGTACCTGCCTGAGCATCATTCCTTGAGAGCTGTACTTCCTTGTTCTGGGAACCCATACCAAACCCTATCATGTGTCAGAGTTCCAAGGCCAGCTTTTGATGAAGAGTACCACTCTGCCATTGCTGAGAGAGCAAACAAATTCTGCTGTAGGAGGCATAGGTTCAGTTATCATCTGCAAATAACCCCGGGTAATGAGGTTTAGGGTTCCTCTCGGTTGTGTGTTGATGATAAATTCTCAGTGGAACTGCCTCAGACCCATTAAAGCAAGCTTGCTCCTGCCACCGTGGCTGTTAATTTGACAGGACACTGTCACATTAAGTAGAACAAACATGTTTTCGCCCAGTCGGCCATCCAGAACCGATACGGTTGTTACTTTAACAACTGGATATTGATTGGAGTTGGTCACCCCTCCCAACCCTCCTCTGGGAGCTGGAAACCAATCTGAGCCTGGCTGAGGCTCTGCCTGTTTGGCACACATGGGTACCCTGTTAAGAGCAGCCACAAATTTTAAACCATTTAGCTTCCTGTCATGTTCATCCTTCAGACACTGCCTGCTTCTCATTTGTATCAGAGGGCAATAGGCTCTGAATAAATCAATATCATTAATTTTATGCATCTACACATCCAGCTGGGAGAGCTGTTGTTTTTAGTATTTATAATTTAATATAACTACAAACATACTAACAACATAAAGACATGTTATAGCAAATTCTCAGGAAACTAAAAAAAATAAGTGCAATTGAATTCTAAAAGGAAGGAGTCTACCTTTTTCTAAAAAAAAAAAAAATGTGCATTAGGAAACATTTTTTTTTCCCAAATTACAGTCCACTTCCAAGATACAATCTGAAATTCTGTAGATCAAGTTTCTGAATGCTGTAATGATATCTAACCTATTATTAACTGTTGACTTTTTCCTCCCTTACTAATATAATAGGCATATCTGATACTTAGCAAAATTTGCTTTCTAGCCAGTAATTGACTTTCCAGAGAGAAAATTCCATGTTTGAAATTGTTGAGCCCCTAGTGACTTGTGCCTCTTAGTTAGCCTAAGGTTATGCTGTGCTCTGTGCACAAAATTCTATTTACCACGGAATCTATATTTGAAAGGGCATTTAAAGAATATAGGATAAAGAGGTCCTAGAACATTCAAAGAAGCGGGCATCTGATACTTTCTTGGTATGTGCAGTAACAGCAAGCTCATTAAATACATGGCCACTCTGGAACTTACATTAATAAGATATTGTTTTACTTGGCAAAAATGTATTGACATAAAATCTCACCCATTGCTTATAAATTCCCTGGTCACACAATAGAGCTCACATTCCTCTTCATCACGGATGTGATTCAAACTCTTGAAAATAGATGTGGTGGGCTTCTGTCCACTCCAAGTCAAAGGACATATTTCTTTCTACCAGTCTTATGACAGCTGTTAGGGGTTGAGTCTGAGTATGCAGTGCCCCCCCCATGTGTTGTTGAATACTATTCCCAGCAGGGGATGCTATCTGGGAGGTTGTGGAAACCTTAGGAAGTAGTGCCTTGCTGGAGGACAGAATTAGGTCCCTAAGGTCATGAGAAGGTTATATGCAGTCCTGGGTACTGTTTCCTCTCAGCAGGGGGAACTATTCTACCCTGGCACACTTTCCCTGCATGTAGATTGAAGCCTCGGAAACTATGAGCCAAAATCAACCCTTCCCCCCATTTAAGTTGTCTTGTTGGGTATTTTGTCATGGTGATAGAAGGTCTAATTAACATAGTGGTCTACATACAGAATATATCTTTTATTTCCTTGTTTTTCATAACCACATATGCTACAATGGTAGAATTGAATAACTTGGATAGACTGTGTGATCCACATGAACAAAACTATTTAATTGTGTCTTCTATCCATAAATATATCAGGTTTGCTGACTGTTGTCCAACACCATACTGTGGTAAGTCCTCTTAACACGCTTGGCTTTAGCATCTTTTAGTTTTCTCTATCTCATGAGAGTGACACCCCTAAAGCGTGAGAAGCATCTGTTTGTTCTTGTAGAAATTATTTCTATTGATGCAGTAAGAAATCCATCAACTTTAAAAACTCTCTCATGATAAAAGACCAAATAAATAAATAAATAAACCAAATTCTGAAAAAAGCTACTGAAATTGTATGATTTATGGTAGAAAAAAATATAATTTGTAATTTATCTCTAAGTCAAACCTTGCTTTAAATGCCTCTTTGAAATGGGCTTCTGGGGTGTGGTGAGGTAGTGCAGGGGAAGAGCCACACTTGGCAAGTTTAAGGTCAAGTTCAGACCTTGGCACCAAAACTCAAACAAATGAGAACTATTGAGTGACTGTTTCCATAGATTCTGCATGAAACAGAAAGATAGAAACATCTTGGCCTCTGGTTACATAGACAAATGTACTTGTGAAATGTGTTAATTACTTCACTTTCTTTTTAGTCTCCCCTAAGTGCCACAAAAGTGGTTCCTTTGTTCCTTTGTGTTTCCACAGAGTTAAGCACAGCTCCTGACATGCAGTTGAAGCCCAGTATACATTAACTGCATGAGCAAGGTCATTGGAAAGGAGAGATGAATGCAATCAAATATTAAGTTTAGTGATACAGGCTACCTGAAAATTAGGATCCTGGTTGTATATAGATCAACTCACTTGTAACACTAACATCTGTCAGGTAGAAGCAGAAGATTTAGGAGGATAAAGATAGCCTTAGCTACATGGCAATTCCAAGGTCACCCTGAGCTTCATGAAATCCTGCCTCCAAAAACATTAGAAATACCTGATACCTATGACTGACATCTGAGATGATTAATCCTGATGGCCAGGTTGAGTGGATTGAAAGATGGCAGGTTAGTAAGGCACCTAAGAGAGTTTCTCCGTGTGACATGAATGCTGTGTGCAAAGAACTCTGCACCCATGCTGGAGTATGAATGGGCCTGTACCATATTCTGAGGCCCTGGAAGGAGGAGGAAGCCCCTCAGTGTTGTCTTCCTCTCTGCATTCACTGCTTCCTGGCAGCCTTGATTGGAACAGCTTCCCTCACTCACACACTTATCCACAGCATCCTCCCTTACCTCAGACCTCACACAATGATGTCACCAAGCAATAGACTGAAACCTCAGAAGCCATGTAATGAAATGAACCCTCCTTCCTTTATTAAGCTTTTTTTTCCTTGTGGAGGAAAAGTGACTAACACACCCACTGTACCAGTGTCTGTCAACATGAGTATGTAGTTCAAATGACTCTTAGGAGCCTGGAAATCTTCAAGTTGACACTCTCAATCGAAAATGTAAAAACTATGCGAACGCTGCTCACCATCAAGAACTCACATACACAAGGTCCACTTCTCATTTTTGTTAGCTTTGGATACACACAAGTCTGCCTTCTGTGGTCTCCAATCATTGGTTTCAGTTACACACATGAAGTCATGTGGAACAAACTGCACTCTGTCTTTCACTTAAAAATGTGACAAAGGTCCTGTAAATGTTCTTCTCAATGCAAAACCTTGCTTAGATGCTTTTTCTTTTAATTTTCTGTTCACTGATAGAGCATTTTGAGGTCTGTTTCCCCAGGATCTAACGTCTTGATCCAGTGGAAACTGCCACACACTGAAGAGGGTAAGTGTTCCAGAAATCCATGCATAAGCCTTATGTCCTTTCACTCAGAGAGAAACAGCTCACTCTGGCCCACTTCTCCTCAGTACCCAAAGACACAACATGCTTGCACTGAAGCCCCTGATGGTCCATCTCTGCAGACTCCTGAGAAGGACATGGAGTACAGCTTCTTGTCTCCAGATAATTCTCTACACTGCTGGTTTATAATCTTCTTGTGTCTCCTATTACAGACTGTGGTGGACAAGGCACAAGCCCTAGGATTTCAGAGGTAAGCATGTGAAGCTGTAGGTGGTTGTTCAGCTTTGACCTTTTGCTCTCTAGCTCATAGTGAGCTTTCAGTAAATACTAGTCATTGTTATCACCCTCATGCTAGACTGACTCCATTAATTCCTAGGTATCCTAAAAGTGCCATAGGTTTTTAATTTATGTTCCATCTCCATTTGCAGGTGATGAATAGGACCACATCTGATGTATCTCTAGCTTCAGGTACTGAAATAGCCCTGGGAAACTTGGGCTTATAGCTCAATACTATCTACATTCTTCCATATTGTCAAGCTCCCATTCCCTGCAGCTAAGTTGGGCCATACACATGCCTCTAAGGGAAATGAATTTTTTAAAAAAATCACCATTCAGCATCCTCATCCTTGTGACTGTCTTACATTCAGCTTTTTTGCACCCTGCTTCGAAAAAAATCTGTCTGTACTTTACATTTGATCCTCTGGCTTAGTTGAAGTATTTAGGTGAGTATTAATTTTGTGGCCCTTAGGTTGCATTTTAACTTAATCTAAGTCTCACCTCATTTTTTACCCTTATGGTCACCTGACTACCTTAGCCTCAGATTCCATAGGCTAAGGTGTCACCCTGTATTGGACTTATTACCAATGCTTAGCATGCTTGCAGTTTCACCCCTAGAAAGGAGCCATGATTCCAGGTTGGCTGTATATCTGTCTGCCCTATCTTCACTGTACTACTTCTGTTTTGCTGCACAGACACAGGGTTAGCATACCATACTGGCAATAATTCATTTGCATAATCACCACTGATGGGTCCATGGATCTATATCAACAAGGCCTGGGATTATGAGGGTGAACCCCAGAAAATTTCATCATCAGCTCCACAAGTCAGAGGAGACGAGTCTGCTGTCTTCTCTTAAAGGCACACTATGAAGTGTCTGACCTCCTTTGTCTTTGCGGGAGTGACCCAACACCTGCTCAATCTCAGAGCAGGGGTACAATGCTTAGCACAGATGAGGCTGGCACATGTCAGCTGAGTGGGCAAGCTGATGAAAAGTGACTCTGGCACCACTGAGTTCAGATGGAATTAAGGATTCATGAAAGCACAGAGCACACAGAAAGCACAAAGGCACAAATGAATTCTGAATGAGTCACAAGGGAGGGATGGCTGGGCTTCGAATCCCAAATAAGCAAGGAATTGCCTTTTGATGATGCTGAGCTGTAAATGTCATCATTGCCTTCGAAAACTCGGTCCCCATTTAATCCTATCAGGGATGATCAAGGGATACTGCAAGACAAGTCTTCCTGATGGACATAATGGTTTATGTGGATAAAGCTGCCAAAAACAAAGCAATTCCTTAAAGACTCTTGAAGAAACAGATTTTATTGAGCTGTTACTTTAATTTTTCAGCCATACTGAGAGTCATAGGTAGAATTCAGATAAATTCATCTTCTCTCGGCCACTTAGCCTGTAATAGAGATATGATTTCCTGGTTCTTCTTTGGGTTAGATCGCAGACCATTGCTGATGGTGATGCAATGCATGTCAGGAGAAACTCAATGTTTCAGCCATGCCTGATGGATTTATCCCTCTGCATCCCAACTCTGGGATGTCATTCTTCAGCTAGAGACAGAAAGCAGAAAAATAACAATTGTATATTTGCCACAGTATTCCTAAAAGCCATTGGGCTGAATGTGCTCAGACTCCCTAGAGTTTTTCATGTTTGTGTGTGTGTCTTACTTGTCCTGTGCTACTGATGTGCTGCAGAGCAATGCCTGTGTGTGTGTGTGTGTGTGTGTGTGTGTGTGTGTGTGTGTGTGTGTAGAGAGAGAGAGAGAGAGAGAGAGAGAGAGAGAGAGAGAGAGAGAGAGAGAGCTCTCCCTGTAGGACTCAATGGAGCAGATCTTACTCCCCTCCCACATGTGTGCTTAGAGCTGCTGCCTTGTCCTTGTCTACCAGGGAGGACAGACCATTCTTCAACCCAGACTATTCTTTCCTACCAGAGGAAGAAGAGGAAGGTCCTGGTTTAACACCAATGTCATTCTGTGTCAGCCACCTGGAATATAGCAATCTGCCTTCCATACCGGAGGTATATGCTGGAATTCTTTGAGCATGAACAGAAATACACACCCATATAAACCTGTTACAGGGCAGTATTCCCACTGTGGCAGCTTTCAAAGTAACACCAAAGGAGGGGAACAAACCGAGACCTAATTTAGAGGAAATAAATTATGTATGTGTAGCCTCCATCGACATGGCTGTTCCCAACTCTAATGTTCAGCAAGCTGATTAAACCAAGGCTGCTCTGAGCTCTGGGCTACGTGACCAGAATTCCATTAAGGGAGACTGCTTGTCAAGGAATAAGGCTTCAGTTTCCCCCCAGCTCTTCCAGCTTCTGAGTCTTCTCTGTGGTTATTCATCAGCAGAGAGAAAAGAGGCCAAGAAGCTGCTTTATGGTCTCATCATCTTAGCAGACATCTAGAAAAATTAGAGCACCTTGCCTGACAAAGGCAAATAACACTTTTATCCATTTGACTAATCACTGAAATACCACCAAACAGTCATTGTTCATCAGAAAAGCATCTTTGGACTTTGAGAATTGTCTGGTAGTTTTCAATACTTTCCTCAATTTTCACTGTTAAAAAGAGGAAGTGACTTTATATAAAGTACAGTCCACATTTAAAGTCGAGGAATATGTATTTCTCTGCACTGAAAATGCTATAGTTGGGAAGGTGTAATAATGAGATACTGTGATCTTATACTTGCTCACACTCCTCTGTGCACTGCAACCATGTTTTGATCACTGAGTGTCCACATGTGACTGAGATGAATGTAAACCACTTGTCATGCTTATTTTTAGTATTTCTAATGGTGTGTGTGTCCATAGAGGTATGTGCATATGAGTACAAGTACCCTTGGAGGCCAGAGGCTTTTATCCCCTTGGGCATGGAGTCACACAAATAGTTGTGACTCATCTGGTGTGGGAACTGGGAACTGAACTTGAGTCCTTTAGAAGAGCAGAAAGTAGTCTTAACTGCTGAGCCATCTCTCCAGCCCTTGATGAAGTTTATTTTTACTTGAATATGAAGTTCTCCACCATGAATTATATTGATGAAATGGTGCTACAATATTAAAAGTTTGGGCATGCCTGCTTAGTCTCAAACAAATAGAGAAATGACCAATTATTTGTTTATTTAATATTTAATTTTGAGGCAGAAATTTTCTGGGAGTCTGAGATGACTGTCCCAGGCTTGTCTCAAACTTGTGATAGTCCTGCCTCAGTGTCCTGGGTGCTGAAATACAAAATGAGCCATATCTGAGAATGGTTTTGAGTGGTGTCCTCGATGGAAGTAATTGAAGCTTGATAAAGCTCAATTCATTTATTCATTCAGCAGCCATTTTCTTCATATCAGCATATCAATAACATTATATAAAAGCCATCTAGGTGCACACTTAGCTTATGTGCTGATAGAAAAAAGTCAGATAATTAACAGTAGGATAAATAATAAACAGTACAGCAATGAATATGTGTGTATATTTATGTATGTGTCTATGCTTATTTACCTTTAAACTGTCTGTTAAATCAATAGGTGGTAAGTGTTGTGGAAGGACAATTTTACAAGCAGAATAATACATGTATAAGATAAAGACAGGTGTGCCTATGTTACAATACATTCAGAGAGGGAGCAATGGCATTGCTAATAAATGCCAGCTGATTAATGAAAAAGAGAAGGGAAAAGAGAGACAGGCCAGGAAATATTCAGGCAGAGGGGACTGCTCATCTGTTGTGTGAATCAGACTGGCTTGTCTTAATGAGAAAAGAGGTTACATTGAAACAGCAGAATCATGGAGTAGACAGACAGTGATGAGTGATGTGGAAGGGTTTGCATTTAGAGGAAACATCAGGGCCTTGAAGGCCATGGTGAATGTGGAGCATTGAGTAACGAGAAACTGAAGGAGCTATTAAATTAATAGGGAAAGTAACACTCTCCAATTCAACATTTAAGTGTTCACAGTGATCCAATATTGAACTGTACATGACAGAACTGGGGCAGAAGCAATGATGGTGAGCAGCTTCTGGCCTATGCTGATGGTTTTAAGGTAATTGATAAAAGTCCCTCTGGGTTTCAGCTGCACAGTTTGAGACAGAGATGACTGAAGACCATGGTGGCTGTTGTAATCTGTGTGAGTGGAGAGCCAGAGCCTACAGAAGGAGCAGGCAGAGCAAGGCAGAGCTTGGTTTGTCCTTTGGAAATAGGTAATCCCATTGTGTCATCTCAGGCATCCCAGAGGACATGTGGAGTAGCAGCTCACTGAGCAAGGTACTGGGAACTAGGGGCAGAAGATGTTTGAGGATTCACACCTTGGATCATTAGGCTGAGGCTTCTGTCACTGCTATGAGATTGGTGCGATCATGAAGAGTGTAGTGGACAGAAAAGATGGGTTCAAATACCAAGTCGTGGTCGTAAGAGACGAAGACCATGGAAAAGCCAGCCAGTGACACCAGGAAGTAGAGATCACTGAGAAAGCAAAAGAGCCAAGGTAGAATGCCTGGGATCTAAATGAAGGATATTGTCAGAAAAAGGATGAGCCTTAGGACACAGGTGAGAAGTAAAAGGTAGATCTTGGAGCCAACTCTCTCCACTGAATCACTGGGATTATAATAGTGACTATGTTTAATCTCATGCCTTCTGGGATGTTACAATGTCTCCATGCTCTACCTGAATTCTTGTACCCAGCAATATTCTACTAGCTATGAAATGCCAGTAAGACCTGTCTCCAAGTCCTACTACATTAGCACCAGGGACATAGCTCAGTGACAGTAAGCAGGGATTTTGTAAAATGGTTCTCTTTCACCAGCACCATCCCTACATACACCACCACCTCTGTACACACCATCACCCCTATACACACCATCACTGCCCTTACACACCACTACCACCTCTACACACACACACACACACACACACACACACACACCACCCCTACACACACCACCACCACCCCTACACACACACACACACACACCACTAGCCCATATACACATCATAAACACCACCACTGTCTCTGCACACACTTCTGCCCCTACACATGCTGTCACCCTTACACACACCACCACCACCATCACATATACACACACCATCAGTACCACACTACACACATCATCAGCACCACCCCAACACATATCACCACCACCACTCCTACATACACTAGCACTTCTACACACACCATCACTACCCATGAACATATACCAACAAAGACAATACTCTTTCTATGCACACCACCAGCACCACCACCCTACACAACCATCACCAGCACCCCTCCTACACAACACCATCACTACTTCCAGCACTACCACTACCCCTCCTACACACCACCACTGTCACTACTACAACATGCACCACAACCATGCACGTGCCACCACCACACAGAGAAGCATGTTAACTTGTCATTTGAATTCAAAGAATTATATTCACTATGCTAGCCTGAAATGTATACTGGGGGAGGAGGGGCGAGAGATAATTCAGCAGTTAAGAGCACTTACAGCTCTTGCCGAGGATGTTCAGTTCCCAGTATCTACATGGCAGCTTATAATAACCTGAAACTGCAGTCCCGGGGGCTCTGGCGCCCTCCACTGACTTCTGGGGCTCCTACACACATGTGATGCACATAATTCACAAAATCACACAAATAAATACATTTTAAAATTAAATGAGGATGGAAAGATAGCAAATCAGTAGTATTCTACCTATCATGTGCAACATTTGATGTCACAAACAGGGGTGGAGTGGGCTTTGCTTGGAAAATACCTATAGTTGTTGATTTACTAGCGTGTTATTATCATTAATTGGTTACACTTTCAGAATTATTATGGCACATCGGGCTATATATAGACATCTGTTCATTGCAACAAGTTCCTCTGAAATCCCAGGCAGATGTTAAGTCACCCTAACAGATTTTTTAAGGGCAGGTTCAGAAGCCACTGAGAGGCAAGTAGCTTTTCTAGGGTTAACCTCTCAAAAGAAGAAGTCCATCTCTGAGCCCTTGACTTAGGAACTAAGGTAGGGGTGTTTACCACCCCCTCAGTGGTCTGCCTTTGTAATGGATGTACCTTTGACTGTTACCAATTGCCTTTTCTGCAATTCCCAGCAGGATTCAGAGTGTGCAGCCACCAAATCTGTAAGTTTTCTGGCAGCTGCTGCTAATACAAGCATTTCCATGATTAATCAGATTAACAAGTGGCCCAGAGTCATTTGAGAGGTGGCCCTGCCTCCCTTCAGGTACCTAAACTATTACTAGCTAGTGGTTGGGAGTCACCTTGTCAGCCTGAGTTTGTTCTCTTGACCCCATTCCAAAGCCTACAGGTCACGCCTGTAGTGAGGGCATGCTGGAACTTCATGATAATCAAGAATTGATTTGCAAAGAAATAATATTTTCATACCATCAGCTTTGTTTAAGTGACTTGTGGCTGGAATGACTGTTAAATAAAGTAGGGATGTCAAGCTTTGTGCCAGAGGCATAAAGGTATAATTTAAATGCCTTAGTATGGAAAGTGAACCAAATTATCTATGCTCCTGGAAGGGTAATACAAATATACCAGACGGATCTGTCCATTCACCTCCAAGTCATTGGAACATATTACTTTACTGATAATACCATACAATAACTATAAACAATGTTTAATGAATGCCAGAAAGCCTGTGGACTACTTCAATTATTCATCATGCCTTTCCTTCCCCACAGCCCAATCAGTTCACATGAATCTTTGCAGGATTCCACAGAGGAGGAACAACTGACTGGGTTGTGGCAGAGGCATGTAATGCCTTTGTCTGCCATTATCACAAGCTGTGCTGGTCACAAACAGTCTCACCAGCCTTTCCTGTTCTGTTGAGACCTTCTACGTATCTTTGGGAAGAGTGTCCCTGCGATCTGATACTTGGTCTTGCTGTATGTTCTATGTAGTTTGTGATGTTAGTAAGAGTGTGTGTGATATGTGTGTGATATAAGTGTATGTGATGTATATATGTGTAGTGTGAGTGTTTGTACTGTGTATGCTATGTAATGTGTGATGTGTGATGTGTGTGTGTGTGTGTGTGTGAATGTGTGTGGTGTGAGTGTGTATATGTGTGTGACATGTGTGTATGTGTGTGGTGTCAGTTTGTATGGATGTGTGCTGCATAGTGTCTGGTGTGTGTGTGTGTGTTGTGTATATGGTTGTATTATGTGTGCCATGTGCTATATGGTATGTGCATACACACAGGTACAAATAGAACTATTCATCCCCATGAGAAACAAAAGATACTGGCCAATAGAATTATCTGGTGCATTTAACCATGACATTGATCATGTGTTTTCTTTCATGGGGAACATACAGTACATTCAACTTTCTCAATTCCACACCATCCTAGGGAACCATTTGCATGCTGAGCCTGGATGCTCCCATTTTATCAAAGGGAGTGAATGGGTTTATGGTGCCAACAAATCAGGTAAGGCAGGTTATAAAGCAGGTGAGGTAAGTAAAGTATTTCAAAGTCCATATACATCTGTACAGAAGGCAGAATTATATGCAATTCTCATTGTACTCATGGATTTTACAGAACCTCTTAATATAATTACTGATTCCCAATATGCAGAGAGAGTCGTCTTACACATTGAGACAGCAGAGTTTGTTCCTGATAATACAGAATTAAACTCGTTTTTACTATTACAGGAAACAATCAGAAACAGAAGCAATCCTCTGTACATTACACATATCAGATCACTAGCCCACTATACAAGGCAATGATGAGATTGATCGTTTATTAATTGGAAGTGTGCTAGAAGCCTCAGAATTTCATAAGAAGCATCATGTAAATAGCAAAGGTTTGAAAAAGGACTTCTCCATCACTTGGCAACAAGCCAAGGAGATAGTGAGAGAAACTGTCCTTCTTGTTCCTTTTATAATCAAACTCCATAGCCAGCAGGTTGTAATCCTAAGGGCGTTCAGAGAAATGTGGTTTGGCAGATGGATGTCTTTCATTTTGCAGAATTTGTAAATTTGAAATATGTGCATCATATTATAGACACATTCTCAGGGTTCCAATGGGCTACTGCTCTTAACTCTGAAAAAGCTGATTCTGCTGTTACATACCTGCTAGAGGTAATGGTAGTTATGGGTATACCTGCACAAATAAAAACGGACAATACTCCAGCATATGTCTCCACAAAATTAGAACAGTTTTTCAAATATTATAACATAAAACATGTCACTGGTGTACCACACAATCCTACAGGACAAGCAGTGGTTGAGAGATCTAATAGAACACTAAAGGAGATGCTCAATAAACAAGCTTGGAAGTCAAAACACCCCAAACATAGGTTGCATAATGCTTTATTAGCACTAAACTTTCTTAATTCCAATGAGAAAGAACAAACAGCTGCAGAAAGACACTGGACAACGGAGAAAACTGCTGAACGCAATCAGCCTGTATACTTCAAAGATGTACTAACCTCTGTATGGAAACCAGGACGTATGTAGGGGTTTTGCATTGGTTTCCACAGGAGAAGAAAAACTTTGGATACCATCAAAGTTGACCAAGATTTGAGTTAAAAAGGAAAAACCTCTTGAAGAGGACAAATGGCAGGTATTCTACTAAGGTATATCTTATAAACTAAATATAAACTTCCCAAAGGAAAGGGAAGTGTTTTGCTTTTATCTTCACAGGAAAACTCATCTCCAGAAGTCAAAGGACACTGCATGGGTAGATACTTAAGAAGAGAAGGTAGCTATAACCATCAAACAAAAGGAACGTGCTATACGGTACACTTTACAGCTGTCTCTCAGAGAACTCTATTTCTCCTTATTTCCTAGTCCCTATTCAATTAAACCAATGCTGAATTTAGAGGTGGATTTGGCTTTCCTCTTCTAAAATCCAAGCACAGTGTTTAACTAAACTTTAGAGTTTCTGTATTGTATCAAGAAGCCAATTGATGTAATACAGAATAAGAGAAGAATTTGGGGACTGTCTTTGTCTTTTCTTGGCTCTTTCTTTCAAAGTGTATACCCTCTCATAATCGTTATTCCTCCATGTTTGCCTTTTTCTGCATTCGTACATACACAAGCAAACATTTCTCTGCTAACTGTTTATGTTTGAGTCCCACTCAACCAATGAAGACATGCCTGACAGCAATCCCTGGACACCCCGGAAAGAAAATGGCCATACCTCCTCAACTACGCTGGATCCAACTTGTTCCATTTCAACAGACACTCCAGCCAGAGCTTCGGATACTGACTTCAATCAAGTTGAGGATTTCAAGAGAGATCTTCATTCAAGTGAATCCCATCTAACATGGACTGGATACAATCCATTCAAGACTTTCACTACACTAACATTTCCTTCCTACAGGACCCCACAAGGCTGTTGTCATCCCATTTCAGCAGGAAGTAACTTGGAGGATGCTATGTCTCCTTTCCTCCATTGTTGTCTCTTAGGATAGTGTATATATCTAGTTAGGGATAGCTTCCTATTGTATATGGTTGGGATTGGAAGGAGGTGTTCAGGCTTGGACACCTCTTTCAGATGACTTTAGGATTCAGTTAAAATAGATAGGATGAGACATGAGCAGATTGCTGTGTCTTCTTATATTTCACCTTTATGATTGTTAATTTTGGATACTTTACACTGTTAAGTTTTAATCCTCTTTTAGACTAAAAGGGGAATTGTAGGGGATGCTGTAGCCAAGCCTGCTTAGGGGCTGGAGTGGTTAGGGTGACGAAACCCTCTGGTGGAGGGTTTCGGTTTCCGTTTCAGCATTCGGCTTTCTGTACAGACTGCTGCCCGCCGGCTAGCTAGGTCACTGTGTAAGTAAGGCTTTTTCCCTATTAAAATCCCTGTATTTCTACCTGGCTCGTATTGTTAATTTCCCACATTAGCTGTCATGTGGTACCTCTGCTTTAGAACCTTGTTTTAGTGATGCCTTTTCACCTACTGAAACAGTTTTTTTTCCCATAGAGTTTGTTAGATTATGAAACCCTAAACAATCACTTCATAGGCAAATACCTCTTAAAGTAAATTCTTGGTTTCAGTTAGGTAACTTGGAGATATTTAGAGCAGTGCCACAGTTGCTGAAAGCCCTGACTTACAAATGAAAGGTTTGTTTCTCCATCCCACTTCATCCACCTTTTAACTGAAAAGACTAGAAATCTAAAGTCTAATTCGATATCACACCTGCAAACTACAGAGGTTGGTTTACCCAGGAGGCTGAGAACACTGAGGAAAAACTGAGGAGAAAAAGCACTTTGATGGTACTGGGCATGTGCCTTTAGGATCTTGAAGGGCTTCCGATGAGTTTTAATCAAAGTGGAAAATGGAACAACCTGTTTCTTGCACCTATAAGTAAAGAAAGAGAAACCATTGATTTTTGATGTGCAGGCAAGCACAGAGAAAAGAGAAAAAAAGATTCTGTTTTTCACTTATAAATCCATTAATTTTTCACGATGTACTCAGCCTTAGAGAGATTTTATATACAAGAGGGGGTTTTATGATGAGTCCAAGGGCAGAATATATGGGAATCAATAAGTTGTCAAACAATTGGATGTTTCATGAAGATGAGAAACCACTGTATTCATTCTTTAAAAAAAGAAACCAAGCCGAATCTATTGTATCTTCTTGTGAATGTTTTTCATTCAACCCTGAGACAAAAGACTTGCTGTTGTTAAGAGCACCAAGGTCCAGAATAGCTATGTGACTATTATTATAATTCTTTTTCTTTAAAATATGCATCTGTGTCCCTGATGGATAAGCTTTGTGTTCACCCAGCTCTAGGAACTGATTGATGTCTCAGGGTGTAATGTATATTTAAGTCAGATTCGTGGCCCATTAGCCATGCAAGCACCATGCCTATGCCCACTGCTCTGTTCTCCTTTGCTCCATTCTGCATTACACAATATTTATACACCTGCCTCTGTTCCCATATCGCTTTATAAACACATCAGCAAATCACATGTGTGTTAAGTGGAGGTAGCTAGAAGGTTATGAATTTATCACAGCCTCAGGCTGTTCTGTGAAAAATTAAATATCACACCAGCCACTGAGGTCCCTACCAGGCAATTGGTCAGAATGAACTTCAGACAGATTGAAACTTTTCTTATTGAAGGCAAGTCAGTGGCAAGCCCAAATGTTATATATTGTAGTCCTGAGCTAGACAGAAAATTACACCATGCTAAAGACTGGCCTCTCATTTCTACAAGACTGTGGCTTAAGATTTCCATAGAAAACAGAAGTTATGGTGAATAATAAAAGTCATAGCAATAGATGTCTGGTGGGGATGAAGGGTCAACATCTTTCATCTGTACTCCAAGCACCTGAAGCAGTTTTCATTTTCAGGAAGAATGGGCTTCAGATTAATTACAAATACAAAACAGAAAGGATGTCCGTTTGCATAAAAACACACATCTATTTTATCTCTTGAGTGATCCTTTCTCCTCACCTGTAGAAACCTATCAGGCACTAGAACAGTGTTCTTAAACTGTAGTCATGACCCCTTTGGGGGTTGCATATCAGATATTTACATTATGATCCATAGCATCAGTCAAATTACAATTATGAAGTAGCACAAAATAATTTTATGGTTGGGGGTCACTCCAACATGAGGATCTGTATTAAAGAGTCACAACATTAGGAAGGTTGAGAACCACTGCTCTAGAATGTGGGTAGAAAAGGGGTGACAGGACACTGGTACACAGGTTTTTCCTAAATACACTCTGGTTTTCAACAGGCTTTAGTTGCAAGACAACCTCCCCACCCCCGCCTTAATCTGAGGGACTCAAAAGCTACATGATCTGTTCAATGATGCAATGATGGGTGTCAAGTTAAGTTTAGATAAGAAGCAGTTCTCCTGAAAGGTCCTGCAGCCAATTGTAGGGATCATCTGACAAAGCTCTGTGCTTGTAAAATGAGATGTTATCACTTATGTGACATATATAGATAGACTGCCCATAATTGAAAACAAAAATGTGAACAATAACAACAATGTTTTTGCTTTATTTACATGAACTAAATAGAATAGAAACCTTTCAGAGCTGGAAGAGTTCCTTGAGTAGGCCTACTGAAGGGTTTTCCAGTAGGGGAGTCTATAAGGAAGGTTCAAGTTTCCTGGCAATCATTAGTTCCGTGGAGTGCTACCTGTCTTTCTCCAGGTGCTTTCTGGCTCCTGTTTTACAGGCCACTTCTACTGGACTCTTTGGACTAATTCTCACCAGTGAGCTCAGAGTCAAAATGAAAACCATCATGGATTGCACTTACCCCTTTCTTTCTAGAAAAACCACCTGCAATTTTCATGAATAGTGTGTATTCTGTCAGCACATTATTCCTGAATGGCTATGAAGCAAATGTCCCTTTTCCTCTCGTGAGACCATAATAAACACCAAGAAGAGAGGGAGAAGTAGTGTTTGGAAGTAATTGTTGTTGCTACATGATCTAGCACATCCCGACCTGTCTGAAGCTCTGGTATATTATTTAAAGACTACAGATATACATCAGTTTCTATGCCAGGGGATATTTCAAGGCTTTGAAGTGTTCATAAGAAACTTAAATATTCAAGAGAGTTATCTTATGGGAAGCTTTTCCTCAATCTATTTACTACAACTTCAGGATACTAAAGACTTCATTATTCCAAAAGTAATTAGGGAAATGAGTGATTTTTCCCCTATCTATGTAGTTTACAAAAGTTAAAGTTCAAAGAAAGGAAGTCTTCAACAAAGTCATATTCAGTGGGATAGGCAGTTAGCAGCAGATATGGAAGGTCTCTTTGCCCTGGCAAAACAAAGAACCTTCATAAATGCTTCCAATATTTGCTATTTACCACACCGCTTACATAAGTTTTCAAAGTGTAGGGGCTGAGGGGTAGCTCGGTCAATAAAGTATTTGCTGTATAGCAAATACTTTTAAAAAAAAGCCAGGCAATGTGTGTTTGTAATCCCAATGATGTAGACAGAGAAAGAGGCAGGTTCTTTGAACTTGCTGAGCAGGGAGCCTAATCTAGTAGGGTGAGTTCTAGGCTAGTGTGAGACCCTGCCAACCAAGTTAAGTTAAATTAAATTAAAATCATAAGAGGTGGAATGATGACTCAGTGGTTACTCATACTTTGTAAAGAACGTGAATTCAGTCCACAGCACCCATATGGTTGTGTACACACATCCACTTAATTCATCTATAGGGTAAAAATATTTTTAGTTACTGATGGCATACCAGAGGTAGGACACACATACATTAAGTAGATAGATAGATAGATAGATAGATAGATAGGCAGATAGATAAAAAAGGCCTAATTTAAAGAGGACATCCATGCCACCTTGGCATATAAAATAAATAAATAAGCAAATAAATAAATAAACAAGATGAAAAAACACTTATATTTTGCTCACAGAGAATTAATATAAAGAAATCACACAAAAATATTCCAAGACAAAAGCTGGGTTCAGTGCTTTATTTTTTGTTTTAATTAATTTTTATTTAAATTAAAAAGAATCTTATTTTACATACCAATCCCAGTTCCCTTTCCATCCTGTTCTCAGTGGGAAAAAAGTGTCTGCGGGATATCATTGGAACCATAGCTTCTGGGTCTCTACAGCAGATCCAGTCCCTTGCTAAAAGCCTTCAGGAAGAATTCCAAGGATGTAATGAATTTGTTTTCCTTGTAGAAATGTTTGGGGGAGAGAGGAGTGAGGGAGAGTAGGAGAGATAGAGGCATAGAGAGGGAGAGAGAGAGACAGACAGAGAGACAGGAAGAGACAGAGTCCAGCCTGAAATATAAGGAAAAATACCTGGTTGCTACGCTTATTTTTAAGCTGTGGAAGACCGGTTTGGAAGAATTTACTGTGATGATGCTGGTGTGCTGCCAAGAACCTCCTTGACCTTCACAAACCATAGGTGAGAGTGATGCCTCTGTGGTAGAGGGAGGAAGTCATTACCCAGCCTTCGGATTTAAGCATGATATCAGAGGAGAGGAACAAAAGCTGCCTTTTGTGTAAAGAACCCAGCAACTGGAGAACACCATATATTTCTTAATTCAGAGAATCTTCAAAATGTGTTTCTTAAGGTTACCTTTTGTGTCAGCCCTCAACTTGACCTTGAGGCATCATTGAGGCATAAATCACCAGGTGACACTTGATTACATAAATTTCAGGCAGGTCCTAATTCTGTAGCTTTCTTAAAATATGGCTGCTGAATGAGGCTTTCCCAGGGCTCTAGGAAGTATTCAGATTGCATTGGGTTTTTTTTTTACCCTAGTGAAATGAGATTTTTAGTTAAAAAGTAATGAAATGTGATTAAAGCATAAATAATTTAAAAGATCTGAGTATTGGGCTGAACAGTGGTGTGTGAATAATTTCGTCTCATGCACCAGGGAGTATACTGGTAGGCAGGCACAGGTGGGGAGTACAAAATGCTAAACATTGCCTTGAGGGCATCAGATATAATGGTTGGAGCCGACAAACCTCTTTTCTTTTCAGCCAGAAATTGTCCTCCGAAAGCCCGCTGCTGCGCTGCTTTAGTCGGCAGAGCAGATTGATACAAGAGGACGTGCTGCCCAGCCCAACAGAGCGCCCTCTGTGTCAGCAGACACATCATTGAGGTGCCAGGCATAGAGGAGCTCCCCCGGGGAAAAGACAGGGTATTGGAATAAACAGGGTTGGAGTAAGGATGAACTTGAAGTATGGCTGCTGTAAGCAAGGGCTTCCCTGGGAGAACAGGGGTACGTGATAGAAGCTCCGACTAGGGCTTGGAAGGAAGTAGACACTTGAACCTTGAAACCCTCCAGTCTTCTTCAAGAGCATTTCCCAAACACCCACCTCCCACAACAAATCGGATTCCTACACTTTGTAAGGTCCATCTGTCAAACAGAAGAGAGTAGGTGTTGTTAAGAAATTGTGGTCTGCATCTCACACGAAAATAGGATTTTAAAACATCTGACCGGGGCCTGACGAGATGATTTAGTAGTTAAAAACATGCGCTGTTCTCTCAGAGGACCTGAGTTTGGTTCCCAGAACTCATGTCAGTGACCCACAACTGCCTGCAACTCCAGCTCCAGCGAATCAAATGTCCTCTTCATCTGATTGGCTCCCTTTTCCTGGCTCCCCAGTCATGCCTACACCTTGCAAATGTATTCATTTTAAAGTTCACCCACCTCCTTTTCTTCCTCATGACCCAGTTCTTTCATGACTCGGATCTAGTAAGTACTCTCAGGAAAAATGTTCCAGATTTGACAGCCTTTTAAAATTTTATTCCCAGAGCTACAATTTATAAAGAAAGAAAATGAGAACTATGAGAATTTAGAATAATACACTATGAAAGGTGGGCTTCCTAAATTTCCTGTCATTGATTTGCAGAAGATGCACACGCCTGCTTGAAAAGCCGGGAGCTGAAAGTATGGACCAATTTCATTGTGCCTTTCACTAATTAGTTTACTTTAAAACATTGTTTGGAGTCTGGTGATGCTGAGTTGTGCGCTCATTGCTAACACAGAGATGAAGATCCAAAGAGACTTCAGAAATTGGCATTTGAACAACACAACACAGAGCAGGGAGATGAGAGATAGAAATAATCCCAAATTCTGCAGAAGACAGACTGGTAAACAAATCATTGGCCAGGAGGATGCGGGGCTGAGGAGGGCCGAGAAGGGGAGAAGGAGTTTCATTCATGGAGAAAAATAGGAAGTACAGACATGCTTGGCTGAATAACAGCATGGGTTAAGGGGAAATGTCTAACCACAGAGAGAATTTGACTAATGAGCAAGACTGCACAGGTTACTGCATGCTGTGTTTGGGAGTTTGAGGAAACCCATCAGTAACTGAATTCTAGTTCTACATTTCCTGTAACAAATTATTACAAACTATGTAGTTGCAAGTAATGAGACTTGTTTTTTCATAACTCCAAGACCAGAATTCTCAAGTCAAGCTCTAGTGGCTACAACTACATAGTCAAGACAAAAGTGAAGCCATGATATCTCTGAAGTTTCTAGAGAATATTCCATATGGTAGTTATTATATTCTCAACATTCCCTTGACTGTCGAAATTCTGCCTCCCACTTCTTGTGGCCATCTTCCTCCTGGATCTGTTTTCTCTTCTAATAATGGACATTAACTGGATTCTGATCTCTTCTTCACAATTACAACTAAAGAAACTATTTTCCAATAGGATTGAACTCTGAGATTCCAAGCAGACATGAATTTAGAAAAAGATTGTGAAAAAAATTAATATACTAATCAATGTCAGTTTTGAAGCTAGAATGGGAATAACCTAATAGTCGCAATTCAGAAAGCATCAACTATTATGCACTGTCTCCAAACTCTTAGTAAACACAGGTACGTGGGTTACCTGAAAAGTGCATAGACTAGTATGTTAAGATAGGAATGGTAGTTCAGGTTTTAGGAGGGAGTGATAGGAGGTGATGATGATGGTGTCAATAATAATGAAAGTGGTGTTCACTATGATGATGATGGTGGTGATTATGGTGATGATGATAGTGATGAGAACAATGATAATGAGGATGATGGTGTGAGAATACAGATGATCACAATGAAAATAATGGTGATAATAAAGACTATATTTAGGATGACAGTGATGATGATCATGGCCATCATGAAGATAACGGCAGAATGTTCCTTTGTTTAACATTTTTTGGGTGTTCTATGCATTGCTTTTACATGGATTACAGGATAGTCATGATGGTACAAGCATCATATTTTTTTTCAGTGAGGCTTAAATTTCAGCTAGATTAATCTAGACCTTGCTCAGATAGGCATGTTCTCTAATACCTGTCTGTCATTGTAAAGATTTTATCTCTGTCCTAAACCCCTTTCCTATATTATTGACCCATGACCAAAAATTTCCAGCCAAGTTCTTAACTATCACTTACATACCACAAAGCACATATAAACATACTCAGACCCACAGGTCTTTACTGTGTGAAAATAGCTAATTTTCTGAGAAAACCTCTGCATCTAATAGCTAAGAGGTAATGACCAGCCATGTGCATTTCTTTATTTCTATGTTAGATATGCACTGAGGAGATTAATATGAGTTACTGAAAAGGAGCATCTTGGAATACTGGGGGTATTTGATAAGTAGTTCATCAACAAATAAATGAATGTCCCAAATGACCATTTTCTTTCATTTGCCCCTGCAGTGAACTTTCGTGACACTGCCACTGCCTTCATGTAGCATCGACAACACTTAGAGGAATTCGATAAATATCAAATAAAAGCATGAACACGGGACAGCAAGGGGCCCAGAAAGATGCTGAAAGGTTTACACCATCTGCTCAACCAAACCCAGATGAAGAAATAACCACCTCTCTCATCCTGTGTGAATTTTATTTTAAAATTTTAAAAAGGTGCACACTGGCTAGAACACACCATGCTAATTTTCTGTTTCACAAAAATCAAAATTCAGAGTAGTTTAAACAAAAGCTTCCATCTGTTAACTCCAGGATGAGGGTGCATAGTTCATCTCTCAACCACACCACTTCCTGAGACAGTAGCATATTGATTTCCAAACAGTGGAACATTCCATCTTCAAACTGATTCATGAAGCACCAAAGAAAATGCAAAAAGGACAGCAAATTTCCTGTCCTTTTCAACTTAATTAAGAAGTTGCTCAGCCCTGAGTTCTTATGAATATTTAGAATGAGAAACCTGTGGGTTCTTTTCTTTTTTAAGATCATGTTCTCCTTGATATGTCTTAAAAATAAAAATACCTGGTGATCAGCTTGCTCTGCTGATGAGATGGAGCAGCACTAATGTTACTAATGAGGTCTCCCACTGCCTATTCTGGTATCATGAAGATTTGCTGTATTCGAAATGAACAAGAACAGCCAGCCCCTTCAAAGGGCACCTGCTCCTGTACCTAGGATGGAGCAGCAAGGGCAGAGGGGACCCTGTAAACCTGATCAAGAGAGTAAAGACAGACCTCATTTTACAATTAGCACACAGAGAAGATGAATCTTCTGTCAGGCATGCATTTTAAATGCCCCAGTAGGGTAGCCAAGATCATCATAACAGTGAGATCATGTTTATGTTATGGCAGTGTATAATGGTGGAGTGGTGGGATCTTGTTCTTTCGCTAAAAATAATTGTCTGACAGATATTGGATGGAATTGGCTTATGCAGATAGAAAAATAGATACAATGCTCACTTGTTTAGTCATTAAATTATTTTATTAAAAATGAAACCTAGAGCTGGAAAAGTGGTTAAGAACACTGGCTGCTCTTTTACAGGACCCATATCTGATTTCCATTTCTCACATGGGGCCTCATAATTCTTTGTTACTTCAGTTGTAGGCAATCCAAAACCTTCTGGCCTTCCCAGGCATCAGGCACACGTGTAGCACTTGTGCATACAGGCCAGCAACACACTAAGAAAAAGAGAAATTACAATGCCAAAATGTGATGAAAACTAATAGATTTAACTGCTGAACTGACAAAGGAGATATATTAACTCGAATTTAAAACTTAAAAAAAAATGTGTGCCAAATGTGGTACACATGGACCCACATGGTGAAGTTAAACGAACTTTGTGCCACAAACAGTAAAAGTATAGGAATTAATGCTTTTCAGAAAGTTTTTGCTCTCTTAGCTTCAAGTCTATGATAGAGTTGTGCTAAATGATTTCTCTAAAGAAGATGGTGACTGCATTAAGTCCAAATTGTGTCTAAATGACAGTTAGCCTTGCTGTGGAAAGAATATTCTCCTGGATATGTCCCCAATCCCAAGACAAGGTCTCTCACTATATAAACCAGGCTGGCCTTAAACTCACAGGGATCCATTTCCATCTGTTTCCCAAATGCTGAGATTAAAGGTGTGGGCCACCATACCCTAGAGTCTTCTCAAGACAAGACCTTGAGGAGTGGCAGATACCACAGACAGACAGACAGACAGACAGACAGACAGACAGACACACACACACACACACACACACACACACACATACACACACACACACGGAGTGGGAGAAGACTAATTTTTAATCATAGGATTACAAGGGAGTGTTTTCAAAGTTCATCTCAGCAGATGAATGGATAATGAAAATCAGCTACATACACTAAATGAAACATTATTTGACTCTAAAGAAAAATAAAATCATAAAATTTGCAGGAAAATGGGTGGATTTAAAATGTATAATAAAAGAGGTCACCCAATCTTTGAGAAAAATAAACAAATAAACTAAGCATGTCCTCCCTCATGTACGAATCCAAGTCCACAACAAAAACATGTAAATGAGTAAACAAATGTACTTGTGGCGTAGTATAACATTTAGAAAGGAAGGCTGATTTGAGAAAGACAAAACTCTCACTCATGTGTTCACATATATAACAAACTTTCTGTAATGTTGGATGCCTTGGGTGCTCTCCCAAGGTTTAAATTTTTTTCTGAATAAGATAAATCCTTAAATGGGCAGTGTCCACGGGTGATGTCATGAGGAACCATTACCTTGCTGAGAGACAGAATTTTAAGTTGTTTTTCATTGCTTGAATATTCCATAGGCTGTAGTTCTCTGCAAGTTCTAATACCCTTAGTGTATTTTGGTTTTTAAATGTGAATTTTAGCTTTCCAAAGGACACTTTGAAGATAGTTACACATATGTTTAATCATAATTTTGAAATTTCTGAGAATTCCTGGAATATTAGTTTATTGTCACTGAATCTCAAAAAGCAACATGTGAGGGATTTGAAAACATAGATAAGCTCACTTTTACTTTCAGTGTTATAATTCTAAAAGGTATCATTGTTGCTGAATAAACATATTTTAAAAATAAAGGGATATTAGAGAAAAAATAAATTAAAGACCTCAGGGGGTTAGATTTGGGCTCTCATCTCCTCTACTCTTAGCTACCCAGACACTGTTTATAGGTGGATTTTTTTCCTTCCCACAGTTTCCAAATAACTGACATGGAGATTCAATATTAATTATGAATGTTCAGCAGATAGCTAAAGCTTATTACTAACTAGCTCTTACAACTTAAATTAACCCATTTCTTTTCATCTACATTCTGCCATGTAGCATTACCTCTTTTTCATCTTGCACCTCCTATTTCCTCTCCGTGTCTCTCTGGAGACTCCTCTGATTTTGTCCTTCTTCTTTCCAGTGTCCTTCATCTGTTTTTCCTCTCCAACCTTATCCTGTCCAGGTATTGGACAGTCAGCTTCTTTATTAATCCAATCACAGTGCAATTTATACAGTGTAAAGGAATATTCCGCATTTTAGCTTCCTGTGTGTCTCTGAGTTAGGACTCCACATCCCACCCCCGCTGCTGCAAAAGAGCACCAACCCCTCCTTTTCTGACAGCATTTTCTTTAGACAACTTCTCTCTGCTTCTTTGAAATATATATGGTTCCTCAATACCCTGCCCATTTCACAACCTAGTGATGTTCTCAAAGACCTTCAAGCTACCTGTTTAAAATTTAATCTTAGGGAAAACAGCTTAGTTTTCCAGTCTCTGTAAGACAGGAAAAGTCTACTTTGATGGGCATCTCTCAAGTTGTACAGCCATGTTCTTTCATACAGATGGGAGAAATTAATTTGTTCATTTCTTGCCTTTAGGAAAAATCATTAAGCAAATGCATGTGACCTGTGACTTAACTCCAAACCCTGCCATTTGATACTTGGCTAGCCTCACACTCAGAACCCTCCCTGTTTGACTTAGTGAAGTTGAATGTAAACTCAGTTCTGGCCTCTTTCATTTGCTGCAATATTCCCAAATAGAATTGTCTTTCTCAATTCCAAATTTTTTAAAATGAAGTTTGTGATTTGACAGTGTGAATTCATTTCAGCCGTCTTACACACTGTCTAGGGTTTCTATTGCTGTGAGGAGACACTTTAACTGTTACGAAGGACAACTTTTAATTGTGATAGTGGCTTACAGTTTTAGAAGTTTAGTCAGTCCATTGTCATCATGGCAGGAAGCATGGGAGCATGCAGGCAGACATGGTACTAGAGAAGGAGCTGAGTGCTGTACATCTTGACCAAGGGATCTGAGTTACTGAGCATGGCTTGAGGATATGTGAGACCTCAAAGCCTGCCTCCACAGTGACATACTATGTTCTCCAAGGCCATACCTACTTCCACAAAGCTACACCTCCCAAGATTGCCATTCGCTATGAACTTATGGTGGCCAATTACATACAAACTACCACACACACACTATCTCTTAAGACGTTTTAGTGTGTTTTCTACCTTCTTCCAAATTTCATACTATGATGCCAGGCAGTGGGCTAGTAGCTGGTTGTACTAGTAAGGGTTCTCTAGAGTCACAGAACCTACCTATAAAATGAATCTCTCTCTCTCCCTCTCTCTCTCTCTCTCTCTCTCTCTCTCTCTCTCTCTCATATATATATATATATATATATGTGTGTGTGTGTGTGTGTGTGTGTGTGTGTGTGTGTGTGTGTATGTATGTATGTATATGTATATACATACATACATACTTACATATATTTCAAGAACCAGTTGCTTAGTCCCATGAGACTGGTGTCTCAGTTGGTCTTCTATATATTCTGTAATCCCAAAGAAGTAATGCCAGTGAAGTAGTGGATGTGCTGAAATGGCAAAGGCAAGCTGTGAAAGAACAAACCCATCTTCCATTGTCCTCACACAGGCTTCCAACAAAAGGTGTTGGGCCCAGATTAAAAGTGTGTCTTACTGCCTCAAGATCTGGATCAAAAGCCTGGTTCTTTTGCCATTGCACTTCTAGCCTCAAAGGCATGTTGTCTTCCTATCTTAAGATCCAGATCACAAGTGTGTCCTCCATTTCTTACTCAAGCTGACAACCAAGAATTCCTATCATACTGGTTAACACACGGTATGTGGGGACATTGGTGAAGAACACATTATCTCATAGAAAATAGTGACCCAACTATTGGAAACAGAACAGCTGTCAGTCTTATGAAATGCCTCTTATTTTCTGTATTGCGTTCTACTATTTGTTTTTTATCTCAAATGTCTTTATATTCATTAAGCTATGCTTTCAGTTGTCAGCTCTTAGAGTTATGTATTAAAATATTTCATTTTCTTTTTATAAGAAATGACAGTATTTCTTAGATTCATTGCTTAAATTATAAGTTTGCTGAGATTAATATTAGGGGATAATGAATTACACAGCTTTCTTAAAAAATAATGTCCTTTGTCATTTATGACTTGACTTAGGTACACTAGAGAAAATCCACCTCAAAGTTGATAAAAACACACAGATTTCACTTCATAAGGAAGAATACAGCCATATGAATTGGATCTGGATGCTAAAGAGGGCTAACACCGAAAGTCAGCCGCTCATATAATCTTGTTTGTGTGCCAAAGCTGTGAATGGAATGAAGTCTTGCTTTTCATTGGTCAGTCTCATCTTGATGAAGTCTTCCTTTACTAACTCTGTCACAACTGCGCAACCTGACTACCTCTCTGAATTCCCTATTTCTTAGTTTGAAAACTAGCTAACTCTGAATTCTTTTTCCTTCTACCTTTTCATTTAGCTGGTTCCTTGTTGTCATTTTGGTCTCCCTTTAATTTAGAATTTGTGTAGATACTTTTCATGACACATGAGTTGAGTCACCCCCTGCCCTTTCATATCTGCCCCTTTAGTCCTTCCCCTTGATTTGGTTTTAATACAGTAATAATTCACAAAAGTTTCTCTGATGCTAGAGAGTCTTAGGGGATCCACAGCAACAATGGCATTTTCATAATAATACAAAAATTTTGCTTGCTTTCTCCACTATATTGACATTTGTGCTAGAAGTGCAAAATGTTGGAAAGAACATGGGTACCTGAGAATGAATGAGAGTATCAACACCAAATGCAGGGTCCCTGAGTTCACCACCCAAGAGAAATGGGATACAAAACAAAAATGAAATAACCACAAAACTGCCATGGAAGAAGATCCTGAGTGAAATAGCAAAATATGCTAAGTTTATGAAGTGTTCAAACTTGGGCATTTGAGACTTCAACGTTCTATGTGATGAGTCGACCAGAACACACAAAAACACGTCGGCTGTACACACAGCAAAGAAAAGCCTTCATGTGGCTGAGTGGAGAATAGAATCATGCATTTTAAAAATGCAATGGCAGTAAGGGACAACTGAAAAACATCTATTTGAAAGGCATTGGTTTTTAAAACTAAACATCACACAACTATAACATTAAGTAAAAATACTAATGATACTTCTTTCCAATGGTAAAATTTCAGATTGTTGACAAACTTAGAATTTTGAAAAAAAAAATGAGTATGTTACCAGCAGCTCACAATACCTGAGGTGTTCTTGAGAGATCTACGGATACATTTGTGTGTTTTGATATTATATAAATAAATGCTTCAACATATGGAAGATGTATGAACTGAAGGAAAACAATATTTTCTGAATGACTAACGCATGTATTCATGCTGCAGAACAAATTGTTGACTTCTGATTTAATGGTGTATGAAGTTCATTAATATGATTATAAATTATTCAGTACAAGTAACAACTGAGAAACTGTCACCTGTCAAGTTTCTCATGTAGTATCAAAAGACAACCACAATTGTCTGAAAGGGCTCTGGGCATAGCCTTCTTTCCATCTTCAGTCATCCTTCAGTAGCCCTAGAAGAGTGCTTCTACAACATCCTCCCCACAGAGATAAGAAACCCAGTGAGACGTAAGTCCCTGCAATGAAGTATAGAGAATTTATATACAAGTCTTGAAATCTTCCTAATAGTTTAACTCACTCCAAATTTACTTGGATTAATAAATCTCAATACCATGTAAAAAATAAGTGGTGAAGTCTTGATCAGAATAATGGGGAATGGAATGCATGCCCAGGTGGCCTATTCAAAGCAGATACACCCTTGTAAGAGTTCTCTGTGGACTTGGTGGAATCTGTAGACTCAGAACTCCTAGAAGGGCTCAGTGTACTCACCATGTGAAGTTATTGTTCATATAGAAGAGCACCACAGCAAATTCAATGAGAAGACAAATAAAAGAGTCCAACCATGCTCATTCACTCATACATTAAAGAGATTAGTAAAAATGTACATTGAGAACATTCTTCAATTTATTTTTCCACTTAAAAATGTAGCAATTTTAATAAAATATTTCAACATTCACATGCCTTGATACAATGAAACAATGAATACTACTTTTAGATAAAATAACAATGAATTTTGCCTGTTACTTTTTTTTTTTCGAGACAGGGTTTCTCTGAGTATTTCTTACTGTACTGGAACTCATTCTGTAAATCAGGCTGACTTTGAACTCACAGAGATTCACTTGTCTCTGCCTCCTTGAGTAATGGGATATAAGGTGTGAGCCACCACCAGTCAAACTTTACATTTGATGCAGCAGGCTCAAGGAAGGAGCCAAGGTCAGTGACTATGTCTCAAGTGCCTGCATTTTTTCCTGTTACTCCTTAATATAATACTATCAATAGATACAGTGCATAGAACTAAACTTTTAAAAATTATTCTATGATATAATATTGTTAAAGAATACCACAACAAAAAATTGGGAACCCATGAATGATAGCATCTATAACAATTTAAATATTTATTTATATGTTTTAATTATTTAATGTTTATTTCCATTTGTTTTGTCATTAGGCACAGAAAAAGAGGGTCTAGATTCCCCTGCATAAAATAGGGACTGGCATATACTAGATATTAAATAAATACTTGAGTGCATGGGTAAATCTATCCATCAAGGATAGCAAAAACAAGTTTAATGATGATTGAATTCCCAAGGTCACATAACCCTCAGTAGTTCAAAGCAAGGTTCAAATTCAGCATGAGGCAATTTCAAAGTTTGATCCTTCTAGAAAGTTGTCTCTGCAGCAAGGATATGGAAGGGCAAATTGCTAGTCAAAGCAATAATCAGTTTTAATACCTTTAAGATACTCTGTAGTTGAGATGAAGTCATTTTAGAAATACAGAGAACCATAGAAGATATTCAAGTTCAACTTCTTTGAGGCTTCCCTATGGTCACACAGTTGATTATTCACAAAGCCAAATTGCTGAACGTGCTGTGCTGGGGCTTCCATCACTTACTTCTTTCTGGGCAATATGTGTGAAGCCAATACCATGAGAGTCACATAAAAAAGATTTTTATTTCTTCTACCTCACTCCAGACTGGCTTTTCTAAGACAAGAGATGATAAGGAAAGATATGAAGGAGATGCAGCCCATCATGCTAGGAAGAGGTTGACTTCTAGCCACAGAAGGTTTACTTTTCCATCAATTGTCTAGCTTACACATTGTTTAAGGTTTTAACCTGATGACTGACATCCAGGTATACACAAGAATCCCTGACAAATTGCAGTGTACAGACTAGAAACACAGTCTAGTCATTTTAATGGTTGTCAGAAATCATCAGAATATACAGACAATAAGAGATCAGGGACCTTTGGAATAACCCATGCCAAATCTTTCTGGCAATTTACCTTCTTTACATTTGACACTTAACCATCAAAGTAAAATAGTTACTAAACCATTCTAAACACTGTAGGGGGAGATCCAAAACAGTTCAGTTAATGATAAAAAGCATATTCAGGTGTGCACCCACAAATATCATAGTCAAAGAACTGAACACTAGAATAGAGTGACCCTGCACCTCCTGTACAGTGCCGTAAGAAAGTTCAGAAAAATGCCAGTCGCCCATTGGATCCAGTGCTCAGAGAAACAGCATAGATCAATGTTGGCCATAAGTACTGAGCGGCTTCTTAGGGATATAAGCTCCCCAGCTTCTGGCACACAGCAGATGATCAATACATAATCATTAAATGAATAATTTTTCACAAACCTGTATATATGACAGATAATTCACCATGGCTCTTCTAATCTGGAAATACTAACAACCAAGAAAATCCTGCTGTCTGTAGCAGATGAGCTTAACTTCATAAATCATAGAGCTCCGGCTACTTCTGTTGGGAAGATTTTATATTATCCCTAGCGGGCTTAAAACTAGATCACAGCTTTCAGATGAAAAATATTTCTTTAGTTTATAGCCTTACTATAAACTATAAAATATTAGCACTTTGAAAATTATCCCTAGGACATTGTTGAGGACAGACTTAAAGAACCTAGATCCTAAATTCAAAGTTATTAAGTTAAAAAAAAATGAGACCAGGCTGGTGAAATCTATAGAAAGAGCTGACCTGAACAAGGGAGAGCTCTTGGTCCCCAGACTGATAGCTGGGAAACCAGCATGGATTGCTCCAGACCCCATGAATGTGGGTATCAGTGAAGAGACCTTGGAAATCTATGGGGCCTCTTGTAGAAGATCAGTACTTATCCCTAGCATAAGAATGGACTTTGTGAGCCCATTCCACATAGAGGGATACTCCCTGAGCCTAGACACACAGGGATGGGCCTAGGTCCTATCTCAAAGGATATGACAGATTCTGTAGACCCCCCATGGAAGGACTCACCCTCCCTGGGAACAGAAAGGGTATGGGATGTTAGTGGGGGCGGGGCGAGGACGGAGAGGGAACTGGGATTGACATGGAAAACCATCTTATTTCTAATTCAAATAAAAAAAGGAAAAAAATAAAGCTTTAATGCTATCCTAAATGCAATCTGAATGAGTGTTCCCATCCCCTGTTAATGTGGTAACCACAGTCACCCGTACTGCATCAGAGGCAGAGCCACTGGAGAGCAGCCAGACAGAACCCTGTTGTACCTTCAAAAGAGATGCCCAGAAAACTGCCTGTCACAATCACATTCAAACAATAAGGGCCCCAGAAGCAGCTCTCACAGACAGTGAACCGGACGGCCTGTACCTGGCCTTTGATTTCAAGCACTGTGAAAAATAAATGCCTGCATATAAGCCATTTGGTGTACAACACTGATACAGAATCCTGAATGACATCTGCAAACTGTTTTTCCTATCCTGATAGTAATGCCTTGATATCCAAGTTTTAGCTCAGCTAACATCTAAATACTAGCAGAGTCTAAGTGCTTTGAATTTTTTGTTGACTTGATTCAATGCATTGCTTTGCTGTCTGAAAACACTAGACGGAAAATTCCATACATAAACATCAGTGCGAAACTGTACCTCCTTCTGAGTAGCACTGTAAACTGTAAACGCTCATGCTGTTCCTCCATCCTGCCTAGGATGTGAGTCATACCCTGCTCAGGGTCTCAATGCTGAGATAACACTCATTGCTCTGTACTTTCTCAATCATGAAAAAGGACTGTGAGTAACAGGGCTAGTGTTAAGTAACAGGAAACAGTAGCTCTCACTATGTCAGGATGCTAACATCATACGCCTCCTCGATTCTCATCTCATCATGAAGCTATGTATCACCTCGCATTACCACTGTAATGAATGTGAAATATGAAGGGAGGGAGGGAGGAGGGAGAGAGAGAATAGCCATACAACCATAGCTACAGCATTTTACTGTACTAGTTAATTTTTATAGCTTACAATGCTTAATTGATACATTTTATCCTAGGCATGTAGTATAGGAAGCTCTCATTATTCTTCACATTATCTGGGGTTTCTCGGGTATTAGGAAAGTCTACAAACCCATCTTCATTTGATAACAGAAGAGCATAGAATCTGTGCTGTTCTCAAGTGGTGGTCAGGTGATGCTTAGAGGTAGTGGTGTGTTGAAGGAATGCTATAATGTCACAAGGACCAATCCTCAATATTTTAAGATTTTTTTGACCCAGCTGTTAAGTGTACCTATTATTAAAGATTATGTTTTAAAACATAATTATACACATAATATTTAAAATGAAATTCAAAACCTATCCCCCTTGTTTTCCTACATTTTCATGGGCCCATCATGCTTTGAGTTAATTGAATCTCTCATATTTTTTTGGTAAAAAGATAGCAGAAACAATTGCTGCTACTAACATCCCACCAGCATTGATTGCCAGCCATGTTGGGAGTGTTTGCAGCAAAGAACTTACAAATGAGGTCTTTAGGACCCTTATGGGCTTCAAGTCAAGATTCTTTTAAGAACTAGAGCATATGCTACCACACCCTGAGAGTTCTGGGACACTTTCTGGTGTTTTGCCAGTTCTGGAGAGAGAGAGAGAGAGAGAGAGAGAGAGAGAGAGAGAGAGAGAGAGAGAGAGAGAGAGAGAGAGTCTGCTGTCTTCTCACATTTCTGAGGTTTTGAGGAATTACTGACCTCTTTAACTGTATAAGTCAATTCTAAAGTGCTTGGTCCCAGTGTCTGCTTTTAGCTCCCAGATTCTAAAGCTATAAGAATTATAAATAGCCTTCACTCCCGGTTTGAAGGCAGTAAGACTGAACAGGTCATATTTATGTTTTTAGGAATATATGTGTATATATACACACATGCATACATACATATATCCATGTAACAACAATTAGTGAAAAAAGAGGCCATGAATTTGAAAAGAGCAATGAGGGGTATATGGGGATGGTTGGCAAGGGAGATGATGAGAAGGCATAATGATATATTATAGTCTCAGAAAAAAAATAAAGAAATAGTTTAAAGAAATACATATCTTATTTTTATGTCTCTAACACTTGGCATCACAGTTTTAATGATCTTCTCTGTCTAAGCACCTCACTCCAAGATTTAACATTCACTGAAATTAATATGCACTGTTTTCAGTCGTCCAAAGGTCAGAGCAGGTCCTGTTCTGGAATAAACATCTTGGCTTATAGCAGGCAGACAAACACAAGCTAGCAAATGGCATGGAGGGTTACTCCATCCATCAGGTAGAAACTAAAGCGACCAAAGCAGCAATGAGACAGAATTTAATAAAGTGAACTTTACCAGGCCTGCTCAGCACTGCCCTGTAGCGCAGAGTGAAGACACCGAAGTGATTTATGGTCCATACACACATGGAGAGTTAGATTAGTGTGAATGACTATGTGAATTGTCATGATTGGCTTTACTTGTTTTTTTTTTTTTTTTTTTTTTTTTTTTTTGGTGGTGGTTGGTGGGTTTTGATCTTTGTGAGAGGGCTTCCTCTGCAGCTCAGGCTGACCTTAAACCCAGGACAATGTCCCTGCCTTAGCCTCCAGAGTGCAAGGATTATAAGCCAAAGCCACCAGACAAAGCTGCCTCTGCTTTGCTTGTCCAACAACTGGGGGAAAAGGCTAATGGAACATGGCAGGAAAGGCCTTTACTGCCTCAACCTGCATCCTTCCTGTGAATCTCATCTCCATCTCCTGTCCTGGTGCACCTCTGATGCCTCAGGGAGCTAAGAAAGTCTGCTCCCTTCTTCCAGCTAGCTTCCCGGGGCACTACAAGCTAAGCAGAGCCTGTGAGGCCACAGCTGGAGACTGAACCACCCCAGTTTGCTCTGAGCTTCCCACTGCCAAGGCCAGACGACTTTTACATTCCCCCTGCATCTCTGCAGAAGGTTGCCTCAGCCCCACTCCTTGTGTGTGGCTCTCATCACCATGGCAACTTCCATCTTCAGGAGGTCTTTATTGCACAGCTGAGGGCACTGCCCTTAACTTGTTACTGTAGGAGTTAATGGGGTACTCAGCTTGCTTTCCTAACTGGTGTTCTTTGAGCTGCAGACAAATTCTGCAGCTTAAAAACAGACAAAACAAAACAGTCTCATGAGATCTCCCCTCCACTCCTGGGGCAAATGTCAAGGCATCCTGTTGTCTTCCTCCAACCATGTGCCCACAGAACAAACTGGAAGGAAGCAAGACCTGACTGCAGCTCTTGTTTATAGACAGTGCTGGCACACCTCCATGTTCAGAGCCCTCCCTTTCCCAGATATAAACCACTAACACAGCTGCCAGTATCATGATCATAAATTTCAGATACGAGGAACCTGGTATGATTTTCTAGGAGGTGAGATTTTAAAGAAATTATTACAGGCCTGACCAAAACACATTTGTGGGTACTTTGACAGCACCATTGTTAATAGCATGTGTTTGTTTTACATCAAGTTAAACACACAAACAGTAGAGTGGTTAGAAAATTCAGTTCAATGAACCCCAGGCTTGGTGACTCAGGCCTATAATCTCAGTCTACAGTAAACAGAGGCAGAAGGATTACAAGTTCCAAGCCAGCAAAGGCAGCACTGTGAGGTTCTGACTGGTCACAGGGTGAGAACCTGTCTCAATGAACAATAAAGAAACCAGTGCAGTGGGATAATATATTTCTTTGTAAACTTTTGTTTATTTTTGACACTCTCATACATTTATACAATGATCATATCCATTTCAACTACTCCCCCATCTCACTCAGATCACCCCCCCCCAGCTATCAACATATCCCACATTCCACCTCTCACCTTCCACCTTCATGTTCCCCTGCACCCTGTAACTCACTGAGCCCAATTAGTGCTGCCTGCTGGAATCTGTCTATCTTAATGGCTTTGTGTTGTGCAGGAGACCATAACTCCAGTGAGTTCATGGGCATGATGGCCAAGTCATGTGGAGAAGACACCATTTCACAGCATCCCTTTCCACCTGCCAATTCCTACAATCTTTCCATTCCTTTTTCTGAATGTTCCCTGAGCCTTGTGTTTGTTGTTGGGGTAGAGGAGTGACATAAATGTCTCATTTTGGACTGAGAACTCAAAAGCCATTTATTCTCAGCACTTTGACCAGTAATGAACCTTGCATTAACTGTTGCCCACTGCAGAAGAAGCTTCTCCAGCCAAGGTTGAAAGCAACACTTATCTATAGACATGCATATAACAAATAAACAGTCTGATAACATGACCATTTAGCAAAACAACAGTAGTAGATTCACCCTTGAACCTGTGACTTCCCCAGCTCTGGACTTCGACCAGTTTTACTGTACTTGTGTGACTTCCCTCCTGCGGAGTGGGTCTCAAGTCAAACCAGGAGCTAGTTGGTTATTTCCAACTTACTCAGAATACGGTAGGAAGTCCCTGTTCCTGAGGAAATATCAGGCTTTTCAATACTTTAAATGCTCAAGAGCTTGCTGTGAATTATGCTATGGAGATAAGCAAAACAGTAGATATAGGTGCAGACTAGCTACAAAACAAGTGTAGGTTTTTACATTATTTTGTAACAGTAAAATGAAGAACATAGATGAATGTCCAAGAGCTAGGAAATTATATTCCACCTGGCTAATTAAAAACAAAACTGCTGCAGCTGTTAAAACTGGAGATGTGCAATGCTCCACCCTAAGGGGAAGTGTTCATATGAGAGATATGGTAAAAATAGACAGGAAGTATGACCTAGTTTTTGTAAAATAAGTTTTATTGCATACAATATTTAGTACATTACACACACAACTGGAAATTTACAATCCAGAACTACAGATTTTTTGGTGTTTTTCTTTTGACTACTTTATAAGTCCAGTAATTATGAGACAGTTATTAATACGGCATCTATAATGGAAGTATATTTATTCAGTATCTAGGTCAAGGTTCTCCATGCTGTGATCAGTTTTGAGGCATGTGTTTTGCACCTAGCCTGGATCATTTTCTTTCTTATTTTTTAAGATTTATTTGATTTGATGTATATGGATGAGTGTCTAAATATATATCTGTGCATCATGGGCCTGCCTGGTTCCTATGGAGGTCATAAGAGAGCATCAGATCCCCTTAGAAGTGGAGATATGGCTGATTATGAGCTGCCATGCTATTACTGGGAACTGAACTCAGGTAGGTCTTCAGAAAGAACAGTACATACTCTTAAATCCTAGGTCATCTCTCTACCCATAAAAGCACTTAAAGCATGCATGCATCTTGCTAATTCCAGTGATTAAAGGATGATAGATGAGTTACCTCACCCACTCCACAGTTGTACTGAAGTTCTGAGACCTCATGTTTCTTCCCAACCTGATGTTCAGAACACATAGAATGCAACTGAGTGTGTCTATGTGCTTGGAATGGAGGTCTGAGTTTCAACAAATCCCTCATTTATAAATGGTGAAAGAGTTGTTCACATGATTCTGTAACTGAAAATACACAAGGTCTGTCCTCTCAGAGTAGATTGCCAAAACTTTCACCACACCTCTGCACGATATTTACTGCCAAATCCCTCCTAACTCCAGGTGCTGTGAAGCCCAGCCCTGCTTTCTCATGCCCTGTGGTTGCCCACCATGCCACTGAAGCAGTGCCTGCAGACAGGATCTCTGTATACACTGGAGCCTGTGAGACCTGCTTAACCCATTGATACAGTTAAGCATGACTCTGATATTCTCTCTTTATAGAGAAATAAAGTGAGGCACAGACATTTAAGCAGTTAATAAGCTTTTGGATGTGAACCTGGAAATCATGACTTCACATGCCATAAGCTATTCACTGTTTACTGGTATACACATATGCTTTTCTTTCTACTCAAGTTTTCTCCATCAAATGCATTTCTTTTGCTGAATCATTTCCATGAAAATGTACTTGGTACAGCCTTCTCTCATGAGCCCTGAGAATGGACAGAACCAAACTCCATATGGCCTTGAGATTCCTAGTGTGCATATGTTCACTCCAATACTAAATCACCAGCCTACATTATCTGGGTGGCTTGTCTTTCTCTGCCACTCAAGAAAAAATCTGTAAAAATTGTCTAAACTTCAGTCTTCATGTGGTGCCTGAAATATACCAAAAATGTTTATTGACAAACTAAACAAAATGACACATTAGTTGGAATGTTTGTTTCTACCCAAAGACAAGGAAACAACTTGACTTCTAATCATATATTGTAGTTGAGCCAATAATTTGTGTAAGCTAATATATCATGGATGTTATCAACAAGTCATAATACAATGAAATGTGTGAAAATAAAAAACAAAGTATAAAGTCTCCCTAGTGAGATAATGTTGGCTATTAAAATGCCATGGGACATTCTAAGAATTAAACAACTGTCATACATATGCTTCAGAGACATTTAATAAAGAGAACTTAGGAGGGTGTCCAATGCTAAGGTCTTGTTATATAATGGTTGTTCTATTATTCTAAATTTTGACCTAACATTACTCCCCAAACTATAAAAACATCTTTTTTATTCAGTAATTTACTGGACATCTTCATCTTCTGATGTTGTATCCTGTTATAGATCTTCTGATACTATATCATGCTGCACCAAACTTAACAAGCATGTCACCAGTACTAGGGTGTTCAGGTTAAAAGCTCATGCCTGGGAATGGTTCCAACCAAAGATCTCCTGAGGATATTTACATTATAAAAACACCAAGTTTGGGTTTTATATTCCAGCTTTATCTCACATTTTGCCCTCTCATATTGTAGAAACTCTTAGAGTATGTCTTGGGGGTTAGGACATCAATAATGAGGAAGGGCCTTTGTGTTCCTTCTACCCTATCTTTTGCCAGTCTCCATTGTTACTACCAGTGGCTTAACACTCTTAGATCTCAATGGGCTCCCCTTTGCCTGGATTATTCTAGAACATTCTTCAGAAAATAAAAGGATAAGAAAGACAAGGCTTCAGCAATTATATATATATATAATTCTTTGTAATAGTAAGACAGTTGAGTTCTGGCCAACTTTGAATGGCAATCAATTACTAGTTAACTGTGTGGGGAAAATGATGGCCCCAGAATTTTCTGAGGCCCCAGTTATTACCTTGGATATTTGTATGTGGAAAGGTCTGGTAGACAGATTCTGTGTCTTTAAACAATATCGGTAGGCTGGCATGCTGGTTCACACCTGAAATCTCAGTTCTCAAGAGGTTGACACAGGAGGACCAAGAGTTAGAGGCAAGGAGTTTCAATAAACAAAGAAATGAAAAGAGGAAGGAATATCTATAAAATTTGTTAGGGGAAAATTCTCTCCTGAAATATATATATATATATATATATATATATATATATATATATATATTTGAGGTGAATTATAATAGAATTCAAGAGGTATTTGTGAGCTAAAAGGATGGTCCTCATCTGAATTTACTTGAAGAACAGCTGGAAAAGATTTAAAATGTACTGTGTCTGTATAATGCCATTATATGTTCATATGTGGAACTGCACCATGCACTCCAGGTGTATCTTAAGCAGAAAGCATAGCTATCATTTGTCTTTCATGAAATCACCTGCATGGGTGCCATGAGGTTATGGAGTCAAATGTGAATTTCCTTTCCTCAGTTTTCCCATATGGCTGATCTGTAGTAATTTCTTTTACATGACAAAGCAGTAGAAGGTATCAAATATCAAGAAATATATGGAAGAAATTTTTAAGAGTTGAATTATTTGACTTAAAACATTTTCCCTTTTGGAAACTTTGGTCCAGTCCTGTTCAAAAACATCACATTCTCAGTACTACAAAATCTCAGAGTGCCTGTGCTCATATCCCATAATCTGCTTCTAAAACAACTATTGATGCTCATCGCTTGCCCAAAAATGAGCATGAAGTTGAAATGATAGTTTAACTCAGAGGAAAACTGAGACATGAGTATTTCCAAAACAGTGGATTCAAGGATTGGTGTGAATGTATAATGTGCCTGTTTCTTCACTTTGGACAGACTTTTGAATGTTGGCAGAGTATTTACAGGGCCATGTTCATTGCTCATTCATTAAACTGATGCCTAATTTGGAGCATATTTTCTTTCAGAGAAATGACTGTATATAAGAGGAAATAACTTTGTGGTCCCTCTGTGCAAATCAAAAGAGAAGCCTGGAGTTCTTCTGTGGTTTATACTTGAGATTTTGATTAAAAGATACAATGAAAATCCCAGGAGAACATAGTTCATGCCAAGGATTTGAATTGAACATACTGAAAAAAGATTGGGAAAATTCTCAAGATGTATTTGGCCATCGGATCTTTTTTCAGTATGTGACCATGAACCAACTTTTCTTTCTGAACTATGGAATAAACAATCTTCATGAATATGAAAAAAAGAAAATTTCTAAGCAATGGCCACATCTGTTTTCCATTCAAAGTTACACCCCTTCTCTGAATTTGGAAGCTGATTCAGTCTCAAGGTGGGGAAAATTTAGCTCAATTCCCTGATATGACATGCAAGGAAAGTAAGGCACACGGTCTCCTCTAATGACCCGTACTGATTCTTCCAGGCCTGCCCTTGCTGATGCCCTGGCTTCCTTCCACTGTAATAAAATGGGTCCTCTTATTACATACAAATTTCTGTGCATTTTCCTTGATAGAGCTTAATGTAACTTTTGCTTATATAATTGAAATCCCCCTCCCAACGTGTGATCCTATAACGAAGAGTGAACACTCGTGAGAGTGTGAGAAAGAAAGAAATGTGAAATGGCCTGATTTCTTAAAACTCTCAAAACAATAAAGATAAAGATAAGAATGTGATCCTCTGTCTTACTCTACAGAGGATCCAGTTTAGAAAGAGTGAATTTTTGAATTAGTGTTCTGTAGAAAGAAACCTGATTAGCTTTATGCTCTTGATAGCATGTGCCAAGAGTGTATAAAGTGTATATATATATATACATATATATATATATGTATATATATATATATAATTTCCTAATATCGAATACTAATAAATACTGAATGAGTCAGGGTTTTGGAAACATTCAATGGCATGTATTTGTATGTTATTTCATTTATACATTAGAGGGTAAAATTTCATAGCTATCAAATGGCACACATGTTATACTATCATATCTAACTACTACATATGTAACTGAGTCATGTCCCATCACATTTGAAAGTATACAGGAAAGAGAGACTGGAGGAAAAGAGGTGAAGAGTTAGCTGTAGTTATGACCAGGAGGCTTTGCACTTTAGGGCCATAGGTTGAGACAACATCTGATCATTGCAAATTACAAGACAAATACACAAAATACCTGGAAGAATGGGGCTAAGGTGTCTTGTCTGATTTTATGGAGAAAGCAGACATATTAGGCATTTTGATAAGGACATGTATTCCCAGGTATAGTGTTGTGAATCAGGTGAACAAGTTAACATTGTCACTGAGGTACAACCACAGGCCACTTTTTCTTTGGGCCTATAGCAGTGGTTCTGAACCTTCCTAATGCTGAGACTATTTAATACAGTTCCTTGTGTTGTGATGTCCCTCAATTATAAAATTATTTTTGTTGCTACTTTGTAACGGTTATGAATCATAATGTAAATATCTGTGTTTTCCGACGGTCTAGGTGACCCCTGTGAAAGGGTTGTTTGACTCCCAAAAGATACATGACCCACAAATTCCCTGTCTTATAGGGAAGCTTGACTCCTGGTGCTGGCATAGAACTCAAGCAGGATCTTGTAAGGAAGATAATGTGGGGTGGTTTTCATTCATTTTGCCCCATTCAGATGAGCACAGAGGTTTTCCACATATAAAATAAGAATTTTAGGACATAATGTCCCTTCCCCTGCCTTCCCCCTCCCACCGTGTGATCCTATAACGAAGAGTGAACACTCATGAGAGTGTGAGAAAGAAAGAAATGTGAAATGGCCTGATTTCCTAAACTCTCAAAGCAATAAAGATAAAGATAAGAATGTGATCTGTCTTACTCTACAGAGGTTCCAGTTTAGAAAGAGTGCAACTGCTAGAGACTTAAGTTGAATCTGCCATTTCAAGAGGAGCAACACAAGATTGATCTCTGGCCTCCACATACATCTGGTGAAAACTTTTGTGTCTACTTGCTGGCTGGAGAGCCCAGTTACTTGTCTTAACAGTCATAAAGGGCTGTTGTAGATGTCAGTTAATGTTTATAGTCAAATGACTTTAAATCAAGGAGGTTTTCCCTTGAACCCCCAAAGCTTACTGAAGAAGGACTACGGAATAGAAGTCCCCAGACTGCTGTACCTGTACCCTGCACTCTGCCTCTGGAGCCTAGCCTAGAGTCTTCACATGGAAAACTAAAACAGCTTCCACAGTACTTCTGGATACTTTATATTTTATTTGGAATGATGTCTCTTCAGGTCATTTTCCCATTTTTAAAATTTAGCTATTTGTCTTTGCGTGTTCCTTATCTGTTTCAGATAACTTAAATAAATCTTTGTCACATGTACTGGTTGCAAATATTTTCTACAACACCTCATAGTGCTTCAATTCTGTCATTTTCCCCTTTGACTGGAAGTTTCTTTTTCTGTCTTATGTAGCCTGATTGCTTGGTGTGTGATCCAAAGCACTCATGTTCAGAAATACTTCCCATGAGTTTTCTTCTAAAGATTTAGGATGTCAGAGCTGACATTGGACTGTTGTCTTGGGTAGAGTCCAGTTTTGTTTCACATGGACCTTCAGTTCTCCCAATACCATGGCTCTTCCTTTTCTTTATGTGATCTTAGCATATTTGTCAAAGATTTGTTACATGTTTATGTTTGAAATGTTTGTATGCTCTCTGCTACACTGCTTTGTTCTTCGGCCAGCTCTGGGCCACTTTGCCCAGCACAGTTTGGTAATATAACTTGAAGTTACCAGGGGCCAAAAGGAATGCTGGAAAGATATGAGTCAAAAGTAAAAAGTTGTGATTATGTTTGAGTCAGTCTTGGGATTTCAGGAACAGTTGATGGCTATAGTTAGTAATTTTCTATTATAAAATGAGTATTTCTTAAAATAATAGGTTTTGGGTGCTTACATTGCACAAATATACAAACACATTTCCCAAAAATGCCTTTGTGAATGAGCTGGAGTATACACTTCTTGGATATTCACAATCACTTCACAGTACATATAAACATATCATGTTTTAGACTCTGTAAATGTATTTGTAAATATGCAATGTCAAAGCTTTCTCGAGTCTTCATTCCTCTGGTCTACCTTACAGGCTTTGACTTTACTGAGCTTCCCAATACCATGAGCACTTAAAAATCCCAATATCTACATCTCCATTCTTTACCAGATGCTTTGGCATTTATATTTATTTAATACATCATTTCGCCTGTAATTAGAAGCAGATCCAGGGTCCATCAGTCTTGAAGATAATTATGGGGGGTGCTCCCTAAGAAAATGGATATGACACAGTGCCACAGAATTAGATGCAGACTGAAGGAGGAATGTGCAAAGGAGGCAATGGAACCAATTCCTCCTCTACCGCCTGTAAGTAACAAACCACCTGTCAGTTGGACAGTGTTTTCCTCCTCTCAGCAGAGTGACTTGCCTCATGTTTCTGGCTCAGGGTGTAGTAGAAACATTCCAGGATAAATTACAGTGCATAGTAGAGGATTAAGGCACTTGATGGAAGTATATGAACTAACTTTTCACCTGGGAAGCTTCTAGATTTGGTTTAATGTGATTTCAAGATACCACCACCTTTCAGTTCGACATGCCTTTTTAAATTCCTGCTGCACCAAATGGGCTGTGGGAGCCCATTCCCTACTGAGGGATACTCTTTCAGCCTAGATACATGGAGGAAGGCCTAGGTTCTGCCCCAAATGATGTGACAGACTTTGATGATCCCCCATGGGCGGACTCACCCTCCCTGAAGAGTGGATGGGAGTTGGTGGGGGAAATGGGAAGATGGGAGGGAGAGGGAACTGAGATTGGTATGTAAAATAAGATTGTTCTTAAATAAAATTAATTTAAAAGAGAAACATAATAATCAGATACACCCATAAAGACTTACAAACATGATGGCCTAAACACAAGCTGAACCACAATGACAACAATAGACATGCCACAAAGTAAGGCCCACAAGGCCTCAGCCTGACACACAGGATGATACATGGCTAAGGGATACTGAGAGTGGGAGAAATAGTCTTCCCCAAGAAAGAACACTCCAATTGGTTCTCACATACCAAATGGTCAGCCCTTCAACATGTATACAGGTAGCGTTGTAGAGACTGAGAAGGTTGTATGAAGGAATATGTATGTATAGACATATAATATATATATATTCATGTAATAACAATTAAATAAGAATCCATGACTTTCGAAGAAAGAAAGGAGGGGTATATGAGAGGCTTTTTGGGAAGGGAAAAGAAGGGAGAGAAATAATTGTTTGTAATCTCAAAATAACAATAAAAATTTTCATAACCTAAAAACAAACAACAGTTCCTGCTTTGTACACTCTGACCATTGTACATTCTGACCAAGAACAGACTGTAGAGAAACAGCACAGAGAACATTGCACCATGACACTGCTTACCAGGACAAACTTATCATACATAGTACTGATGAGTGAAGTCTATATGAACCACATGGTGATGAGCATTCAAGAAGAAATAGGAATTGGGAAATGGTTCAGTCAGGAAAGCACTTGATTTATGAGCACACATACCTTAGATAGTTTCCCTGAGCTGATATAACTTCGGGAAGACAGTCAAGATGTCACGCTCTTATGATCCCAGCACTGAAGACCCAGAGACAGGAAGATCCCTGGTGCTCACTGGCAACGTTGTCCAACCTACTTATAGAGTTCCATGCCAGTGAGAGATCTTGTCCCAAAAAACAATGTGATTGGCTCCTGAGGGACAACGGCTTCTATGTGTAGGAATATATTTGTACTTATGCATGCACATTCAAAACAATGATGACAAAACAAACAAACAAAAAAAACAGACACATGAAATAGAAACACAGTGGAGTGTTTTGGTATTTTGAGCAGTATAGATTTCCTTTTCTCTAGTTTCATTACCAAGCAAATGTTCTACCCCATCTTCAAGATATTTGGATTTGTAAAACCATAGTACTCACAATGAGCTTTGAAATTAGATGGTTTTCTTTGTTTATTTCAAATTTTTAAAATAAAACATCACACATAGGAACTGAGCAGCCATTGTATCCTTTCCTTAGTTACAATTACCTATGTCTTAATAATTACTCCACCATATGGAGATGAATTGACTAGCACCTGAATGAATACAAATGTGGTCACACATGTGTCTATCATTGCCTCTCTTCCTTCTTTAATATAAGTCACAAATACTTCTATCCTTGCACTAGTGAAACAGCAGCAAGCACACACATTCTGCATATTTTATGATAAAAGTGAAGGGGATATGTTAATCCTTTCAGAAATTCAGAAGACATCATTGAGCAATGCAATTGATTGTTGGTGATCATATAAGTAGTGCTCAGACTTAGCACGGTTCTTTATCTGGAATTACCTATAGACACTGAAGACATGGTATTTTGAAGATAAAATATGCTGTCAGAATCTCCCCACATCCATTTTCAGCAGCATAGAACCACTTCTCTTTAATTTCTGCTGAGATCTATAGGCGTAGGTGGAATGACCACCAAGGGTTATGAAAAAAATCAGCATGCACTTGTGAAACTTACTTTTTTAACATGAAAGGTGGATGTTTTATACTCTGTGGGAAAGAAGAGGATAATATAGGTGTGAGAAATAGAATTACATCAAAGCATGTGACCTACAACATCTAAAGAATGTCTGTCTTTGAATTTGACTCTTGCTTCATGTTAAAGGCAGAATTGGCTTGCAACTTCCGTCTACCCTAAACTCTACAGGGAGACAGGTATGGTTCTTATCTACCTCTCTGTGGTTTGGGATTCTAGAATCCAGAGAAGTCTACTGGAAAAAAAGACATTAACCAAATTAAATGTCATTAAGAATCCAATGTTCAAACTCTAAGCAGGTAAGCTTGGTTTGATTCCCTGGTTTCTCATTTACTAGCCCTGTGGCATGTGTATAAAGGGTGAATTTTCTTCATCTATGATATAGTAGTAACTTTCTCATGTTACCCACCTGGATATTTTATATAAAGCTTTTAAGTGTGCTGGAGAATAGCTTCCACAGTTAATCAGTATTATAAAGAAGCATGAACTGGAATCCTTCTGCCTTGTGCATCCCTTCTGGAAACTACCTCCACCAAGTGTCTTGACAGGGCTATTGTGTGGGTATAGTACAATTTCACTATCTGGCCATGGTTGGTGGTACAAGGATGAACACTTGATTGGTCTTCTTCTGAGACTTTTGGGACTACAGTTGAAGAAGACAACTCTCTTTGAGTAAATTCTAGTCAGAGATGCAAAACACAGAACCAAACTCCTGAGAGAATAGGATCATCTTATCCTGGGAATATAAAACTAGTGTTCCATGGGAGAAGAGGATGATGCTTGCACAAGGATGTGAACAGAAGAAGCAGTGATGTTCACATTGTCTTTTGTTGTCTACTTTCCTTTGGTGCAGACTTGATCACACCCCCTGAATTTCTTAGGCCTTTACATTCTACATTGCTTTTTAATAACCTCTCAATACATGTTGTGTTACAATAAGACTGGTGGGTTTGGGGTTCCTGTTACTTCATAATTCCAGTGTCACTGGCCATATGGTTTTTCCCTTTTCAGCAATGACAAAATTGTCACCATCACTTTCTAGATGAAGAAACTGACATTCAAACATAAGCAGTGGCTGCCCCAGGTCAAACCACTAATAAACATGGGAACCAGGATGGGGTGTGATTGCTGCCCTTAACATCTCCCTTCAGCCTAACATCTCTCTTTTTCTCTCTCCACTTCTCTCCTTTCAGCTAACTTCTATGGAACCTCTCAGGTCAGCCTGTTACCAAGCAAGGTTCAGGAGACTTTCCTTGACTCCAAGGCCTAGGCAAATAAATGTCCCTCTTCCACTCTTCGTAACATCTGTCTTTCCTTCTTTGGTAAATCAAGAATCCTTCTTTTTAATGTGCCACTAGCTTATAAACTATCTAAAGGCAGAAGGGGTCCATTTTCTGCCTGTGTCTCACACAAGACACAGCCTATAGATAAATGCAAGCCATATATATATATATATATATATATATATATATATATATATACAAAGATACATATAATTTTAACTAAATGAGGAAAATATATATTTAAAAGAGGAAAGGGTGGGCTTTGCCACATCTCCCAAATGCAACAATGGAGTAAACCACCCCATCCTCATAACAGGATCATATGCAATTTGCCTCTCCTAAACTCAGTGGTCCTACCCTATAGTGATAGAATGAAACATACCGTTCTTTGGCTAAGTCTCTCAGCCTAGTCCCCTCCCCACTCCCAGCAGTAGTAGCTCTGTTCTAACTTAGGAGTGAGATGGAAAAGAACAAGTGAACTAGACACTGGGGAATCACATGCCTGCTCTGCCATGTGAAAAATAATAGCTTTCATCAAAATCCTGGCTTTCAATCCAGTCAGCCTGTCCTTGAACTCACCAGGAATAAGTATTATAGTTTTACCAATTTACCTCAGAGCTTAAAATTTGTCTAGTTTTTGTATGTCATTCTGTATACCCAAGAAATATATACAAAAGGGGTATGCATGCAAGAGTATGTATATTTTAAATGAAATTATTGTTAAGGTTCTTTAAAATTAAGTGAATTAGAAAAAAAATAGAAACTATAATATTTAAGAAGATACATTTTGATGAATTTATTTTAAAATAGGTAAAATTGCATGCATTTTAAAGGTGTATCTATTCTGGATGGTTATCTGTTGCATTTATATCTATGCACAACATGTGTGTGCCCAGAAGAAGGAGTTGGATCCCTTGGAACTGAACTTATGGATGATTATGAGCCATCACGTGGGTGTTGGGAACTGAACTGGGTCTTCTTCAAGACAAGCAAGTTCTCTTAATCTCTGAGCCATTTTTCCAGACTCCAAATTACATGAATTTTTGATAATGGGAAGTTTAAAAACTTATGCATTTTATAAAACAACCTAATGCATATATGCATTGACTCACATATTAATTTTCAAAAAAATACTTTATTTTCTTTTCGATTTTTAATAATAAATTTTAGTGATTATATTCATCATTTTGGATAGTAGATTTCTTGAGCATATTCCTAGTACATCATTAAAATATTATATCCATTGATCAGTACTGCCTTTTTCCTGCATGAATATCCAGGCTGATGATAACTACTGATTTGCCTTTCGGTACTATGGAACTAACATGCAAGTGACCTCAATTGGCATTTGACCTACTGAGTTGAACTTACTTTGTGTAACATAATGTATATAACTAATATCCTCAAGCAGGAGTCATGACATCACGAATGATAGGATATCTTTCTTTTCTTAGAGCTACGTATATAGAGATATACAGTCAGATATGCGACCTGTGTCTGTCATCACTACTGATTTTATATATTGATGCATTGGTGGAGAGCTAGGATAAGTCCATAGACTGTGCTGGACAGTATTGGAGTGAACAAAGCAGTGAAGATACCTCCTTGATGTACTATTTAAATTTCATCTAGACATACAGCCAGTAGTAGGACTTCTGGATTGTATGACAACCTTAATACACATTTGTGTATGATATATACCAGTGGATGTGGTCATCAGTATGCATGCCTGTGTGGATCCCAGAGCTTGAGATTGGATGTCTTCCTCAGTCATTCTCCACCTTAGTTTTTAAGACAGGGTCTCTCTGGAGCTCACTCTGGTTGCTAGACTGGTTGCCAGTTTGTTCTACTATACCAGGATTTTATTGGAGCGCTGGAGATTTGAACATCATCCTTACATATTACTATGTACATAATATGTAATAAGTACATAACCAACTGAGGCATCTTTCAGCCATTCTAGGAGGTGTGAGTTCAATTTTCATTTATTTGATAATTTTTGTACTTGTTTTTGTATGCCTATTATCCATTTGTAAACTCTTTATATAGCCATTTAAACTCTTTCTCACTTGATTTCTTGCCATTGTGCTGTTTGAGCTTCTTGTGGCCATCAGTTACTTGCTTCAAATTCAGGAGTTAATTGCTTGTCAGCTGCAATGTTTAAGAATACTCTCTCCTTCCATAGATTGTCTTTTTTCTCTGTCAGTTTCTTCCTTGGCTGCATAGATGCTTTTAGTATGATGTAATCCATTTGCCTGTGTGTGCTTTGTGGCATGTGAGATGAGGATCATGACGTAAAAATCACTACCTCAACTGGCAACACAGACTTTTCTGTTTTCTACAATTTTTCAAGACTTATTTTAAGTCTTTATTACACGTTGTGTTGAATTTTGCATATAATGTGAGATACTGGCCTGATTTTGTCTCCTGTGTATGGATATATAGGATTGGGTTTTTTTTTTTATAGCATCATTCATCAAAGAGACTTTCTTTTTCTTACTCTAAGTCTTGGCATATTTGTTGAAATTCAATTGACCATAAATTCATGAACTTTCTATTCTTGGCCTCTTCTCTGTTATGTCCTCTTTGATGTCAATGACTTCATGGCAGATTTAGAAGTAATGCTATGTGTTGCCTCCAGATTTATTCTTTTTGCTCTGCATGGCTTTGACTATTCAGGATCTTTTATAGCTACATATACAATTTAGAAATTAGTATATTTTTATTTCTGTGATAAATTATTTTCAGATTACAATAGACTTGCATTGAATTTGTAAGTTGCTTTGCATGGTGTAGATGTGTCCATAATGTTACTTCTAATCCCTAAACACGAGACATATTTTTTCATTTCTAAGTATCTTCTTCAACTTATTTTATTACAAATTTACTATCAGCATACAGTTCTTCAGTTTTTCTAAGTGTTTGTTAACCATGATGAGTAGGATTGTTTTATTGGTTTCTTTCAGGGATGGGCTATTCATGTGTACTCTTTAAATTGCTGGCTTTTGTATGTAGATTCTGTATTCTGTAATTTTCCTGAGTTTACTTTCATGGAGCTATTGGGCTTTTTATGTAAAGCTATGCCACCTATAAACAAATGGTTCAGGTTCCTCCCCTGGCTGTTGAGGTAGTTTTTACTTCTTCACTGTGTTAAGTAGAAGGGAGGACAATGAGTATCTGTGTTGTATTGCTGACCTTGGAGTGTTTTCCTTTTTAACCTTTGAATTAGATGCTAAACATGGCCTAATAGTAGCCAAATTTTATTGTTCTTTCTTTCTGTACTCAATTTACCTAGGATATATTTTTATTTTTGTCATAAACAAATGTTGAGTTTTATATGCCTTTTGTAATCTATTGATATAAGCAATTGTCGGCTTTCTTCCTGTGATTTTAAAAGTATTGAACCATCTTTGCATCCTAGTCTATTTGACTACGGTAAATGATCCTCTTCATGTGATGTTGAGCTTTGTTTGTTTGTATTTTCTTAACATATATATATATATATATATATATATATATATATGTGTGTTGTGTGTGTGTGTGTGTGTGTGTGTGTGTGTGTGTGTTTGTTGATCAGGGATATTGACTGTTCTTGTACTGTCCTCATTCAGCTTTTATATAAGGGTAATATCAGCTTCAAGTATTATCCATATTATTTCTTCAAATCTTTGGAAGAGGTTAAGATTTAAATATTTGCTATCATATAGCACAAAAACCATCTGACACTTGCCTTTTCTAGATGGAGTGCTTTTTACACAACTGATGCAGTCTCTTCACTCATTACTGACATTTTCATTTTTTATTAATTTTTAATAGATAGTGTGTGTGTGTGTGTGTGTGTGTGTGTGTGTGTGTGTGTGTGTGTAGCCATTTGTGTATTTCTTCTAGGTTACACATTTAGCAAGAATTTCATTCTAATATTTTCTCATCATCCTTTGTATTGCATTTTCTTTTTCATATTTGATTTTGAGTCTTTTAAACTTAATTTTTTCTTTTTTAGGATGTCTAAACTTGTTGGTTTATTGTTTTCAAATCATAATTCAAAGTTCTATCAACCTTTTCTGTTGTTTTCCTAGCCTTTATTTTATTTCTGGCATCGTCTTCACTAGTTCTGCCTTTCTAGTAATTTTTGGCTTAGCTTTCATCCTTTTTCTAGTTCTTTGAACCTTAATGGCAAATTTTTTTATTTGTAAGTATTCTTGTTTAGGATGAAGGATGAACATCCCTCTCAGAACTGCTCCAAACGTGACATTTTAGCATAGTGTGTATCCATTCTGTCTTAAGATATTTCTTAGTCAGGATGCTTTTGTTCTGTGTCCATATAATTACAGATTTTTCTAAAGTTACATTCCTGATTTCTTGTTCCCTCTAATTGTAGCCAGATAAAGATGAGATAATTTAAATCTTTCTAACAGTAATGTTTATGTTCTTACTCATGATCTACCTTGGAAAGTGGTTAGTGTGCTTCATAGAAGCATGTGTGTTCTGCTGTTGAATAGTGCATACATTTGTGTCCCTTGGTTTTTGGTATGAAGGATATGTTAAGACCTGTTTCCTTATTGATTTTCCATCTGGGTGATTTGTCCATTGATAAAAACAGAGCAGCAAAGGACTCTCTCTCTCTCTCTCTCTCTCTCTCTCTCTCTCTCTCTCTCTCTCTCTCCTCATTTGTTTCATATTTTAGGTATTCCAATGTTGTGCAGACATATATTTGTTGTAGTTCCATCTTTAAGAAAGGTTGACCTCTTTATTACAGAATGGTCTTCTTGTCTCCATTTTCCTATATTTGTGTAGAGTCTGTTTAATCTGAGTGTTTATTCTCTTTTTGTTTCCACTTGTATGGAAAATCTTTTCCATCTTTTAACTAGTGTTTTCTAGAAGCATAGTGTGCCTCTTATAGGCAAGATGTTGGGTGCTGCATATAAGTACATTCATTCAATTTATGTTTTTTTATTAAGAATTGAATCCATTTACATGTTCTTTGAACATGTAAATCATGTTCAATGAACATGTAAATCATGAATCAATTTTTGATGGATGATGTCTTACCACCGCTGATTGTTAATTGCTTTTGGCTTGTTTGTAGACACTTTCTGCTTTTTGACCTCTCATGCCTATCTTTGGATTGAATGTTTTCTCTAGTAATATGCTTTCATTCCTTGATTTCTTTTATGTATCTTCTATAGCTTTTGCTCTTCCACAAGACTTATGTAAAACATGATTCTGCGGTATCATTCTCTTTAATCCGAAGATACCTTGACTAGAACCACATTACAAAATGCAACACTTTGTCCCCAGTTTGTTGCTTCACTTTCTTGCTTTTGATTTTATAATTTATTGATACCTGTCCTGTATACTGATAAGCAACTAAGATACCTTTTAATGTTTTGAAGACCGTTGTCTTTCATCATCGATATGAAACATATAAATGATTTATATATTCCATCATTGGAATGTTGGGAATTTGACACTTAATTACTTTTACCCATGAGTTCTTTTACTTTAAGAAAATTAATTTTTAATGAAAATAGTTTGTACATAATTAGATTTTCTCCCTAGAAATTTCCTCTAGCAAAGGTATAATCTTTGGGATCCATGCTTTTAAAAAATATGGGGCTTTTATATGTATGTGTTACATTAGGTCCACCTCACATCTCAGCTGGATGGAAAAGAGAATGTATCTTTTTGTCTGAAGGTCATACTGAAATGCTTTTGAATTATGAGATTTCTGGTAAAAAGTACCAGTTTTAGACATGACACTGTTCTGAAGCTGTGAGTCTGCCACTATCCTCATTAAAAAAAAAAATCCTGAAAAAATCAAATCTTCATGCAATTTTGGATCAGAAATTTTCAAACAGCTGCTGAGCAGCGAGGGGTCTACTTTGTTACCAACAGCTACCCAAGTTGCTCTTTGAAAGCATTGTCTCCTTAGCAAATGGAAGGAAAGCATAAGAGCTCTTCAGCACTGCACTGACACGGCAAACAAAAGTGTTCAGGGAGAATGCTTTTAGGGTAGTGCAGTGTGGCTTGGGAACACTAGGATATCGCCTTTCCTCATGGGGAGCTGGGAGAATGGAAAACTGCAGAAGCCCAGAGAATTAGCATAACTGAACCAAGGCCAGGTGACTGGAAATTGAATTTGACCAAGGAAAACTATCCCTCCATCCCAGGTGGCTGTATTTCCTACAGGAAGTCTTAGATACTCAAGCTTGCAGGACTTGAAATCTTCCCCAGATTCTACTCACCATTCACTGTCTACTTCCTTTCGGAAAAATAAAATTTCTAGTTTTAAGCTTTGATGCATCCAAAGAATTTGTTTAAGTATAGCTTTTCATTTGCTGAGTCTAACAAGGAAATGGTTAGTTGTTTGAAAAAAAATGCAATTTATCACAAAGGTGCTAACTACACAGGATAAATTGAATGGATGTTTGTATTTATTACTGTGAAGATGGAAAGAGTTACTTGGAAATAAGCTGCAAACTTGCTCCCCAATCAACAGCAAGTGGAAATCAATAATAGAAGAATATTCATCTTCCTGTGTCTTCCTGCCCTTGGCTGGCAATGCAGACAAAATTAACAGCAAGCCTGACAGCTGAAAGGAATGACTCCACTGTACTGTGTTCCCTGGGGCGGGGAGGGGGCACCATTTCCATCCCAGCAGCACAGTCTCCCTATTTATCATACTCCTTACTCTGGGAATGGATGACTCACATATTCTTTCTGACTTAGCTTAATCTATAATCTCGGCAGCTACTATTGGGATATAGCCTAAATTACACAGTTTCTTTTTGCTAGAGTAGGTCGTCACTATGTGTACCAGAATTCAATAAAACCCAACCACAAAAAAACCAATAGTGAGCTGTGAGAAACAAGTACTTTGCAGGGCAAAAGGACCATGGTAGAGGAGGGACCACTGAGTATCATGATTGGATATTATTTTGTTGTTGGGAACTGGACACTGTGGAAACAGTCCCACAAGTATTCAAGGAAGGAAGTGAGATGTATGGGGCTGGAGAGAGAGAGCACTTGATGCTCTTGCAGAGGACCCAGGTTCAGATCTCAGCACCTACTTGATGCCTCACAAACATCTGTAGCTCCAGGGTTCATCACCCTCTCTGGTCTCTGAAGTCACACACAAATCTTTTTTAAAAAATGATATGGTGTGTAGGTATTCTATAGAGTGAAGTAATGTTATATAAAGGTATAAAATTATGTTGCCACGCTGTCCCCCAGAGAAGAATGGGCCTCCTATCCAAAATTTGGTTCAGATTTTCAGACTGATAAGACTATTGGTACATACCAAGAAATGGTGAAAATATTTGGTCACAAAATAAGACTTTCCAATAGTAAGGCAGGTTCTTTTAGCATTCCCAGAATGGCTTGAGAAAGTAGAGGGGTGGCTCCAGGGTTTATCATGGTTGGGTGGGGCTGAGGCAATGTTCTTTTCTCAGCAGGATACTTGCCTGTTCTGAACTTCCTCCCAGTGTCCACAGCATGGGAACCAGGACTTTGTGGTCAGCTTGCTAAGATGAGCAGCCAAAAAAGGAAAGGGTGATGATGGGGCTTAAAAACTGTCAGCATCTAATCCTCACAATGTGGCTATACTCTTTCACATAACCTTTCTCTCTACCTTGAACCAAGGACTCTGTGATTTTGGATTATCTCTGTGTAATGTTCTGTTTATATGCAGAAGACACAAACAGTCTGTAGGTCTCTTATTTCTGCTATCCCTTGGGACAGTACACTCTGACTGCTAAAGTATAAGTAGGCAAAGTCATACAGTCCAAATATAGAGGCAAAGTCATGGCCTCTCTTTTTGAAGTGGTTGAAGTCACATCCAGTAAAGGTGATGCCAAAAGCAGAACTCCTGCAGCATCATTGTACACAAGTCAATGTCAAGAGCTGTAGAACCAGAACAAGGTGAAGGGTCATTATCTAAATATTGATCAAAGAAAGTGGAAGATGGGATGGGGTGTGATCCACCAAAGAGTAGCAAGTCCACATTACCATAGTGTACTATAAAAATCAAGCATACCAGAGACTGGGTGGTTAGGGAATGGGTGAGATCAGAATCAATAAAAAAGTTAGACATGTTACAGAAGATGGACAGATGGATCCTTCCCTCAGTAAATTCTTCTTTGTATTCAGCTATGTTTTTGCTGTTATTGAGGGTATATAAGAAAGCTAACCATATGGCTGCAACTGGGAAATAATAAATTGAAAAATAACTTATAATAGAATGTATCATAATGATAGCAATACTTGATTCAACCTACACAGAGGTCTTCCATGGAATTAGTTGGCTCTAGTTAGTAGGCCTCAGAGCTAAATTGTGACATTAGGATTGTGAACCAGCCACAAAATCCATTTTACACTCTTTTCAGTAGAGAACTCCTTGAAATTAATCCTTATTTAGCTTACACAAGTTCTCTGAAGATAAAGAATGTGACCAGTACCAACCCCCCTGTCATGGGGAATTCTAGACGCAATTGTGGAAATGTCCTTTACACAGACTTTCCAGGAACACACAGGACTCCACTACCTGCTCCAAGGAAGTTTTTCTTTCCCATAGTTGGTTCTTTTGACCAAATTCCTCATTTGGGAAGCTAATAACATTAACAGAATTTTAGAGAGCATATGATTACTGGTTTTGCTCCACTAAGAACAAAATAAAGTATCAGGACAATTAAATAAGATACAAGAACACACATATCTGAAAGCAGAAGTGGGGTGATGCTGCTTCGGGTACTTTGGGTACATAGACCTTGGGAAAAGAAGGAGGAATTAGTAATCTAACATCTCAAAATATGACACAAGAGGAAAAACTGATTGAATAAGCTAGTATCTTTTCAAAATTACAATTAAACAAGAAGATGTGATTGTCTAGAGAGTTATTTTTCAATGACTTGCAGTTGAATTTGGTAAGAGTAAGAGAGAACAGTAAATATAGGATGTGAAGAAAGCTTTCATAGTAAAGACCCTTCTATGCCCCCTTCCCAGGTACAGAGTAACATAACTGAATCTCCCTACCAAAGTCAGGCTTCAGTCATATGATCCTTCTAACCGGACCTCCTTCCACAGCCTCAGCGGAAGCTACTGTCTGCAGGTCATCAAGAAGGTATTCCCTCAGCTTGCACTGACATAGGTGACAACTTCTCAGTCCCTAAGGCTGCGAACTCAAGAGTGCCTCACAATTTCTCTGTGGCTTTGCTCTGGAGAATGAACTGCTGTGCTTCCATTGTCCCCATGTCAGTAGCCTGCCTCTGGGTTTCCACACATAATCGTTCTTTAAATACACTTTCTTGATGACCTCAACTAAGAATCTAAGCAATAGTGGAGAGGATACGTTAAATGCCCTTCCCCTATAATGAGATTGATGACTACCTTAAATGCCATCCTAGAGCCTTCATCCAGTAGCTGATGGAAGCAGAAGCAGACACACCCACAGCTGAGCACTGAGCTGAACTCCTGGAATCCAGTTGCAGAGAGGGAAGGGTGATGAGCATCGGGGTCAAGACCAGGCTGGAGAAACCCAAAGAAATAGCTGACCTAAACAAGGGGGAGTTCATGGACCCCAGTTTGACATCTGGGAAACCAGCATAGGACCAAACCAGGCCTATGGTTGGGTGTCAGTTGGGGGGCCTGGGCAGTCTATGGGGCCTCTGGCAGTGGAACCAGTATTTATCCCTAGTGTATGAATGGACTTTGGGAGCCCATTCTCCATGGAGGGATACTCTCCCAGCCTAGATACATAGGGGAGGGTCTAGGCCCTGCCCCAAATGATGTGACAGACTTTGATGATCCCCCATGGAAAGCCTTACCCTCCCTGGGGAGTGGATGGGAGGTGGGATTGGGTGTTGTTGGGGGGTATGGGAGGATAGGAGGAAGAGAGGCCTGGGATTGACACATAAAATTAAGATGTTTATCATTTAAATAAAAATTTATAATAAAAATAAAATAAACACACTTGCTTTTCTATGTTGTATGTAATCAACTAAAATTAGTCTGTTGTGGAAAAATACTTCTGGTATAACCAGGTGTCGATTTGTAAACATCCCTGTCCTTAGCTCTTACATCTAAGGGATTAATTCCTAGGATGTAAAGTGGAAATTTGGTTAATCAGCATCACTGTTCTGAACACTGAAAATGCCTGATCCATGATTTTTTTCTCCTAGTAAGTGGCATTATTTCTCACTGGTACTACTGAGAAGAGAAGATTGGGAGAACAGACAAAGGAGAGTGAAGATCATTGTCCCACTCAGACATGGCTTTGGTTTTCAAAGCAGTTGTTTTGACAAGATCTTCTCCATCAAACTGCTACGTGTCTACAGCTTCCACTCCCATCTCTTATCAAATTCTGCTTTCAGACCCCTTATTCTCATTCCAATGCAGCTGGAAAATTTTTAAATTGCTATGAAACACTGTTTTCAATCCCTTTCTCTGTGGCTTCATGTCCTGTTTTCAGGACCCCCAGAGACCCTTAAAGCCAAGAAACCATTTTGTTACCACTGAATCCCCCAAACATAATACCCTTTTATTCTAATATGTGGTGATGTCTTTCTTGCACAAATAAAGCCTGTCTGGGGGTCAGAGAATGGAGCTTGCCACTAGTTAACCATAGAGGTCTGGAGGTCTGTATAGACAGGCAGGAAGTGATGTAGCTGGGCAGAAACAGGATATAAACAGGGACCAATGGGAAATGGCTCTCTTTTCTGCAGAGATGCTTAGCAGCCACTATGTGAGCCTCCAAAGGAGTCAGAAGTCCAGACCCTTCTCCGGTAAGATCAGACCTCGTGGAAATACTTAGATTAATAGACATGGGTTAATAATTAAGATAGAGCTAGCCAATAATAACTCATACTCATTGGCCAACAGTTTCATAATTAAGTCTTTGTGTATTTATTTGGGACTCAAGGGTGGTGGGACCCATCCAGGCCAGAAAACTCATGTTTACACTAATAGGCTTCCTTTATTTAGAACCCACTGTAGGCCAGACTCTGCACTAGGTTTTATGCATGCTGTTACACTTTATCACCACAATTCCTGTGCAGGTCCTCTTACTACTCCAGAATTGTCGGTATGGCTTTTTGAGACACCAAAGATTCTTTGCTTAAATTATGCTCTTTCTACCAGGCCTAGAAGGGAACATAGATTCCCGATATGGGGGATTGCACCCTTAAGCCTAGACTAACCTTGTAGTCATGAGAGGGTGTTCAAAGTCTATTCAGTTGGTGCATTCATTCCAATAACAATTACCATGTCTTCCTAGTGAGCAGTCAGGGTAACACTAAGGTTCAAAATGTTCTCTTTCTCTGGGGTCTGGATTTTTGTTTTCATTTTAGCTTTTTTGTTGTTATTTATAAAAGTCAAGACACCCAATGAGATAAAGGACTACTTGTGCGGTTTCTCTTGAGTGTGACTTTACAGAGAGTATCATTCACATTTAGTGGACTTGGAAATGGATGAACTGTAAGCCATCCAACTTAATCAAACCTTCAAGTCACTGAGGTCCTAAGCTCATCAAAAGGTCACACTGAGATGCATTCTATGTGGCAGAGGAGGAAACAACATAAGAAAGGAGTAAGCATTTATTCCTGAGGGAAACGGCAGGCCCACTGCATTTATTGGTGAGCATCAGGGCTGATGAATATAAGGAAAGTAATCCAGATTGTATAAATATCCATATTAGTGGAAGTGAAAAGGGCAGATTCTGTGCCCAACCCCTCAAACTGAAGACTTCTGAAAGACCCATCTATAGCAACCTGGGTCTTCTTGTCTGGCCTGATAATGACTCTTCTGCAGGTAACTGATTCTCACTGGGCAGGAGGGCTGGAGTAGGGACCAGAGGCTGGGGAGCAATGGGTGTGGAAATGAGCATGAGTGGAAATGAAGCCCCACTCCATCACAGTGTCTTCATCAGATATTGTCACAGATTGAAAGTTGACAAACACATTATCAAAAATGCCTGTGAACAAAATTCTCAAAACAACTGCTTCCAAAAACTCTGTAATTTGCCCCCCCCCCGTGGGTCCTGATGAAGTGCATAATTACTTCTAGTTTAAATAGCTCTTGCGGTATTAGGAGTGAATTAAAAATACGTTGTGTAACTATTTACTTTTGATTACTAGCCACTACCAACATATCAGAATAATGCTGCCTATGTTAAACAATGGTGTATTTATATTCACAATAAGATTCCCCAGATTGGATAATGGTTTGAAAGATCAAATCACAGATTAACAGGTTTTGAAAACAGGAAGATATTTGGCCACTTGAGTTCTATGCATTTTATTCTATTGATTGGCATGGGCTGTGTCCAGAAGGTTCTTATCTACTGTTCAGTCCATAAATAACTCAAAAGAAGGGAATAATAGAGGGTTCAAGGTTGGCCTTAGAATAGGACACATAATTTGACATAAGAAACTGAGACTGTAAACATATTTTCAGCTATCTTCAATGGTTAGAATTTATTTTCTGTTTTAGGTAAACTGACCTTTACTGGTGCAAAGGTCGAATATGCTGTTTGTAATCTGTACTTGTGAGGCTTCACTGGTTCTGATCTGGGAAGCCATGGATCTAGGAAGACAGACAGACAGGAGTATAGACAGACTCTTGTTCTCCGTTCATTTACATGAAAAAAACAAAAACACAGAGGCGATGTTGGTAAAAAAGGGTGTGTCCTGTGTAAGTGACTACAGCACAGGAAAAGGCGCTCCATCCTTCCCTTCCTCCGGATATTGTAGAGTTCCCTTGTTAAGCATATAACTATAACTCTGGCAGGTCAAGACACTGATTGATTTCATAATTCCTCAACTAAGTCTTTAAAGAGTGGCTTTCAGGAACCAGAGCTTATGGTAGAATGCCTGCCTAGCAAGTGCAAATGAAGGGGCGGGGATGCTATCTTCCAGAACATGACATCTTCTAAAGAAAAAGTCTTGTTATCTAATATTGTGATTTCAGTGCCTTAGAGGATTTCATCTGAAATCTTATCAGACTGATACTCTCTCTCCTTAGGAACACCAGACATGAGCTTGGATCTGGCTAATAAGAATGCCTTCCATGTGGTCTTTAGGGCCTCTCTGATTTGGGGTCTGTTCAGTTTTCCAAGGTTCTGGATTTATAAGCTTGCTAATTGTTTCCAAGTCCATGTTTATGGTGGATGGGTACAGAACCAAGTGTCTTATCCTCTCTCTCTCTCTCTCTCCTTCTCTCTCTGTCTCCCTGTCTCCCTCTATCTCCTTTATCTCTCCTCTCCTTTTCTCTCTCTCATTTTCCTTTTATTGAAAATAGGTTTGATTCTAATACAATATATCTTGTTTGCCCTTTCCCCTCCCTCTATTCCCTACCTCCCCTCCAGATCTACTCCCTTTCTGTCTCTCATCAGAAAAGACAAGACAATTTTATTACACAGTACATAGTCATTTTGTGGTAAGCCATTTTTCATTTTAAGGGTCTATTTTATGTTTATGTATGTATATTTGTTTATATGTGTATATGAGTGTGTCAGTGCCCACAGGGCTCGATTGCAGGCAGTTGTGAGTCACCCAGTGTTGGTGCTAGGAACTGAACTCCAGTCCTCTATGAGAGCAGAAGCATGATTAACTGCCTTGCCATCTCATCAACCCTGCACCTTTTCTTGATTCTTAGAAAACCACACAGTGGGTCATTTCTGACACTAACATCAGTAACAGAAGTGTCACAAAAGCTGTGGAGTGTAAGTGCTAAAGTCTTTGATGTGCTAATGTGAATCCATATGGATGCTGGGGCGAAGTGCATATTTGAATAGTGTTCTTTTAGAAAAGTTTTAACTCTCAAATTTGAATTGAGACTCCGGTTAGTTTCTTTTCTGTTGCTGTGAGAAAATAACTTCACAAAAAAGCAACTTAAGGGAGAAAGCTCTTATTTATGCTTACAGTTCCAGAAGGAAAGAATCCAGGATAGCTGGGAAAGGAAGCCATGGTGGTAAGTGTGTGGAGCTGACTGATCACACTGTGTCTGTACTCAGGAAGCAATGGCAAGTGAACACAGGCTGTTCAAGTTCAAATCCCACCATAATCATGTACTTCTGCCATCAACAAGGCTCTGTCTCCTAAAGTGAAGGAGCAACTTAGGACCAAGAATTCAGACATGAGCCTATGAGGGATGTTTTATATTCAAGCTAAAAAGTGGTACGCCTCCAAAACACCAATAGTTTTGTGTGGCTTCTTCTGAACTACATTTTCATGAGAGAAATGGTGATTTAGGTCATTGAAAAAAAAAACCCTGCAATATTCAAGCATTGCTCTCTGCCTTCCTCCAAACAACCTGCAACAGCATCAGATGAGTGTTCTCAGTCTCTTTCCTGAAATGACTCTTACTTCTGCATTAACTAGGAAGACATGGACTGACAGCTGCTGAACACTAAGGAGTGTGCCTGTGTTGCACTTAACAAGTGGAAAGTTTAGAAGTCACATAAGCTGGACAGGGATAGTGTTTGATCTGGAGGCTACTCTCCATTGATAGGATCTGCCATCTACAAATCAGCTTCTAAAAGTGAACTGGTAATAGCTACAAAGCAGCTTATAACGGCCTCTAGGAAAAGCTGTTTCCTCTCTGTACTGTCTGGTTTTGTGTGTCAGCTTGACTCAAGCTAGAGTCACTGAAGGAAGGACCTCAGTTGAGGAAATGCCTCCATGAGATTCAGCTGCAAGGCATTTTTCTCATTTCGGGATCAATGGAGGAGGGCCCAGACCACAGTGGGTGGAGCCACCCCTGGGATGGTAGTGTAGGGGAACCTGCTTAGGGGCTGGCTACAGGTCTGCCTGACCACGCCTGCGAGGGTGTGGTCAGGGTGATGTAGAGTAAGAGTTTCAGTTGGCTGGGTTTCGCATTCAGTTTTCACCCTTTCACCCTTTTGGCTTGCTGTACAGACTACTGCCACGCCAGCTGGCTAGGTCGCTCTGTAAGGAAGGCTTTTCCCTATTAAATACCCTTATATTTCTACTTGGCTCCGTTTTGGTAATTTCCCACTATATGCTAGTTCTGGTTTCTATAAGAAGTTGGGTTGAGCGAGCTATGGGAAACACACCAGTAAGCAGCTCTCCTCCATGGCCTCTGCATCAGCTCCTGCTTCTGAGATCCTGCCCTGTTTGAGTTCCTGTCCTAACTTCTTTCAGTGATGAACAGCAATGCTGAAGTAAAAGCCTAATAAAACCTTTCCTTCCCAACTTGCTTTTCGGTCCTGGTGTTTCATGGCAGCAATAGACACTCTAAGACACTCTCTGACAATCAGTAAGAAGAAATGACTTCTGTTTGACAAAGGGAAGTAGGTTGCTGGTTTCACACTGATGGGTGCAGGCTAGCATGGTATCCTGTTGTCAAGAAAATTAAAGCATGTCAGTCAGTGTTACAAAGTCCAGTATTCATAAACAAGAAGGACAGGTTCATAGCAATTGGGGTCCTTCCTGGAGATGGAAGGACCCCATTCATATCCTCAGCTCCCATACCAGGAAGAAAGGGCCAAAAATCAAGATTCATGGTCAGGAACCAAATCTGCCACTACCATGCCATCCACATTTTTCTCATGTCCATAACTGACTCCTTTATTCTGTTCTAAGCTGTGCCATCCTAGATTTTCATCATTTTCTATAAATATCCTGGCATGTCTCCCTATCTCCTGTGACCCTAAGCATGAATGACTGGCAGATGATTCTCAAAATAATTTCTGTGCCCCTTGATCTTACCACCAAGATTCAGGCTCATTTAGCCAGCTTGTTAAGTAACATATTCACTTCTATGTCTGATTAGCAGATATCTCTTAGTAAGTGCAAGTTATTATCCACACATTTGAACCCCAGCTCCCAAGATTTTAAAAGTAGTGTCACCTCCATGGGTTCCAAAATCCAAGAAGTTATCCTTGATTCCTTTTTCCTCCATTGCCTCAAAGTAAAATGTATCATGAAAGTTGGTCAGTATTTTCTTCAAAGTATTTCATGACCTGCTGGTATTTTGTGGGATTTTTTTTGGAGGGAGATGGCTCTTTCCTTGGTCCAAAAACTAAAGCAAATGATCTCCTGTGTCTATTCTTGCTTTGTGTGCATTCTCTTCTACAGGAGAAATTTAAATGATTTTCAACCTGAAATTTGTCATTTATTAACTTAGTCTATTTAAAAGTTGTAATGGGGGCTGGAGAGATGGCTCAGAGATTAAGAGGACCAGAACCACAGCAACCACATGGTGGCTCACAACCATCTGTAATGAGATCTGGTGTCCTCTTCTGGTGTGTAAGCATGCATGCAGATAACTGTAAACATAATAAATAAAAAAAGTTGGTAATGGTCTTCCCACAAAACCTGAAAATTCAAACAGTTTTTGGCTTCCTCCATACTTTTACAGGATGTTTTACCCCACATTCACATTCACACCCAGTTTCACTAATTCTTGAAACACTCTCCGCTACAACTTCCTCAGCTAGCTTCCTTACTTGAAATGTCACCCATGCTATTAGTCAGGTCCTCTTGAAGAGGGGAACAAATGATTGGATTACATGGGGAACCTTCAGGGTCTTGCAGTAACCAACTAGACCTTAGAAAACCAGGAAAAAGACAAACAAGCAAACAAACAAACAAAAAAAACCCAGCTCTTCATGATCAGAGAATTCAAGCCTCAGGATGAGAGGGATGGCTGCTACAGCCTCAGGATGAAGTTGAGGAGCTCTGCAGACAGTCACCAGTGTTAGGTCTCATACACGGAACAAATGACTAGCTCAGGCATTTTTTTTGTTTGTTTGTTTGTTTTTTGCATGTGAAAAGTATTATGTTATGATGAATCAGTTTTTGCAAGCCACAGCTGTGTAGTTTTTATTACTGGCATCACCACCATAATAGCTCAGGCATTTTTAACACAACAAAGTAGAACTGGCCACCAGGTTCTCCCAGCATCCCTCAGTCCCTACTGGTTATAGAGTATGGCTGGCACACACCAGTTGCTACCCTGAAATCTCCAGCCCAGGGGATGGGCTGCCTTCTCCTTTGTGGCTCTTTTCTACATAATGCAGTCATTTTGGCCTTTTTTTTTCCAACTTTTTTTATTTGAATTAGGAACAGGATTTTTTTACATGACAATCCCATTTCCCTTCTCCCACCCGTCCTCCCCTACCCCCCCCACTAAAACCTTACCTGTCACATATCTTCTCTGCTCCCCCTCGATGGTGAGGCCTTCCATAGGGAGTCATAAGAATCTTTCGTTTCCTTTGGGGTAGGGCCTAGGCCCACCCCCGTGTGTCTTGGCTCAGGGAGTATTCCTCTATATGGACTGGGCTCCCAAAGTCCACACCTATGCTAGGGATAAATACTGGGCTCCTACAGGAGGTCCCGTAGATTTCCAAGGTTTCCTCACAGAAACCCATGTTCCTTGGGTCTGGATCAGTCCCATGCTGGTATTCCAGCTATCTGCATCTGGGTTCCATTTCAGATTGGTGATTAGTTATGGGTGTCTGCTTCTACTTCCACCAGCTGCTGGATGAGGGCATATAAGTCTGTCATCAATCTCATAATCAGGGGAGGGCATTTGAGGTAGCCTCTCCTCCGTTGCTGAGATAGTTAGCTGGTGTCATCTTTGTAGATCTCCAGACATTTCCCTAGTGCCTGATTTCTCTGTAAACCAGAAGTGTCTCCCTCTAATATATCTCCATTCTTGTTATCATGTATTCTTCCCCTGACTCATATTTTCTGCTCCCTCATGTCCTCGGCATCCCTCTTCCTCTCTCCTCATTCTCCTAGCTCCTTCCCCCCTCTTCCTGTGCTCCCAATTTGCTCAGCAGATCTTGAGCCTCTCCCCTTCTCCAGGGGACCATGTATGTCTCTCTTAGGGACATCCATGTTTATTAGCTTCATTAGCAGTGTGGATTGTAGGCTGGTAATCCTTACTCTATGTCTAAAATCCGCATATGAGTGAGTACATACCATATTTGTCTTTTTTCGATTGGCTTACCTCACTCAGAATGGTTTTTTCTAGATCCATCCATTTTCCTGCAAATTTCAAGATTCCATTGTTTTTTTTTTTCCATTGAGTAGTACTCCATTGTGTAAATGTACCACATTTTCTCTATCCATTCTTCCGTTGAGGGGCATCTAGGCTGCTTCCAATTTCTGGCTATTACAAATAATGCTGCTACAAACATGGTTGAACAGATGTCCTTGTTGTATGAATGTGCTTCTTTTGGGTATATGCCTAAGAGTGGAATTGCTGGATCTTGTGGTAGACTCATTCCCATTTTCTTGAGGAGTTGCCATACTGATTTCCAAAGTGGCTGTACAAGTTTGCACTCCCAACAGCAGTGGGATCCTTTCTCCAGATCCTCTCCAACATGAACTGTCATTGGTGTTTTTTATTTTATCCATTCTGACAGGAGTAAGATGGTATATCAGAGTTGTTTTGATTTGCATTTCCCTGATGGCTAAGGATGTTGAACACTTTCTTATGTGTCTTTCAGCCATCTTAGATTCCTCTATTGAGAATTGTCTATTTAGTTCTTTACCCCACTTTTTAATTGGGTTGTTTGGTGTTTTGGAGTCTAGCTTCTTGAGTTCTTTGTATATTTTGGAGATCAGCCCTCTGTCAGATGTGGGGTTGGTGAATATTTTTCCCAGTCTGTGGGCTGCCATTTTGTCTTGCTGACTGTCTCCTTTGCCTTACAGAAGCTTCTCAGTTTCAGAAGGTCCCATTTATCAATTGTTGACTTCAGTGTCCTCAGTGTCTGTGCTCCTGTTGTAATGTTCAGGAAGTGGTCTCCTGTACCAATTAATTCAAGGGTATTTCCCACTTTGTCTTCTAATAGTTCAGTGTAGTTGGATTTATGTTGAGATCTTTGATCCATTTTGACTTAAGTTTTGTGCAAGGCGATAGGCTTGGGTCTAACTGCATGCAGTCTTCTACATGTCTGCAACCAGTTATGCCAGCACCATTTGTTGAAGATGTTCTCTTTGTTCCATCGTATAAATTTGGATTGTTTGTAAAAAAATCAGGTGTTCATAGGTGTGTTGGGTAATATCAGGGTTTTCAACTCTATTCCATTGGTCTACCAGTCTATTTTTGTGCCAATACCAAGCTGTTTTTAGGACTATAGCTCTGTAATAGAGCTTGAAGTCAGGGATGGTGATGCCTCCAGAAGTTCCTTTATTATATAGGGATGTTTTGGCTATCCTGAGTCCTTTGTTTCTCCATATAAAGTTGAGAATTGTTCTTTCAAGGTCTGGTTTTTTTTTTTTTTTTTTGGCCTGCTTCAGGTTTACATTTTTACTCTGGGATTTCCCAGATGTCTCTGCCTATGGCTATGCTGTCTCTCATATCTACAATAAACTTTCTTCTCCATCATACCTAGGAGCAGTCATGTCCTTCCTTTTATTTCTTTTTTTTCATTCAACTGATATGGGCCATATCGAAAGGCTGAAGAACTTGGAGTTTTCTGTCTATCATGCAATCCACAATGGAGGCATGTATCCCTTAAATCACAATCCCAAGTGGCAAGCCTCTCTGGGAACCTTCACAGACAACCCCAGAGAGTGATTCACTAATGCCAGCCCTCAGCTAGGTCTAGTTAACACTCCCTCTTGTGGGAGTGTCTGTTTTCCAACCGGATCCCCCTTGGCTCTGTGGGTTTGCCTGTCTCCAGTTGCTAGGCACACTGATTCATCACTCAAAGACTTGGCCCTTTCCAAGGACTTGGCCTCAGCCTTTCTTGAGAGGTGGTGCTTTTTCCTGCAATGGCAGACTAGAAGGTAACTACAAAAGGCCAGCCCTCTTGCTTCTAAGTGGGACTACATAGTGCAAGTCATGTTTTTAGAGCTACTGGTGATACCAGTCTGAAAGGACCTGCAACAGGGACCAATGTCTTCACTTGCCTTCATTTTTTCTCCTTAGCCTTACTTAACTCACTCAAAACCCACCTTGGATTCTACTTACTTCCATTAAGATTATTCTTCAGGGGCTAGAGAGGTGGCTCAGAGATTAAGAGCACTGATGCTCTTGAGGGGGACCCAGATTTGATTCCTAGTACTCACATGATGGTGCACAACCTTCTATAATTCCCATTCCAAATGATGTGGTACCCATTTCTGGCCTGGTACTGTGAAACCAAAACAGGACAAATATACTTTGCATGTTAAGGGTTCTGTCTGCAGTTAGGACTGTTAGGAATAAGTTCCTTTTTGGCCTATGTTAAGTCCTTGCCCATCAGCATGATCTCTCTGGCTCTGAGCAATGACAGGATGTCCGAGATGGAGAACTGCTCATTTTCTGGATTAGGCTTCCTCAAAAGGCCCCCATGGTCCATGCTGTCCCTGGAGACCATGTTGATATCTGCGGTCTGTGCTACAGCAGTGGACCTGCTGGTGTCCATGGTATGTGCTGACTGTGTTGTCCATGGTTTATGCTCCTGCAGGAGGCTATCTTGATGCTCGTTATCTGTGTTACCACCCAAGGCCATGTGGATGTTCTTGTTCTTTGCTGATACCTGAAGCCATGTTGGTATCCATGGGCCATGCTGCTGCCAAGGGCCACATTGGTCTCTGAGGCTCATATGGTTGATATCCATGGCCTGTATGGCATTGAGGGTCATGATGATATTCATAGTCTGTGATATGTCTGAAGGTCATGTTGATATCCATTGTCTGTACTGCCACTGGAGACCATGCTGAGGCCTGTGGGACATGCTGACACCAGAGACTATGTGGTTGTTTGTGGTCTGTGATAATGCTGGAAACCATGTGCAAGTCCATGATCCATGTTGCCACTGACTGTAAAGGTCAAGGAAGCTTCTTTTGCAGTGGTATCAATGAATGCAGACTCACAGTTGAGAATGAGAGACCACCTCCCCACCCCAAAAAAGAAACAGTCCAGATAGAAAGCCATTGAAGAGAACTCTTTAAAATGATTATAAAGATGCTGAAGTTTAGCTCTTCATAGCTGATGGCTTCTGGCACTGGGTGAGGATGGGGAAGGACTCAGTTGTCTTTAAGTGGGCAGAAACTGGGAGTTTGACCATGCTCCAGTAAGCATATGAACAACCAAAATGGACTTGGTATTTTTCTTTTTCTTTTTTCTGGGAAGAGGTCTCAAGGGTGATGGATAGATCTAGGACTGAGATCTGGGTGTGATTAGGGTGCATTGTATGAAATTCCCAAATAATCAATAAAAATATGGTGTGGCTAAAAAAAATGGAATACTTGTTTGTCCTCTGTTAAGTACTTGCAAGTTAAGATTTCTGTTTGTAATTAAGAATAAGTTCCTGTTTCTTAGATCTGATGTAAACTGCAAAACATGTTTTTCAACCTACACTAAGCTTGCCACCCCATTCACGTGATGCATGTCCTTACCATTGATCCTTGCCTCTCGTTGTATCTCTCTAAGCGTGTAACAGCCAAATCTCTAGACCCTGGGAACACCTTAAGTGACTTCAAAAGGTCAGCAGCCAGTGGCTGCTCTCTCAAATCCAGATGTAGGGTGGTGGGATAGTCACAGGTATACCACAAAATACAGCTTGTTGTCATTGGACAATAGTGGATTTAGGCTTTTCCTCTCATGATTCTCAGGTTTAACTATACCAGGCATGCAGATGGTATACTTACGCACGTACAGGCAAACACTCATACACATAAAGAAATAAATAAGTAAATATTTTAAGAAGAATTTTCTGCAGAAGTCTACATCAGAAACCTGCTCTCAGCTGGATCCGTAGCCCTCTGTCCACCTTTATGCTATAATTTCTTTCATTTTGGTTTTAACAGGCCACTATAAATCATCTTCTTGAATTTCCTTTTTCAAAATTCTGTCTTCTTAACTTCAGACAAACTTCCCAGAGTGTACACCCCCTCCACGTTTGCCCACAGACACAGTGGGGTAGAGTGGGGAGTAGTTTTATCCCAACAGGTAGTGATGAGGCCCCCTCTTTAGACTTGGCTATCTCAAAACTGTTTCCTGAAGTAGGGAGATTTCATTTTTAAAAAGGCAGCCAGTAAGAGAAGCAGGTGACCTGTGTCCCAGGGAGTTAGCCCAGAATTTCACTGTAAAATCAGACTGACATTTATAAGCGATGCCTGAGGGAAGCCTAACAATGGATCCTTTAGAATAAGAATAACTAACCAGGAAATTTCCAAGAGCTGACCTAGGAAGGCCTCACCCTTGAGGCACTCAGTTCATCTTGTGCTAAGTTTTCATTGTGTGCCAAAACCAAAATGAAGTCAAATGTCATACAAGTAACTCAATCTGGGCTCTCTGGGGGAATGATTAAGTCCACATCATACACACATGGCCACGATCTGTTAGGTCCATGGTGCTAGACACAGCTTCATCTGAATGTGGGTTTTCCTAGTTGCAACACCCTCCACCATTGGCTTCTTTTGTGCAGTACATTTGGTTTCCATGAGCCTTTGAGTTTCTGATCCCCCTAGTAATAAGCTGAGATATGGTTATACAACAGGAATCTTCCTGTAAAGACCTTTTGTCTTAGTTAGGGTTATTGTGATGAAACACTATAACCAAAAGCAACTTGGGGAGGAAACGGTTTATTTCACTCATAGTTTCATATAAGAGTTCATCATCAAAAGCAGAGAGGACAGGAATTCATGCAGGGCAGGAACTGGAGGCAGAAGCTGATGCATGCCATGGAGAGGGTCTTCGTATTAGCTTGCCCACGGCTTGCTCAGTCTACTTTCTTACAAAACCCAGGACCACCAGCCCAGGTATGGCACCGTTCACAATGGGCTGGGCCATGCCCCATCAATCAGTAACCTTTTAAAATGTCCCTATAGGCTTGTCTACAGCCTGATGTTATGAAGACAATTTATCAACTAAAGTTTGCTCCTTTAAGATAATTCTAGTTTATGTCAAGTTAACATGAAACTTGCCAGAACACCTTCATAAGAACTTTAGTTTGTCTTGGGCTCTGATGAAACTGAAGATTATCACAAATCTCCCCATATCTGTGTTCGAAGTGAGCCCTATGCAAAAACCAAGATGATTGAACCCTATCTAGAACTCTGTGTGCTGAGCACTGTGGCCTGCCTGGAGCAATGCAGCTTTAGCCAGAAGGAAAGATAATCTCATCCAACCTCATCTGCCTCTATTCAATCTCCTGGCCACTGGTAATATGTAGAAATTGTGTTGGTGGGAAGACAAAAGAGCCCAGATCATTGTGGGAGATTGGATGAATTCCTGCAGTGACTTTTAAAAGTGGCCTAGGCAGTGGCCCATGGGTGGATCAGGTCTCTAGCACCTGACAGGCAGAGGCATGGAGAGTGAAGAGCTGTGGTTTTACTTGATTTCCAGTTTTCTACACTTCGCTGATGTCATATAGGGATATATATGCATATATATATATATATATATATATATATATATATATATATATATATATGGTTGTTTATTTCTTAAATAAGCAAGTCACTCAAAATAACAGCTGCAGCATCTGCAATAACCAAAGTTGCAGACCACACTGAATGACTTCCCTGAATTCTTTTAGTGCTGTTAAGTATAGTAAAAATCACAGAATGCTGGACACCAAGCTCTTGAGTGATTTGGAATTCAAGTCATACCTCCAAGATTTGTTTTATGCTTTGTCTGCCATGTTCATCTTGCTGCTTGCCCTTTGATACAGGATTTCTGCCATCTAATCCTTGTGGAAATCAACAGCATGCCTTTTCAGGCAGACTTCTTGTCAGCAGGGCCTCAGCTCAGCATCTCTGTGATGTCTTCCTTTCTATATGGCATCTGTGCTCACTTTGCCATTGCTGTCTGGTGCTCCACATGCGCTGTTCTCCATAGGGTCAATGGTGGAGTCAGATGGTCACATTCCTTCACATCTTGGAAACAGTGCTGGGAAACCAATGCTATATTTAGTCAAGTCTGACTGTGTTGATTGAGAGTCTCATTGCCCTTAATAAAGAAAAGTTACTGGGAGAAATATTTCATTGATAGTTACTGTAATGAGAATATAGAAGGGGTAAAAAGTGTTTAACAGTGTGGTTATTTAAGAAATGTTCATAGTTATCGAAGATATGAAGTGGTTGCTGTCCAAGAATAAGATTCTGAATTTGCAAACTTCCCACTGTTTGCTCTAGCAGGTCCTATTCTTATCTCTGTCTACTTTTTCTCCTGTATTAGACTTCTTAATAGCTGAGAACATGTCTCATTCATTCTCCTTAATTTTCACATTTCCAATGCAACTACTGACAGCATGGACCTGAATAGATGAGTAGTACAGCTTTGGGAAAATGTACTAGTGTTCTACATTAAAGCTCAGTAGGTCTGCTTTTATACTGATTGAATGACCTCCCCCAACACACACACACATACACAGTTTGTATAGTTTTAACATTAAAAATGTTAAAATGCAAACCAATCCTTTCTGCCCCATGTCTTCTGCACCTGCCAAGCACTCTCTTTTTACTCTCTGTCAGGCTAACTTGCTCACTTTGAGATGAAAGCCACCTATTACTTCTGTGAGTTACTTTCTCAAGCATTTACATCCCCTTTCTGGCTTCAAGTCCCCATCTGCTTTCTGTTCCATTTACATTTGCTAGGACTCTAGAATGTTCTAACTTTCACAGTTATATATGACTTGTCATTAGAATGTGCACCTGTGGTTTGTTGTGAGTGCATTCCATCACACTACAGGACATCAGTTAGCAAATGGCTTCATGAATTCTATAATACAATGATATTGAACAATACACTGTTTCCTCCACAGAATTAGAAATGAGAACCACACAAAGAAACCTAGAAGGACAAAGAAGTCCTTCTTTGTGGCACCCACCATTCAGAGATAAAAAACAATTGTTGGCTAATGTTTGTAATGTAATAGGAATATAGGCAGAAAACAAGTGTCCATCTTTCATGGAATTCTGAGAATAATTGTTAACAGTCAACTTGAGGACCTCACTAATTTACCAGTAAGGACAGAATAAAATCAGAACACTTTGGAGATGAGAATAGTTTACAAACCATCTTGTAAACACTTTTAGAAGCCATTAAGACCATCCAACTCTTTTATAGTACAGGTTGTGGAACATGAGATCAAACAACCTGGCATGGCTTATACTGCAGTATGTAAAACAAGAAACATCATATTTAGGCTCAAACCCAAATTGATTTTATTTCCTCTGTTATTGTATTGCAATTGGAACTGAGAATCGTTGTGGTTTTACATTGATGTTAGTAGGCTAATTTAATTTGTTGTTGTTGTTGTTGTTTTTATTGTGAGACACTATGTAGCCCCTATTGGCCTGGAACTCATAGGTATCTCCATAGCCTTTGCCTCTTGGGTTCTGGGATTAAAGACCACCACATACTCATTTGTGCACTGTGGTCTGAGGATAGACATGGGCTCCATAGTATCATCATAACCATCTCTTTGTCTTCAAGTGTTTGCAAAGCAATCCTCTGCCAGAAAGATAGCCCTCACCAGTGGCACTCTCTCATGCATACATTGGATGGATTTGTGCCAAAGAATTTTGGCAATGGGTTCAATTTCTCTTTTGTCTTGACATCCATAAGCTACATATGCCTTAAAGCTGCACACCAACTCAAACTGAAATTAATGTACTGATTTTACAAAAGGGTAAATAGAACATTTTATTAACACTTGTTTTGCAGCAACAAAATGACAGTTCACATCCTTTTACTCAGCACAGCAAAGGTTATGGTCACATGATAGTACTTTGAAACACAAAGCAGAGAGGAGTTTTAGTTTCTTAAAGTCAGGAGTGGTTCGCATTTAGAAACAAACTTCATGTTTTATATTTGCAGTAGCAGGGCCTCCAGTCAAGAGCACAGGACACTGAACAGATCAAATATCCACAAAAGACACATAAACACACCAAGTGACATTTTACGTTAAATTGGGTTATGCATTCTCATCACTGAAGAACATTATAAAGAATTCTGATGTTGACTTTTTTGAAAGAAATCATTGCTACTGCAGGCAACATGGGGATAATTTACAATAACAGGAGGTTTTATGCTTTGCACTTATTGCTTGGTACACAAATGTTGCAGTTCCTGTTGAAATATATTAAGAAATGATGAGCAAAATGCCTTTTTTTTCAATCTAAAATTCTATGATTCTATGAAAGTAGAAATTGCAATCCCCTAACCCAACATTAGGTGTATGCTGTTTTTGGTTCTGTGTGAAAAGTATTTGTTATGTTTGTGTGAGTGGATATGTATAAGATATACAGGGATATAGATATAATTTCAATATATTTTGTCCTATATACTCAAGACAAATATCTCTTAAATGGGACATTAGATAATAAAATTGTCTACATATATAATCTCTATTATCTTTTTATATTATATATAGCTTTGTGGCATGAGTTTCATATAGCCTTTAGTTATCAAGGAAGATTTCTAAATCATTTTCTATATATTTTGTTGTTAATATTGCATTTTAAGGGCTACAGCTTCATTTTATTAGATTCTTTGTGATTATATATATATATATATATATATATATATATATAATTTTTTCCTAATGTAAGTTACAACCAGTACAAAGTTGTAATAAAAAATACATTGAAGTCTATTTCTTGTTATATTTTTTTGCAAAAAAAGTTATGTGATATGTTACATGAAAGTTGAATTTTATTGAAATGTGAAGGGTTTGATACTGTCAGGTAATGAATGGGAGAGCATGGAGCATACTCCTCCCTTTACGAACTCTCTTTCATAAAAAATAAGTGTTTGTGCCCAAGCATTTCACAAAACACTGCAAGATAAGCGCTTTGAAGATCACAAAATATCACAAACTGTGCACTCCTAATTACAATTCAGTATGAGTTGCTAGCTGCTAATATACAATATAGTTTTTCAATTAAAAGATATAGCCAATCCATGATATACACATGATGATTGTAGTCAATACCCGATCTAGCCAATTTTCCATTCTTTTTTTTTTTTTTTTTTTTTTTTTTTTTTTTGGTTTTTTGAAACAGGGTTTCTCTGTGGCTTTGGAGGCTGTCCTGGAACTAGCTCTTGCAGACCAGGCTGGTCTCGAACTCACAGAGATCTGCCTGCCTCGGCCTCTGCCTCCTGAGTGCTGGGTAAAGGCATGCACCACCACTGCCCGGCTCAATTTTCCATTCTTACTATGTCTGTACACAGGATTTCCTTGGGATATTTTGCAGTCCAGTGTAATAAGTAAGTAAGTGCAGTTTGCATGATCAAGTAGCTTTGGCTTCCTAACTTCTGTAGGATGACATGTGCCAACTATTTTAGTTGTGCTCTCTAATGTGGTGATGGGTCCAACAAATATCTACTTATTTCTACAGTAAACCTCTAAATCACAAACCAAAGGATGAATGACCCCAATGGAAATGACATACATGACAACTTCCACAGATTGCACTTGATGGGAATCTGTGCCTGTTTGGAATTCATATTTTTTAAACAGCAAGACTTGCTTGGTTGATGTGTTTACATGTTTACACCACATTTTTAAATTATTTTGTGCAATCACAATGAATTTAATCATAACACTAGAAATGAATCCAGCAACTAGCTTCGTTATGAATAATCATCTTGGTCCTTATAGGTGTATGCATCTTGTGCTCCTTCCTGAACAAATTCTTCCTTTTTCTCCCAGCCATTAGGCCAGCCTCCATTCTCCTGTGTGGTGGCACCATAAGACTTGGTGGTACCATAATTTATATAATTCTGAGTGATGTCCCCTGTTTCTTCATCCAGTTCATCTTCATGAATGAAGCCACATTTTTCTTCACTTGTTTCCTCAGGGTCTGCCCAAGGTTGTTTCTCTCCTGAGGCAAATATTGCATAAAATATGACTCCACCATAGTGGACGAGTGCAGCGATGAGGAAGACGTACTGCCACTCTTCACGGGACTGTGATGAGAAAATCAGAGTTGTGAGAGCAAACTCCGTAACTGGAAAGCTACCCTGGGAACATGCTCTGCCATTAGGCTTTTCATGAAGCACTATCTTTGGAGTTACTCATTTCATACAAACACTTTGAAATAAAACTATTTGTTTTATTATTTAAAATTCTAAGATGATAGTTTGAAAATAAAATCACAAATACATCTCTAGTCTGTTGAATTAAAGAATATTCTCTTCTACACTTACTAATCATTTTTTAGCTTTCCATCTGCTTTTTTTTTTTTTTTTTGGTTGGGGGCATTCACTATGTAACTGAGGCTGGTCTTAAACTGAGGATAGTCCTGAGTCCCCTCAATACTAGAGTGACAGGCATGTACCATCTTAGCCAGTTCTCCAATGGTTTGCCTTTCTCGTTCATTTTCTTCATTTCCAGAGGTAAAAACTCAAATTTGAAGCCCTATATGTACATATAAGGACAGCTAAATAATAGTATTCCACATTAAACTGCTTTGGAATCTCGATTGAGGTTGATGAATAAATCTGGGAAGGCTATTTGTCTATTTTATTATCTAGGGACAAAGAGTTGTGGGGCTTGAGGGTGACATTCTTGTCACAACAGGAATATCAGAAATAGGCCTTTTTTTTTCTTTATACTTCCCTAGATTAGCTACTTAACACTTCTAAAATAAATACTCAATGGCTATTGGAAGGGCTTGAGGAGAACCTTTCTGGATGGTTGGGGAGGCAGACATTCCCAGAGCTACTATAGAGAACTGTCCCTCTGGGCTTCATTGGTCCTTCCCACTCAGAAGTGGACAGAGCACTTCAAGAACACCAAAGCTCCTTCCCAACCATAAGAGAGAATCTTCTACAGTGGAACCACTCTCACTCATACCTTGTTCTTTGTCATTGCACCAACAATGATCGGGCAGACCATCCCCGACAGTGTGCCAACGCCATTTGAAATGCCCATTAAGATACTGGCATATCTTGGAGCAATATCCAAGTGGTTAACATTGAAGCCTGAAATATACACAGAAACTTTGGCTCAAGGCAATGTAAACTTCTAAGAAGCATGTACATGGTACAGATCTTCCCAAAAGATACTACGTGCATACTGTGTGCTTTTCATAACTCCATTCAAGGACATCATGAGAAAGAAAGGACGTGCATTTACTTTTCCAATACTCACTATGGCTCACTAACACAATTCTCTTAACAAACTGATCAAGTACAAGAAAGAAGGAAACAGTCAGTAGGGGGGAAAGGTGGACAATCATAATTAAAAATGATGTTTCTAAATGTTATAACTCTTGTCCAGCACATAGGTAATTACTAGCAAAGATCAAGATGTAATGTAGACAAAGAGGATGACTCTTACCAGAGATAGCAAATCCACTGAATCCTACTGCAAGCACCAAGAAGGAAATGGCCACCCCTCTAGTGTGAGAGTAGCCAACAACCAATAGCAGGGTGGCTTCCATGCCAAAACCTTTGGAGGCAAGCACAGGGGAGTATTTTTTTGAAAAATTTTTACAATGTATTTTGATCATATTCATCTCCTCCTCCAAATCTTCCCAGAACCACCCCACTTCCTTACCTACCCGTGTCCCTGTTTAAAAGAATAAAAACAAAACAAACAAACAAAAATCCTATTAAGTGGTGTTATTGGATGTGTGACCTTTCATTGGATTATGGCCAAATTATTAGGAGTTATACTCTTTCAGAAAACTGATTCTCCCATCTCCCAGAAACTGTCAGTTTGCCAATGGTTCCTCAGCTAGAAGTGAGACTTGGTTCTCATCTTCTCTCAGTGCAATCATGGCATAAACATAGTTGGATTACTAGCTACTAAAATCACAAATCCTACTCCACAAGATTAACCCATATTGGTTTTACAGGACATAGGCTTCATGGGAGAATTTCTACTTTAACTTTGCTAAATCAACATATTAAACCAACTTCAAATGACTTACCTTTAAATCCATATATTAACTTATCTCCCACCCCTCATCAGAGAAAGCTTCTGCTTACAGTAGATAATGGTGAACCCAGAGACCCACAACTAGCCAAGGTATAGAGAATAAAAAATAAAGAACTCTCACCACCAAGCAAAACATATGTATTGTGCACATGTACATGGGTGCACACACATACACACACACACACACACACACACACACACACACACACACACACACCTTCAAATGCTCAGGGATCATTGAGGAAGAGGGCACAGAAAGTGTGTAAGGGATAGAGGCAGTGGATGTCTACACGGAAATAGTGTCTTCTAGACACAGCAGGGCAGCTTCACATATGAACTCACAGTCATTGTGACTGTATGCATAAAACCTGTACAAGCCCAAATCACACTAAACCCAACAAAATTATTATAACTTTTAAAATTATAGTACAAAATTATAGAGTAAATTAAGACTACTTAAATTTCTCGCTCATACCAGTTTGGACAGTCTACCTCAGAAAGAAAGACATAATGCTAATAATTTTTTCCAGAGATTATTGGGCCATTCATAATGTACATTTTAAGTTCAAATTGACCTGAATTTTAGTGGTCAGAGATTTTGTTACAATATATACAAATGACTTCACTAATTGGTGTCTTATAATGAGTGTTGAAAAACTTGGCCATGGGAAAATGATTTCAAAAGAAAAATGAAGGTGCATGTCTAACTGTCACAAAGCAGCCTAACACACATAGAAAATCATATTCATGTATGTAGATCACGGGACCTTCAAACAGGAACACATGCTTACCACTCCACACACACTTACCACCACAATTCATGATCTTTCTCACTGTAGTTGTTGAAAGAATTTGCTTGCTTCTTAGAAAATCTGCAATTTGCCCCCCGATAGGAACAATGATTGTCATGACAAGGTGTGGGACCGCAGACAGCATGCCAACCTGACAAAAGCCAGAGGGGGAGAGAAGTATGAGAGAATAAAGGAAGTGGGCAATTGAGTAACCCTGGCTTCCTGTCTGTGTCTTCATCCAGCTCCTTATGAGCTGAGGAAGGCAGAACACTGTTTCCAAATGCACACCCACTCTCCTAGAGTAAGCAGTAATGTTCACAGAGCAAATCGTAAAAGCTAAGTAAATTTACTTTGATCCTTTTTCTGTATTCTTAAAGCAGAAAAAATTTTATTGCTACATTATGATTCAGTGCATTCTGAGTTCATGAATCAACCCTCCTGAATCTTGTCAGGGAATGAGTCACACTTGTTTATCCATCTCATATCCTTAAGTGTGTTTGCACAAAAGCATCATTAATGGGAGGGAGAGACCTAGGGAGGAAAAGATGCCTTTGGCCATCAAAAAGGCTGTATTTGAACTTTCCATTTTATACAATAGGTGAAAGACTACACATTTGCATTTTAAGACACCTCTTTCAAATTTCAAAGCATAGATTTCATTTATGAAAATCTCACACGAATTCTTCAGTTTGACTCATTTGCAGTCAAATACAGTCACATTGTTATACTGTGGTACGCAGCCTCTAAAATGATTTCATAGAAATTATGACAATCCCAAACCAAGCAATGCCTTCAACACACATTTTTTTAAATGGAGGCAAAGACAACTGAGTTTCTTTTATTTATTTGTTTGTTTGTTTATTATGTATACAACATTCTGCTTCCATGTAAATCTGCACATCATAAGAGGGCACCAGATCTCATAACGGATGCTTGTGAGCCACCATGTGTTGCTGGGAATTGAACTCAGGACCTTTGGAAGAGCAGTCGGTGCTCTTAACCTCTGAGCCATCTCTCCAGCCCTCAACACACATTTTTTAACAATTAACTATGAACAAGAGACAGTTCCCTAGGTGTTGAGGGAAAGGGCACAAGAAAAAATAACACATTTAAATGGGCTATTGCCACATAAATGGAGGTCCTCACTAGAGTATATTTTTGAAGCACAGCTTTCAGCAAGGGAAAGACTGGGATGTAGTGTGTGTGTTTAAGCACATCTTCCAAGTGGGTTATTGGACATATGATGTGCAGATTCTGTTTTTGCTTTACAGTGACATACAGAATGTCATTCATGCTCAGAAATGAGGGTTATGGTCATGACTAGTTAAGAGAGGGAAGCATTCCAAGACAGATTCAAAGGTTTGAACTGTTGATTTCTGAATGACAAAACTGAGATTGAAAAGGCAATTTTTAAACAGTTCTACCCAAGTCCAAAGACTGAGCTCTTAGTGTGCATATGCTCAGCCACTATGCCATCTGGGAAAGAAAAGGAAATTTAAATCATATATTATGTATAAGTATACACAATTTGCTTACAAGTGGGTGTTCATTAACTGTGACATAAGTAAAAAATATAAGGTAAATGAAATGTATGGAAAATATTGATTTTGAGAATAACATGTTGGAAAAACACAGTGGTCCTTTATTCTTAGTCACCAGAGATATATGTCAAAATTCAATGTAAATCAGGAAGATGTTAAAGAGAACACACACTAAAACACACATGTAAAGGTTTTCTCAGAATCCCATGTCATGTTTTTGTTTCACAAGTGCAGGCTACCTACTTAAGAGTGACATTTCCTGTTCACAGGACATGCTTTACATCTGAAAAAAGCCTTACATTGGGCAGCCTCAACTATCTACTGTCCATTTGAATGAACATTTTTTCACTTTGCATAAGCGAAGAACAAAGATAAAAACATCCATTTATTACTCTTTCAGCAATGTCAGGAACAAAACTGAGAGGAGCTAACAGCTAGAGGCTGTTGATAGGTAAGTTTTTTGTCTCAGCTTTGGTGCTTGGATGTACAAAATCTTCTAGTTTTTAGGCAAAATTTCCTGAAAGTTATCCATGTGTAGGTCTTCTCAGCTCTGGTGACTTATCAATAATAACTGCACATATTATCTGACTAATCTATTCCCTATCAGATTGTCTTTAGTTTGTTTATTGTTTTAAGGTTTTATAAGAATAAGGTGGCTATTTATCCTCTACAACCTATTCTTAATAGTCCCAGGTCCTCAGACACAACTCTTCCCTCTACTTTGTACTCTATCTGAACCATATTTTGACATGTTGGGAGACAGAACACAAAGCACAGCTTCTCCAACTGAGGAACTCAAGGGAACAAATGTCTCTTCTCATCTGATTTGCCCGTGGATTCTGAGGTTTAAAGGTGCTCATTAAAATCCTAAAATTAACTTTGCTATGATTTGCAACTCTCAAAGGAGCTGAAAATACATACTACCATTGAAAAATACACACACACACACACACACACACACAGAGAGAGAGAGAGAGAGAGAGAGAGAGAGAGTTAACTAATACAGTTCACTTATGTGTATGCATGCATTAGGTCCTATATATAACTATGTAATACTGTATGCAGTATTGCATGCCTGTGAGTGTGTACATGGTCTCATCTTGTCTTAAATAAGTAAGCATATTTGGAATGAAGGTTAAGGTAGATATCCCCTGTGTGTGGTTCTATCTATATGATATATGCATTAAAGCTCTAGCTCATAAATAAGAAAATTAAGGATGATAATTATAAACCAGTCCTAATTTGTAGGTCAATTCTTCATTGTGAAGCTTAGGATTAAAGTCTCATGACTTGGACACACCTGGTTGTCCTAGGCCCACCATGGCCTCTTCCAGCTTTTTTTCAAGTTGGAGAAATTAAAACATTTTTTACCAGCTTACCATGCTGCATGGAGAATGTAACTGCAACTTTAGTTTAAAAATAACAAGTGAATTAATCAACCCATGTGTAAGTTCATTTAGTTTTTGGGAACTACCCTGATTTTATTCAAGTGTTTTCAGTTAATTGGAGATACAAGCCCAGCAAGATGATTTCATTACCATCAGTTGGTACCTCTCCCCACCCCCACGAGTCCTGGCTTTATTAATAGCTGCCGAGTGTCACATTTGTCCTAGATTATGAAAATGGACTCACACCTCCGGCAGTCTTTGTTGAGAGATGTGACACTCTCAGAGGACCCAAGGCTGCCCTGCACTGTTTGAACCGCTCCAGGAAGAAGAGGCTGGTCTACAGCAGCCATTCTTCTCAGGGAGAGGGGAACTGTTTCCTTAGAAACCACCGCTTCAAAAGAGCTCTTAGGCCAGCAACTGCCTGGCTCAGGCTTTCTCTAGCCCAGCTCTCAGATAGCCTTTCAAGTAGAGACACAATATGAACAGCCCAAGCCCAGCCGGACTTATGTAATGACACAAGGAGAAATGGCACAATCATTGCCAGCAAAGATAAATGGATTCAGGACTCAGTAGAGAGCTGCAAACAGAGCTCAGAGCTGGCACTCAGCACTGACCTGCTAAGTGTGTGACTAGATGTACAGGTCACCTGATGTATGAAACTGTAAAGGGGATAGAAACAGAAATGGAGTATCCATTCCTAAGTGTGTAACTAGTTAGTATACCTTTAGGCGATTTCAATAATTACCCTCAGTTCTGTTTTATCATCAGTTAAACAGAAATGATGATAGCTATCCATCTGGTCTACCAGATGAGGTTATTCATGAATATGAAAGAAAATTCTAGAATTTCATATCCCTATGCAGAAGGAGTATTTAAAGTTGAGTTCTCCCTTATAGAAAATCTGAAAATGGATTTATTTCTGTATCTATAAACAAACATCTTGCACACCCTGTGTGTGTATTGATAACACAAGATTTTTGTCTATACTACAAAGCTGCAAATATTGGCAGAGAGAAGCAGTGTTATATTTCTGAATAACATAAAGTGTCCTATAATAGTCCCAACAATCCTTGTTAGATTAAATTGGATGAACAAAGTGCAAGGAAATTTTCAGTCTTTTCATTTGCTAAGTATATATTTCAATTCGACAGAGAATACAGAAGGAGAAGAGGTTGATAGTAACTAAAACACAATTCCATTAGACTAGATTACTTTTCTTTCTAGCAGTTCAATTGCCTTGGACCAAAGGTTGTTGTATTTGTTTGCAGGTCAAGGACTACATTGTTGCTCAGACCCATTGAGATATAAGCTACCAGAAGGCAGGCAGAGATGAGATTCTTTTTCCCTGGATCCCCAGAACTAGAGAGAGATTTCTAGCAGGCAACAGAATAGAGTAGGACACACACACACACACACACACACACACTTACTTGGACGTAAATCATCAAGGTTAGAAGACAAACTTTTGGCTAAAGAAAGGAATATTCACTTAATACAAATATTGTCACATATTTTAATGGGGTGAATTTGTACATACCTTGCTGATTTCAAATCCAAAAACTTCCTCAAAATAAGCTGGTTGACTGATGAGCAGTAAATAAAAAGTCCAACTCCTACAGAAGTTTGCAACAATTATCGCATAGACAGGCATGGATGTGAAAAACTTCCTCCACGGGGTCTTGAATTTCTGAAAGTTCAAACAGTGTTACGCTGTATTATCATTTTCAGAGTTAATGTAGTGCTTTCTGTTTTCAAGTGCACGGGCTGGAGCGTGAGTATGAGATGAGGTGGTAATGACAGCTTCCCACTTAACCTCGGGTGGTGAATAAAGGAGAAAAATGAAACAACAGTCTGTCCCTCCAACTAAGTAGTTAGTTTTTAAACTATGCAAAATCCATGTATATAGAAAATAAATTCCAAACCATGGGTTCTACAGTCTATGATTTTAAAGCAGTTATTGCCCAGCAAAATACTGCCAAATCAGTGGTTTTGTGATATCTAAAATATTGAAAGCTGAATGTACTTGGACAAGAGAGAAAAAAAATAAGAACCTGTTATTTCCCAGCCTCTCTGAAGTCAGCTAAGATATCATCTACCTGTAAAATCCCCTGACAGTTTGTGGAGATCAATATTTTTATGACACTGTGATATAAGTTCCCAGAATATCCTGTGATGTTGGAGGTCACCATGTACAGCCCAGGACATCATTACCAGGTAATTATTACATTTACATCTTTTTAAAATGAAAACAAAATTGCTGTGATTACAATACCTTTAAAAATCTAACCTCATACAATTAATATTTTAGACTTCAAACTATTTCTCATAGTCACAATTACCTTATCATAAAGACCAAAACTATAGCTGCCAAGGAAATATTTTCCTAAAATAACCTCATTCAAAGTTTTATCATATCCTTGTCATGATAAAATGATCAACACAGGAAACTAATTTTCTCAACAGATTTAGTAATTATTCCTGCGTTTTTGAACCCCATAATTGTTAGTATTAAACTATATGTGCTTAGATTTTCAAAAATCATTTCAAATATAGGATAGTAAGAGACATGTACCAATAATATATAGGAAACACTATAGCTTTTGATAAGTACTTATTTTGTGACAGCATGATTGGTAAGCTCCAATTGGTAAGCTGTATGTCAAAAATGCTGAAGATACTTCACAGATAAACAAAAATGGCCAAAGAGAGGAATGTGCACATTAGGGTACCTCTGTAAGTGGAATAGGTAAGAGTCAACAACTTCTTGTTCCTACTGGGAGAGTACTTCTTTGCTTATAGCAGGATTATCTTCCCTGACACTATATTCTTCATATGGTAAAGCACTTCCCCAACAGGAAAAGTATCAGTTTTTAAATCATTTATTTATTTTATCTTGTATATATGCATATTTTGTCTTAATGCAATGTGTATCTGTGCACCACATGAGTACCCGTGCCCACAGAGTCCAGAAGAGGGTATCAGATCCCCTGCAAGTGGTGTTACAGATGGTTGTGACCTGCCTGTAGGTGCTGGGAATTGAACCCTAGTCCTCTGGAAGAACAGCCAGTGCTCTTTCTTAACCACCAGGTCATCTCTCCAGCCCCCAGTTATCTTACTTTATGGCTTAAAAATCACTGGGAACTACAAGATGTATAGCATTCTGACAATGTGCTGTTTATTCAGCTGCTTTGGGAAAGTGGTTAGGATAGCAACGTGTCTGCATTTGATCTCTACATGTTCCTGTATTTATATCATGTTTAAAACTATTCCCTGGAGAACAACATCAAAGATTTAAGTCACACAGTTGACTGTAACCTGTGATTTTTTTCATTGGATACACACTCAGAGCAAGTGCCTACAAAAGATTATGAAGGCAGGGTGATTCTTATAGGTGTTAGGTGAACTGTGTATAAGAAATTTAATGTGACCATGAATTGGGCAGTATCAGTGAGTAACTGCTGATTGTGTTACATTTTGTAGATCTCTACAGAAGAGAATATGGCATATTCATGGGACAAAAGTATGAAACTTTCCAGGAAGATAAAAGTAAACAGGACAAGATGTCAACTATGCTTGCACCTGTCAAGGACCCTTCTGGGTCCTGAGGAACATAGCCTTTATCTGTGACCCACACTGCCTGCCTTTTCAGAAGGCTATAATTCAAACCCAGGCCTTGAACATTCTTGGGCTAGGCTATTGCTCCCAAACTCTGAAAGAAATGGGCCATATCCCTGACATACATCCCTTAAACCTTCCTATGCGCCCTGTCTGCTGATCCCCTTGCTGCTGGTCAAAATATATCCCTTTCTCCTGTTTACATCCCGTTCTCCTGTCTATTTGAGCCCAAATTGCTCTTTGCTACTTTAAAAATCACACTGGGCTGGTGTCCCTGGTACTCAGTATTCTTTCTTCCCCTGACCTCCCTCCCTCTCTCTCTCTCCCCCTGGTGTATTTTGGGTACCTTCGGTGGAAACTCCCTGGCCACAGATTTCTGAGGCAATACAGTGCTGGTATCAGAGAACCATTGTAGATTGTTTTAGCAGTGTTCTGACAAAACAATCTGTGACTATGCTGCCTACTTTTTTATATGCAGTGTTTGGTTCAAAAGAACCTAAAACCCAAGTTCTACCTACATTTGATCTTATTTTAAAATTCATTTTGAAGTGACAGGAACATATGAAACCTAGTAAGAAGAAAGATGCAGTGCTTTTAAAAGGCAATGAGGAAAGCCAGATGATGTCGTGCCTCTAAACCACTGCTTATCAACTGTCCTAAGGCTGTAACCCTTTAATATAGTTCCTCATGTTGTGGTTATTTTTTGTTGCTACTTCATAACAGTAATTTTGCTACCATTATATATCATAATGTGAAGTTTTTGGAGATAGAGAGTTGTCAAAGGGTTCACAACCCACAGGTTAGGAACTACTGTTCTAACCCATCTGCTTTTCTTTGAAAAAATGGAGAAGATAGCAATCATTCCTGAGAGAGGTCAGGGAGAATGCATGAGAGAGAGAGAGAGAGAGAGAGAGAGAGAGAGAGAGAGAGAGAGAGAGAGAGAGAGAGATTGGTACAGACTACTTTTATTTAATAAGGAACTGTAACACAGTTAATCCAGGATGGTGAGATGAGCAGTACAAATAAGTATAGACACGATAATGAAATACTTACTTCCATTGCACCTAACAGATTTGCACTCTCTCCAATGCTCTCTTCTATGTACCTACGCTCTTCATCTGTAATGGTAGGATGCTTTGCAGGACTCTCATAAGACACCAGAAGCCAGAACATGTACCAGACCATGCCAAAGCTTCCTGTAAGAAAGGGTTCACAAGGTGATCGAAGACAGTCACCAGAAATACAGTTAACAGCCAAAAATTGAAGATAAAATATTCTCAGTGAGAACCATTTGATGTGGTGTGAGCAGCTGACTTTAGCCACTGCTTCCTGTCCTCTGCTCTGGACATCAGATTTTCCAAAAGTTTGATGCCACAGTTCATATTTTTGTCTGTAGTTAAGCAGCACTGATATACAGAAAACTCAAAGCAACTACTAAATGATAGAAGTTGGGAGCTTAGTCACACATCTCATATTCCGTGACTGAGCTGCTCCAGACTAGACACAATGCCATAGAGCAGAAGAATAATGAACAAGACCAAATTATTCCTTTGGGAGGATTCCATGAAGTGAGAGGTGAATCCTTTTCCTATTTGCTGACCTTCAATGTATAAAAGTGGTTTAAATTTCCAGAGAGGGAGAAATATCTGTTCTCCTCTCTACCTAGCACTTCTAAAGGCCATACACTGTTTTGAAGCAAAACACAAAAGAGTTTTCTCGACTAAACGACCATGTTAGATGAACACAGGCCTCCACAATTGCCCCTTCACATGATGTGACTATACACTGTATTCTCGCTCAGACTTTGCTGATTATTTTTGGACTGACAGAAGTTATATTTCTGGGCTATAAACTATTTTCTCTCCTTTCCAGTTCTCTTCTTTATTTATCACCCTCACCATGAACTTGCTGTGCATTATAAATCTGTATGTGTTAACAGGAGGAGAAATTCCAGGTGATTTATCCTGCTTTCCCCACTGCCAGCCATTGCATTTTTCTTTCAGTCTCTTCCCTTCTTTATCCCTTGGGTAACAAACTAAATGCTCCTGAGCTTACTAATACTTCATATTTCTCTATTTAACCTCTAAGACATCTTCCTTAACACTGGACATAGCTTCTGGTGTGCTCTCTTCCCTTTAATTACTGACCATGAAGCAAATGTGAATTGAGGGCCAGATGTTTTGTGAATCTCTTATATATGTAGTTATTATGGCAGGATTTTCATAGACTTAAATCCTAACTGTGTCATTCATTGAAGGTGGGATTCAATGAGCAACAGAGTCACTCCAGACCTCCACTACAAAGAGGAAAGGTTTAAGAGCCAGGGTTTTGTTACATGCTGTAGCCTGACCTCTAAATCAGAATGCTCCTGCCTCAGCCTCCTAAATGCTGGGATTTTAGTGTGTACTACAAAGTCCAGAGAAAAGCAACATCTATAATCTTTTGAGGGGGGAGGAAATGCTGTTTCAATCTCATAGAGCAGTGGGTGTCAGTCACACAGTGAGCATCTACTGAGAGTTCTATAAGATTAGCACTGAGTTCCTCTGATGTGTCAGTCAAGCATGACTCTAACTGCTCATCATGCTAGCTAAACTCATCCTACATGTCCTATATGTCACTCTGTTCCTCACTACCATGAACCCAATTAATATGCTGTGTTCTGTGCCACTTGGTGTTGTGTAGCTCTTACTTTCTTCCATTTACTCTACGGTCCAAGTTTTGTCACACTAAATTGTCAAACAAAAATGGAATGTGTTATTCAAGATCCAGTTTTTGTCTCAGATAGCAAGCAAGTATGTTCTGTATGATTATTCAAATATCTAATGCTTATCCTTCAATTCATTACCAATGATAAATATTAACTGAGGTTTAATGAAACCAAATGGCTTACTTAAAATATGTTTTTATTGAAAATAATTTTCTTACATCTTCTGATCATGGTTTCCACTCCCCCAACTCCTCCCAGATCTTCCTCACATTCCCACCAAGCCAACCCCATACCTTGTCTTTCTCTATTTAGAAACAACTAACATTTTAGATGAGTCTACAACTTTAGAGTCCCATCATATCGTCAAGTAAGTCATACACTAAGCCAAATCAGGGTAGCAAGTAGCTATACAAAGTACAAACTGTGTTGAATCACAGACCCTTGTGAAAACCTAATGAAAAAGTTCTCTCTAGAAGCCCAGAGAGACAGCCCAGCATGTGAGGACACTTTCTATCACATTTGAGTTCTGTTCCAGACTTCTACATGTGGTCCTCTGGCCTTCATACACATTCCATGACATGCACAAGAGACAGTAGTGAAGGGGAAATAACAGGTAAACACTTTCTTTTCTCCAGAATATAGAGAGTTTTTAAGATGATAAAGTAAACAAATTGTATGTTGTAAGCTGTCATGTTCATTTTAGCCTTTATATAACTCTATTGTAAACAAATGTGACATACCATACACATAAAATACCGAAGACCATCCAGTGTATTGCACAAGGATACCAGCTAAGGGCATTGCAATGACTGCTCCAGCATAGGAACCTAGAGGGGAAGGGATGAAGGAGGAAAGTAGGTGAGAGCAATACAAGTTTGTTTTCTCCTCACATCTGCCAGGACTGGCTCACACAAACACTTACAACAGTTTCACACACACACACACACACACACACACACACACACACACACACACACACACACGTTCTACTTCTACTGAACATATATCTACCCTACATCCTTATACAAAACCACAGGACCATACCTCAGATCACACCTGGGTAGATAGGGCATAATAGACTTAAAGAACTATAGCCAGGTGTGGACAGAGAGATGATTAAGAACACTTACTGCTCTTACAGAGGACCTGTGTTCTGCTCCCAGACCCCACACAGTGACTCACAACCATCCATAACTTCAATTCCAGGGGATGTGATGCTCTTTCCTGGCCTCTGAGGACACTAGGCACACAGATTGTGCATTTACATACATGCAGACACTCCAACAGATCAGATAAAAATAAGTAGATCTTTTTAGAAAGGCATATATTGTCTTGTACTACAAGTTTTATCTTTGCGTGGTGTCTTCTGCTTTTATTTTAAAACTTACCAAAAATAATTGTGAAAACAGTATCTCAGATAGAGAAAAAACCTGCAATATTTAAAGTCTATGACCTAAGCCTTAATATTTAAAAATTTAGCATCTACAGATAATAACATTGCTGATAATTTATTATTGGTAGATTATTTATAGTAGCTCTGAATTTTAAAGTGAATTTTTGTTGTCTCTTGATCTGATTTAGAATGGAACTTTTCTTAACTAACTATCTGGGGCTCAAAAAAAATCGTTTTAATGTGGCCAGGCATGGTGGCACATGCCTTTCATCTCAGCAGATCTTTGTGATTTCAAGGGCAGCCTGGTCTAAATAGGGAGTCTCAGGCCAGTTCTACACAGCTATCTCAAAAATAAAAAAGTAAACAAATAAGAATAAAACTACCAGTTAATATATTTGAAAATGGTCCAACTTCTAAAACAATACAAAGCACAAAGAAAAGCTTGACTTTAAAATGCCATTGAGAATTACAGAATTAAAATAGTGTTCAAAAGCCAGACACTTTTATAAATGGATTTATCAGCTTCGAATCCTTATCTATGTTGTCCCTAACTGTTAACCAATTGAAGTTACTCACCACAAAAGGATGTGGTAGCCAGCCTACTCCTCTCCAAAGGAGGGGCCCACTTGCTCCATATCCCGTGACAGGCTGGATAGGTGACACCCTGCAGTGGGAAAACAAACATGGGCACTTAGAATGCAGGGCCTATTGGAAGTGAGCACATCCCTTCCCCCTCTTTGCCCCCAGCCTGACTCTAATCAAATGATACAGCAGTAGGGGGTGAGGGATCCTGGTTCCAACAGGGGCTTACTGAACCCACCAAATTCTATTTGAGACATATTTCCCAGACCATGACTGCACAGAGCCTCTTCAGATGCCCCACCCATCAGGCTTTTCTCTTACTCAATTTTCTTCCTTTAAAGCAGAAGATAATATTGTCTACCAATTGGTTTATTTTTTATTCTAAACACTTGGTGAAATTTGGATACCTTTTGTGAGGCATTAGTTTGAGTGGTCCCCAAATACAAGGACCCTAACTAGGAGTTCAGACATCTAGAAATTGATGTTAACAATAACTAGCCTTTTCTATAATTTTGACTCTGTAGTATTTTTTTTGCTTTTTGGAAGAAAGAAGAATCCTCTCAGTGTTTTTATATTTATGTTACCTCTCTATTTCCATTGCACTCCAGGTAGAGAAGGGACAGTTTATAGGTCAAACTTGGGTTTTTAAATGACATTCTTTCAAAGTCTTCAGGATACTATATCAAGAACCAATTGGATGGGTACATGACCAAGAATATACTGAAAACACTTCAGTGTGTTAATGGAAAACAGAGACTTAAAATTCCCAAGGGGACTGGAGAGATAGCACAGCAATTAAGTTGAATCTCAGTTTGGTGCTCTGCATCTATCCACAGCAGTCTGTCTCCAGCTGCAGGGTATCTGATGCCTCTGGCCTTCTCTGGTGCCTGCCCTCACCTGTACATGCAGGCATGTGCACCTACACATAATAAAAATGATTAAAAAATTAATCTTCCCAAAAGTACTTTCAAGTCCTAGGGATGCCTGTTTAGCATGCATGCATGAAGCCCTGGGTTTGAGCCCCAAGTACATTGATCATTTTACATTCCCAGTGCTTCAATTTTTATTTTAACAATATGTTAATATCTACTTATCCCTGAAAACAAAGATGAACTTGCAGCTTTCAGTTCTATCCAAACTTGAAATGATGCCACCCTGTAGTTCCTACCTCCACGAGCCCCTGCAATATCCTAACAAAGATGACACATCCGTAATGCACTCTGGCTGCTGACGGGATAAGCATATTGAGAGTAGAGGTGAGCAGTATTGCAGCCCCAAAGACCCTGGAAGACAGAGATGGGAAGGTGTGTGACTCATCATGACTCAGACAACACACAACTCCTCAGGTCAACCTAAGTGGTTAAGAAAAACTACAACCAGTTTTTAAAATAGATGTTCTCCTAAAAGAATAAAATAATTTTATATGGATTGCCTAGCTGTCCTGGATGGGTCCTTGGATTACCTTAAAGCTGTACATTATTTATGTGCAAGAAACACAAGAATTGGCCAAAGGCAATCATAGTTTATGTTCCAGACATCACAAGGTTAGAACTCATAGCAAGTGTTTATCTTACTTAATGTACCAGTGTCAATTCTTTCTTTTCTTCCCATTTTTCCTCATTCTGGGATACAAAGGTAAACAGATTCTGTCTGAAGTATACCCACAGGATCATATATCCCCAACAACTTAAGAAACAATTGGAAATAAAAACTTTATTTTTTTCTTTTTGCAAGTATGATTCTCATTTCATTTAATCATTTTTTAAAGCATCCACAATTTTCTAAGGAATAAAAATACATCCTCCATGAGAGTGTAAGAACCGATGCCTTGCTAAGAAGTTTGAGGAACACATCCTTCCCCAAGTGATACCAGGTTACAATTGGAACTTTCGGTTCAGTCTGGGTAGGTCACCCCATGGATGTTATAATTTTTCCAGAAATGTATTCAGTATACCAGTTAACAACTTGAGTTTCTGAAAGAGCCGTAATGAGTATTAACCTGCTGCTGAAATTTGATAAATGAGTTCATGAAGGCCTGCAGAAGAACAGCTCTCTTCCTCTCACGCAAAGAGCAATCGGGGCAGATAATGTTCTTGAAAATGTACAGCCACATCTGCCTTGCTTTCCGCCTCACTGGAGACAGGATGCCCCACCTCATGTAAACACAGTCCCCTTTGCGAGCCATGGCTACTGAATCGGCATGTTCCATTTGGAGTCAAAGATGATATGGTATGCTAAGACTGGAGGGGGAGCACATTTGTCTCCTTGTAGCTATTTTGGATTAAATTTACTTTCTATGAATATAACTTCCTGCCATGACCTTCTTTCTATTGGGAAGGGCTTTAAAATGGTGCTGTTGTTAATTTAGTTGGAAAGAGGTGAAGGTTTGTTTTGTTTTGTTTTGTTTTGCTGTTGTGGATATTATTTTAAAATGTGTTATATTTGTTTATGCTGTGGAACGTTTGTTTAGTTATGCAAAGATGTATTGTACTCTTTTCTTTTATTATTATTTTTATAAATTAGTAACAAGCTTGCTTCACATGTCAATCCCAGCTCCCTCTCCCTTCCCTCCTCCCCTGCCCCCACCAACCCCTTAACTCCTACCCTATCCAATCTCTGCTCCCCAGAGAGAGTGAGGCCCTCCATGGGGATCTCCAAAGTTTATCATATCATCCCAGGCAGGGCCTAGGCCCTTCCCCATGTGTCCAGACTGAGAGAGCATCCCTCCATGTGGAATTCAACTCCCAAAGTCCATTTGTGTGCCAGGTCCCCCAAGTTCAGGGGGTCTGGATCTGTCCCATACTGGCCTCTCAGCCATCAGTCTGGGGTCCCTGAGCTCCCCCTTGTTCAGGCCAGCTGTTTCTATGTGTTTCACCAGCCTGGTCTTGACCCCATTGCTCATCACACCTCCCTCTCTGCAACTGGGTTCCAGGAGTTCAGTTCAGTATTTAGCTGTGGTTATCTGCCTCTGCTTCCATCAACCACTGGATGAAGGCTCTAGGATGGCATATAAGGTGGTCATCGATCTCATTATCAAGAAAGAGTATTTAAAGTAGCCTCTCCACTATTGCTTAGATTGCCAGTTGGTTTCATCCTTGTAGATCTCTGGAAATTTCCCTAGTGCCAGATTTCTCTTTAAATCTATAATGGCTCCCTCTATTATGGTGTCTCTTATCTTGCTCTCCTCTATTCTTCCCCTGACTCAACCTTCTTGCTCCCCCATGTCCTCTTCTCCCCCTCTCTTTATCCCAGCTCCTTCTCCCCTTCCCCCATGCTCCCAATTTTCTCAGGAGATCCTGTTAACATTCCCCTTCTCCAGGGTACCATGCATGTCTCTCTTAAGGTAGAGGTGACGTTTTATACCTTTCATTAGTTACAAGTCTCAACTTCTGGACTATTGACATTCTGTGTGGGATAACCCTCAGTTGTAGGATGCTGGCTTGTGCATGAAGTGCTGTTTAGTTCCATACTTGAACTTTACCCAGCATATACCAATGGCATTCTCCCTGTCAACCCCAACAGAAAATGTCTTCAGCAATTACCAAATCTCACTTAGTGGACAAAATCAGCCCCAAAGTGGAATCAGTTATGAAATATTTGTTGAATGCCAACCACAATCAGAGCTAAATTTAATGAAAGCTTATTTGAGGGAAACCATGCTAAGATCTCACGGGCTGTAACCCCATAACCACTAAATGTCACAGAAGCACAGGTATTTAATTCACCCATGTTATACATAAGAACATGATCTTTGCATGTGTCCTTTATTACAGAGTCCACCTTCAGCCTATAGTGTTTCTAATTCATAGCCACTTAACACTCTTTGAATGCTTCTAAGTTATAAATTCCCCACTGCCATTCTAATCATTGCCATTGCTTCTGAAAGTACACTGACTGTATTCTAACTGAGTAGGAGTAAAGTGCATCAAACTTTTTAAAGGCAAACAAGATTAGGGTCTTATTTGATTTTAGACAATTGCAACACAAATGATATCAAAGTGATTAAATTTTGAAACAGCATGATTATTACTCTGCATGGAAAGCCTTTATGCTTCCTTTTGTCACTCTGCCAGGACTAATGAAGCTTTTCCACTCATGGCTCACCTATGTACACTGCTTCAAACCCTCGTTTGACTTAGTGTATTGTGCTCATATTGGGAAGGGAGGTTTTCAAAGCACTTGCTATATTTTGCAACTCTATGATCTCAGCTAATCTTGCGAGGAATAACTGGCTGAGTGAGACTTTCTTTCCATCTTCTCATTTCACAAATAAGGAAAGTGCCTCAGGAAGACTGGCCAAAAATCAGCAAGCAGTGGAACAGAAATTTGAACCTAGGCCCTTGCTCTTTTGTTAAGGCTATTACTTATATTCAAGAAACATGAGGAAGACCCATAGTGCACCAGGAGAGTGAAAGAGAAAAACAAGGAATCCAGAAGCAGCAATTGCCAAAGTCTAACAGAAACACAAATGGAGAAATACTCTACTGAGGGTGTCCAGGAAGCCAAGCTTTCACTGAAAAGTCTTCGAGCCAGGTCTTGGAGAGGAATACAGCAAAGAAGAAAGAAATTGCAAAAGGAAGGAATGAATCACTGGGGCTCAAAACTGGAAGTGGTTGGATTATGGACAACTATCCATAATATATTATGTATTGTGTATGTAGTACCTGGCTTAACGGATTCCATTTGATAACTGCATGATTTGGCATATCATCCTGCAAAAAGAGAACACATCTACACAGATGAAGAATGGCTACAGCTCTAGGCAATGTAACTGAACAATAGGTAGTACATCTTTGACTGAAATGTCACTGTAGGACACATGGCTGGACCAGAAAAGAGGGCATTATTGAAGATGGCTGAACATGTGGTAGAGAGTATTAAGGAACCAAGAAAAATAGAGCAGATGATGCCTGAAGAGGACTGAAGAACATGGATAGGACATGAGGCTGGGGTTGTGATCAAGGCTATCACAACACAAAAGTGACAAGAGTTTGGAATGATCATACCAGATGAGATGATTAAGTCCCTAAGGTAAAATGAGTGTACAGCTTACTAAAATTGAAGGTAGGAGATATATGACCCAGGAGGTCAAAAAAACGATTAAATTTTCATATCACAGAAACAAATGGCCAAACCCACTAACAGTGGGGATAGGGCGTTAAGGATGGCATACATATAACAAATAAATAAATAAATAAATAAATAAATAAATAAATAAATACATGTTTGTAATATGCTGTCTTTATCACCTAATAACTGTATGACAGGCAAGCTGATAATCTCTCTGGCCTCTGATTCCCTGCCTGTTACAATCATTGAACCTTATGCCACTCCTGACCATAGACCTGAAGGAAATGATGGCAGCATGCAAAAGTGACACCTGCAAACACATATGTGTTTCCCATAACAATTCAAATAGCCAAGATTCAAATTAGTTCACATGCCCACTAACAAAAGCAAGATGAAAGAAAATATGGTATATACACAATAGCATATTACTCAGCCATAAAGAAAAGCAAAATGATATGTCTTGCATGAAAATAGACATTAAGAAAAGTAAGGCAGACATGGAGAGGCTAGCAACTGCTACATGTTTTCAACTATGTGGAAACAAAATTTTAGAAGATTTGCTGTAGCAGATGACTACAAGGAAACCATGTTTTTCAAAAAAACAAAAACAAAAACAACAGGGTAGTTCTATATAGTAATTATGACAACATACACAAAACCTTTGCAAGCTTGAGACAGACAAAATCCTAGCATGGGGCAAGGGCAGGTAGGGCTGGTCATGAAGTCCCATCCTTAACTGAAGAACTTTGGCACTTGGTAGCTGCTGGAGATGGACAGTCAGTTTTCTTTAAAGATGTAGCCCTTGATGGGTTAACCACACTCCAATGGAAGGCTGGATACCTATGAGTATATGGGCAGCACCAGTTGGACTCAGTGGGTTTGGATAAAGAGAACACAAAGGTGGTTCTCTTTTTGTGTGTCTTTAGGCATGAAAAAGGGGATGGATCTGGGAAGAAGTTAGGGGAAGAGGATAAATACGATTGAAGCACACTGTACAAAATTCTCAAAGAACTGTGAAGGAATAAAAATAAAGTGTATGGAAGAGTTAAGAGCATAACAAGGAAAAGACTATAAAGAAAATAACCACAGGCAACAGAAGGCAGAGGGTAGAAGGCAAGCTGGATAGCATCAAAGTACATTGGATGCTGGTATGGAGATTCATAGCAATAACCATGTGTTTATTAAATTAATATGTACTCAACAATCACCTCTTAATAAATAAAAAGGAACTTGGAGTGACTAAAATAAAAAGAACAGCACTGTGCCATGATTAAGAATGTTGGCTTCAGACTTCCACAGCTAAACACAGAGCTGAACCCTGGAGCCCAGTTGCAGAGAAGGAGGAGTGATGAACAAAGGGTCAAGACCAGGCTGGAAAAACCCATAGAAACAGCTGACCTGAACAAGGGGTTGCTCATGGATCCCAGACTGATAGCTGGGAAACCAGCATAGGACTGTTCCAGGCCCCCTAAACAAGGATGTCAGTTTGGAGGTCTGGTTAATCTATGGAGTCTCTAGTAGTGGATCAATATTATCCCTAGTACATGAATGGACTTTGTGAACCCATTGCACATAGAGGGATATTCTCTCAGCCTAGACACATGGGGGAGGGTCTAGGCCCTGCTCCAAATGATATGACAGACTTTGAAGATTCCCCATGGAAGGCCTCACTCTCCCTGGGGAGCAGAAAGGGGTTGCGATGGGGGACGGTGGGGGGAGGCAGGGGAGGAGGGGAGGGAGAGGGAACTGGTATTGACATGTAAATGAAGCTTGTTTCTAATGTAAATTAAAAAAAAAGAATGTTAGCTTCAAACCAGACTTACATACAGGGCCTGAATTAAAAAGTCACCTTTGCCATTGTCTCTAAGAGACAGACATAAAGCAGTTTGCAAGATTCACTGTCTTCAAAACAGAAATGTTATACACAACTCACACAGAAGGGTGTGCAGTGCATTCTAAGCACGTGCGGAATATTTGATTGTAGAAGGCAAGCATAGGACAAGTGTGTTGATGTAGCTCTTAAGGTTGTTCAGGCTGAAAGTCCAGTGTCTGACACACAAAAATGTATCCACCAATGTGAGCCAGTCAATTATGAAAATAATGTGTGAATCAACTCTATATTCTCACTTTAACCCATTGACCATGACATTAAAAAGCTACTCTTGGGGCCATAGGGATGGGTCAGAGGGTCATCAGTCTTGGTAACAAGTGCCTTGAACCTGATTTTGACTCCCGAGACTCACATGGTGGGAAGAGGGAACCAACTTTCCCAAGTTGTGCTCTGATTTTAGCATGTGCACCGCGTCACACTCCACTGCAAAGAAACAAACAGGATTTTGGTTTTTTAACAAAGTTGCTACTGCTAGCCATCTTGCACAAATGGTATAACCAGCACACAGAGAACCTCAGCAGCTCCCCAGGTCATAAAGACAGAAAGCTGAGAATGATGACTTCTGCTTGCTGAGTCTGTTTGTAGAATTCAGACATCCTATTACTAAACTCAATTATATGGTAAGAGCCCTTGTAGGTATGTATGTACGTAAATAAAAGTAAATAAATTTATTTTAAAAGAACATAAGTCAGAGAGTTACAGCGAGAGAATTCAAATACAAACTAGTTTCCTAAAGAGGACACCCCTGGGCGAGTGGTCATCACTGATTTTCTAGGTCTCACTTTTTGCACCTGTAAATGTAATCATTAAAATTCCAGTCAAGGGACCACCATGAAGATGAAATGAATGTGTTATGGAAGAGATGATGCTGTCCAGAGAATTCTCATTCCTCCACCCCATTTTATCCATATCAACTTTACCCCAATTAGATAATGTTCTTTCAGGACTGCAAATTGCACAGTGGTTTCATGTCATACTGAAGTTCTAGAAGCTTAAAGTGCATGGAACAAATGCAGTGGAAATACTATCTTCCATTAACTAACACTGGATTGATTGAGATCCATTAGTCTTTTAATCCATGCCCCATAGTCCCTCAAACATATATGATGGGAAGTAAGAAATGATATTAGAAAGTGGATAGAGCTCTGTAACTGTCCATGTGCCTTAATTCCTTTATTTTTCAATCCCCTTCCTCTCTGTCTCTGCCTTTCTCTCTCTCTCTCTCTCTCTCTCTCTCTCTCTCTCTCTCTCTCTCTCTCTCTCTCTTACACACACACACACACACACACACACACAGCTATTTGATTTCCAAAGGGCTTTCTTTGACAGATGTCTCTAAAGTACTTAACAATATTTTTTAATGAGACTTAATTCTTTTTTATCTCCATCCCTTACCACAATTGTGACTTGGAGAATGAAGGGTATTGCTTATTCAAGCCATATGATACTAGTAGAATGTTCTGGATAGAAGACATGTTCTAATGAAGTTAGCCTTCCATACATTTGTGCAAAGACCCTAACAAACATGGACCAATGACCTGGTGTATAAGCAATAACAAATCTTTGCTCTTTAATTCTTCTCTGACTCAATGCCTTCTAACCAGTTGTTCATTTTTCTGTTTGCTAACTTTTAAAGTCACAGGCTGTTGTTCTAATGTCCTGTCAATTCTAGGGAGCTGAACTACTTTTCCTAGATGACTGCATGTTTGCCAGCCTTGGATTGGAATCTAGGGTATTCCTGGTGACAAAACCTTACTTGATACAGTTCTTAGTTAAAGTACAAGCATGAACCAGCCAGTAGTTGGGCACACCTTTAATCTCAGCACTCAGGAGGCAGAGGTTGGCTGTTCTCTGTAAATTCAAGGCCAGCCTGGTCTACAGAGTTAAGTTCCAGGACAACCAGGGCTACACAGAGAAACCCAATCTTGAAAATGAACAACAGCCAAAAAAAAATGTACAAGCATGAAAGCCTGAGTTCTAATCTCCGGAGCCCAGAAAATCCAGGTAGTGGGCTTCAGAAATGTCATTGTGCCTATGATGAGACAGGAGAATGCCTCATGGCTTATGGGCCAGTAGCTTTATGTGGACAGATGTGACAACAAAGAGATCCTGTCCCAAATGATGTAGAGAGTAAGAACTGACATCCAAGGTTGTCCTCTGACCACACCCAAACTGTGGTATACCTTCACTCATGCACATGAACACACACACACACACACACACACACACACACACACACACACACACACACACTCATACACCATATAAACTGGGTATGATGACACAAACCTTTAATCCTTACACTCAGGCAGCAGAGGCAGAAGGATCTCTTTGAGTTCAAGGCCAGGCTGATCTACACATTGAGACTGTTTTAAAACAACAACAACAAAAACAAACCATATAATTAAGTTAATAGGAAAAGTGTGCTTAGAAAGGTCATTTGTAATCAGACCTCCTGTTGTCAGACCTGGCTCCACCTCTTACTCTTAGGTTGTATTGGGGCAAGTAACTCAGCTAATTCTATACTTGTTTCTTTCCTGAGCAAATGAAGTGTCAAGATGCTCATCATACAAGACCATGTGAGGAAGGAAGACAGGAACACAAAGAGTAAAGTGATGTGTGCTGTTGTGTTTGCCTCTAACTCAATGGTTTCCTCTGGGAGGAAGCATAACAACTAGGAAGATGGTTTGTAAATCTCATTCCTTTCTCTTCCTCCTCTCCTACAGCCCTCCACTGTGTAGAAGGAGGTAAATCCTGCTGCCAGGTAACCAGTCATGCCCTTGGAAAGCTATGTGGACACACTCACTGGTTCTGTTTCCCAGAGCTCTTAGTTTCAACTCAGAGGTTCCCCCTTCCTTGTTTTTTGCTGAAAGCTAGATTCTTTTTAAAAATGAATGTTTGTACTATTTTTAAGTGTGTGTGCCTAGGGGAGTTTATGGTATGTGTGCAGAGGCCTTTAGAGGCAATCAGATGGCCTGAAGCTGGAATTACATCTGTCTTGATGTGCCTAGTGTGGGTTCTGGGAACTGAACACAGGTGTTCTGCAGGAACATCAAGTGCTCATACTTCTGAGCCATTTATCTCTCCAGCTCCCTAAAAGCTAGATTCTTATTATACTTTATTCAAGTATAATAAGAAAGAAACTGTGAAGTTTCTTTCTTTCTTCATTGTTTACTTTAAGTGGCATTACTGCCGGGCATCCTCAGACCCAGGTACAGGCTTACAATGCTCATGTACTAACTTTCACAATCCTGGTGTTTTAAATTTCTATAAAGTGTACTTTCAATGTTTTTACATTGGTCAAATGCATTTAACAACATGAAACAAGATAGTTTATCTAAGAACACTTTAATGAATTTGTGTTCCAGAGGGATGTTAAGGTAATATGACTGACCAATTACTTATTTACAAATTAAACTTTGAATTTGGATTTATATTCTTGGTCTTAGCTCTCCTTTTTATTTGTTTGGTTGTCCTTTTTAATAAAGAAATTAATTTAAGGTTGACTGCCATTTTCTCCATGTGAGGTGAAGAATGAACAGAAAAAGAAATATTCAATTTCATATTAAAATTATTTTCTAAAAGTAAGAAAATTTACCTGAAATAAATGCTTGTCAATTTGGTTTATTTTTAGTTTTTGAATTGCAAAAGTCATTTCTCCATTGCATGCAAAAATGTATCTATGTTACTATCATACATTTAAATACATACTGGAATTCTGTAAACTGTAAACAAAAGCTTCCAATAAGGTACACATTTCAACAATGACCCAAGAACTTTCTTTACTCAACACATTTCTTAAATAGTGAGATCTAAAATAGACAGTTTGTGTTATTTTGACTTCTTTTTGATAGCCTACAGCTAGCTTCTAACATAGAAACCCACACATGATGTGATTGTGAGACAGATAAAGCTGTGAGAAATTGAAGCAGAACAAAATGGAATGAAATTTATCAACTAGTGTGTAATCTACTATTTTTGTTGCTCTACAAAAGCATTAGAAACTTATGGGTGCTCTTAACATTTCGAAATAACAATATGAGAATCAATGGCATAAAATGGGGGGCATTTGCTTATTGAAGTTGTTTTTCAAAATAGTAAATTACAGTTTTCTCACTGTTTCTTAGCTCAAGTGAAGAACTAATTTCTATTGAGTTTTACTGCCATGTTACACATGTGAACACACACCAACACAGGCACACAAACACACACTACTGTTGTTTCTCTGTTTCAAAAAATGTATTAATTTTTTGAGAATTTCATAGGAAACATTTTGATCATATTCCCTCCCCAACTCCTCCCAGCCCCTCCCCCACATTCCACTTTCTTTTATGCATGGAATGATCATACGTTCTACAGGCATGTGCAGGACTGGCTTGTGAACAATGAGAGGGCACATTGTGCATCTAAGGAGAATGGAAACTTCGGAGATGTAAACAATACCCACATCATACACAACCATGCATGATTAACACGCACCTCAGCTGCCAGGAGGGAGATGTAAATTTCTCAGTTGTACATATTTCTGTGATCTCCTGCTCCCAAAACCCTGGAGAATCACCTGCTTCCCAGAAAGATTTACCCTGCAGACAGGAAAGCTGGTGGCCTGTCACCCATGCAGAGGACATCCGTCTTCCCTAAATCAATCAACTTGCTGCCATTTGGGTAGGGCTTGTCACTTTAGAGGAAACTCCTGTTCTCACCCCAGGTGTGGGACTAATCCCCTCCTGCAGAGTTTGCAAGAATAGACTGATTCAGGCGGTTTTAATCTATTTAATCTAATCAAATCAGGGCCTGGGCACCTCCCTTTGTCACATCTGATGCCTGTCCCCATATTAAAAAAAAAAAAAAAAAAAAAAGGATTGCACAGGCTGGAGGCAGCCCTCTGGGTCCCTTGGTACATCATTAAGTTGTAAAAATGACTTCATCACTCACAGCAGAGAAATTAGACTGCCCCGATGGTGGCATAAGGCAGCAGGAGAATTATCCTACCAGCTGCCTACCTGACTTTCTTGCAAAACCCTCCCAGCTACCCCCACCCAGAAGCTGCAGTGCAGTGGCAAAATGGTGCAGTGTAGAAATCAGAGCTGGGAGGGGTGAGGGTTTTGCAGAATGGAGAGAGAGAAAAGCCTCTGTCAGCAAAGCATGTGCAAGTCCTTGGAGACTGCTCCTCCTCCAGCCTATCTTTTCATCATTCATCTTGTGGTAAAGGGTATTTTCTTTTGTTTGAAAAAATAATAAAAGGTTCCATTACCCCAGATACATAACCTATCGGGGCCCACAATGGCAAAGCAGCTAGATGTGTGATAGGCTACTAGGTGAGTGAGATAGAAAAGCTAACCTTTGGCCCCAAAAGCCTGGTAACTAGAAACCACTTCCACCACCGAGGATGGTGGTCCTCTGCAGCAAGCTTTGTGTTTGAAGTCTGAATGATTTTCTTTTGCAGAAGAGATTGAAAATATTCCTCACTGAGAGCTAAGAAACTTCGTCTGGAGGTTGACATTGCAATGAAAGGGTAAGTAGAGATAGAGGAAGAGAGAGACAGACAAGTGATAGATATATGGTAAATTGATATTCATAGATGATAGGTAATAGATGGATAAAAGATAGAAACAGATGATAGAAATGAAAGGATATTAGTAGATGCATACAGACATGGACACATAGGTTACAGTGATGGTGTGTTTGGTGCCAGATCTTAGGAACTCTTTCCCATAGCTTATTTTGATATATTAATTGAATGTTCCTTTGATGCTTGATTGCTTAGAGGGAGAAAGAACTAGCAAAAATTGTTCAGACCTAGATCTGAGACAATCTGAAGTTGTTAATGCTAAAAATGTCATTCTTCTCTTCCTAAAAATCAAACTAACAAAACATGTTTTAGAATCAGGGAAGTCAGAAAAATCTACCTCAAGTATTTTATTTTTGTAAAGGAAAATGCACATTGTAAAGCATGTATTTGGGTGTTTTCAGATTTTTGTTATGTATTACTGACTCTTTTATAGTAAGAAAATAAATGGAGTTATATTAGTCACAATACCAAGGAAGACCACCCCCTTTTTTGCATGTAAAAGATCTAAATTTCTTACAGCCCAGATGGACAAAGGCATGAGTGAGTGGCGAACAAAATGCCTGCCTTTTTTCTTCGGCAAAATTTCAACCATCCCTCTGAGCCATTGTCAAGCATGAAGTCCACCTCTTCAGAGAAAAGAACATTGTGACATTGTGGCAAGGGAGTTTAGATGCCATGACACTCAGACACCCACACACACACATACATACTAGAGACACAAGAAACACATAGAGAGACACAGACAGACACATATGCACAGATATATACACACAGAGAGAAACACATACATTCCCCCACACACAAAACACACACATGAGACACAAGAAACACATAGAGAGACACAGATACACATACACAGATATATACACACAGAGAGAAACACACACACCCAGACACACACACACACACACACACACACACACACACACAAAAAAAAAAAAAAAAAACAAAAACAAAAAAAAAACACATGAGACACAAGAAACACACAGAAAGACAGAGACACCTATACACAGACATATACATACAGAGAGAAACACACACACACACACACCAAACACCCCCCCCCACACACACACACACGAGACACTGGAAAGACAGAGACACAAGCAACACAGAGAGACACAGACACACACGGATATATACACACAGAGAGAAACACACACACATGCACACACACACACACATGCACACACACACACACACACACACACACACACAGAGAGACATGGTGTGCCTTTCTTCAGCTCAAAAAGAAAAAACAAACCAAAAAACAAATCTAAGGATCCTTTGGGCTTGTGATCCCTAATTCATGGATTTATCCCCTGGATCTGGAGCATAACAGATTGGAGTCCTTCATTCAAGGAGCAGATGGCTGTAAGTGAACTTTACAATGGACAGTGCACAGTGGTATGCAATGATATTACACTCCCTATAGAATTAGCTTGTTTTACTGCACCACAGGAGCCTGAACTCTAGATGGGGTCCCTTTGCAAGGCAGAAGAAATCACACACCCCTGACTTTGTATCTCACACATATGTCTATAGGACAGCAGAGTTCACCTGATGAACTCTGTCCCACTTTGACAGGACCTCTTGTCACAGGAGAAGACCATGCTGCAGGAAGTACAGCTCACTATCTCTTAGCCAGATGAACATTTTAAAGACTGAAACCTTTTTTTCCTCCAGCAAAAGTCAGGTTAAAAAGACAAGAAGTGCCTGCAAAAGATAAGATGGTGCATGGTGGATTCATCTTTCTTAGAGGACAGAAGAGGGAAATGACTGTAGCTTCCAAAGCAGAAGTCTAACCCTAACCTAAAGGAATTTCTCCAGATGTGTTTACAGCAGACTTGAACTCAAAGATAAAATGCATAGGATTCCCAACACTCTCTACATGTTTGACTAAAACTTCCATTTTAAAATAACTACTTTAAAGACTTCAAATGAGGACTGTATAATTTTAGTGAACAATAATTTAATTCTAAAAAAATCAGTTTGGGAAAATCAATTCCTAAAGTAGAAATAATACAACACATGAAAATGGATGTTGCTATCACAGTGGAAACAATTCATTTACCTTTCTTACAGAAAAAGTGAATTTTAAGATCAGTGATCATAGAGTGTTATTTCCTTGGTGTTTTTGTTTTTTGTTTTGTTTTGTTTTTTTATCTGGGGTTTTGTCAGTAACAAATGACAGGAGCCAACAATTATGTAGCAAAATGAAGTAGATACTTTGGTTTTGACAAGAAGGCAAAAGAGGAAAGACTTTTGTGCCTGGAAGTTATTAAGTAATAATTTCAGAATTTTGAAGTCATTAGGTTTGGCTTTGGAGACAGTCTTGTTTTATTTCTTTAGCCAAATATGCATCATGGCCAAGTAATCTTCAAGATGGTAGCAATATCACCATGAAAATACAAGCAAAAAAGAAGCCCAGATAAGACTCTGCAATGAGTGGAAATGGTATGGGATAGGCAGGGTGTTAGTGTGGGTCAGGGGAGGAGAGGATGGAGAGGAAACTGGGATTGACTTGTAGAACAATCTTGTTTCTAATTTAAATAAAATAATGGAGGGAGAAAGACTCTGCAGTGATATAGCTAACACCTATTGGAAGAAAAGAAGGCATTAGGCTAGAGAAAAAGAAGTGTCTTGTGATGCTGCTGGTATGGTGGATATAGTGAGAGATGGAGAGGATAGGAGCAGGTAGGGGAATGTTTAAAAAGTGTTTAAATAATATTAGCATGTACAGTTACATTGCTATAACAATTTGAAAATGTATCCACCAAATTTCCTTGGCCTTCTTTAGTTATGCCTTGAAAAAATATCCGGTTATGTCCCTGTAATTAAACACTTGCCACAACCCTTTACAATAGTTCAGATGCAGGACAAATACAGTCCTGTGTAGCTCTGCATATGTAAGCATCTCAATTACTGGGTCTCATGTGTCCTGTACTATTTAAAAGGAAATTAATTTCCCCTAACATTTTTATCACTGTTTTAAATATGTCCTCATCCTAAAACATTACAGGTTTTAAAAGGAATCTTCCTTTGAAAGCCCACTTTAAGGCCCTCCAAGGAGGTGACTAAAGTGCTTCCTCCCACTATGTGCAGTTCCTCAAGGCAAAACAAAGATATGTGTTTGCGTGTGTGTGTGTGTGTGTGTGTGTGTGTGTGTGTGTGTGTGTGTGTGTGTGTGTGTGTGTGTGTGTAAGAAGTACTCCATTGAACTGAATGTCTTCCTTCCTGACTCCCTCAGCAACTCCTCTTAATGAACAGAAAGAAAAATTTAGAATTTGATCAATAAAATGACACAGAGTCTGAATCCCGACCAAGAGCAAAGCTGTCTTCACTTATCAAGAAAATGGAAAAGTCCAATGTGCTGTTTACTTTCCGTTGAGAAATGAGCAGAGAGCATAGTTAGGAGCCCTCCCCGACCCCCTCCCCGACCCCCTTCCTGCTTCCCCCACCCCCAGGAGCTGTCTCCACACACCTCCTTTCTTCCTAGCAGCACTAGCAAACTAATTCCAAAGAGCCTCTTCACAGCAAGAGGGAAAAGAAGCCGCCCTTGATGCCCCGAGGGAATCTCAGCAGCAGTGAATGAACAGGCTGGCAGGTCTCTAGGCGCGGAGACCTGCCCCTTGGTGTTTTGCTATTTCTGGAGAAAGTAAATAACAGGAGATACTCATTTTTTCCAGTCCATTCTACAAGAGTCTCATGTATCCCTGTGTAGAAAGCTTTCTGGGAAAAAAATCCCATGTACAGTTTCAAACGCCAGCTGAACATTCAAAACACATTTTAAAACAGACGCATCTGGGTGGCTGCATTATTTATGATTTTGGTCATCTTCTCTTAAGATGGGTTTTGGCATTTTCTTATTGAGCAAGTAAGCCTGTTATCAGGAGAAAAGAAAATGTCCACGCACTTAGACCTGTTTTCACAAGAAGCTTACCCGTGTTTGGAAGGTTTGCTACGTTATACAACCGAAGTGAATATGTCAAAACTCTGCATCTTGTCTCTAAATCTGTATTTCGCGTCACTTTACTACATTTATCAACTTTCTCGGGCCCGGTAAAGGTTAAAATATCATGTTTGGAGTTACTGAGTTTCTGTTTTGAAAATATGTTTAAAGGTAGCAAGAACTAGATCCAAATTAGAATTCTAAAGCTTCGAAGTTTTACATTTGAAGAAAGAATCCCAGTTACCTAGTCAGCCACCATTTTAAGCAATAAGCTTGCTCAAAATAGATAGATAGATAGATAGATAGATAGATAGATAGATAGGGTAGGGGAAAGCCTGTTTTTTTTGTTTTGTTTTTTGTTTTGTTTTGTTTTGTTTTCTGTCACAAAGAGCTGAAGACTGGAGTCCTTGTTAGGAGCATGTTAGCCATTTAGCTTTGGGCAGCACAGCACTGAGACTGTCACAATTGTGAACAGCAAGGCTATTGTAATTATGACATCGAGTTGGGATTTTCGATATCACTTGGAATTCTTTATTTATTTATTAATTTGTTGGTGAATTCTCTGTTGATGTTTTAAAATAATTTGTATATACCTATTTAGAGTATCTTTCGGGAAAAATACCTCTTTTTAAGCAATAATTTGGGGAAAAATAAGAAACCATTTATTGGAGATTTGAAAAACCCAGAATGTTGCTATGTGGTTCTTAATCACTAAGCGTCAACGAAGTTAATGTTTTCTTTAAAATTTCTTCTTAATACTAAATTTTCCTTATCAAGTCCTTAAAACCGGACCTTTTACATAGCTAATCTTTTAATCTCCGTTTCGTTTTACGGAAAGAAAGCCATCTTCTGGGTCGGAGTGCTGGGTGCCCTCACCCCTTGTATATGACATTCAAAAAACATTCTTTCCAGTTAACATTTTTGATCAGCCGTTCTGAAATCACCACTCTGCGATCTAGAACGCCTAAAATAAAATTTCAAGAATTGTGCTGGAGACCAGGAGATCGTCAGCATCTGCCCGCTGGATCGGAGGATAAACTTGGGGATGGGGCCGGGAGATGCAGGTGAGCTCTGGGGAGAAGAAAGGTTGAAAAGAAGCCTAGGAGCTGTCCTGCAGGTACGGTAACCTTCTAGTCCCAAGACCTCTTAGCTGGTGTGGTGGAGGAGGGGAAGAGTTACACGCCAGAGATCTGAAAAAAGGCCCGAAATCTTTATCTGGAATTTGTATACCGCAAGAACGCGGAGGGAAACAGTGTTCAATCTGGGTTCAGACCCAAAGAGCGACGTTTTGTTTTGCATTTAAATGAACTCAGTGAAGCAAACAGAACTATCTCTCGTGCTCTGATAGTCTTGCCCTGCTCCTTGGTATCGCCACCCACAAGTCTTTATGCCGCGGGTGTCTCTATAGGTGGATCTTGGAGGAGGGGTGGCCCCTGAAAGCTGAAGCCAAGTCCTCAACTCCCGGCACCGATGCCAGACTGAAGGCTGGAGGCCCTGGGACGCAGCTGAGCTGCTCAGCTCACTCCCGCCCCTAAGCACAGAGCTCATTAACAGGTGGAATCACACCCCGAGAGCCCTAGATCCTGCCTGCCTCCATAGAAACAAATCCGTCAGACTCACAACACCATATGGGCTAGGTCAGGGCCTAGCTTTTGACGTGCACTGCCAGAGGCCCGCACCACCCGCGCACCTATCTGGGTACTCCTCCTTTTTCACTTGTGCACTTACAGCACAGCCCCATTTCTGCAGCATCCAACACACGTACACAGCCGCGCACACCCGCCCTCCTCTAAGACACTGGGGCCGCTTCTCTAACAAGCCTGTTTAGAGTGGCCTAGCATAGCCAACTCCAGTGCGTAGGACTTAAAGAGAACCTGAGCCCTTTCAGACCTGGAAAACGCTGCAGTCAGCTCTACTGCCTGGAAGGCGTGTCCAGCGTCAAGGAGACGCCCCCGGGGAGTTTCCAAATTCCCCAGGGCGGGATAGAACCATGCGAACAGGAGCAGGGAGACCCAACCACAGACACCCTCAGCATTACCGGTTGGCAGCCAGCCGTGATGCGATATATCCACCCGGAATCTGGGTGATGATATAGCCCCAGAAGAACGAGCCATGAATCATCCCCACGGTTTCAGGGTCCCAGTTGAATTTGGCTTTCTATAGGAAAAGAGGGAAATCACAAAGAAACAACAGGTCAAGGGTGGCAAGACAGAGTAGCGCACATAATTCCTTTTCGGTGGTTTGTGCGCCATGAACCTTCAAACACGCAGGGCATTTTCTGCCATACTGGGGTCAGGGGCTTAATTTTCGTTTTGTAACAAAATTGCTTCTGACAAGAGGGACTCCTTTTAAAACGGTCTTGTGATTCACAATGAAGTAAGGGCTCCCCAGGCTTCCTGCCGCATCGGACTGTTGTAAGTGAACCTGGGACCTCCTCAATTAGTACCAAGGACTCTTAGAAGCCCTGTCAAAGACATTTGGACCCCAGAAAGCGATAATGGCTGAGGCTCTTTTGACTGTTGCAGTAAAGTGGAGTGACTCCCAGAATGGAATGCAACCTTCCGGATGTACACAGGAAAAAGAAGACCACAAGGGGTTGGAAAAGGTGTCTCCCCTAAATCTGGATGCGCAGGACAAAAAAGATTTGGGGACAGTCTCCCCGGGAGTCTGGAGAAGTCATGTGGTGGTGGTGAGGTCACTGTTTAAAGCTTTGTTTCCGAGCTGTGCGAATGTTAAGGCCTGACTCCACCCACACCACACTGGTCCACATTACAAGACGGGCCTCTCTAGAAACCAGAGCTAAATGCTTGCAAGTTACTGTAAAAGTCCAAGTTTTTGTCTTACCCAAGAAACTAGGAATACCATTTTCCTCCCTTGCAATGAAAATTTCCCGGGTATCCTGGGCTCCAAGGGGGCCCAGGGACTCTAATTCGGCTCCTCAGAATGTCCCCAAATCTGTGACCAAACTAAGCTGTTTTACACTTTCTCCTGAAAGATTTCTGTGACCTTCAGCGGGCTCTCACCGCCAGACATCCCTCAGGAATACACACTTTAAGACTAAGGTAGTGTGCACTCTAGTGAACGCGGACTCCCCTATCCAGCAGGTCCTCTCCTGGCTGGAGTCCCTTCCGAAGAATGGTTAGTCAAACCTAATATACATATGCGGATTTGATTGTGGGGCTTGCTGTTTGTTTTAGTTTGATAACTAAACATGTTTTTTCCGGGGGAGGGGTGCTGGTGATCTGAAGGAAGCCAAGAGAACATTATAATGTCTTGCAAATGAGGGACGAAATGCAGGGATCACCGAGATAAAGGGAGATAACAGCACTCTAGTGGACCTTTCTAGAATGGCTGGACAGAGGGAAGGTTTAGACAGTAAGAAAACCTTCCTTTTTCAGGGGGAGGGGGAGAGGGAGGGGAGGGGAAGCAGGCTTAGACCAGTGACCAGCGGAGGGAGTCCAATGCCCACCTCCTTGATAACTTTGCCTCCGCGGTGGATGGTGCTGTTGTTGACCATGTCCACAATGGCCACACCCAGGTTGCAGCGGATGCCAAAGGAGATGCAGAAGCCGAGGCCGCTCATGATGGCTATGATGTAGCGGCGCGGCAGGCCGAAGCAGGTGCAGTCGCACAGTGGAGCCTTCTTCTCAGGCACCTCCAGGGGCTTGCCATCCTCTGTTAGCTCAATGGTCTCCCGGGTGTCTTGCTTCTTCTCCAGCACCCTGAGCATCAGATTAGGAAGCAAGGACGCCTATGGTTAGGCACCTCCCCCGGGTAGTGTAGCGGGACAAAGATGTCCTAAGATTAATTTTTCTTAATCCTCAGGAGCTGGGGAGTTGGGCTCTGACCTCTTTCCTGCTGAGGAGTTAGAATGCGGGCAATACAGAGCTTAGGAGCTCTTAAATTCTGTGAAATTCTACGCCTTCCTCTCTGGGCAGCAGCTCCCTCAGGCCTAACTCAGTGAACCCCAATTCTATCACCTCTGTCTCCATTCATCTACAGGCCCCATTGGACCTAACTTTTGAGGGCACAGGGTGAAAGGGAGAGGGTTGGTAGAGGAATGCCTACTGCAGGATGCCCCCCAGGCTCCTAGTTGCTTTAATCCAGGCTACTGCGGGTCCTTTCTGCGGGGCTACTGTGGGGCTTGACAGGTTCAGAGGCAACTCTGTCCAGGTGCAGCTGCTTGAGGACCACCTCCTCCTTCCTTCCCCTCACTACACCCAGACTGCAAATCCTTTCCTCACCAGTGGTTACCCTGCCAGTCATTTCCCAATCCTTTACCAAAGTGTACCATTTCACCACTCCCTCCTCTTTGCGCTCTCTCTCTCTCTCTCTCCCTCTCTCTCTCTCCTCTCTCCTTCCCTCCCTCTCTTCCTCCTCTCTTTCCTCTCTCTTCTCTCTTTACTCCAGTTAGAAACAAAGGCCTCTGCAGCATATGCCTGACACTTCAGCTTCCTTCCTACAACATGAATAATTAATCATTCACAAGCTTGTGTCATTACTATCTCAGTTACAACACACTGAAAAATATCACGGGCCCATTTCCACACACAGAAAATGAGATTCCAAGATTTACCAAGTGGTGCCTACATCACCATCTGTACCACTAAGAGGAAATCTCATTTTATTTCATAGGATTTCACTCTTCTCAATCAATTCTGATTCTGGAAGCAGTGGAGAAGGAAAACAGAATTGGAATGCTAGAACGGCCTTGTGAAAAGGTGGTGTTGTTCTCATACCTACCATATCCACAAAATTTCTATTTTTTAAAATAACAGGGTAGAAAGTGATAGCTATCTCTCATTGAGACTGGTATTTTTGATATTTAAACAGTGTCTTCACTTACAATTGGCAAACATTTCCTCAATCCATCTTGTAGTTACTTTCAATCCTGTACCCACCATTAAATGGCACACCATTGCTTACACACACACACACACACACACACACACACACACACACACACACCACAGGTGAAGCCTGTGGAATTCCTGGCATGTATAGCTTGGAATATGGCTGTCAAGAAACTTGAAGATATCTTGCAAATTCTATCAAATTCCACTGCAGAATGGGTCATTAAGGTGTCCATGACTAGGCTTCATGGATGTTTATCACAGATATGCAAATCAAGTAGCAGAAACACTGTATTTCTTTCTGCAAAGAAGAAATTAAGGGATTTGATGCTTTTTGACTTGGCTTTGTATCTCTGCATTTGCTGAGTTGAATTCTGCACCTGAATTTCCCACCTCACAGCACTCTCTGAACAGCTGCAGGACTGCGGCATCTATTGCCGCAGAGCTTCGTGATGGTGTCTACTGAAGCCCACCGGAACCAATCCACTTGAAAAATAGAGATGTACATTGGTCATCTTGGTTACAATTCTCATGGTTAGCCAAGGCTTCAGTTTCCAAATGTGAAAATGAATCCTTTTCAAAATCCATTTTCCTGCTGTGTCTGCTGTCTCATTTATTTTGCTTATGTCATTAACAAAAATAGTATTCATAGAAGATATAATACATCTGGCAGGACCAGAAGTCATGAAGACTAGAGGATGATTAGTGTAGTGATTACAAGAAGGACAGCATTTAAATTTTTTCTGTTACTTTCAAAGTAATCTTGCAGTTTACAATTCTTTTTGTTCTTAAATTACTGTGACATTTCCCACATAAGAGATAGATTCCATATATATATATATATATATATATATATATATATATCAAAAAAGAATGCATACAAAACATTTTAGGTTCAAGAGGGAAGCATCAATGATAATTTATTGATACATTTTGATCCTGTTTCAGGCAATATAGAATTTCTCATGAGAGAGTCTTCACTATATTGTGCAGCTGAGATCTGAACTTCTTTTTTTTTTTGTCATTAGTCTTTGACATTCATTTTTTAAAGGGGTTTGGCTTTTGTTATTCACTTGCCTGGATCAAAGGAATTTAATTTGGGGAATTTAAATGCAAAAAACTGCAGGCTTTCCGAACAGGTGTTGAATGAATATTTCAGGATTGCAAGGAAGATTAAGAGCTGGACTGGAAGACATGAGAATCCCCAGGTAATGAAACAAAATCACACACACACAGACACACACACACACACACACACACACACACACACACACACACACACACACACGACAGGTTCATTTAATGCCACATTCTTGCATTCATAAGCAGGTTTCCAGTGGAGCCTTGGTTCAGCAATGAGAAACAAAAAGACTTTCCCACCATCTCTCTAAATAACCAAGATTTACAGACATGGCCTTGCAGATTCTGTCACAGTGAGCCCCAGGTGAGAATGGGGTTGCTTTCTCTTACCTGTAGATCTGGCCGAGGGATTTTCCAGCAAAATTCTTTATCCCCTCTTTTCCGGGGGCCAAAATCCTTTGTTTTACCGACTCCATTCTTAGAAAGACTGGTGTCCAACCTTGCCAGATTTAAATTGTGATGGCTATGAAAGGCGAGTTCTGCTCATAGTCTTAGTCGGTTAAGGTGGAGCTTTTTCTTCTCAGCAAACAGAGGTGAGCTTTCTAGCAAGGCTGTGAACTGGAGAGGGGAGAGAGAGCAAGAAAGAGAGTACAACAGAACAGCTGCATGCAGCCCACGGGTTTCCTAATAGGAGAATTGGTACACAGAATCACAAAGTCTCATTGGAAGGGGAGGATCCGGTGGCCGAGGGCGCGCGCAGTGCCGTGGTATTTGGGCGGGTGCTGATGAGTCCCCTGTTCTGGAAGTCAGCTCACTGAAAAACAACGTAAATTCCCAGTTTTGAAGGCTTATTGCAATCAAATCCGCTGGCTATTAATCTGAGGGACGAGAAACGTCATCGAACCCTTGTGTTAGGGAAAAATCAAAAGAACCCTACTGTTTAAAGCTGTGACTTTGCTGATCAGAACTCATAGCTCTCAGAACCCTTGGGAGCTTCCCAGGCCTCAGGTGAGCGATGCTGCTGTTAGCTTCCTGCCTTAGCGTGGTCTCCTCCCATCGCGCCGGCGTAACTGTGCTCTGCCGCAGAGTGGCAGAGTCGAATTAAGACTGAGGTTAGCTGCTTTTTGTGAACGTGCGTGAGTAACAGACACACAGCTGTGATTTAGGGAGCGTCAGGGGAGGCTATCCAAAAAAGCTGACCGCACCCGTTAGCGCGCGCGTCGCAGCTGAACATTTCAGCACCACGGACAGAGGAAGTTCAGGAACCCAGAATGCCGCTTTTGGCTAGCCAGCTTGCCAACTTCCTAGGGGAGCTGGGCGGATCGCCCTGACCAAGGGCCTTTCTAGGGCTCTTCAGGAACGGATGCTATGGAAACCAAGTGGGGAGATGTCATCATCTGCAGAGTTCTCAGGAGGAAGGCTGCATTTGGGTATGCAAGTCAGGAGGGCTGTATTAAGCATTGACAAGTTACTCTGCTTGGTCAGCTTGTCCATACCAGCTCTGACAACATGGTGGGGGAACCAACACTGCAGAAGCTTCCAGCAGTGTGGTATCCAGATGAACACCTGGTCTCCCTTGGATATAAAGGATGTGTTTATGGGATGTGTAATAATATTCTTGTGTGTTTGATTCCATCCCTAAGACGAACAAGAAAGGATGTAGAGAGAAAGAAATTGAGGGAGACAAAGAAGATGTGGGAGAAAGAGGATAAATAGAAAGAAAATGACAGCTGTGATCTTAGAGTACTCTGTTAAGTAAAGACAGGCAGTTTGATATGAACTCTCCGGAATTCTAAGCTGTTTTAAATTAACTAGTATACAGCACACTACTGAATTATCTCCATACAGGTAAAATTTATGCCTATACTTATACTTGTCAGCAAATACTAATGGATAATGTTTTAAAATTTATTTCAATATACTTGCACTCTATTGAAATCTCATTTTTCGCCTTTATGATACCTTCTCCCAATGGGGAGGAGGCTATTTTTGCTGCTGTTCTTTGTTATGGGAAATGGTCACACAAGGTTTTCCATCTTGGTTGCATATGTATAACATAAGTGAGCTTACTTCATTAAGCAAAACAATTAAATAGTGCCAAATTAATGTAAATTATTAATGCTGTTCACATGGATTATAACCCTCTTAGATGCAGTTCAGGCAAGAGCTTATGAAACAGACTGGCCTTGAGCTACATCCCCAAGGTCAAACTTTCCATGCTATTTAAACCAACCGGGGAAGGGGGTTTATATAGGGACTATTGAATTACATTCTGAAGGTATAGCTGTACATGCAGCATCATGTAAGAATATCCTTATATATTCTTACAATATAAGAATAACATTTCAAATGATATGTAGAAATGTATTTTCCAAAGACAGAGATGAAAAAATATCACAAATAGCTAAAACACTTTTGCAATTGTTCAATACAATGCTGGTAAAATTATATTTCACTAGGAAGTATAGTTGAGAAAGGGTATCAGTCACATATCTCTGTTATTTTGGTACATATGCATTATGTGAATGTATTATATGTTACATTAAATATATATTTCAAAATATGTGAAGTCATCTTCAAAAAGATATCCCTGGAAGGCCACTAAATGCTCTGTACTTCCATAGGAGATTGTGTATAAAGAAAAAAATTTCTTATCAAATTGTTTCATCACAAACAAAATTTCATGCCCCTCAGAACATGGTTGTCTTTCAAAATACAGGTTTCACAAATCCTTAGCTACTGAAGTCTCTGAAATGAATTCATTTAGGACTATCTGTGCCCTTTTCATTGTGGAAGTTTATGAAAAATGGAAGTTACATTAAATATCTGTGAGGCTGAGATGATGATGCAAAAGTGATTCTCCTAAGCATTTCTCAGTTGACTAGAAGTCAAAACCACCAAAAACCAAGATGGCTGCATCATTCATATATATTCCAAGCAATAGTACTCTGGCATGATGATATTGCTTCTAGAATAAATAATTGCATTCATTGGCATTGAGAAATACTATCTAGTTTTTCCTCCTTTTCCCAGAAATGGTCTCAGTGTCTGAATTGAAATAAGAGCTAATATTGATTTCTTCATTCTAAAAACATTTGTTGAGAGCCGAGAATTGCACTAGGCTGGAAACATCTCTTTAAAGATCTCAGAAACCACGTGGCAGATACACATACATTTCATTAAATATAATTATGGATAATATTAGACACAATAAAAAATAGTCTCTGTGTAAAGGTGTACGGGAAGCATTTTAGGAGGCAAGGCATCCTTGTTTGTCTTAATATTTAAAAGAACTTAGAAAATGATGACAGCCCAGTGGCCAGGGAAGTTGTACAAAGAGAGCTGGTAATACTTGGAGAACATTTCCATCAGTGGAGAGATTAAAGCATAGTCATGAATAAGAGGAATCACCGAACAGTGAAAATTATAAGAATTGATGCTCAGTCTCCATAGTCTGAGTGTGCCCTCAGGCTCTGCTCACATGAGTAGCTGGTCCCATCATAGCACATCTATTTACCAACTCAACAGATTTTCTTCAGCCTTTTTAATGTGTTCCAAAATCCCAGACACTGACCATAAACTCATTGGGCCCTAGTGAATTCATTAGATTCATCTTTAGGCAAATATATGGTAATACTTATGAATATGACTTAGATAAAAGCATTCATTTCTATGGACACTCTCCTTTTCCCTGTGAATTAATAGTATATCAAATTTTAACCATCTCCTCTATTCCACCATTAGCTTTCCCTCTGAGAGCATACCTCCTTTCCTACAGGGTTTCATTAATTTAACTCATGTGCATAACTGATTATAGTTTATGAATGGTTCACACTCAGATGACCTCATTCATCCCTGGCAATTCTCTGAACTGAAATTGATTTTTACTCCCATTTTCTAGAGGATAAGAATGAGGTCTACAAATTGCAGTAAACTGTGTACCTGGTAATGAAGATGAGGGAGCTGTATAGGTTGTAATACTCTCCCATATTCAGAGATCCTGTTAAAATAAAGAAATAATTCAAGAGGTCCAGCTGGAGTCCCAGATGAGGCAAATTTCTAAGGCACATCTCTCTCTGGATCATACTTTGAACACCAGCACCCTGGAGAATGCAGCTGAGAACAGCTGTTTTGGGGTTGGCTCAGATTGTATTGCTGTAATCAGAGGCTCAATGACTCTAAATAAAAAAAAAAAAATCCATTTCCCATTGTTACAGGGAAAGGTTTATAGTAGGTTATCTCTATCATGTCTTCCTTTTGCAAAATCACTTTCTATTTTTTATTGATGAGAATTGTTTGTTTTGCTCCCCCTGTAGTAAGATGTTTCAATATTTAAACTTTCTTTTAATAATAAGATATGCACAGGGTAACAAAAATAATCCTTAAAAGCAGGTTTCTTTTTGAAAATTCTATTTTTTTATATAGATGTATTGCTTGTCTTTGACTAGATAGGTATTCATATGTGATTGTTCAAATAACTGTATGCATGGATACCTTGATATTTACATAAGGGATTACCCACAGCAATGAGGCAGGTTTACATTTGTTTATGTGAGGAAATACTTGCAAGGATTATTTAAATGTCTTGCAAATGTTGCCCTCTGGTGGAAGGATATGTTATCACATTAAAAAAATCATAACCCTTAATTATGTAATTTACACTATTTGCTCTTTTTATTTTCTTTTGCTTCTTCCTTTCTTATTCCTTTCCCTGTTACCATTTGTTAAAATTAAATCTACAACTAAAATTATAGAGTTTGTCTTGTAGACAATGTGTTTGCTATTGTCATACTGATTACTAAATTTCTGCTGTATACTAGTTAATTGCTTGAGTATCTCTCACTTGAACACAAAGCAAATTTCACTGTGATGAGGTCGAGAAATGCCAGCTAACCCTACACAGGGGATGGTTTAAAATGGGACTGCACAATAGATTATATTATGTTTCTCTTGTAGGCTGTGCTTCCTCCCATATCACTGTATACACATTTGTGTGTGTGTGTGTGTGTGTGTGTGTGTGTGTGTGTGTGTGTGTGTGTGTTGTGTGTGTGTGTGTGTGTGTGTATTATAGACATCCTGCTTGGCATCATATTGGAAGTCATACATAAATCATTTCTAGGGGTGTTGTAATCACAAGTCAAAATTATCAATTCTCCAAGTATTTTAAATGGAACATTTGGTTTGTTGTAGACATTTAGCGCTACTATGGTTCCACCCTTTGCTTGATCACAGTAAACTCATGAGCTCAGTAAGAAAAGCATGAGTGCATATTCTCAAAGAGAGAAATACATTTCAGTGCTTTCTGACAGCACAGCTTTGTTTGCTTCTGGATGCTTAAGTAAATGCTCACTGTAATAACCCCACTACTTTCAGGTTTAGGCCAAGTAAGCTCCAGGATTCCACTTGGCTCTTTTCTTATCAAGGGTTTTTAAGTGGACAGTTTTTAGTTCATCTTTATTTACTTCTACTCTGCAGCATTATCCTCAGAGACATTTTAAATAAGTTATTATGATACAGTTTCTTGAGTGACAGAAATAGAAGAAATAATTCATTTTGGGTTTCATGTACAGAGCACAACTATGCTGTTGTGTTAAGTGGCCTATCATAAATTTTCTTTTGATTTCTCTGTCATCTGCCCAAATAAAAATATGTAAGCAGGGAAAGTTAAATAAATATACATTCCTGGGGCTGGGGAGATGGCTCAGTGGAATTCTTGCTGTTCTTCCAGAGGACCAGAGTTCAGTTCCCAGCACCTCCATTAGGTAGCTGACAACCAACCACCTGTAATTCCAGTTCCAGGGGATCTGACACCATCTTCTAGCCTCTGCAGGTATCTGCACGCACATGGATATGTACACAGAGAAACAAACACATACATATAAGTAAAAATAACTCTTTAAAATATGTATTCTTGCCTTGGCTATATATTTTAATCATGAAAAATATATGCATACAATCACATGTAAGACATATCCTTTTTGTATGACCCAAATCTGTATGTATGATTAAAAGGAATTAGACATCTAATTCTTTCTATACTCCAGGGAAAATTAACTTACTTCAGACTATGCCCCTGGGCCTAGAAGAGCCCATGTTTTAAAGCAAACGGAAAACACTAGCAGAAATAATAATATCCTTTATGTTCCATGCCAGAAAAGAGTTTCCAGGTTTTAATTCCTCAGTCAATCGTTCTCTGCACAGAGCCTGGTGATAAGTTCCAAGACAACATTGAAATCATTGGTCTCTTTGAACCCCTAAGAAGTATTTCCTTACAGAAAAAGTTATGATCACATAAAGATTGACTTGTGGAAAATAAGATTAAAAAAGAGGTACAAACTATATAAATATATAAACACATTCCCTTTATTAAAGATACTAAGGCAGAGGTCATCATGGCTTATGACATTTCTGTCTGGTTGTCTTTCTTCCTTCCTTCCTTCCTTCCTTCCTTCCTTCCTTCCTTCCTTCCTTCCTCTCTCTCTTCCTTCCTTTTTTGAAATAGGCAAGTAGCCTTGACTGGCCAGGAACTCACTTTGTAGACCAGGCTGGATTTGAACTCACAAAAATTCACCTGCCTCTGTCTACTGAGTGCTGGAATTAAAGGCACATTCCACTGTGCTTGATGCTTATGGTGTTTCACAGATGAATAAAAAGAGTGAATTACAAAGATGTGTTGGTATTTGGGTGTGACTTTCTTTCCTTCTAGATTCTGCAATAACCTTATTCTCTCTCTCTCTCTCTCTCTCTCTCTCTCTCTCTCTCTCTCTCTCTCTCTCTCTCTCTCTCCCCCCTCTCTCTCCATCTCTTCCTCTCTCCCTCTCTGTCATCATATATTGACATGTACTACCTTCCCTGAAAAAAAGTTATCCAAAATTATTGAAAGCTTCTACCTGTCAGTCAACATCTAGAGAGTTTGTAATTTATACTCTAACTTCTACATACTTCAACAACTGACTACAGAGTGCCCAACCGCAAGTGATGTATCTACTATGCAACCCCTACACCCAAGTCTTAGGGAACATTGTGGAAAGGGGGCAGAAAAATGGTAAAAGTCAGAGGACAAAGGTGCCTTTTGTGAAACAGTATCTTCTATATATGACAGAGAAGCTGCATCTATGAAATATTAATAATATGGCTGTCTAATCAAGACCTGAACAATAAGGATACTATTGGCATGCAGCTGTAAATAGGTAAATCACTCAAGCCCTCACCTTTAGATGAAGAATTACAACAAATCAATGGCTTCTGAGAGAGAGATGATGTAGGTTATACAATCTCAAGTATCCAGCCCTAAACATATGTACAAATGATCAACACTAAACTTGTCAGTTTATACACACACACTCACACTCACACACACCATATATACCTATATTTAAAGAAGAAGTCAAAAAATTGAGAGGCAGTTGGGAGGGATACAGAAGAAATTCAAAGGAAGACAGAGAAGGGTATAAGTGATGTAAACATAGAACTCATCTATGAAATTCTCAAATAAAATTCAAACAAAATAAATAAACGAATACACCATGGAAAGCAGAGAGTGGAGGTCTTTCCCACATTTAGAATAATTATAGTGATATTCCCAAACCAAAGATTGAAATAAATAATTTTATTATAGAACATAAATGTAACCAGGTTGTAAACATCCTCTAACCATAACTAGAAAAAACAAGGTCTTCAGAGTGGTGTTGATATTTCTCTAGCTGCTGCACTCTAGTGGCAATAAAAAAAACAAAGGTTACTTCAATTGGTCCAGACAAATGACTCATTGCAACGAACTTGTGCAGGTGGGGCTGATTGAACAAAAAGGTATAGTGTGTGACAAATAGCACATCTCAAAGTGCTAGGACAAATGAAGAGGTGTTGGAGAGGCAGGGAAAATGGGCGAGCAAGGTGGTTTTGTTTGTTTGTTTGTTTTATTTTGGGGGTGTTTCTTTTATTGGTGACACTTAAGGGGTGAAGGGTGGATATGGAGGAGTTGGGAGGTGAGTGGAATAGAGGTGCATGCTGTGATATTCCCAAAGAATCAGTAAAGCATTATGTTTCTTTAAAAAAAATTAGTAAAGTTACTTGAAAGTGATGGCTGAACAGGTTTCCAGGAATGCTAACATTTTATGCAGGAATTTGTCCTAGAAAGATGAATAATCTCATCAACAAGTCATGATAGATAAGGTGTGCCACCACTGGCATAGTATCTGCTTTGAAGACACATGCTTTGAAGACTTCAGAACTGGCAATGCACTAGAACAATTTCAATAGGGAGTGACAGTCCTGTCATTTATGCTGTAGAAGCAGAGGTAGAGGGATGATCAAGCCACACTGAAATGCAATCTTTAACTGGACAAAGCCAGAATTATTTTTAATTAATATTTTTGCCTATTTGAGTTAGATTTTCTTTATTTGTAGATCATCCTGATAGGTTACTATATTGATTAGTTTTTGCTATTAACTTGAAACAAAGTAAAGACACTTTTTGTGGAAGACAATGTGTGTGTGTTTGTATATGCATATGTATGGATTTATGTGTGTATGCTCTTGTCAGGATTTGTGTACATGTATATATGTACTTTTGTTCCTGTCTATGTATGTCTCTCTCTCTGTGTGCTTGCATCTCTGTGCATACATACATTTGAATGTATGTGTGCTTGCATATGTGTATATATGTGTGTATGTGCATGCTTATATATGTATGTAGGTGTACATGTGTGTCTTTGTGTACATATGTATGTATATATGCATTTGTTTATGTATATATGCTTATTGTGTAGGAGTGTAGTTCAGTATAAATCAGTGTGTAAAAGAATGAGTACCTCATGAGTTAGTTATATAATAGCTATACTTGCTGATTTTCAATTTTTTATGACTATGACTCTGTAGGCTTACTCCTCTGGAAGATGCAGTTAAATCTCTCCCTGCCCATCTCGTTTCTCTGTCTCGCTCTGTGTCTTTCCCTCCATCCATATAAGCACATTTGCTCTGGCCTATATTCTATTTTATTTTAAACCAAGCATTATCTGTACATAATGACTGCAACAATTAGTGGTAGGCTACTCTCCAGGTCATGTGATCCCATGACAGAATTTAAATTCCAAGCCCCACAACCCCTTTGCTGCTCACAGCCTACTCACAAGGTCACCCGGTTATTATGTCCTATCATGCACAGTGTTTCTTTTCCCTGGGCTTCATGACATCCTTCTGTTTGCTGGTGTTTTATAATGTTTCCTGCCCCCTAGTCCCATACTCAAAGAGAACATTAAGATTTCCCAAGTGTGATCAGATTATTGATGCTCTCAGCTCCACGTGGCCCACAAGATACTTCTCTCCAGATGCCCTCTGCTCTTCTGCTTTAATACAAACAAAACACTCATTAGTTGGGCTACTCTGCTGCCTATTTGGGGGGTCCTCATCATTGATAATCTTGAGAGATCACCCACCTCTTTTATGAATCAATTCCTCATGTTTGCTTTTCTACACCCTTCCTTGATGACATATTTTTGCTCATCTCTGGAATAAGGAACACAGGGGTAAAATATTTGGAACTGGTGTATCTGAAAATTGATTATTTTTCTGCCTTCACACTTGATTTTCTTGAGTCTATGAGTAGCAGTATTTTTTTGGTAATCTGTGGCCTTGCTCCATTGCTTTCTGCTTAGTGTTGTCTGTAGTAGCCTCACACTATGATTTCTGAAATTTTATGACACACCCAATAGTTTCATAAAAATTAAAAAAGAGCTCGGTTTTTGTTTTTGTTTTGTTTTGTTTGAATCTGTGCTTGTTACAAATTGCTTCCTGTCCTTCAAATCTCAAATGTTTTCATTAATCTATTTTATAATTTCCTTACCTCTGCCTCCCCCATTGTCTTAATTAGGGTTTCTGTTGCATCCAAACACCATGACCAAATAGCAAGTTGGAGAGGAAAGGGTTTATTTAGATTATGCTTCCATATTTCTGTTCATCACCAAAGGAATTCAGGACAAGAACTCAAACAGGGCAGGATCCCAGAGGCAGGAACTGATGCAAGAGGCCATGGAGGGATGGAGGTGCTGCTTACTGGATTGCTTGCCCTGGCCTGCTCAATCTGCTGTTTTACAGAACCCAGGATTATTAGCCCAGGAAGGCCCCACCCACAACGAACTGGGTCGTTGCTTACTGAGAAAATGCCTTACAGCTGGATCTCACTGAAGGATTTCCTCAACTGAGGCTCCTCTCTTTCTGATGACTCTAGTTTGTGTTGACACAAACCCAGCCAGTACACCTATTCTTTCTTAAGATTCTGTGAGTTAGACATCAGTCATGTTGAATTGGTCTTCAGTTTAAACAATCATTTTCTCTTCTATATATTTACCCTGATTTTTTTTTGTAGATTTCCATTTTTTTCAGGCCCATCGATTTTTAAGACTTCTGCATTGAGATTTTTAAGTTCCAAGATCTCTTTACTCTCTGAACCCCCTTTTCTTTTTTAAATTACTTTTTAAATTTATTCTTTGTGTCTGTCTTTCACATCATGCATTCCAATCCCACCCATCTCTCATCACCTCACATCGTCCCTCTGTCCTGGCAACCTCCCCTAACCAATAAAACAAAGTAAAAATTAAGATAAAAAAGGAAAAAGAAGGGGTAAAGAGGAATAAAGGGAAAAGTCTCACCATGGAAGTTGCAGCGTGACACAGTGAGTCATACAGTAAATCCCTTTACCCATGAATCTTTACAGGCAGGCCTTCATCACAAAGAATAATTGCTTTGGTTTGAAGCTCCTGGCCTCTGCTATACTGTCCACACTGAGCCCTCACTGGGACTCTTCCTGGACATCCCATTACTGCCCTATGTTGTGGAGATCCTGTAGCCCTAGGTCTGCAGGACTGTCCTCCTCCCCACCTGTGCTCCAGCAGATCACAGATGGGGTGGACATTGGGATGGGCCAACACTTAACCCTGTGAATCACCCTTTTATTTTTTTCAAGACAGGGTTTCTCTGTATTGCTTTGGAGGTTGCCCTGGAACTCTCTGTAAACCAGGCTGGACTCAAACTCAAAGAGATCCACTTGCCTCTGCCTCCCAATTGCTAGGATTAAAGGAGTGTGTTACCACTGCCCAGCTCACCCCTCTTTTTCTAATAACATATTATTCTCATTTGAAGGGGATACTACTTTTCTTCTCCCCATGAAAAATTTAAAACTTGTTGCTACAATTTAAACTCATGTTTAGACCTCCATTTCCATCAATGTCCCTTGGTTGCATTGTTTTAGATTATTCCAGGGTATTTTACTAAATGTCTAGTAGTTTTTGGCTATCGATTTTGTTTAAGAGAAAGGCAAGGAGGGCCTATCAAACTTGTCAGTCAGGTTGTTCCTGCAGCATTTCTGGTGCAGCCCAGTGGGTGGCAGGTGGTGGGTACCTTTTGTCTTTAATTTATGAGCTTCCCTCCATACAAGTCCTTCAGTCTTTTTCATAGAGAGGATTAGATCTTATGCAAACAGTTTTCTGGAAGCTAAGCAGGAAAGGGGCTGGGGGCTGGTTCTTCCCATTCATTCAGATTTTAATTTTTAGTGCTTTATTTCATTGAGGGATATCCTTTCAGATCCCTGTGTGCTTTGGGGCTCACATCTGTCTGTGCATCCATCCATAGAGATACATTTCCATTGCCTACCATGATTACAAGTCCATTTCCTTGGTTTTATAGGTTGGGAAATGCAAAGTTCCTTATACAGACATAGAAGTTAAATGTGGTGGTCCATGGCTGTACTCCCAGCACCTAGACTATGGCAGGAGGCTTTCTGGGAGAAGCTAAGTCAGAGGCCAAATAACAATATATAAATAACAACGAAAGACTGGGACAGTATGTCCTACTGACATCCCGGGGACAGCAGCCCTGACAGTGACAATTAAAACTCTTTCTAGTGTGTGCACAATCAGGCTGCTATTCCTAAAAGGCAGTAGGTTTCATCTTTCTCCACCTATGTCATCCCCCCATTTGTTCATTAGTGTACAACCTGTCAACATCTAGTCAAAATTTTTAGAATCTGTGACCTTGGAACTGCTCTCTTTTTTGTACCATTTTTAAAACTGCTGTACTGGGGCTGGAGAGATGATGGTTTCATGGTCAAAAGCACTTGTTGCTCTTCCAGAGTACCTGCAGTCAATTGACAGCCCCACATGGTGACTCACAAACATCTATAACTCCATTTACAGGGAACCCACCTCCCTTATGCCCACTGAGGGCACCAGACATGCATGTGGACATGCATGTATAGGTAAAACACCTACACATGAAACATAAAATAAAAATAATTTAAAAAAATCTCCTGTCTTGCTATTTTAGTAAGGTCCAAGGTGAAAATGTTCATAAATCCATAGGTTCAATCAATGCTTCAGATTTAATATGAAACAAACTGTTTGACTGGGTAAATCCTGAGGAAAGGCATGAGTTAGAAAAACCATTTCAATACTAGCCACAGCATGTGCAGACAGGGTAAGACTTAGGTCAGCTTCTATTTAATCTACAAATTTAACTGAATTCATGGGCCTGTGTATATGTGCATATACCATCAGACATAGCTAGATTTTTTTTCTAATAAAACAATCAATAGCAACAAAACAAAATCAACAACAACAAAACAATTCAATAGTTTCCTTTACTTTATTAAAGATATTTGTGTTGTTGACACAATTTGTTTTTATTTTCTTTTTTAAGTAACTATAGAAAGACAGCTAGATTTCTCCATTGGTAGCGCCTCCACATTAAGTGGCTAAGTACTGGCTGGGGACTGCAATCAAGTATTTAGCAGAGGATTGCTGAACATGTATAGAGGAGGACAAACATCTGCTCTTCTCCACACAGCCTGGAACCTCAGGCTGGGGAGCAATGCACTCATGGTGAGACTGGCTACTCACTCTAAAACTGGTCCTTGGTCACAGCCTTTTCTGCTATAACTGCTCCCTTCCTTGCATCCTTTTCAAGATGTTTACAGAGTTGAGAACAAGGAAGACCTCATGTGGAGCTCATATGCTCTGTACAAGCAGAAGTTTCTAGAACAATATCTATCACACCCAAGTGTGGTGTGACATTGATGGAAGTATTCAGAAAGTAGAGGAAACAAGTATATAATGACAGAAAGTTGTCCTTTGTGTTACTATGGGAGCACAAGCCAAGGTACTATGGACTCTACTTCATACGGAAAGTCTCAAAAGGTGCATTTGCGAAAAGGAAGATAGTCTGTTCAGATAATGACACAAATCAAGTAAAAGTCCAAATAATAATAATAACAACAAAAGTGCCACTGCAAACAAGACTCGGTGCTTGTGTAGGAAACATATATAGATTCACAGGTTCTTGTAACTTCCCTTGTTGGTGGACTCCTCCAAGGACATTCTCAGCTCACTTTTCTCTTGGGATCTTTTTCTGTAGGGATGAGCACTGTTAGAACAGAATCCATTGCTCTAGACTCTGCAGAAGGCTGAGTTGACTACATAACCAAGTTTTGGACAGAAGGGATACTCAGAAATCTAGACTTCACAGAAATATGCATGGAAGAGAGCAAGGCAAGTAAAGTTGCCATAGTACCCTCCTTATTTGGATACACATCTGTGTATCCATTGCTTTTAGCTGCCTAGGTGGAAATCAGTGTCACATCATTGAGTAATCCCATCTTAAACTATTTTAAGACATGGGATTGAGTGTTGTTAGGGGAAAGTTGATGGTGTGTCAAATCTTACCATATGTGGTAAAAGCTCAGAAAGATGGTGCTGAGCACTTGGCAGTGGTAGTGCTTCCTTGGTGGTGGATACAGTATTCATCTTGGTTTGCTTGGAGTTTCTTGTTTCACTACTGAAATGCTCATGTCCCTAAAAAGCCCTATAATCTCAGAGTCATGGACACTTGGTTACCTATAGCTATGGTGATGTTCCTGAAGCAAGTGTCAGTGCATTCTACTCCATTTTCTCTATATACATGCTATCACAGAAAAGATAATTTATAGGAATGGGGTTCCAAGAAATTGAATTCTTGTAGGCAAAGTCATGGATGAGTTGAAGGCACAGCAGTCTAGGAGATGAAACTTGAAAGAGAGCTAGAGGTGAGTTAGAACTTACTAACCATTGATTGCATGAGCTTATCAGCTCATTCATGAAGACCAAGCCCAAACAGCTTCGTGAGATCCTCCCGTCTCCTCTCCATCACTCATAATGAGGATTACCTTTCAACATGTCCTTTGGACATGAAATCCAGTATTCAAACTATAGCATAGTGGAAACAGTCCTTGGATTTAGTGCTTCATGATGGCAGTGGACAATGTTTTTTTTTTGTTTTTTATCATTTTTAGTTTGTGGTGGATGTGGCCATTCCCTCACAGAAGCTGAGCCTTGGGTCTCTCTCTCAAGTTTCCAGTGTTTTCATGAGTTGGTAGATATTATTTAAACACCTTTAGGCATGTAGCTTATAGTCAAGGCCTCTCACTAACACATAATCTTTCTCCCCCAGTTAGAGTAGTCATATGTAACATAAAATGATAAGAAACTAGGGTGAAAGCCAACAATTAATTATGGCTGAGTGAAAAGAAAGGATGAGCTGTGCTCTTGATGGATGTGTTAGCTGGTTTCTGTTGCTGTGGTAAAACAACACCATCAAAAGAAACTTATAGAGGAAAGGGTTTATTTCATCTTACAACCCTCTGGTCACACTATCACTGAGCAGTCAGGGCAGGAACTCAAGACAGGAACCTGAAGGTAGGGACTGAAGCAGAGGCCATATACAGGAGTGCTTCTCATTGGCTTGCTCTCTATGGCTTGCTCATTTTGATTTCTTATACAACTCAGGACCACCTGTCCATTAGTGGCATTGCCCACAGTAGGCTGGGCCCTTCCATATCAATTACTAATTAACAAAATGCCCCACTGACTGAGCTACAGCCAGAAATTATGGAGACATTTTATCAACTAAGGTTATTTCTTCTCAGATGACCCTGGCTGGTAAACAGCTGACAAAAAGCCAACCAGCACTGAGGCAACATTGAAGCAATGGATAAATTCAAGCAATGTCTATCTATGACCTCTCTTAATCCAAAAAATTAAATGTCTGGCCTTACATCATTGTATATGGCTTTAGGAAAAGTGCCACAAGGTTTTAAGCTTTCTCAAAAAAAAAAAAAAAAAAAAAAAAAACTCTGGCTCAAGTTAATCACCTTTGATGTGACCTGCATTTTTCATTACTTAGTAAGATTCAGCTTTGGACTTTTCTGTCAAGAGTGTAGCTGATGATTTCTAGGAAGGCAAACCCCACATTTCCTTGCATGGTTACCCCAACTTTTCAGTGTTTTGAAGTATTTTCTAATTCTTTCATGTATCATAGAAGTTCCTGGATAAAATATAAGAAATGGTTAAAGTTTTATAAAAACAGGGTATGAAATGGTGGTAAAGTTTACCATTTAGAATCTGCTGGAAAGCCTTTACAGCTTTCTGTGGAAGCTCATAGTTCTATGGAATCAGGAATCATTCCTCATTTTTCCTTGTTTATGTTATGACTATTCAAACCGGTCCTGGGAGAGATGGTTGGAATACCTTGTTAAAAACAAAACAAAACAAAAAAACCTCTTCCAAACAAGGGGAAGACAGTTTTCAGCTGGATGAAGTTTTACCAGATCAGATGATGAAGAAGAGAGAAGATTGATAAAGAGGGGCATGAAGGAATGAATGAAGAAAAGACTGAAAGAACCAACACAAATACTGTGACTTAGAAGCTCTGACCCCATTTGTCATCTTATTTTTTAAAAGTCTTTCAAATAAATTTATTGTTTCCTCCCTTCAGCTCAGTGACTCTGTAAAATGCAAGGTGACCTCTGTGTTCGAAGAAAGAACATTTTGTCAAGGGAAGATGCTGTTCTCAGGGCACAGTGCTTCTGGCCAACTTCCCCTCAGCCTGGAATCTATCTGCAGCACCTGTAAAGTAAAGTAGATGTCATTTTCTACATCACAGCAACTGCTCTTCCAGGACCATTGTGAATCATAGCATTGCAATATGGATCTGCTTCAAAGGAGGAGAAGTTTTTCATTTATTACTGGGACTGAAGCCACCTTCATTATTCACAGCCCCTTGCTAGTATGTCAACTTCCTTCCCAGATGGCTTTCTGCATCTTATCTCTTCATTGTGTAATGTATGCCAGAACCCAGAGTGGTAAACCATATCACATACCTACTTGATCAGCCTTCATAAATAATTACCATGGTGATGGAAATCCAGCTATGAAAGGACTTCTAGAGGATAGTTATTTAGTTCTATTTTGAGCATTTTTAGAATGATATTTGTTTATCATATATTACCATGCCATTATCCAAAGCAGCATCATTTTAATTGTGTATCTGAAGCCCTAATGAAGGGCTCAGACACCACAAAATTGGTGAAGGATGAAGCAAGCATTTAGATTGTAAAGGCTTAAGAAGAGCACTGTGAAAATATTGCAGTTCCTCCCTTATCCCTAGTACTGCTTTCCCTCCAAAATTTCACGTTTCCTTCCCCCCATAGCCAGTGTCCATTTGTGCTGTTTTTATATGCATGTATATAGTACCATCAGCTGGGACATGGGTAGCCACTCAGGGGCTTCCCTCAAGCAAACAGATTCCTCCCCAGCAGCTCTCAATTTCCCATAGTTCCTCAGCTAGAGTGGGACTTTGTGATCCCCTTCCCCATCCATGTGCAGGTTGGAGTGGCTCAATACTGTGCAGATCATGGTTGCTATGAGCTTGTGTATGCAATGGAAACCATCATTAGTCTGTTGTTATGGTTTTGTGGCACTCTTCTCCAGTAAGACAGCCATCATATTCATCATCTTTATCGTATCAGCTCTCCAGATCTGCAAAAGTCAGTCATATCTGGACTGTGGACTGTTGAGATTCCCTCACAGAAGAGTGGAAAGGATCATTGGAACCTCACCTGAGTGTCTAGCCACTGGTCCTAGCCATTTGAATGGAACTTGGTACTGATTGCACATGGCCTAGGGGGTCTCATGGAGGTGTTGGAGTATATAGATTGGAGAAAGCTAGCAGAAATGTGCTCCATCCATGATGGGATGGGGGAGCCACCAATCATGCTAGTTGAAGACTTTCCAGTCTTTCCAACTGCTTTAGGGTCATCCATGTTCTGTACTTAAAACTCATGGATTTTGTAGCATGTACTTTGGTAGAATGACAGTGTGGTTTGTTGTTTGGGCATTGTGAGGAGGCATAGGTGGTGTTTACATCTCCTCCAGACCTGAGGAATAGTTTCTTACATCTGACACTAAATTTCTTTATAAGTGACATAGTAGCATTCAAAAGTCCAAGTCAGGAGGATCACAACTTTGAGGCCATTCTTAGCTATTGCACCTCCAGGTGTGTACTCGGGAAGAAAGGAAATGAAAATTGTGCTCACACAAAAATGTGTCATGTGTCTTTAAATCAGATGTCTTTATAATGGTCAAAAGGCTTTAGGGGTCCTCAAGGCCCTGGCTGGTGGGAAGACATCCTGCCACACATCTTGTGCTGCTGGGCAGACGCACCCCCTTATGACAAGCAAATATGTGGTGGAGAAGTGAAAATGGTCCTTGCACTGTGGAAAGAGACAGAAAGGAAGAAATGAAGACAGTGTGGAGTAGGCTGATGTTGGAGGCCTGCTTGCCACCTGGGGCTGTGGTGAAGGCAATGATGAGTAGGCTGATGGGGGAGGTCTGCTTGCCACCCAGGACCATGGTGCTATCCAGTCTCAGCCTGAGACCTCATAGAGGCCATGATCTAGATTGACATACGTGGCTCGTGTTACCACTGAAGGCCACAAGGATGCCCAGGGTCAGGTCAGCTACCTGTGTCCAGGTTGGTGTCATAGGACCAGTATGCATCCAGATCTGAGAGACCTTCACTGCTACTCAATGCCATGGTGACATCCAGGCCAGAGCTGCAGCTGAGGGCCATGTCTGGGTCTATGGTCTTACTGCAGCCAGACTGTACTGATATCCAATGGTCCTGTTACCATTGAAGACCTTGCAGACACCTTAGGTCTGGGGCCATGTTGGTGTCTGAGGTCCACACTGCTGCTGGGGCCAGTGCAGATGAGTAACCTGCACTCTCACCTGGGGCAATGGTGACATCCAGACCCAGCTGCTGAGGACCATGCCTGGGTCCATGGTCTTACTGCAGACTGTACTAAAGCCATTGAAGGTCACATAGAAACCCAGGTTTGGAGGTGCAACCTGAGACCTGTGGCTGAGGGCCTGTAGTCCAGGGACAGCTGGGGTCTGTGTTGATGTCTGAGGCCCGTGTCACCTTAGGGGACTTTAGGAACCATGCAAGATGAATTCAGAGGGCCATGTTGAGCTGGCCCTATGCTTCGCTGACCCAGGGAAAGCTGGCTATGCCTCTTGCTGGACACTGAAACAAGAGAGCTGGCACCTGCAGTTGAGAGATGGCCCTACCCCTCAACACAGGAGAAGGTGAACTGACCCTGATGGCACAGGCATGGGGGGCTGACTCTGCCCTCCAGCTCAGCTACCACCCAGGCCCACAGCTGGGCCTTGGGTTGGCCCACCCTAACATCTACCCCATCTAGGACCTGCTGCAGCTTGTGAAGGGAGCAATACCAACAGGATCCCCAAGACTCAGGACAGCCATCAGATATCCCAGAGGAGCTCCAAGGAGGATCCAGTGAGGATAATGTACCAGAAAGCAGAGGCCTTGAGCCAGATCAGTGACTCATTACAAGAAGCATTTGCTAGTAAAGCTGATAGGACAAAAGGGTATACTATATGACACACCAAGGCCCACAGTGCCACCAGGATGAAAGAATAGGTGTTGGAGAGGAGCGAATGAAGAAGAGGTTTTCTTGTTCTTGGTTTTGTTTGTTTGATTATTTTGTTTTGTTTTGTGTGTTGGGGTGCTGCAGGGGTGAGGATATGGGAGGACCAGGAGGTGAGCAAAATTGGGGTGCATGAAATAGAACCTCCAAAGAATCAATAAAGAAAAGTTATATTTTTAAAAATGTGAGTTCTGTGGTACATATTTATATCTCAATAAGGCTGTTTCATTAGCAAACACATTCATGTCTTAATTTCACAAATGAAGAGATGAGCACAGCACAGCCACCAGAGTGTTCTTCCAGTGAACAACGGGGGAGCTTTGTTCATCCAAAGCTTAAGCACAGCTAGATTTAAGATTGGAAAATGCAAAGCATGGAAAAGGGGAAACTCACTGCTTGCAGCTATGCTGAATGGAGATAAAATGATGGAAACAGAGCTGCAAGTCATACTGACTGGACTCAGATCCTGTCCCTTTTCCTAGGCCTCAGAACAGATGCAAGGGAACACATGTCCTGATACCCATCCCACTCCTCACCCAGAGCTAATCCTTGGCTTGTTTGGGAGGTGAGATTTTCATTCCTTGTTGAAATCTCCAGTCGTGAAGGATCTTGCTTGTCTCTCAGTGGGGTGATTCTGAGCTTGGCTTTAAGCAGTCTGGGGAGACGTCTCAGTGGGGTTTGCTTCTAATTTCTGGTGGTGACAATGCACTGTTAGACCCCTGCTGAATTTCTTGTCTAGTTTTCAACACTTAGAACCCCTTCTAAGCACAGCACCTCACCCACATCATAAGGGACTTCCATATCAATCAGGCAGAGCCTCCTTAACTTTCCAGCTGGGCAATCTAGTGGAGAACTGGAAGATATTACACAGGACTCTGTCTAGCCTGGCACACTAATGAGAGGTAGGTCAAGATGATCAGACAAGATATCTGTTGACTTACCCTCAGTTCCTCTGTATAACCAGTTTTAGAATGTGTGAAGCTCTGTGGCATGAACTATAATGCAGATGGTAACAGAAGGAGGATTGAGCTTTACATGGAACATGGCATACGCCTAGGGGATTGCAGCCAACACATGCCGAAGGGCAGGGAGACTGGACTGTGCAATGCAGTTGTCACTCCACAAGAGTTATGTACAAATCAAAGAATATGCTGCAACCAGGTACTCAGGAGGCAGAGACAGGAAGATCTCTCTGAGTTCAAGGCCAGCTTGGTCTACATACTGTGTTCCAGGACTGCCAGAGCTAAGTAGAAATACTGTCTCAAAAAAAAAAAAGAAAGAAAGAAAAAGAAAGAAAGAAAGGAAGGAAGGAAGGAAGGAAGGAAGGAAGGAAGGAAGAAAGGGCAGAGGTGGCACACTCCTTTATTCCCAGCACTTGGGAGGCATAGGCAGGTGAGTCTCTGGCCAGCTTGTTCTACAGAGAGAGTTCCAGGATGGCCGGAGCTACACACACACACACACACACACACACACACACACTCACACACACACACACACACACACACACAATGCCTTAGAAAACCAAAATGAGAGAGAGAGAGAGAGAGAGAGAGAGAGAGAGAGAGAGAGAGAGAGAGAGAGAGAGAGAGAGAGAGAGAGAGAAGCAATATGCACTGCTGCTTCATTTACCATAGGATATCAGAATCACAGGATCATTTGCCAAGTGACAGTGGATTGCAGCTCACACAGACTCCCAAACTGTGAATCATACACTCTTTTTGAACCACAGCATATTTCTCTCTACTAATAGACCAGACACAACTTTTACAGTAAGAACATGAATGAGGAGGGTTTCCCAAAGATTAAACATTTTTATCCAGGTGAAAAAACAGCTTAGTTTCCTAGTTTAGTTAGAAACCAATTTTTATTTCTCCTTCATAGCCAGCAGGTGGCAACCAAGATAGCAGAAAAAAAATTATAACAAGAAACTATTTTATTGTTTATCTCTGTAGTGGGAATTAAGTTGTACACTTATGCTTTGCAATGCACACTGTGACTATGACTACTGTACTGAAGTGGGTTTATTAGCAATAAACAGCATTATTGCCACATTAATTTTGAGAGGACTGCATTGTTTTTCAAAACTTTTAAAATGAATTTTGGTTGTGATTTCATGTATTTGTCTAATATCAATTTTCTATCCATAGCTCAGAGATTGTATTTCTGAACATAGAAGTATTATTATGCTCAACTTTATAGTATGAGATTACTCAACAGGTGGTATGCAGGGTGTGTATGTGTGAGACAGACAGAGAGAGAGAGAGAGAGAGAGAGAGAGAGAGAGAGAGAGAGAGAGAGAGCTCGTGTGCCATATTTTTACTGTAGTTTTTGAAACATCAGTTTTCAAAACCCACAGGTCTCCCTTACCGAGATAAAAAACATGTTCATATGTTTGTTTTATAAAACTCCCTTCTTATTTAACCTCTCCTTTCCCATCTGGAATCATATGAAGGAGATTCCAGGCACCATGTCTTTTCAGAATATACCTCAGAAATAAATGTACTCTCAAAATCCAAGTAATGCCACATACAAAATGGGCAACAAATTGGACTTTTTTTTGTCTGTGAGTCTGTTTGTCTTTTGAAAGGGCAAAAGGGTGGGAGGAATGGGAAGCAAGTGTGATGGGGATGTGTTTATGAAATTCCCAAATACTTAATAAAAATACTATGTTGGGAGGGGAGTTAAAAGTGATTCATGACTCAGAGTATGGTGTTGCTGGCTCTCAGCCTGTTCTGGTTATCTGTTAATTTAGATTTCATGGATGGTTGAGGTCAGATTCCAAAGAGAAGGCACAAATGAGCGATGTCTCCTGAGCATCTTGAACTGGCAGATTCTCCTTCTCTTTTTGCCTCCAATTCACTTGCATAGGAAAGCTGGTTGTAATCACAGGGAGATCTTTTCAGTCTGAGTATTGGTGACTTGTCTGGTTTAACATGATCCCCAGAAACCCAGGCTTCCTGGGAATGGGTGGATTTAGATGTAAATGAGAATTCTCTTTTTTTACTTATGGAGTTGCTAGGTTTTTTTTTGTTTTGTTTTGTTTTTGTTTTTTGTTTTTTGTTTTTTTTTAGAAAGGGTTTCTCTGTGTATCCCTGGCTGTGGTGGTACTTGTTCTGTAGACCAGGCTGCTGGCATTGAAATCACAGAGGTACCCCTGCCTCTGCCTCCAGGTGCTGATTAAAGGCATGTGTCACCACCACCTGGCTCTTCTAGTGTTTCTTTTTCCTCTGTTCATAATAAACATGTTGAATAGGAGGGATAATTAGAAACCTTCTTAACCAACTTTTATTTGACAGTCTTCAAATACACAGAGTCGAAAACAATATACCCAAATGACAGTATACCTACTTGTAGCTTTGATTCAGATTTTAATAATGTGAAGCAATTGCTCTTATGAATGTGTTCAGAGGTTTAGTAAGTGTGTTGGTGGAGGCCCTTTTCTGGCCTCCATGGACACCTCATACACTTGACAAACATGCAGAGAAAACATCCCTACATATAAAATAAATTAAAATTTAAAACAAAAATCATTTACAAGATTAAAAACTTAAATGCCCATCAGATTTTTAAAATTGCTCCATTAATCACTCTTAGGTAAGTAGTTATTAGGTTTTCCTGTTCTTATTTTTATTTATGAAATAAAAATTGCATATATTTGTCATATATAATATGGTATTTTGAAATATGCAGGCAGTACAAGAAGAGATAGAGGCAGGAATATGTGCTGGTCTCATCCTCTTGAATCAGTAGTATTCAGGCTGGTTCATCAGGCCCAGCTACTATTTATTGCTCCTTTGAAAAATTTCAGTGTGTGTTTCCTCTAAAAAAGTGACATGGCTTCACACAAATTACAACATTTACTGGTAGATATTTGACCTGGTACAGTTTCTATTTAAACCTCAGGCTGCATTTGACCCTTAGCCTTTACCATCAGATCATAATCACACAGTGTACTTGTCAAATTTCTTTAGTGTATTCTGGTCCAGGACATCTCCTTAAGGATCACAAATACTTTTGTGGCTTTCTCTTCCATCTAGACATGTTCACCCATAATTTTATTGAGAGCTTATTTATTTTCAAGATGATTCTGTATTTTTACCTTTCACCTTTTGAGAATTTTCATGCATCGTAGCATAGCAAGATGGCCCAAGATCAATGTAGGTACTGCATGCTCCAGCCCTGTTCCCTATGAGTTCATATGAATACTTGCGTGTTTCTGTGTGTATACACATAGTTACACCGTGAATTGTTTTATCTCCACTTTCATTCAAATGTGACAGTACTTGCTCTAGATTTATCCCTTCAGTTTCAATAGCTACTCCATCTTCCAACAATTACTTGCAGTGTCTTGATAATTACTTACACGTGGACTCTTCCCTTCTCAGATGCCTTCCTTCTTTCTCTTAGGATCCCCCACTCAAATTAGCCACACCCATATAGATGCAAGGTGGCTTTCAATATTTGGCTTTTGAGGCTTCAGTGTGTGTATCTGTGTGAGCCTCCTAAGTCTACTCCCTGGACTCCCACCACCATGGCCAAACATGCAAGTCCTAACTACTGACCTTCAGCTTTCCATGGCATTGGATGGGCACCCTCTTCATGCCACCCAGACTCCAGGCTAACATTATGTATACCCCATCTTCTTCCACTTTCACTTTGCTTCTTGCTCCAAGCTCCCTTTTGTATGGATGCACCGACGGCTTCTCTTGGGCACTGACACCTCATGTTGTACTTCTACCATCACCTCTCCATCCTCTTTAGGCTCCAGTATTTTGGATCAGAACCACTTCTATCTCCACTGAGTGCTCTCATCTCTTCCTGCTCCTAGACTCAGTCTTCAAACCAACTACCCCACAAACTCACCATTCACAATGCTGGGTCTGAGGCCAGGGTGCTCCCTTGAATAGGGAGGGCTTTGACTCCCTCAGCAAAGCAGTTGTCACAGATAGGCATGTAATGGGACTCCCTCAAAATCAGGATTTTAGTTCTAGTTCCCACAGAAAGTCATCTGAGCACAGAGACAATCCCCACCCTCCATCTTCCTGCCAGAACAGCCACCCTCCCAGCCTCACTCTCTGGGCCCCTACCTCATCTTTGCTGCAAGTTTCCTGGCGTTTCTTCCACTATTCTATAAATGGTAATGCTGCTATGGGGGAATATGGAGACAGGCTGAAAATGTTTCACACCAGCTTTGTCCAAAACAATAAATAAATGATTTTCATCTTACACATCTATGCCATGCCTTCTTGTCACAATGGACACACTCTGGGACTGTAGTAAAAAAATGCATTATAGCCAAATTTGTATCTGTTCTGAGAATTTTATCACAGCAACAGAAATGAGCCAGGACTCTCTCTCAGTGCTTTTCATTCTAAAGTCTGAACACATCTCACTTATGATGTGGGTAGCCTTTCCAAGCTTTTCAGCCACTTTATAGTGTTATTTGTGAAATGCTGTTATGTTCTTTGCCTACTTTTACAGTTAAGTTGATCTTTTATAATTTGATTTATAGGACTTCCTTATTTAGTCTAGATGAGTCTTATCTTTAGGGAATGTCATCCTTACCTGTGGTACGCATTTTCTATGTTCTCAGGTAGTGAATTGTTGAAGAGAATTTTATAGTTTTAAAGAAGTCAGTGTAATAACCATTCCTGTCCTGTTTTCTTTTTTATCTAGCCCTCCTTTCTCCTGATCTGGGCAGCTTGTTATTTCTTTTCCTCTCTCACAATTTTAATTATTTAAAACAATCAGCATTTGTGCTATTGCTTTTCAGAAGTTTTCTTTAGTTCACTGATTTCTCATACACTTTCCTCATTCTTTGGATTTACTTAGCTAATTCCCACCTATATATGTGAAAAACATAGCCTAATTTGTTTTTATAGCTTCCTTTCCTAATAACGTGAGGATTATAATCATTATGTATTTCTGTTAAGTCTACATTTAGTTATTTTCCATCCACACTTCAGTGTGACTCCCCATCTGTTTGGCATAATCTTTAACACATTGTGGTTTCTTCTTATCCATATGTCCATAAGAACTTTGTTGCCTGTTTCATTTCATTTTCTTCCTCTTAATGAGTTTAATTTGCTACAGTGAGACATATACTCTGGATCAACCAGTCCTTTGAGGTTAATTTTGTCTGTCTTCTGGTCCAGGATGCTTTTCCTTTTGAACAATAATCTAAAAATACCTGGAAGGAATGTCTGTCCTGCCACTATCAGATGCCATGTCAGCTGTCATGTGGATAGATGGCATTGCTTGAATTTTGCATCTTTACAGAATCTGCTCCCCATGTGGCCAATCATTCATTGTATCAACTGTGGGTTCACTAATCCCACATTTTAACTCTAAGGATTTCTTTTATAGACTTTCTGCCTGTTTTTATTAGCTGGACACATATTTGAAACAGTTCATTTTTTAAAAAAAACATTTATTTCATGTATATGGGTGTTCTATCTGCATTACAGCTTTATGCTAGAAGAGGGAATCAGATTCCACTAGAAATGGCTGTGAGCCACCATGTGGTTGCTGGGAATTGAACTCATGACCTCTGGAAGAGCAGTTGGTGTTCATAACCGCTGAGCCATTTCTCCAGCCCCCAGTTATATTCTTATAATTAGCATTTTAATTTCAAAATCACAATTTTCTGTATTACATCTTACCCCATGCCTATCTTTGCATGATATGAACAGGGACTGACTTTACTTACTTTATTATTTCTCTTATTTTTTCCATTCTCTTATTTTCCATCTCTCTGGGTCTTTACACTTCATGTCTTCAGAGACGGATCAGGGATTTCATGAAGATATGTGATCCTTGGTGGATCCTATACTTAAATTTTTCTTCCAAATACACCCTAAATCTGTTGGGAGTGCAGGGAGACTTTGCTTTCTTTCACACATTGCTTTTCCTCTTAGGAGTCGCCAATTACTCTCATAGAAAATCCACCACACAGTGGACTTATTTCCCTCTAATTGTCTTTCTTCTCAAAGTTACTGGTTCCACATGGGTCCTTTGCCTTATAATTATTTTGAAGTTTTTGATGAAGTATTTAGGGTTGGTGATTTTCTTCTTAACAAACTGCATATTTTATTAATTCATGAAGTATAAACAAATAATGAATATAGTTTTACAATTTTCCGGGGAGGGCAAGAATGTGTTCAACATATATAATATATACCTGCATGCAGAAGCCCTTAGATAACACAATACAATGAATATATTAAGTCTGTTTTTAAATATTTTAACCACTTCTTATCTACCTTTTCTCATAGTTACAATAGTCTGGATAAATCCAGTCTATTACTGATGGATCTGAGGTCTGTCACTGCTGATTCATAAAGTCAGAACTCCAGTAACCTGTCATGATGCGGAGTGACTTCGTGTCCTTTTCTCTTGGTTTTCCTCACTTTCAGTTTCTTTTCCATTGTATTGTTTTATTCTCAGTTCCTAGGATGCTAACCATGGCTTTTCTATGTTTTTAAAATAGCTGCACATTTTCCATAAAAATGGCCCACCAGATTAATTAATTTGGATGAGCATTTTGAAGCTAATTAGTTGTATTTGTTTTTGATAAATACATGTTTTTGATCATGTACATGATCAAATGTTTAAAATGTTTAAAATGTGAGTGAAAAAACTGTTCGTTTTCATTTACAGAGAACATTTTATGGAAATAAACTACATCTAGTTTGCTAAATATGTTGTTTGAGTGGTCAATAGCCTTACTAAGCTTTGGGCAGCATTTGGTTTATAGTCTGTGCCTGGTAAGTAGACTTGTTTGTCTGGAAGTCTTTACCTATGAAGTCTGAGATGGCTAATCCTGTCAATATGGCTGGGCTTTGAATCATTACTAGAACACATTTCTGAGTTTTTCTGTGAGGTATTTCTATATAAGTTTATCTGGAAGGTAAGATGCCTTCCTTGAATAGTGTGGCATCTCCTATAGGCTGGAGTTCACAGCTAAATAAAAAGGAGTGAACGGGTAACCAGTATCTATGCCCCCAATTGTGGATACAATGCAACCAGCTGCCTTCCCACCATGATGAACTGGATCCTCAGGCTGTGAGCTCAAATAAATCCCATCTTCCTTAACTTGCTTTGTCCAGGTATTTTGTCTCTGAAAAAGTAACCAGATCCTACTTGCCAAAGTAATAGACAGCAGTAAAGCAGCTAAGGCATCTTTCTGTGACTTTTCTTGAAGGTTCATATGGTACAATACATGAACAATCCACATGGTATAATGCACACACAATCCACATGGCACAATGCACACACAATTCATATGGTGCAATGCACACACAATCCATCTAGCCTGTTTGCTTTCTTTTCTCCTCATGTCCCTTCCTGACCAGTCCTGGGCTCCCATCAGTGAAACCCAATTGTAGATTGACACAAGCAGTAGAAGACACTGGCCACTTATACAGAAGTTTGGGAACTCTGCTGTCTCAGGCCTGTAACTGATGGTCATGCAGTTTTCAGCTTGTCAACATTTCATCCCAGATTCTCTATAATTTCAAAAGAAACTCCTTCCCTATAATATTGGTAATTTTGTTTTGCTACTTAAGTCCTATATGATAGTATGCTTAATGCATAAAATACTTACAATCACTTGAGTTTCTGATTACTCTGCACTTAAAAAACTTATATAGGTTGAATGAAATGAACAGTGTCTTTAATAAGTGTAGACTAAACGTGTAAGTTTGTCAACTGTGAGTCTCCAGATGAACCCAAAGGACAGGGTTAGAGCAGCAATGGAAGCGTGGCTGCCCTGATGCTACATGACTTTACCTAACTCATGGTGGGCCAGGCTGCCTGGTCAGGAGTCTTTGTCAAAGTGCTTCAGCTGCAGATTTGCCATTTACAGTGTTCTTAACCATCCCCAAGCAACACCTTCCAAAGTCACGGCGAGGGTGGGAGGAGGTAAGCAATACAAGAAAAGTTTCCACTGTATACAACTTCTCTAGATCTGCAGCTGCTCTTGTATGGCTCTGCACTTTGCAGGTGGACAGTGACATTCTGGGCTAACCCTGAGAGTGGAGTGTGCTCAGAAGTCTCTGCGGAGGGAGGGAGGGAGGGGAGAGAGAGGGAAGGAGGGAAGGAGGGAAGGAAGGAAAAGCAAGCTTGTATACTCTGAGTTAACCTCAGGCACAACATCTTGTATCAGGAGAGTTGCATCCTGTATCCAATGATGTTTTTTAGAGGAATGGGCAGTTATATCTCACACAGACTACACCACACTATATATTACATTTTAAACATCGCCATTAATTTTACATAATGCTGAAATAACTGACATACTTTAATTACTACACAGAAAAGTAGATTAAAATTGCAAGAACAGTATCACGATAGTTCTATTGATTCCTTGTGGCAGAGTCCAAAGCCTGACAATGCAATGTTTTCCTTCATGGCATCATTCAATTACATAATAACTATGAGAGGTTTGTCCAAAGCAATAGGTTATTTTTTTGAATGACCAGTATCATTGTTCCTGGAGAGCAGGGCCAATGATTGTCCATGGTACCTGACTCTACAAACACACTTTGCAAGCAAAGGCTTTCTTTTGACACACGATAAATGTCAACCTGTAATTTCTCCAGATATATTCTCTTACCCTTAGTAACTGACACTTAGAAGAGTTCTGCATCTTTCTACCCACAGCCATATCCCCAAAGAATCCAAAGGAAACAGCTCTCTCTTTCCTCTTAACAATGGGAGAAATCCAGTAGTTTAGAAACACTACAAAATTAAGACATCTTTCATTTGTTGTCAGTTCTTTGAAGTATTTTGCTTTCTGTGTGAAAAGAAGCAATGAAGATAATGATTACAAAAGACCTTTGAAATGAGTTGTTTGGTTTGGGACTTTGGCACCTAAAGATCCTATTTTCACATAAGATTCCAAATGTTCCCTGGGATATCAGTGAAAAAATAGTAAACTATTTGTTTGACTAAAGGATAAAAACATCACAGCCACACTCCTAAATATGAACATTCGTCCTGTAGTCAGTTGCTTTTAGCTCAGTGTTCTGACAGCAACTAGTGCACTGGTGAAATGAGGCAAGTCAGCCTGAACAAACTCCACCTGATTTTGGCTAACAGGCCTTCCAGAAAGTGACTCTGGGTAAAACATGAAACAAGAAGAAAGTGCTCAATAAAAAATGATAAGGCAAATATGCAGTGAAAACACAGGTAAATACTAAGAAGCACTTGCCGTAGAAGAAATTCCAGTTTTGTTAATTTCTGCAATTACTTTAGACACTCAGGGCTTGTGTTGATTTTGAACTTGCAGTATAGTGGCAGCTTTTCAAGTCAGCTCTATCCTTGACTGGCAGTCTAGCTCTGCAATACTCTAAAGTCACAAGATTAAAGTGTTTCCAAAAAACTATAATTCCCTTGCCCCCCCTTTTTTTTAAATTAGCACCCATGAAGAAGGCGATGTGAGCTACGTGTGAAGAGCACTGTGGTGACAACATAATTTGACAGTCTACAAGAACCACATCTGTGGCTTGATCATGCCCTAAAGGACAGGTTTTCTTAAGCTGACCATCTCCACATATGAAATTATCTTTCAATTATGAAATCATTCAAGTAACTCAAACATGTAATATACCTACTATATAACAAATCAATATTGCCAATAATGTGATGTGCTAACTCTTCTGCCATCTTTACAAAAAATACATAATCCCTAATTTTAGATACTTAGTATCTATCAGTAGTTAGTTAATACTGTATTATCAGCTATGCTGTAGGACTCTGTTATTGTTAAGGGAACACTACTTTTAAAAATCTTGTGATCTAGTTTCTTTATATGTATGTGATTAAAAAATATTCCTTTGTAGCCAAATTCTAATTTAAATCTAAAGATTTGAGTACTCTACAGCTAGACCATATCTCCCACGCTAGTGGTAAGTACATATGGGTACATATGAGATATTGCATTAACTGAACCAATGACAAGAATTGCTGTATACCCACATAGGATAAATGTGGATGGGATACTTCAATAAATATGCTTTTTTTCTTCCACCAAATTATCACCTTCTCACTTGGTTGATTATCTTTGGTGATAAACTCTGTGCTCACAACACTGACAGTTTCTCTAAATACTCTGATGTCTGAAATACTCTATCATATCAAATTAACAGTCACCTAGATAATTTCTCATGTGTCAAAGGCATAGAAAGAAGGCACTGGACATTGTAAGGGTGAAATAGCCCATGAAAAGACTATAAACTTTGGTGTTTCTTAGAGCAAATAGATCACATTTTGTAAGCAGTTTGTGCCCAACTTATACAAATTGCTAGAGCTCGAAAAGGCTTCATGATGCAAAAATCAGCATTTCAGAGAAATTTAAAAGTTCACTTTATAATTGAATAAGTTAATGTCTATGCACTGTCTTGCATTCTTTAGTTTCTAAGCAGACACATTGGCTCTGCACAGTACCTTCACTTGGAAACTTGTAGTCACCTGACACCATGGTGGTGAAGTTAGTCAACAAAATGAAAACACTACGTTTAAAAGCCTCTGAGGGTCTTTCATGAAACTTCTTTCAGTATCATGGAAAATTTGATCCTACCTTTACCAGGAAAGGCAATCTGGGATTCTGTCAGAAGCTAAGTTTCATCTACATTGTCAAGAGCACACTCCTGCTATGATTTTTAAGCAGCATTTGTCAATAGGCGAGATTTCTCAAGACATCTGATTTTGTCTTTTCATTTGTAAATCTTACAATGGCAGATGTTCTATGAAATGATGGGTCTCTTTGCTAGCTTCCTTTTTGGTTTGACCCTTTTCTTGTTGGGAGGGAGATGGAAGACACTCAACACAAGACAGTAGAGATGTGCAGTTGCCCTGGGAAGTAACAGAGCATGCCCCAGGCCCGAATTTCACTCTAAGTAGCAACACTCCATGATTTCCCAGATTCTGAATCCACCTGCACCACCTGCAACTGTTTACAGGACCCCATGAGTCACACCCTGGGAGAGCTCAGTGGATGGTGCCCACCTGTGTTCTCTTCTGATGCCAGCCTCTATCACAGTGCATAAAGACTCCAAGTTAAAAATAAAAGAAAGAAAGAAAAACAAATGGATATATGGATTCTAACATCCAGCCAGAAACCCAGAGGCAACAGTGGACAGAGAAAGGCACAGAGCTTCTCGCCTTATGTGTGGATTAGATGGAGGTTTTGTTGCTCAGGGTTCCGTTGTCTTCCACTGTGTCATTCCTAATAAAGTTACTATATTCATAATCCAAGTTTTCTTTCAACTTGTTGAGCTCAAAGTCATGAATAATTTTGACAGTCATTAACTTTTCTCGTTTGATTTTCTCTATGACATCTTTTGGGACATCCGGTATCATCCAGGCCAATAAGAATTTAAACAGAAACACGATGTGCTAAAAGAGTGATAAAAGAAAGAAATACTGTTAGTATAATCGAGCACTCAGCAAGGAGTCCTTAAAGGTCCTCTTGAGCATCTAATAAACTCTACTGAACACAGGAAGCACTAAGTTGAATCCTATATACAAGTAAATATGAGAGTGTACATGTGCACATGTGTGTATCCTGTAATTTTAACACATACAATTAAATTAAATAAACATATATTTAAAAAAGCAACTAGGTAAATGGAACATGGCTATTAAAAAAAACCTGCCCTTTATCTGTGCCCCACCCTAAGAATCTAATAAAATATCTCTAAAATAGTCCTAATTTCCTTTAGATAAGAAAGCTCACATTCAGCCATGTAATTGGTGATTTAGTGTTAAGTTGAAACTTAAAGCCTACTGGCCATTTTGTTTTAAACTCTCAGAAAGTTTTCAGGAATGAAGATAGCTAGGCCTTCTGAGGACAGTAGTGTAGTGTAGAATTGAAAACAAGAGCATCAGTTGGCATTTCTACGAGAAGTTGTAGAATGTTCAGGAACTAAGTGAAGAGTTTTATTTTTAAAGCAGAAAGCTGTGACCACTGGGGCATAGGCTGTGGTGTAGGGGGGTAGGGAACATATTGAAAGCAACATTTCTACAATGTGAAATTCAGAATACTGAATGTGGGCAGGAAAGAAAGAGCAAAAATGGAGACACAGGGAGGGGAAGAAACCGCTGGCCTGCTGAGAACAGAGTCCCACATGATCATCAACACTAAAGCCTTCTTTCCCTTTTCAGCTGTGAATCTATAGTTAGGAGTCTCACCAGGAAATACTTTGACATTCCTAGTGGCTCCTGGTTGTACCTCATCATATTATAATCCCACCTAAAGTACCTCCTTTAGAATCATCCTCTAATCTCATGTATCAAAAGGAAAGAAAAAAGTTTCTTAGTAAATTCTGGAGAGTGAACCTCAGAGCTGCTGGGATTACCATTGTGGTTAATGCCAAACACTCAATTGCGACTCTAATGTGGAGCCCATACCTACTTAGGTAGGATCTTCTTCTTTCTCCCTCTTCACTCATGTGCTTAAAATATATGTTAAAACATCTTAATAGGGGGCTGGGTTGTGATTCAGTGGTTAAGAGCACCAGCTGCTCTTCCAAAGGACCTGGGTTCAGTTCCTAGCACAGGGCAGCTAACAAATGGAACTCTGGCTTCAAGGAAGCTGACATCATCTTCTGAGCTATGTGGGCACTGCATTAATGTAATATACATACATGAAGGCAACACACACACACACACACTAAATTAAATATAAGAAGGACATCTTAGTAAACAGTGACAGCCTCTGGAGAAGCTGACACCATGCTCTTGGGTGTGCTTGGATGTCTTTCTTGGGTGATTTTCTTTATAGTTCTAAAATTGGTTGTTGATTAATTGTGTCATATGTAGGTATGTGGATGATTCATAGAGGTCATAGGACAACTTAGGGAAGCTAGTTTTCTCATTCTATCATACGGGTTCTAGAAATCTGACTTGAATTGTCAGGATTGGAAGCAAGCACCCTTACCCACTGAGACATCTTGCCAGACCCCTCTATTAAAAACAAAACAAACAGAAACAAAAAACCAACACTGTTTTATACTGGGTAGGCCTGAAACCCTTTTCTGCATCGACCCATCTGGAATATGGGATGGCAGACTGAACTTTTGTGGATTTCTAATGAAAGGTGGGGTCACACCTCTGTACCCCAAGCTTGTAACCTTGAACCCTGATTCTTGAATATACAATACTGTCTACTGTGCAATAAAATGTCTAACAAGAAAGAGAAAGAACAAAACAAACTGGAACCAAGAGGAAAAAGCTAATGAAGAGAGCAAAGGTATGGCTTCCAGCTCTTTACAAGTGAGAAAATATGGTCACTGAAGTTTGGAACAGAGAAACAATAGAGGAAGGGGACATTTGAAAAGGAAATCACAGAGACAGACATTTTTTGCCCTTCCCCCAAACTTAAGAATGTGATTTCAGAACTAGGGGCCTCAGCATTCAGAACAACTGTGCTATCCAGTAGCAAATACCTTGCTTGTGAAGTTTCAGACTGGCAGGGCTGGTGAGAGAACATTTAAAGTTTGTTCATCTTAAGGTCATTAACAAGGAAGGGAACTGAATGGCCCTGACCTTGATAACAGCATTAGAATCTGGACAGAAATGGAGCAATGTCTTAAATGTTTTTAAAGATTGCCTAAACTAAGGTTAAAAAAATTAATGACAACAGCTTCGGACTTTTAATTTCAGACCAAATAATTATAATATTTTTTGGTAAATTTTCAATATTCAAGGTTTCAAAAACAAACCACATCTAATTTTTCTTCAGAGTGTTTCTGAAAGATGAATCTCAAAATTAGGTAGTAAATCTCAGGGGAATATTGAAAGAGTGGTCTAGACCTTTTGTGGGAAATGTGAAATAAATTTAAGAAGAATTAAAATCTGATGGAGTGGAAAGGAAGCGGGGGAGAGAGAGGGAAGAAAGAGCAGGAGTGGGAGGAACATAAGCCTAAACAAAGAAAAGTTTTTGGAGCATATTGTATGAAACAAACATTACTAATATTTACAAAGTATATATAAACCTTGACTAAACTCCTAGGTGAAACCTTGATGGATACACCATTTCAGTGTCGATAGTGATTAAACACCAAAAACTGTATCATTTAGTGTATAAAACAAGTACCAGCAGGTTCTGAAGTGTTCCTTTGGCATTTCTGTAGCAATTTTGACCAACAGTCACTCCAAAGAGAATGAATAAGGCTACTTATTAACTGAAACAGTATCATATCAAGGTTACATAGCTACTAACTCAAAAAACAATTGTTTTTTGAGATTTTGTACTTCAGGAGAGGAATTATAGGGCTCAATAAATCAGATATACATATATATGCATATGTTATAATTATCTTTAGGAGTAGGAGGAAGATGATGGTATGTAAATGAAGCCAGTGTCAAGTGTGCTCCTGTGTGTGACATGTCACTGTAGGAGGTCAACAATTACAGCCTAACACTGAAATCTGAGTCTGTTGTGATAGTGTTTCAAAGTTGACAATGTTTGCCTCTGGAGATCAGGTTTTGAAGCTAGTGAGATATGTGTAAGGCTTCTCTCTGTTAGCTACATAGAGCTATCTAATTTTAAACAGGCATAGACTGCCTGAATAGCAATCATTAGTCATGTATAGCAATAATGAGTCCAAGAAACTGTAATTGAGCAGCACGTGCTCAGGTTGCATCTGTGTTGTACTTGGACACTCCCACAGGGAGACCCCATCTTATTTTTTTCTCTGTTCCTATTTAACGAGATTTATCCATTCTCCCTCTGTGGGAGTTACATTTTCTTGTCAATGGTCTCTCCAAATACTGCACATGGAAGTAGTGCCCTGCAGTGAGTAGGACTGAGTTTGGACTGATGCACAGAAGCTAACTAACTAACCTCAAGCTAATGACATAGTTTGATGAACATCAGTTTCATCTGTAAACAGTAAAAAGTGAGGTTAGTTGATAAGAGTGTTCTGGAGGAGAGCCTTTGGAACAGGATTTCTACAAATCAGCCTCTTCCTGACCTTGCCATGCATTACCCTTCCTTTTCTGTTGCCAAGGTGTTTTATACCAATTGTAAGTGAATAACAAGTTTCCAAGAGAAGTTGCAACTTATGACAACAAATGATTCCTTCCAAAGAAAGGAGAGGAAGTTGACCTACTGATGGCAGGTGTGTTTAGAAACAGCTGCTTAGGGGAACAAAAGAGATGGGAGAGATGAAAGAGATGGGGGAGAGTCCAGGTCTGCTTACTTCCATTACTATGATGAAGGTCATCTTGGCCGCAAGGACATGCCAGAACTGCATGTTATGGACATACTTGTTCTCATGATCAGGAGGGTTCCTGTAATCTCTGTACCTACAAAACAAAGAAAAAGAACAATAATGAACATACGTAGGTAGGCATTAAGACAGAGAGAAGATCTATGGCAGATAGATATGATAGATAATAGACAGGTAGGTAGATGGAGAGAAGTTGATCTATGATAGACACAGATGATAGTTGACAGATGATAGGTAGATAAACAGACATTAATATAGATGAGAGATACATAATCTGAGATAGATAAATAGGTAAATATGTGATAGACATATATGACAGATGGACAGAATGACAGATAGATGATAGACATTTGTGGTAAGTTGAATAAAGAGAACTTAAGTAAACTACTATTATTTCTCTTAGGCAACAGTACAAACCCAGGTCACAGGAAAGTTAACAGATAGTATTAAACCTTTTCCTGTACTCACAGCTCCAGGCTTGTGCTACTTATCCATATTACCTCCCTAATGGGAGATAAACCAGAGAAACTTCCTTGGTCTAGTGCAACTTCTCCCACAAGAGACCAAGCTTCCATGGCATTTCATCAAAATCCCCCTCCCATCTGACCCATCCAACTTGCTGTGTGGACCACTTCTGTTATGCAGAGACTGCTTCCTTTTAGATGTACTGACAAGGCAGTGTTCTCTTTCTGGACTCTTCTTGTGATCAGACTTTCATATTATTCCTTTCTACAAACTCACTAGATGGATGTTCTTCAAAAACTCATCCCAGCTTTTAGAAAGAGGTTAAATCAAGAGATTCGACAACAGAGATTTCAGTCTTGAACACTGTGCCATGATTCCTTTGATTTCAAATGTGCCATAGATCAGTGTTTTTGTCTTATTGTCCGGAAATGGTTTTCTTGCTCTTTGCTGGAATCCCCAAGGGAGAGGTTAGTGTGAGGTTGAAGTTAAGATTAAAGGCTTTGTGTGTACATATGTGTACATATGTTTATCAGTCTGTTACCTATTTATGATCTACTATCTATCTGTATTATCTATCATAGATTATGTCTACCTATCAATCTATTTAGCTATCTATGAAAATATATCTTTAACAAATATCAGTACCATCTACCTATTTATCTCTATTATTTATCAATCTATCTTTATCTTATTTCTATTATATATATACATATCCACATCTATCTTTACTGTTTATATCTGTTATCTCTATATTTCTATTAATCCATCTTTATCATCTATCACTGTCATCTAGTTATACCATAATTATCATATATGTATGTATGTATGTATGTATGTATGTATGTATGTATGTATCTATCTATCTATCTATCTATCTATCTATCTATCTATCTTTCCATCCATCCATCCACCCAACCACCTGCCTATCTCCATCCGTGATCTATCTATAATATCTCTATTATCCATCCACTTACTTACTGACTATTGTTTTCATATTCTATGGTATGGAGATCCCCACAGAATATGATGCACCGAGTGTGGTAATAACAGTTGACAAACCCCACCTCATACATTGTATACTGAAGAAAACCTTTAAACCAGATGATGACTGCTGAAATGGTCCCATTGTTACATTGTTATTTCTCTATTTCTCAGTATATTTTCTGAGGATAAATGGTAGAATTCATTTAATTAACCATACAGACTGATAGATGTTATGGCTCAAGTCCAGGGAGCTTGTCCCAGTTAGTGAGCAACATTTTAAAAAATAATTCAAAACTAAGAAACTATTTAAGAACAACATGACCTCCACCCATAATTCCTTCCTTTGGATAGTCTGTTAGGTCATACAACATATAAATTCCAAGAAATGAGTTGACTCAAGTAAACCCTTTATACTATAAGACAAGCATTAAGAAAAAAAGATAATTTAAGAAAGACATTAAAAGTACAGTGCTAAAACCAAGACAGAAGGAGACCTGCAAGTGATGAAGTCTTTTTTCCCCATGGGTACTGTGTGGTTGGGGAAGTCATCTATCAGGAACACTGACAGGCTGTTATTGACATATCCACTCAAGGGCTCCGTGGAATTCTTTGAGTAAGCATAGAAGTAAACTAACCGTGGGATGATGTCAGATGTGAACGCAACAATGAAGGCCTGATGGACAAAGGGAGAGAATGATTATGAGCCCAATCCAGATTTCAAAGTCTGACTTGTAGGCAAGCCCACTTCCATTTTTTTTTTTTATTGCCTCTATTCACGTATTGTGCCTCTGAGTTTTCCTTTGGTGGCTGAAGTCACATGCTTAGATTAAGTCTTCCTGTCTTAGTATTTAAAGAGTGTTACCAGCCATGAGGTTTTCTGTAACTGTGCTCCACCTCCTTTTTTCATGTTCTCACTGAATTTAAACTCTACAATTTCAGCCCTGTGTCCTTTACATAAAACTCTAAAATAAATCACAATATTATGTTGTCAAATCTCCTTTTGATTACCTCAGTAAAACTTCAATTGGTAAAACATAATTTTAGACAAAAATGAAGGCTAAAAAGTTAGTGTTTGTGAAATTTAGTTTTAAAAATCATTTTGTAAGTAAAAATTAAGTAAACTTATATTCTTCATATAACATATATTTGTGTATAATCAATCTTTGACTCCATTTTTTCAAACCTGTTACATTGTCACTGATTTTCTGCCTAGATTAGCACAGTATGTAAAACAACATCATTGTAGTTTTATTAGAAAATACTATTTTCTTCCTATTGATCTTGCTCAGAAAATAAAGTTTCAGCTTGTCCTTACAAGTCATCACTGTGATGAAATTGGTGCAAACTAGGATTGAGTTAGGTGTCATTCACACTCCGCCACCCCAGCAGAAACAAAAAGAAGGGCAAAGTCATCCCATGGAAAGGGGCACTTACATTAGTTGCAACAGAGACAATGGCCATTCCATAGAGAATGTCCTGCCAGATACCTATTGAGTGAGCTTTCGCAGCTACAGGTCTCCTGTACTGAGTTGTCAGCTTCCAGGCGTCCACTCGGATTTCCATAATGTTGTTTATGAGAGCGAATAGGGGGGCCAAGGGAAAGGAGGCCACAAACAGCGTGACAAACCCGAACTGGATAACTGAGGAGACACAGGTCACCCATCATTATCGAGGAGACGAAGGGCCAATCCACCCTGCTTCTGCCATCTCACCTCTTCTCACCTGCCTCGTTATGAAGTGTACAAGCAACACTGATCCATTCCTCACTCCTCTGAAGGGACCTATAACTAACTACTCTGAGGGAGAGGCATCCTGGGTTTCAAGGTGTTAGTCTCAGATCTTTATCTAGGAAACTAATTAATCTATTGAATTTCAGCATCTTCAACACCAAAAACAAATACAGTCAATGAGCACACTGCACCATTATCTCATGACTCGAAGAATCTGTGAGAGCTTTCAGTATAAACTAAGTCTTGGTTGGCCCTCAAGACACAGAAGCTAATTTTATTATAAATGATATTTCACATTTCTGTGTTGGCACTAACCTTCCCTGTCTGTGTAAACACAGTTATTCAGAATTCCCACAGTGAGAAAAAAACACTGTGTCATCATCATCCTATAAAGCAAGAACAACCTAATTGCATACTGAGCTGCATGAAACAAGAATTCCCATTTCTCTATACAACAATGTGCACAGTATTACCCATCTAATGCCATACAATATAAAGTAAACTAGGGTAACACTGGTTTATGTTGAAGCATAAAAATGTTTTCTATCACACTGGCAGATTTTAATATAAAATATATAGCATATCTAATAAATGTTAATCACTTAGTTTTTACATCATCCCCTTTGTTACACCAGGATTTTGATACTAAGTACATGGAATGCCCCCTATAGTTCCACCAAAGCAGGGGATATTGGTGAGCAGAAATGCCCTTGGCATATCAAACAAACAGCCTGAGGACTAGTTCTCTAAGAACTCACCTCAGTGTTTCTTCCATGTTCAATAATTGGGATGAAGGAAAACTAAACTGTTTTCTCCATCTATCCATCCATTCATCTATCTTCCATCAATACATATCCATATATCTTCTTCTATCCACCTGCTATTCACACAGACATATACCTGTGTATATATATATATATATATATATATATATATATATATATATCTGCTATCCATACATCAATACATTCATCTATCTTTCTTCCATATGTGTATATCTGCCATTTATTAATCTATATGCCTATCCATTCATCTGCCTATCCACCATTCATCTACACATGAATAACCCACCTACCAATCCATCTGCCACTATTCATGTCTATCATCATCTATCCATCTGCCATCTATCCATATATCCATCATCTATCCATCCATTCTATTTTTTCATTCGGTAATTCAAACATCTACTGTAAATAAAACAGAAAGAAATTGCAAGACCTGAAAACTATCCATTTTATTACTGTTATTGCTGCCACAGAATCGTGATTACAAATTACCTGTTTCCAAGTACTCATAGAATAGCCCAAGTTGTCCAAAAACCTGAAGGTCATTATCTTGCTCCCAGCGACTGTATAGTTTCTCAGAGTTGGTTCGGGATTTTCGGCGTCTCCACCAATTAAAAATTAAGCTGTAAGAAATGGTAAAAGTTGACACTTGAAGACAGAAGTAAGAGAGCCAGTATGCCAAATCCAAGTCTTGAAACTGTCAGAAAGAGAGGCTACACACCTTAAGCTAGCATAATAGGAGATGAAATCCAGGTGAAAACCTGTTTTTGCCACATATGGAGGTGGGGAGAAGTCGGGCAGCTCTGCCTTTACCTGCTGCTTAGTAGAGCACTCACTCAGAGACAGGCAGGTTGATGGAGCATGCGAAGGAGGTGGTCAGGGCAACAGCCAAACCCCGCACCTCTGCAATGCTCAGTAAACATTTGCAGAAGTGAGAAATCGAGTATAATATAAAATATACTTGAAAGGAAAAGCAGAGGCCTATCTAAGTAAATGCAATAATACTACAAATGCTGGTATATTTAATGTCAAACACAATAGTGTGTGTTATCAAATCCCTTCTGGTCTACTTCTAAGAGATAATCAGCGATGGAATTGGTGTTAGCTCAGTCTGGGTGAAGCATATAAGATACAGGTAGATTCCTCATTGGTATAAAGACATTTGGAATAAAAACTGAAGTGAGAAAGTGCATGATCATATTCAAGTGAATAGCATGAATAAAAAATAAATGAAATACAAAGCACTAAGATTATAAAACAGACTGTGTCTGTGGAAGAAAAATAAAACAAAAAGTTAAGACTTATGATAGGACAAAATATTCTCTGAACATATACTCAAAAAAGAAGGAAACAAAGAAGACTCGGGAGCTAAAGCTTTTGAAGTGTCACTGAAAGAGAGAGAGAGAGAGAGAAGAGAGAGAGAGAGAGAGAGAGAGAGAGAGAGAGAGAGAGAGAGAAGCAGCAAGGTAGGGAAGGCATCAGACTACATGAACAAGCACACCGAACCTAAGAATAATAGGTATAGAAGAAGGTGAAGAAATACAACTCAAAGGTACAGAAAACATATTCAACAAAATCATAGAAGAAAACTCCCCCAACCTACAGAAGGATATGCCTATGAAAGTACAAGAAGCTTACAGAACACCAATAGACTGGACCACAAAAAGAAGTTCCTTGCCACATAATAATCAAAATACCATTTACAGAATAAAGAGAAAATATTAAGAGCATCAAACGAAAAGGCCAAGTAACATATAAAGGCAGACCTATCAGAATTACACCTCACTTCTCAATGGAAACTTTGAAAGCCAGAAGGTCCTAGATAGATGTACTACAAACACTAAGGGAACATGGATGCCAACTCAGACTACTGTACCCAGCAAAGCTTTCAATCACTATAGATGGAGAAAAAAGATATTCCATGACAAAACCATATTTAAACAATACATATCCACAAATCCAGCCCTACAGAAAGTTCTGGAAGGAAAACTCCAACCCAATGAAGATAACTACACTCACAAAATATAGGTAATAGATAATCAAACTTTACCAAACAGGAAAAGAAACAGGAGGGCAAAATCCACACACAATGACACTACCACCAATAAATCCAAAACAAACAAGAACCAACAATCAATGGACATTAATATCCCTCAATGTCAGTGGTCTTAACCTTCCTATAAAAAGATACAGGCTTACCGAATGGATACAAAGACAGAATCCATCCTTCTGCTGTACACAAGAAATACACCTCAACTTAAAAGACAGGTGTTACGTCAGAGTAAAGGGTTGGGAAAAGATTTTCCAATCAAATGGACCCAAGAAACAAGCTGGTGTAGCAATACTAATATCTAACAAATTAGACTTCAAACTAAAATCAATCAAAAGAAATGAAGAAGGGCATTTATACTTGTCACAGGAAAAGTCCATCGAGATGAAGTCTCAATCCTGAATATCTATGCCCCAAATACAAAGGCACCCACATTTGTAAAAGAAACATTACTAAAGCTCAAGGCATACATAAATCCCCACACATTTATAGCAGGAGACTTCAATACTCCACTTTCACCACTAGACAGGACAATCAGACAGAAACTTAACAAAGAAACAAGGGATCTAACAGAAGTTATGACCCAATTGGGATTAACAGACATCTATAGAACATTCCACCCAAACACAAAAGAATATACCTTCTCTTGCCAAATGGAACCTTTTCTAAAATTGACCACATACTTGGCAACATAGCAAACCTCCACAGATACAAAAAATTGAAATAAGCCCCTGTATCTTATCAGATCACCACCCTTTAAAGTTAGTATTCAACACCACCACAAATAGCAGAAAACCTACAAACTCATGAAAATTGAATAACGCACAATTGCACTATTCCTTTCTCTTTCATTGATGGAAATGCTCCTCTGTGTGTGAAATCAGCTGGTATTTTAGCTCATATATGTGTGTGTGTGTGTGTGTGTGTGTGTGTGTGTGTGTGTGTGTGTGTGTGTACACAGCATAACACAAGGATTAAAAAGGAAAAGGTTCAACGTTTAGTAATAGTAACAATTATATGTAACATCCCAAAGCTCAGGTACCATCTCAGAAGAGGGGGCTGGACGACTGTAAACAACAGAGGTTAGAAGGACTGGGTGAGGGAGAAATAGTATCTTCTGAACGTGACAGGACTGTTGTACTCATGGACTTGCAGCTGGGGCTGTTGCACGAAAGATTGAGACACTCAACATTCCAGCACAGAGAAGTGTGTTTTTTGGGGGGTGGGGTGGTAAGCCCCCACCAATGGATAAATAGTTATTGAAAGTTGATGACTTCTGGGGAGGGAGAGTCAGTTTTCTTTAAAGCTTTGGCCTCTGGTAGGTTGAGCATCCTCTAGTGAGTGGCTATACACCAGTGAGTATATGCACAGTATAAACTGAACTCAGTGTACCACAGCAAAAGAAAAGTGAAAGAACAGGAAGTGGGAAGTTGTGGGGAGATGAAGAGTAGTGGATAGAGAAGTTAGGAAGAAGAGGGGACTGAGCAGGATTAAAGTACAGAATATGCAGGCATGAAATTCTCAAAGAATCAACATAAATTTTATCCTACTGGGAATCTAATATATTGATTTCCCCAGTTAAATATTTACAGTTGCACTTAATAGCAGAAATATTCACTTAAAAGCACTACAGGGTGTGAGGCTCATGCTTTTAATCCCAACATTGCAGAAAGCAGAGGCTGACAGATCTCTGTGAGTTATGAGTTCCAGACCAGCCAGAGCTACATGGGGAAACCCTATCTCAAAAACACACAAAAAAGCCTGTACTGAAACATCACATTGCAGTCAGTAAATATGTACATTCAAGTGAGTATACATAATAGTTATTTGTCAGTTGAAAATAAAACTAAGGAAGGAAAGCTTTGTTGTTGTTGTTATTGTTTGTTTTTGAGATAAGCTTTCTCTGTGTAGCAGGGCTATCCTGGAACTCACTATGTAGACTAGGTTGACCTTGAACCCAGGGATATGCCTGTCTCTGCCTTCCAAGTGCTATGATTAAAGGCATGTACCACTGCCTGGCCTGGAAGAAAAGCTTGGCTGGCCATGCAATTAAAAAAATACAACAAAAGCCTCTATTACCAGAGGCATTCTGCTCTGTTCATTAAACATAAATTGTTCCTGTTTGCATAGACATTTTTTGACAAAGATACAATGACAGTAAAAAAATATATACACCCAGCTTCTTGAATTGCTATTTAAATCAAAGATGCAAAGTGTAAGTCATACATACGGTTGGAAGGCTTCATGGATGTTTCCAAAAAGTTGTTTCGCAATCATGATGATAGTTAGCTGGGTTGTCAGCTCTACCAGACAACCTGCAGGATCACACTGTTCAGAAACAGTAGAGGAGAAAACAGAGATAGAAGAGGAGAAACAGAATTTTGCAACGTCTAGAATATCAGAAACTCAAAAAGGTATAGTAAGGGATTACAATATGGTCGGGAGAGGCAATGATGGGATTCAGGAGCCATTCAGTTGCATAGACCATGGACTAGTACCGGGGTAACTACATCAAACCCATTTCAGGGTCTCAATGTAAATAAAGAATTCGAGTCTTAGAAAATTAATCTTGATGTCTGTGCAAAGACTAAAAGGTGGTATAATTTTAATGTGATCAGTTTGTAAACATTTGGTCATGTGTATCAGGCCATGGAAGAGCACTTTCTTGACTCTTGACCCTTTGCAGGATGCTTTCAAGAATAAAAGCTCTGTTCCCCATACTCTATATTTTACTGCCAGACCATAGGATCTTTGATAGCTAGTGTCAATTGTCATCCTGTTAGAATGTAGTGGAATCATTTGGGTAATGAGCCTTCGGACATGTATATGGAGGACCATTTCTATTAGAGTAATTAAAGTGGGAAAACCTGCCCACTATGGGTGGCACCATTCTCTAGGTGGGATCCTGGACTGTGTAAATGGAGAAAGGGTTTGAGTAGCCACACAGGCAGTCATTGCTTTCTGATTCCTGACTGGATGCCATGTAAACAGCTGCTTCAAGTTCCTGCTGCATTGACTTTCCTGCCATGATATGCTTGAATGGTGAGAGGAAATAAGTCCTTTCTCCCATAAGTTGCATTTGCCAGGGTATTTTATCATAGCAACAGCAAACAAAACAAGACAGGCCCCATAAAAATTCTTGCTCACAGGAAACTAAAAAAATCTAACAGATGATAAGATTGATCAGAGGGTGTGTCTGGACTTCTACACCTTGACAATGTCTGTGATAGTGCTAGGGAGAAAGGCATGCCTTGATTATCTGAGAACACAGATCTGAGCTGGAAGAGAGTCCTTACCTCTTCACTTCTCCATAAGTTAAACATATATGTGTACTTCCCAGGATAGCCCACGAGCTTCCCTTTAAAGAAGGCCACGTAAAAGCAAGCTGAGTAATAGTTCACAAACTGGAAGAGAAACATCTTCAGAGTGAGACTGCTCTCATACTCCTGGTAAGTTCGAGGGATTTCTGCCAATAGAAACCACCAAGGATAAATGCTCTTTCCCTGAATGCTGTACTTATAAGTAGCTATCTAGGCATGCCGTCTCAAAGTGTGTGAACATGCTCCTTGTTCTGACTCAGGCGACCAATGTTGAGGAGCTGTGTGTTTGTGCTGGCTTCTTGTTGGTCATGTTGTGTTCATCCCATGGCTGGGAGAGTCTAGGAAGCAGTCACTACATTTCAAGGGTGGGGATTTCTCTATGTGTAATAGAGTCTGAATGTGGAGTTTGAATCCCTACAAGATGGGAAGTGCCCCTCACCATCACTGCTAGACACTACAAAAATCCCATCTTGCTTCTCTCTCCTTCACCTGTTGTCAAGTTGGTGTAAACCAGGTAAGCTTATGGCTAGGGCTGGGAAGGTTTCTAACTCCATTGTACTTTCCTTCTCTTGAACTAAACTGTACCCGAAAATGCTGGCAGAGATAATATATGCTTGCTCTTTCCTTAATTAAAATGCAGTCATGGTTTGTAAATTAACAAATTCTAAAGATAAGAAGTATTAACTTCTCTTCAAAGTCTGTTAGAGAATTGCGAGGAGTGCAGAGAGTAAGGGAACACACTTTCTTTCAAGAATGGGCAATTTCCTATTAGAACAGCTGACCTAGACATTCCCATGACACTTTCAGGAGTAGAACAAAATATTCCAAGGACACAGACAACTTCCATTTTGGTGAAGCTCGGTTGAATTTATTAAAAACATCTCAGAGAGAAGCTCAGGGATAGTTTCCACTGAAGAAAGCCATGACTTGATGGTGTCTTTCAGAACATTTTATCTGCTGTGATTTGCTCACTATTGCCCAGAAAAAAAGGAGACTTGAGTGAGAACTCAAAATTTGAAAATGATGCAAGGGTTGTTCCCAAGCAGTGCTTGCCTGGTGCTTGCCCTTGTGTGGAGCCATGAGAAGGGATGCCCTTGACTGCTAGCTAAGGGGCTAGGCTTGTCTATCTCTAATGGGTCCAGATAGCAACAGAAGCACATGTGCTCTTTGCAGTATTCCTTGCTCAGGTCCTTGCTTTACCCATGATCCCATCACTTTCCATTTCAGGAAAAATTTGAAAACTTAGCAAGAACATAATCTAGGGTGTAACAGATGCCACTTAGACAGAGAGGCACCATGCTCAGGAGGGGCTGGTGTTCTGTTTGTTTTTGTTATTTTTTTTCTATCTCAGAATGATTTCCAGAAACAAATACCTTCCAGAAACATAACATGTAAAACTAGATCATCCCATGGTTTTAGTACCCTGGGAATACTGAGATAAGAGCCCTCAAAATGGCCCAAGGAGTCCTGGAGTCTTTTTAGAGTTTTTCCCTCCATTGTGAAATGACTGAGTGTGGATCTTAAGGAATTACTAAAAATCAAGTGTGGATCTGCTCAGAGAACAAAGCAGGCTAAAAATTGTACTCTTCGGATGCCAATTCCCTGTGAGGGGGCCCAAAAATGGATGTGCAGTATTGGCTGAAATCTTTGTTTACCTCACTCTCATAATTTGGCCAGCTTACCCATTTTTGTAATCCAGGCAGATATCCTCTCATAAAAAAAATTCAAGATCAAGATGGCAATACAATTCAGACATGATCCAGAGAGATTGGTGGCCAGCTGGGGGGTGAAGAAGCTCTTTACATTCTGTAAGGTGGCTTCACTCTCCATGAAGCTGGCAAAGGTGGCAAAGACTGACAGGCGATACACAATGATGGACACCATGCTGCTGAGGAGGAGACCCATCTGAGGGGAAAACCGAGAGCCACTGGATGTACTGTTTGCCCATTCAGTTATAAGCTCAGCAGCTGCATAGGCAAAGCAACCCCTCTTACCATAGAGGCATCAGATAAAATACCACAAGGTAGAAAGAAGGCTTAAAGAGAAATCATTTGTTGGCTATGGGTTAAGCATGAAATAGGGAAAAACCATTACCCACTGTGATGTCAAACATGGTCAATTCGACAGAAGACACATCTAAGTGAGTTATTCAGATTATGTTAATTGAAACAGAAGAGCCATCTTAACTGGGAGTGATGCCACTCCATAGGCCTAGGATCTGGACAGGATAAAAGGGGGAAAGTGAGCTGAGTACTGGCTGGCATTTCTCTCTCTTTTCTTTGTGACCCTGAAAGCAATGTGACCAGCTGCCTCAAGTAGCCATTGCCATGCATTCTCTGCCATGATGAACTGTGTCCTTGAACTGTGAACCAAATTAAACTCACTTTCCTTTTAGTTGATTCTTGCCAGTTATTTTATCATAGCAATATGAGAGGGGACTATTACAACTTTGTAATTCATTTTATCAGTGTTTGCTAATGACAGCCTTATTTCTGAATCCTTACTCTGGCTTGGTATGTTTTGATGTGGCTCTTGAGATAAGCTTATCATTTATCTTCTGTCTGTCTATTTTCCTTGCTGCCTGTCTGTCTATCATCAATGAACCCTTCATCCATCCATTTATCTATCCATCATCCATCCAACATCTATCTATCTATCTATCTATCTATCTATCTATCTATCATCTATCTATCTATATTATCTCTACCAATACAGACTAATTTTTAATGTTCTAAAGAAAATAAAACATAATCCTGAACCAGAGATTTTGTAGCCATGAATGAATTCCCCTTCAGGAAAAATTTGCCAAAATATGATCTAGGCTTTGGTTATGTAGTTCCCACAACAATTTTGTATACATTGTATATTGCCAAGCACTATGTCTCTATATCAATTCAATGACTGGAAAACTTCAAAGTTGAGGAAGCAAATCACATTGTGTGATAAGGAGAAAATGAGAACAAAACAACAATTCTGGGACTGTGCTTCCAAGTTCGTTTCTCAGAATTGATCCCAAGGTCGTTATTTGTTTCTCCTTCATTTGTCTTTTTCTTTTAAAGTTCCTATGTAAGCTAAGGAAACATATTTCAGCTAACTATTTAAAGATATACAAATATTTTAATAAGAACTGTTAAAACTGTACAGTGTACATATATACACACATACACACAGGAGAAGTTAAACTCTAGTCTAAAATAGTTAATTTCTTTACACCTCAATATGAAATTCTCTCAGAGGCTAACATCTTCATCCCTCTTCCAACTGAGACAAGTTCACAAATTTAGAAAGGAAAGGAATCATGGTGAGGATAAAGGTATTAGCTATAGATATTGAGAGAAACCAACTCCCTCTCACAGATTTGTCTTCTTCGGATTTTATTCTGTTTATTTCAACAAGAAAAGGATGTTTAATTCTTGGTCAAATGTGTAGATACTTTAAGGAAATGAATGATGTTGATAACATTAACCAGAGACTGCAATGAAGATGAATATAATGTTTTGCTTTGGTTTCAAGGTATCAGTCAATGAGACAGACAGGAACAGGCTGTGAAATCTGGACTCTCCCCCCACAACTTTTTACAAATTTCAGTTTGGGGGAAAATCTATTTAAATTATGGCATGCTTTGTATAAGAGGTGTAGCCAATGTAGGAAGAATGGGGCATTGCAGGAATGATCCAAAAGCCTGATGCAGACAGAGTTATGGAGATACTGTGGTTCATCGAGGATTGTGTTACAAAGAAATGGTAAAAGATTGCAAAATGGTGCTTACCCCAAAGGTCACTGTGGTCCCTGACACAAAGTACCATGGTATGCGATGGCACAGAGGCATGTATGGCTCCATCTCCTGTAATATTGGAGAGATAAGTCACACTTCATCCTCACAGTTGGGAATCCAAATGACAGTAGAACAGTCAATGAGTATGCTGAAGGTAGAGACCTCACAAAGGGCCCTCTCATTACTTAGCTCATGGAAAGTATCTCCTTCCCTTGAAGAGAAGGCCATAAGACCCCAAAGTGACATTCCACCTGAGCTGAGAGACTTGATTGAGACAGCCTGCTTCCTAAGTGTTGGGTTACAGTGGCCTCCAGGGTCTCACAGAGACAATGTCCAAACCAATGTATGCTAAGGTACAATTTAATTCCAGGTGGAATGTTTGCTACTTGTTTTATAGCTTATGAAGTTCCTGTGTTATTACCCAAAACTCAGCAGGTCAGGCTCTTCTCCCTGAGTCTTCACAACCTTTAATATACAAAATATTAACTGGATCCACTGACATTCTGAGCTACAGTCAAACATGGATTTTTATTTACAAAGATTGCTATAAAGTAAAGAAGATCTGTCAGGAAATATGCAAACCATAGAATTATACAAAATGTAAAATTACACGCTTATGGATTTTCAAATTGGACCAAGAGTTACAGAACATTCCCTGGGCTAAGAAGCCTTCTAAGAGCTCTATGGATATGCAGGCTTTGCACACATGTGTGCACATGGGATCCTTTGCACTGGCCCTGTGTACACCCAATGTATGTGTGCTAGTGCCCATTGTGTGTGTATGTGTGTATCCACACACATGTGCCATTGATACAGACCCACATGTGAGATTTCTGCTTAAACACTAAAATCTATTACCAGAAATGAAAAATTCCTGTCTTGTCACTTTGTGTCTGTTAGAGCTAAACAAAATAAGAGAATCATGGAGAATCTACATATTACTTGCCATAAAGGCCAAATGTAAAGACTCAGCCCATCTTTTATGTTGGTGAAACCAAGTGGCATGCCTCTGTTGTCTTTTTCTACTATGAACAAACAAATACACGTCATCTCATGTCATTATTTTATCCAATGTATTTTCTTAACACCTCTTCTGGCTTAAGAAAGAAATGTTCCCCATAAGCTCAAACATTTGAACACTTATTCTCCAGCTGGTGGAACGGTTTAGGGTAGTTATGGAACCTTTAGGGGGTATAGTCTTGCAGGAGGAAGTACATCACCATGAGAGGGCTTTGAGCATCTAAAGGCTAGTCCATCCTCTCTCTCCCTCCACCCCGCCACTTCCTGTGTGTGGGTGTAATTCTTGGATTCCTGCTTCAGCTGCTGAGCATTGAGCATTTCCTTTCCTGACTTTATGGATGTTCCCTTTGTAACCTAAGCAAAAACTAAACTCTCTTTTCTATAGGTTACTTTTGCCAATGGTATTTTATCACAACAACAAGAAAAATTAACTCACACAACACCCAGATTAAGTAGGTATTAAACATGCTGCACATTTTATGATATTTCAATTAAATTTAAGAGATATTGGCTTATTTCTAAACTGTGAAAAGAATCTTGGGAGTTGTACTGAAATGGTGCTATCAAGAAAGTACAGGATTCTACAGAAGACATAGAACTTGAAGTGTAGCACACTCTTTCTCAGAGCACATAACAACTCCCAGCCTGTGAAGCTAACAGTCTGCCCTCTGAAGGCAAAGCATATTCCACTTTCAAATGAGAATAGGGAGGTTGCAGGAAGTCGATGCCTTAATCAAGGACACACAGACAGTTTGATGGTTGAAGATATGAAAACTTAGACTCTTCTCACTTCCAGTGGAGTGACTTTCCCATCAACAATCTATGTAAAAGCACCATGGAAAGAGAAATTCAGTCAAATAAAACTTCACTCTTAAATCCACTGTCTTAAAACAACTACTGTTTGAGTTTAACACATTAACTCATTTCCATATACACTAGCTTCCATTTTACTTCTTCTCACCTTGTAGTAGAATTACATATTTCATATTCTGATGCATTGGATTTGCTTTAAAAATAATCTAGTAGCAGGAGGGTGTGTGGATATGTACGAAAAAATGCTGTCTCTGGCGTGAAAATGCAATGTTGAGTAGCAGGTCCACCCATGGGCTGAACTATAGCTTTCTATTTGTAAATATGTTTGAAATTTTTCATATATATGACTATGTGTACATGAGGAAAAATAGGATCTTATTGATTAACTTGTATATTGATGGGACATGACCATTCCAGGGCAGCCGATAGCAGAGGGTTGCCTAAAGCAAACTCCTAATCCATGTCTACTGTACCTTCGTCACAGGATTCATCTTCTTCAGTTTACACATGGCTTCAAACTCAGGCCGCAGCTGGAGCTGCTGCTGTTCTTCTTCAAAGTCCACCAGATCCCACTCATACTCAAGCCTGGCTTGTCGCTGTTTCCAGAACTCCAGAAACAGTGTGACTACAGTAGAAGAAAGCATCAGGGTGGGGCCATCAGTAGATGGACAAACAAAAGCTGCAGGACAGCAACCCTCGGGGATGGAGGGGTAGCTTACAGTTTAGAGGGCCTGTTGTTCTAACAGAATATCTGAGCTCCATCCCCAGCATTCACATCTTGGGGCTTATAACCACCTTTAACTCCAGCTCCAGGATATCCAATGCTGTCATGCCTCATTGGGTAGCCAATGTGCACCTATGACATGCATGTGTATGTGCATGTTTGCACACACAATTGAAAATAATAAAAATACATCTTTAAAAAAGAAACTTTCACTTCTGCTTTTAATTATTTTGTTTGCAAAGCACTTCACATGTCAGTTGGAAATGTTGACCATCTTTGGTGGGTTTTTGATGATGGTTTTTATCAATGACTACTTTTGGTGTGACACTAAGTAATAACAAATTATTCATTATGGAAATTCAAGTTAATTTCTTAGTAGTTAAAGCTATAAATTTCCAGATCATCTACACTGCTTCCTCACTGAAATACTGTTATAATATTTCATCTTGACATTAGTCAAACACTAACAACTGGTATAAATTTTATAAACAGTATTTGATGAGTGTAGAAATATCTTAAATATATGAGTTCAATTGCCAGCAACCACATGGTGGCTGATAACCATCTATAGTGGGATCTGATGTCCTCTTCTGGCATAAAGAGTTGATACAATATATATATATATATATATATATATATATATATATATATATATGAAATAAATTCATATTTTAAAAAATACTTCCAGTGCCAAGAAAGTCCAATATCAAATATCAGAAATACTTGTGATCAAATAACCACAAATGAGAAGTGTAAGAAGATGACACCCAATCCATCAAGCTGCATCTTCAGTGTTAAAATTTAAGGTCAGAATGTGCATAAAAGTCCAATTTTATGTAAGTCATGTAAGCATATAGTAAAGCTTTCATGTTGTAAATACAAATTTCCCCATAAATTCACATACTAAGTATTACTCTTAGAAGGTTTATATTTAAATACATAAAGATATTTGTTCCAGAAGCTGGGGATATACCTCAAAGGTAGAGTGCTGGCCTAAAATGCACAAATCCCTGGGTTCCATGCCCAGGAGCACATAGACTCTGTGTCATAGTGCACAGTAGTAATGCCAGAATTTAGGAGGCAGAGGCAGGAGGATCAAGGCCATCCTCAGTTACACTGAGAGCTCAAAGCAGCCTGCACTTTAAGAGATCTTATTTCAGAAAAGTTTATTCCAGAGCCATTTCCAGTGGTAAAAAGAAAACAGTCAGTTACCCAAATTACACAGCAGATTAGACAAAATGTGTTAAATTCATCAATAGTGAAAATACAAAGAAAATTAAGTTGGAGGAGACTTTGTACTCACCCCAGATCCCCATGAAGATTGCAAAGAACACGGTTGACTCATTATCAAACAGATGGGAGAACTGTAAAAGCAATACCATCATAAAAGCCACTTAATATGAAACACATCACCATAGGAAGGAAGCTCTGTCCCACCATATGGCACACTTACCTTTGAATGCAAGCACGTAGTGTTCAGTCTCCAGTAATCGCACACTTCATCACAAAGTGGACACATGATCATCTGACCTCCGATGTTAGGGTCACAGATTTCCATGCTACCCAGAGAAGTCAGATAAAAAGCAATGCAGTTTGGAGTGGACAATTTAAGCAGCTCTCACCAGACTGTTTAATGAGTGTCCACTCACAACAAAAGTGGGGACAAAAAAACAAATGTTTCTATAGTGGCATAAATCATAGTCTACAGAACAGATTTCTTAGACTACATTTTTAAAACATTTGATGTAGAAAACCTGAGCAGGGTTGAGCCGGATAGGGAATGAGGGGTCATGAGGTCCTACTCTTAGTGGAAGAGCTGCTGACAATTGATGGCTGGTGCTGGGGTACTGAGAGTGAGACCACATGCTCCAGTACATAGTGCTCCATGCATGCACATGAGGGCAACACCAAGTGGACTCGGGTTTAAAAGTGAATGCAGGAAATCGGGAAGGAAAATGGAGGAGGAATTGAGGGGGCAGGGGTGGATTTGCTTAAAACACAATGTATGCATTATGAAATTCTCAAACAAAGAAAAGAATGAATGGAGTTAAAATAAATGAAATTAAAACCTAACAACAACAAAAAGGCAGTTTTCACAAAGCCCTCTTCAAGGGGAAACATTACATGTGTATCTGCTTTGAAAACACTGCCTGCTACCACAAGGAAGCATTTGGAGGTAAATGGAAAAGTAAGGAGACTGCAGAAGCTTAGACCACAGCAGTCTCTATTTGTGCCAGTCTCTTGTGCTCACCTAGTTTGGTTATTTTCCATTGATAACAAGCCATAGATGAAACAGGCTAAGCCAACAAGAGCCGCAATCAACAGCATTTCTGTGTAATACCCAAGAAACACAAAATAGATTCCGATTTTTTCTCCATAATAATCCCTGTGAAAGAGAGTCAAGATCAGAGGCTGGAAGAAAACTGTGGGTCAGGTGCACCGACTCCATTCGGGCAGGCAAAGTTTATAGTTGTAGAGCTTAAAAGCATTAGCCCATGGAAAAAGGAAGCCATGAGGCTAGAATTTAAATTTTAAATACCATATTGAGAACTCGTGAATTTTAAAGTTTCCATGTGTTTTAAGTAAGTCATTAAATATTAAACAAACATATTATAAATTATTAAACAAAGAAATGTAACCTGTAGCAACTGACAAGTTAGAGTGGCAGACACAATCTGCCTGAACGATCATTGTCTTGCTTCTTTCTCCAGTTGAAGTGGATGCTCTGATGGCAGGTGTGCCTTCGGCCCTCGCTTCGCAGAGTGTAGAAGCTTACAGTGTCGTTCGGACTACCTGCTTGTACTCACAGCCAGGTTTAGCTGAGTTCACCCTCAGAGACCTTCAAACAACCCTCCCTGCCTCAGAGAACTCGTCACCAGGTTCATGACCTTCCCACAGATGTGACTGCTCTGAGGGTCCCTGAATAGCTTGGAGAACTACAGATAGTGACCTGCGGTTTCTAAGTTTGCCCTGCGAGGGGACAACAGTGAGTGAGCAAGAGGGACATAAATGTCACCTCCCACAGAGACCATTTTCAGCAGATTTTAAATAGATTTCTCATGCCCCGCACTGATTCTTCAGCTTTTGAAACCTTTCTAATTAAATAGGTGTCTCTCTGTGTGTTGCATTTTCTTTTCAATGCTGATATATATTTTTGCAGTTTTGCTTTTAATTTTTTCCACATTGCTGTCTGTCACGTTCCCTAAACAATCTGCTATGGACACTTCCCCAAAGTAAATGTGAATGACCCTGCATCTCTTGGAAATTTTACTAAAGAATAAAGAAATTTCTATAATACTGCACAATGCCAAGATCACCAAAAGACACTAATATTCTTTTTCTTTCTTGTTGGGACCCAGCCCCCACGGGTTCTCTGTGAGTTGTTTTCCAGCATAACCACAGGTACCTCCTGTTTTCCTTGCCTTGCCTACTAGTATCAACATCCTGTTCTGAACATTATGCCCTGTCCCCATCCCCTTCTTGTTTCGTTGGCAGTGGGCGGGAGTTGTGGTTCCCTTGTTTATGATAGGGCGTGGGAGTGCATTATGCTAGCAGGTGGTGTTTTTCCATCTCCTCTTGTATATAAACTGCTGCTCCAATAAACCGATGACATTCCCTTCTACCAAATGACCAGGAGTTGTGTCCTTAATCCACAGACTCTCGCCTGGTCTGGTTCTTTGGTCACTGGCGCTGGCGCCGGTGACACTTTCTGTCTTTCCTTTTTGAGAATCTCACTCTTTAGCCTAGGCTAGCCTTGGATTCTCAGCCAAGCCCCTACTTCTGCCTCCCCCATGCTGGGATTGCAATGGATGCCTGTACTGTATTTAAGTACTAAATATTTATTTTTTAAACATAGTCTATTTGCTTTCCTTCCGCAGTATTAAAGCTCACAGAATCCATTTTAGGAAGTTCAGTGAGTATACCCGCCACAGGCACAAGAATTCTCAGGAATTCATGAGGAAACTGGATGTCTGAAAAACTAGATTTTTGTGTTTTTCCTTGCCTTTTTTCTTTTATTGGAAATAGATTTTTCCATTACTATATTTTGATTATGGTTCTCCTCCCCCAACTCCTTCAAGATCCTCCCCACCTCCCTACCCACCCAAATACACACCTTTTCTTTCTCTCATTTAGAACATAAACAGGTGCCTAAATAACAGTAAGATAAACACAAACCAGAATAAGAGAAAACAAACAGAAACCAAAAGACCCAAAGAAAAACACAAGAAGCACAGACACTGACACACACACATTCACACACACACACAGAAAACTCATACAAGATCTGAAACCATAAAATATAAACAAAAGACCTGTGCCATAAAAATAAATTAATAAAGATAAAACAATAAAAAATGCTGTCAAAACACTGTGAGACTAAAAATCCTCCCAAGATTCCATAGAGCTCATTTTGTGTTGGCTATTTTTTTCTTTGTGAGTAGTTATCAATTGGATATAACTTGTAAGTTTGAAATGGGAGCTTGTGCCTCCTCTCAAACCTTGGACCTTATCTGGGGCAGCCCTGTGCAGGCAGGCCCTCTGCAGGCTGCTGTCATCTCTGTGAATTCATAATGTGCATTGGTCTTGCTGTTTTTAGAAGGCTTTGTTTCCTTGGTGTCCTCCACCCCTTCTGGCTCTTAAAGTCTGTTTGCCTTCTCCACAGAGTTGAGGGGAGGGATTTGATGGAGACATCCCATTTGGAACTGAGTGTTTCAAGGTCTCTCACATTGTGCAGTTGCGAATTTCTCTATTTGTTCCATCTACTGCAGAAGGAAGCTTCTCTGGTGATGGCAGAGTAAGACACTGATCTATGAGTATAGCAGAATGCCATTAGGAATCGTTTTATTGCTTTGTTCCTTCAACAGAAAAGTAGTATTTAGTTTTCCCCCAGGCTTATGACCTATCTAGTCTCAGGCTCTTGGCCACTTAGACAATGTTGAACATAGGTTGCCTCTCAGTGAGTGGGCCTTTATTCAAAGCAGATCACTGTTGGTTACTCTGACAACTTTTGGGCCTAGTTTAAAATGACCACTTTTATCTCCCATTCAAATTTCAAGAATAATATCTCTTCATATTAAAAACATAAAAGGCCTGTAGGCTTATAATTATTATTAAAATTGTCTCAATGTAGGAGATTGCTGAGCCATTTCCTAAATAGGGTCATATAAGAAATGAAAATTTATTGTTTATAAAATGAGGAAGTATAGGAAGTGTTTTTTACTAAACTGTGGATTTGGTGAATATACTTAAAAGCACAGGCTAACAAACAAAACTTTGTGTATGTGTAATTTGCATACTAAGCGAGTATAGTAGGCTGCAGCCATGGCCCTCGTCTTATCTCCATCCTTTTGTTCATTTGTTTGTTTCTTGATAATCCCAGGCATGTACAATACGCATTCTGATTATTTTAATCCTCCCTTCTAATCTTCATCCCAACTTTACACTCCCTGTCCACAGTCACAGCTCCATTGTTGTTTTATGTGATTTTTATTCTCAATTTGAATTATGTGTGTGTATGTGTCTCTGTATACATGCACAGAGTGTAATGCTCACAGAGGCCAGAAGCAGGCATTGGATGCCCTCAACTGATGTCACCAGTGATTGTTCCCGGTATCCACTCAGGTGTGGGGGCTAAGACTGAATTTGTGTCCTCTGGAAGAGCAGCATATGCTCTCAGGTGCTGAGCCACACTTCCACTTTCAGTTGTTATTTTGGCACAGGACCACACCCAGACTGGCCCTGAGTCAGTCTGTACCTCAGGTAGGCCTTGGCTTGTGACCCCCTACCTTAGCCCCTTGAGTAACTAGGATTATAGACCTGAGCCACCAGGGCTGGTACCACTAAACTTTTTATTTTGATGGCATTGAAAGCAAAAGGCACATCATTTTACTATAGTAAAAATATAGATAATTAAAATACCATTTAAACATTAAGTATTATGACATTAACCTTTTCCTTATTTGTGACAAAAATCTAAAAATTCAAGAAATATTTAAAAGACTCAAATACATAAACATTCCTTTTTTCAAGTATTTTTATGAAACTGGCATGTATATTGTATTTCTTTTTTTTATTTGTATATGGTATTTCTTAAGATGCTCATTTTACATTCCAGACCACTAACTCATACCATCTATATACCCTCTATGGACAGAGAAGTTTCAGTAGTAATGTCTGTGGTGTGTATGAAGGGGTCTATTTATTATGTCCATGATGAAACAATATGAGAAATTATGGCAGAACTGATTGGAATAAAGCCTTGAGGAATCAATGAACAAAAGTCAATATTTGTTCTAAAATAACTCCTTTGCATGTAAGTGAACTGGCATCTGAGGATCAGATATCCCACTGCCATGGTGTTATGAACATACCATTAGAGTCATTGCTGATCCACTTATTCTAAGTTATTTAGTATGTAGAGGTGTCCAATTTTATCTCTAAGCATCAGGACAAGAACAACAGGCACATTACAGAGAAATTACATGAAGCTGTGACACTGGGAAGGAAGGAAAAAGTGCCAACAGAGCACATGCAACTGTAGATGAAGATACCTGTGACAGCAATGCTGGTATTAGCATTTTTCATGGAATATGAAAAAATTATCACTGCCAATTGCCAAAAGAAATTTAAAAATACTTGGACACGGTACAGAGTTCACGTGGGTTGTGTGTAATCTGCGAGAGGAGGAATATGTATCTGAATCCTCTCTATTTGGCCTATCTCCATACCCAGTCACCCACTAGTTCCCAGAAGTTCTGTCCTAAAGACAGCTTTCTAACTGTCTTAGTTAGGGTTTCTATTGCTGTGAAGAAACACCATGACCATGACAACTCTTCTAAAGGCAAGAATTTAATTAGGGCTTGATTATATTCGGAGGTATAGTCCATTATCATCATGGTGGGAGGTGTGGTGGCAAACAGGCAGACCTGGTGCTGGACAGGGAGCTGAGAGTTCTTCATCTTAGCAGGTAACAGAAAGAGAGAGACACTGAGCCTGTCTTGAGCATTTGAAATCTCTAAGCCCACTCCTAGTGATACACTTCCACCAACAAGGCCACACCTCCTCCAACAGGGCCACACCTCCTAATAGTGCCATTCCTTGTGTGCCTACTGGGGACATTTTCATTCAAACCAACACACTAACTCATGGCTGACTCTTTCCCCTGATACCAGTGTCTTGAAGATCCTCGGTGTTTGTGGGCCCATTTTTAACAGGCCTCTTTTGTCTTTGGCTTCCTTCTTGTTCCATCTCTGTGTTTTCTTTTCACAGCCAGAATCTTTCTCTATTTTAGTTCTCTCCTAAGAAAAGTGTCTTTCTTTTTATAATTTCAAGTCAAACAAACTGCAGTAATATAATGCATATGCAATAAAATGTTTTGTCTGAATATACATTTATATCATTTATATATTAGAATACATAATTTCATTTTAAAAAATTAAAATTTTGTCTTTACTTTATTCTTTAGAATTTCATACATGAACATAATGAAATATGATGAATGCAACCCCTGTCTTCTCCCTCTAGACTCCATATCCCTCCCATCATGCCTCACAAAAAACTTGATGTCTTTTTTTGTTTTTTTTAATAATTCATGAAGCCCAGTTACTGAGCATGTTTCAAATGTAGGCCTTTGTATAAGCACAACCTGAATCACACCCAGAACACCACCACCAGCTCAAAAAGGCCCTGCACTCATGCAACTGCATCTTTCCCCAGACACCCACTTCTAGGCAGCCTCTCTTCTGTCTCCAGGGCCTGTAGTTCTGCCCTTCCCAAAAGAATGGTTTTAATAGTAACACGAGTGTGTAGCTTTCTGGGTCTTCTCCTGTCCTTCAGCACAGTACTTGCAAGTTTCTCACCTGGTGCTAAGTGTGTTTCTGTATAAAAATGTCACTTATTTACACAATACCAGTTCTTAGATGTCTCATGGTTCCGAGTCTTTCCAGCCAAGTGGCTTTGAATAGTCAAATGATGTCTCTGTGGACAGGTGCTTCATTTTTCCTGGTTAAATACTTGTGGGTAGAATGGGTTGATCACTCAGAAAGAACACATTTAACTTCGTAAGAAGCTAACCAAGTGTTTGGCCATGCAGTCCCGCCAATGGTGTCTAGGATTTCCAATGGCTGCCAGCCTGGTGCTGTGATCTTTTTCTTGTGTGGCCTTTGATTTTGACCTCACTCATAGCAGCACAGTGTCCCCTCGATGGCATTGTTTCTATTTCCCTGTGGATGACTAGGCATAGGTTTCCTGGTGTGCTGCTGCCATCCATAATCATAATTCTATAGTGAAGCATTTGTTAGACCCTTTTGTCAGTTTCTATATTATCACATATGTCTTTCCTACTCTTTGAGAGAAATATATTTTATTGATATGTTTATTGTATACATTTTTCTTTTTTTCTTTTAATTATTATTTTTTATTTTAAAGACTTATATTTACATATCCATCCCCCTTCCCTCACCCTCCTGTATTGTATACATTTTCCATGCTGTACTATGTCTTTAAACAAACACTCCTTATAGTGTGTATTCTGTCTGACTTGAGAAATCCAGGCCCCATTCAGGACCTAGAAATTCTTCTCTTCTACACCCTTACATTTTTTGGTAGTTTTAACTCTGATATTTATTAATTTAAGTTTATACTTATATTTTTGCATAGGAAATGGTTCAGATACACATCTTGTACGTGTTCATCCACCTGGGCCAGTTTCATTTACTCTTGCAACTGCCTTTTCTCACAGGGACTTCTTAGTCACCTTTGCTGAAAAGCAAGTCATTGTTATATATGTGTCTATTTCTGAGCTCACTTTTTTATTATAGTTCTCATTTGGAAAAATTTCAAATACATGGAAAAGTTATAAGAAAAATTAAAAACATCTACATATATCTTTGATTTTATTATTCATTATGCATTGATTGTATGTATGTTTAAAAAATTGAGATTATAAAACCAAAATCTCTGAGATCAATATTCACAGGCCAGTTTCTCCTGTAATCTAAATTTTTTTAATTGGGAAATAAAATTTGTATACACATACAAACTAAAATGTAGATAAATCACATCACATATTCAAAGGAAAATAAAGCATCATGTCCATGTTAAAGACACAGCATTTCAGTACCACAAGTCCTGCTTGTACAAGGCAGAAATTAGGCTGATTGCATCCTAGCTAAATGCTATGTCCTGACCCTTAATAGCCATGCTACATCCTTCCTTTCATAGATGGAGGCAACAACTATCATATTCCAAAGTAACAATTAATACTGAAGAGAGGGGCTGGGGAATGTAGTGAGTAACAAAGGCAGTGAACACAGTCTCCATTAGAACTGTAAACCAAGATCACTCCATTGGCTTTTAATGGTCACAATGCTGAATGAACTTACCGAATCAAATCTAAAGGTTGTTCCTTGTAAAAGTAGGAAAACCGAGCCCAGTTCTGGCGAAGGATGTATCTCTCATTAATGTGAGTAGGAGATTTTGATGGCTTCCAATACTGGCCCTGCGCACAGTCAAGAACAGAGAGTATAAGAGGAGAAATTAAGGGACACAGATGATGGAGAGGGGGCTTCTCTGGATCGATGGCCAGTGGACAAAACTGACACCATCTTTTACTGATGGATTTCTAATTCATATTCCACCCACGTGAAATCATTTGCTAACATTATCTAAAAACACCACAGTCAGAGTGTATTAAGCTGGCCTAGTAAACAAAGTGACACACAAGCAGCTGTTCAACCCATTAGAAAATTATGTGAACATGAGAACTGCTAAGGGCAGTGTGAGTGAGTTTCCCGCTTCAAGTTAAACACAAGTGAAGATTTATGATAAACTGAGACATCTTATATCCTACCAAATCGAGCTTTTTGATGTTCTATAGGTAACTCCACTGACTTTCGAGAAGTGAAACTTACAGACAGTGTCCTTAGAGTGGTGTTTGGGGATGGTGTAAAACACCACTCTATAAGCACACAAGAGATAACCCAGCACTTTGAGATTTGCATTCAAAACAGGTATTAAAAATGGTGCCATCTAGCTGCTCCTATAGACAACTCAGAGCCATTCATTTCCAAAGAACAGATGAGGCTGAGCTGAAAGGCTGGATGTACAGGTTCAAAAACCCCAGTACTATGTATGGCAGGAGTTGGGTTTAAACAGGGCAATAGGTTAAAAGAATCAATGTCCTGCAGGTAAATAAATGAACAAAAATCCTCCAAGTCTTCAAAACCTTTGTAAAGAAACATTGGCAAAGAATGCCTGGCAGCATGTTCACTAATCTAACAGGACCTTTTTATACTAATCTAACAGGACCTTTTTATACTATCAGTATCTTGACTCTGAAGTCCCCACACCATTCTTCTCCAGAAGACTGTGGCTGTCTTAGGGGTGGGAGGGAGGCGTTATAGGAGGGCTGGTCAGTTTCTCCTCTTTTACATTAAAGGATCACACATGAGTTAAAAAGGGAAATGCTTATATGAAATTGCTGCCGCAACCTATGGGAAGCAGATCACAGTCTCCTTGTAGAATCAACTTAAACTCATATTTCACAGTGCTGATCAGTTGGTTGCAGTTAAATTCAGGTGGAAAAGTTTAAAAATCACTTCTAATGAGAGACAGAAAGAGTGTGGACTTGGATGGGAGGAGAGGTATGGAGGACCTTGGAGGATTTGGGTGAGGGGAAATCATATCAGAATATATTGTATGAAAAAATCTGTATTCAATAAAATAAAAATAGGAAAAATATCACTTCAGCAATGCAACCATAAGACAATCAGCACTCAGAATGGAGAAAAATGTCTCCCATTTGTTCCAATGTAAATGTGTTTCTTCTCCTTCCTGAGGGATGAATTTCTTGCAGGAAATACATCATATAAAAGTCTTTTACAGTTAGGACAAAGCAATTGAAACAGGGAAATGAGATCCAAGGGATAGTCTACCTGGTTGCTTACTGTGAAGCCACAGTGAAACTGAATGGGCTTCACCTTCCAAATGCAAACACCACCACCCCCATCCCAAAGCCTCAGGTTGCCAAGCTATTTTAAGGTTTGACTAACTGGCCTCAACATCTGGAACATTTACTCCTTTGTGGAACATATAAAGCTCCATATTTTTGTGCAATGAGTCATCAATTCCAAAGAAAAAGGTCTTTGGAATTTTGACTGTTAGTGAAAATACTTGATGTCTGGTATCTTCAGCACCCTCAGCTAGTCATCTGCTTATTTTCTAGGTAATCCCTGATCTCTGAACTTGGAGTCATGGTAGGTAGTGTAAAAATAATAGCCAACAAAACTGCTTTCCCTGTAATGGAAATCAGTTCTACATTTGATGGATAAATGTGAGTTCATTTACTACTTTTTTGTTATTGTTTTTGTTTTTTTGTTTTGTTTTGTTTTGTTTTTCGAGACAAGGTTTCTCTGTGGCTTAGGAGGCTGTCCTGGAACTAGCTCGTGTAGAGACCAGGCTGGTCTTGAACTCACAGAAATCCACGTGCCTCTGCCTCCCGAGTGCTGGGATTAAAGGCATGTGTCACCAATGCCCGGCTGCATTTACTATTTTAAAAAGTCAAAAATCTATGAGAAGAGACATTTTAGAAATTTCTGAGTAATATGATACCTGATATATATATATATATATATATATATATATATATATATATATTCCGGAATGGATTCTAAAGAGAATATTGTGGGCAAGTACAAATGACCATTAAAAAGACTTTCCATTTGAAATGCCAGCATGAGAAGGTGTTGAGTGCACTTTAGCCTCACTAGTGAACTTCTCAGCCTAGGAATCTGGAATATTTCCCTCAGTGAAGGAGTACTAAGTAGTTCATAAAGAAATGGAAAGATACTGGACAATTGCTCCATCCCCCAGGAAGGTGAGCCCTGACTGTGGGAGAGGAAATGGGGTCTGCATTATGGAGGTCGCTGATACTCACATCATGGAGTGGGTAGGCAGATAAGTAAGTGCTCGAGTTTAGCAGTCTTTCAATCCCAATCTTTTTCTTCCCCTCTTCTACTCCAAAAGGGCATCGTGACAGAATATAGTAAACCTGCCAGTGGGTACCAGAGAGAAATCAGCACATGAATCCTTCCAGATAAGTATGCAGGGACCTCAGTACGTTAAATCTATGAGGTAAAAATGAGAGGCTAAGCACACTAAACCAAGAGACCTCAGTACCTGGCAGAACTTCATGCTTTTTTTTTTACACTTTGAAAATTGCAAAGTGGTTGTGTCTCTTCTACTATGTTCTAGTCACCTCTATCAGCTTTCTCTTTGGTGTTTCCTGTGATTGTTTTTTTTTTTTTTTTTTTTTTTTTTTTTTTTTTTTTTTTTTTTTTTTTTTTGCAACCCTACTTATTCTTCTTTGCCCTTCAGCAGCTTGTCAAATGCTGAATTTTCAGCTTGCTGAATTTGGTCCTTCTGTCACTGTGTTAGTTACACTACCTAGCTTTCTTCTCTCACATTTCATCTCTCAAAGACTCTTTGCCTACACTGGATACTATCTATGGATTGTCATCATCTAATCTGGTCATCAAGCTAAAGGACACTTAATATTCGTCTTGCTTAGTTGAAAGACAGAGGGCTGAGTGTTCTCTTGTGGGGAGAGGAAAGGAAGGTTCAGGGACCCTCTATGCCAATGTTCCTGTTCACTGGGGCTCAGGGTAGCCTATGGTCAGGTTCCTGTGAGGATCAGAGAAGTGCCATCAGTTGGGTAGCATTAGTGTTAGGAAAAAAATGCATGGGGGACCTTGCTGGATTCCATGGCAGGCAAGAGTGACCGAGGTGGAGGGACAAACACGCCAGGCACACAGAGCTTGAGTGAGTAGGGAAGGGAAGGGGGGAGGAAAAAAGAGGTAAAGAGACACAGAGACAGAGAGAGGACAGAAGAGAAGAGGGAGACAGGAAAAGTCCTGTCTGCTCCAGGGGAACAGCAGGAAAGAAAGAGGAAAGAGAGCTAGAAAGAAAGCATAAGTGGGCAAAGGTCTGTCTTTTAAAGGGGTCCTTTGCACCTGTGTGCAGACTATGCAATCATGGGCTGACCAGGATACTGCCTGAGTACATTCTGCCAGGTGACAGGGGCAGGCCAGCATAATGCCTCCTTACAGTTAGCCATCAAGTGCTTTCTTCTGAAGGGTGGAATGGCTCTGGTAACCATTTGCAAGACAAACAAGCAATGTGGGATGAGTATGTTGGCCTTTGTTACTAAAGGTTTCAACAATGTGAGAAATGGGAGCGTGAGCATAGGCCCCAAAACACTGAACTTTCTCTGATGACAAAAAAGGAATTAATTCTCACCCTCTTCTTTTCTGAGGGCATTCTTGACTTGTCCTTTGGGATAAAAAGAAGTCTGAACAAAAGCCTAAGTTAGCCTCTTGTCACTGTTAGAGACTGTAGTGTTCAATAGTTTTGGCCCTATTTCTTTTTATAAATTTATTTAACCTTTATTTTATGTGCATTGGGGTGAAGGTATCAGATCCTCTAGAACTAGAGTTACAGTCAGTTGTAAGCTGCCACATGGGTGCTGGGAATTGAACCTGGGTCCTCTGGAAGAACAGTCAGTACTCTTAACCACTGAGCCATCTCTCCAGCCCCAGCCCTATTTCTTTTAAGTGTGGGAAACTGGCAATGGACAAACTCGGGGAGCATGTCAAGGACTGAAGAGTACCATGGTAACCGAGTGAGATGGTACTTGGGAGCCAAGGTGGTGGTGAGGACAGGTATCTCTAAGGTCAGCTGAGGGAGAACGTGTCTATAGCAAGCATATCCCAGGAGAAACACAGGAGGACTGGTTGCAGGGGCTTCCTTAGCTGCCCTTTCTTTTGCAAATTACAGAAATTGTGAAGGTCAATTCTGTGAACATTGATACAAAACTAGACAAACCTGTCAGAACAGCAAGAGTCCATAGCAATCATGTTTTGAGTACCTGATATGCAGTATCAAGAAAGACTGACAGGTCATCACAGCTTACACAGAAAGTACTTCCACAGTGGCATCTGCCTCAGACTGATGCCATTTGAATAAGTATAGCAAATAATGATTACTTTTTTCAAATATGTAGTTGTCTTGATTCTCGTTCTCATCTTTATTTCAGTCTGACTAGGCCATGGTTTACTATGTTTGCTCTGCTAATGCATGTGTATATGTTCCTGATGTGTATGCACATGTATATGTATACACACATACTTTGGAGAAGTCTTTTTTTAGGTTGACAAACTATGCTTTAGTTAAATGTAAAGCTGCACTGCAAAGCAGAAAGTTGGCTGTTTTCTGTAGTTGCTGCAAATTGGTGGACCATACATCTGAGAAGAAATAGAGCTTTTTTTCTTTTACCAATGCCAAAAGTTAACTCCAGGTAGAAAGTAATCTTCAGCATAGAAAATAAAACAGTGCGAGCTTCTGGCAGTCACCACTATATGTCTCACTATGTAACATGCTGGGACTGTTGGCTGAGCTCAGACTCTTGGCTGACTCCTAGTGCCTAGATCCTGGATCACTGTCTCTCAGCGGTAGCCTTGTAAAACACTTTTGCTGCGTCAAAGGCTGAAGAATGGAGGTCATGCTAGCAGTATGAAAACAAGCAGTCTTAGGCTTCTCAGTCTGAGCTGCAGGGAGAACAACCAGACTTCCAGAGGCATTGTTCCTGAGGTAACAAAAGGAATCCTTTTCCTGTTCATTCTATCCGTGGGTTAACTTACGTAGCTTGAGGCAGCTGTGCTGCCCTGCCAATCTGGGCTTTGTTGTTCTGTTTACGGAGAACCAAGGGAAATTCCCTAGTACAGTTCTAAAATACACTAGGATTTTCAGAATGCCATGTGAACGTGTGTTTCATTTTAAAGTCATCAACTGAGCCCCTAGCAAAACAGTAATCCTGCCCTTTGATGCTCTGAAGCCAGCCTCTCCTACAGTGCAGTCCTAGAGAACAGGGTCCAATCCTGGAAGACATTGCTGGCTGGTTAGAGGTCTCCCCATGGCCTGGCAGCTTATTTCATTAGCTTGGCAACATGGAGCTCCCTCCCTCCAACAAAGCTTCCTGCTCTCTGCCTAGCCTTATCTGGAGAACATCCCTGGGCCTGGAGGACTGACCTTATCTAAAAGTTGTCTCTAAACCAGATGAAGAATTGTCTTTAGCTCAGTACATACAAGCTTACAGTCTTCTGCTAAGAAGACTCCTGCTAGGGGCTCTGCTATAGGACCCTGCTGCCGCCTACCAAGCCTTTTGATAGGACTGAATCACTTAATGCAAATTAGGGTTTGTTCCCAGGCTACCCAATCTTATGTTTTCCTTATACTCTGGAATAAAGTTGAGCTGATTTCACTGAAATCTGTCTCCTGGAGGGCTGTCTCTATTCATGCTCATGGTCTGCCAAAGCTTTCTGTCACCTAATCTGCTTCTTTCCCTTCTGGACCTGGTGGCCAAAAGGCTGAGGGGGAAAGAGGACCCCCGAAGTTTGATATAAAGCTACTCCATGTACACTGAGAGTCTGCTAAGAGCACAGCTACCTTCACCAGTTCCCTGGCCCAGATCTTGAGAGCATCAAGCTGTAGCTCCTCCCCCAGCACCTGCAGCTTCCTCTGTATGGGTGTACAGGAGACAGCTTCTCCAGCAAGCATCTTCACAGGTTTCAAGCTCTTCGGTAGCAGCTTCCTCACACTGCTGTGGACTAAATCCACATTAGGTTTTGATGTAAGGGAATGTTGGCTTAAAGGTTTGATCTATCTGACCCCAAAATGTTCAGCTACAAGGCTGAAAGACTGTCTTATTGTATGTCTGTCAACCATAATATATTTTTAAATCCCTTCAAGAACCACTGCTTGGCGTCCAAAATTTGACTGTCTGGCACAAGTGGCCTCGCTGCTGGCCATCCTCAGCATTCCACATACCTTTCTTATTAAGCTTTCTCACTTCTGGCTTTTGATTCAAATTGAGGGACTTTGACTTGATCACACAGAGGCCACTGTGACATTGTATGCCTGGACCAATTTCCATGGTGTTTTGTCTCAGGGAAGAGGGATCCTAGGGAGTGCCAGAGAGATGGGGGAAATGCTAGTTAAGGGAAGAGTCAAAATATATCCAGTATTCTCTACCTCTCCATCTTGTGTGTGTGTGTGTGTGTGTGTGTGTGTGTGTGTGTGTGTGTGTGTGAGAGAGAGAGAGAGAGAGAGAGAGAGAGAGAGAGAGAGAGAGTGTTTGTGATTATTATTTTTGTGGATTTATTTTGAGATGGGTCTCTGCTCAGGCTTGGCTAGAGCTCACTGTGTAGCCCAGGCTGGTCCCAAACTCATGATAAACTTCCTGCTTCAGCCTTGGAAGGGCTGGAATCCCAGGCATGGACCCCCAGGCCTAGCAAGTCCACTATACCACACAGGTCTACTTGTGATGCTCATGAAAGATTCTAACAGTCATATAGAAACACAAAGATTCAAAAGAGTTATGTACAGTTGGGAAAATGCTGTCTGTAGTGTTTCTCAGGGCAGGGTTCCACCAATATTTGGAAAACATGCTGTCTGTAAAGCACTGCCAAGGGGCACATGCATGTAACTATAGCAATGGAATGTAACCACCATAAATGATAGGAAGCTGATGCTCTTCTTTTAGTGTTTTCTGAGAGCCATCTCTGTCCTTATGACCAAGTTACACAAAATTTCCTATTTGTTTCTCTTTCCAAGCAGATGCATTAATCAGGCATTTAATTTAAAACTCATGTTAACTACGTTAGCTTTGCCACCCAAATATGTGCCTAAATCCACAGCTTCATTCATGTCAAAAGTTCTGTCCTTTTTCTGCTACAATGATGTGCACACACTTACATGTCATGGGTAAATCTATAGATGACTATGGTGTTTGGAGAGGTGCTTTCAAGTATGAGCATCTATCTTAGTAAGATGCTCCAGAAATTTATTCATCATGTCCAGACACTGAGTACAATAATGGGTGGGACAGGAAGAAAGGAACTCTTTCAACATCAGCTTTCTAAACAGGGAGCATGGTGCTTCTACATGACAGAAGGAGGGACGCCCATGCTTATCACTTAGAAAACCCACTGGCAAGGTTCACAAGTGACAACATGAAATGAAGGATGAAGGGAAGGAATAGCAGCAACCTTTCTATGTTGAACAACCTCCTGGTCCATCCTTTTGGAAGGTAGGATGAAGCCTAAATCCAGTGTTCTGTATGCAATAGGCTGGCACTCTGCCAATGAGTAGCAACCCCAGTTCTTCCCACCAAATATTAAAGGAACAAGTTACTGAAGAGATTTCAATTATAGCACATGACAGTAGCAGGATCTCTGCTTCCAGAGAAGTGATCTTATTCAGAAAATGGCAGCGTTATGGCTATACAACAGGTCTCTGATACAATAACAGGACTTCTTTATTCCCTGAAAGACGATGGTATGACTTGTTGGTCTCTATCTTTTAATCCCAGTGGGAAAAGTGAAATTTTTTCTCAATTCATATTCAATTCATATTGTACCAAAACTCTAGAAGCAACAATTTTTGATATCTCTGTGAATTTAAATAAAAGTATTTGTTTAACAGAATCAGGAAGAAAGTTGAATGAGCCATGTTTTCTATTTGCAAAGGGAGAATGTGTAGTCTCAAGGGGGAACAGGTCTGTAGTGGTTGGGAATCAGATGGTGAAATTAAAACACACATACACACACATACACACACACACACACACACACACACACACACACACACACGATACAAAGTGTAAGACCAAAATGTGACCAGATTTTTTTTTCGTCTGAAGTCAGATGACTAATGATAATGGCAGCTAATCATCACTGAACACTTGTTGTGTGTTAAAAAAAAATAGCTTTCTACAGCTGAATTCAATTAATTCTCAGGATAACACAAGAAATGTATGTGGTCTCAACCTAGCACAAGGAAACAGCAGTATGTGCAGCTTTCAATCAGCAATTTACAAGACCCAGTACTATAGAAGGAGAAGAAATATTGCTGACAGGGCTGAAGATAATTTTAATAGGAGAGAAAAATATCTGAGGCTCCTTGAAGCCTATCCATATATAAAGAAATTAAAATATTCAAACTGAATTATAGTGATCAATATTCTCTGACTTTAAACTTGTAAAACCCAATTTCAAGATCATGAAATCAATTAACAATGATGATATAAAACCCAAACCTCTGGCTGTCAGTAAGAGGCTATTCTGGGGTTACATAATGCCTCTTCCACTATTGTAGTCAATCAGTTTCGTGCTCTTAAATAGTATTTGAGAAATAGCAAGTTAAAGGTGTACCTAAGAGGCTTTCAGCCCTGCACAGTGCTATCAGATGGTTATATTATGCCTAGGAAAACCCTGCATTCTTAGCCTGCTCAAGCACAAAGCTCAGTGTCTTATACACCATGCTCGGAAAGGGGTCCCCGAGGCCTTCACTACTTACAATTCTGTTTCTTGTTGAGGATGGAAAGAAAGTGGCCTCGTCTTCAATGAGGAAGAGCTCCTGACGGGGTCTGCTGAACTGGGCAGTGAAATACTCAGGGTGAGGGTACTTCACAGTGGCTGGGAGCTTCACTGGCCCGAGCATGTAACTCAGGGGTAGGTAATTTGGCCTTGGGATGTCGCTCAACTTAATAGGCATCTTGATTCCCAGCACTTCAGCATAAGTGAGTAGGACCTCCCATGGGGCATGGATCTTCACAAAAAAGGTTTTTCCATCTTCAGAGTTCTGTATAAGAATTAGACAGAGTGAAAGAAAGTTAAAGATTAAAGAAAGCAAATTTCATAAATTCTCAATGATGAAAATAAGTTTCAATTTAATTTTTAAGCAAAAGTTTTAGGAAATGAGATTCCTCTAAGACATTTATGTATGTGTACTATGGTGGTTTGAAGGAGAATGGCCTTCATAGGCTTAATATAAGTGCTTTGTCCCTAGTTAGTGGAACCATTTGGGAAGGATTAGGAAGTGTGGCATTCCTGGAGGAGGAGTCTCCCTGGGGAAAAGCTTTAAAGTCAAAAGCATGCCTCAGGTCCAGTGTAGGAGGTCCTCTCTGCCTCCTACTTGTGGATCAAGTTGTAATCTGTTAGCTGTTCCTGGTTCCACAATGTGCTTCTCAATCACATATTCTAACCATTTGAAATCATTGGCCCCCAGGAAACTTTCTTTTATAAGTTCCTTTGACAATGGTATCTTATCACAGTAAAAGAAAAGAAACCAAGACATGTACCAACATATATACATTATATATATATATATATATATATTATATATATGTGTGTGTGTGTGTGTGTGTGTGTGTGTGTGTGTGTGTGCGTGTGTGTGTGTGTGTGTGTGTGTGTGTGTATGCATATCACAGGGATAGAGAGACACAGATAACGTGGAAACTGAGAAAGAATTTTGTTTAAATATACTTCAGTTATATGGCTATACTATCATGAACATGCTCAATGTCGACTAAAATATACTTCAGTATGACTAGTTCACTCAACACTAAATTGATTCACAGATACATATATATTTTTCTGGATACCATAATATTTTTTGAGCTCAGGATTTTGTTTAGATAATTATATGGGGTAACCAATATGTATTATATTATATTATATTATATTATATTATATTATATGCATGCTGTTAAATATTTCCTCTCTTCTTACACAGTAACTGCATAGAGCCACCTGAAGGTCCAGCACATAGGAAAATAAGTCACAGATTGTGTTCTATTACACGTGTTTATTGGTTCATTAAAAACTGATGAGGAATAATAATTAGAAAACAAAATCAAAGTTAGAGCATAACAGAAGAGTCACAAATAGAATGTGATCTTATATAGGGCTTTAAACACAACTTGAAAGATAATTGCTGAAAAACAGTAAATGAACATGAATGGGGTTAAAGAATAAAATAATGTAACCTATTCATGAACAGAGCACCAAGGGTTAAATAGTGGGCTATCCTGCAGTACAGCCAGGTTTGGTGTAAAATGTGACAGGCTGCTTCAAGGTAAAACAGCTATGTAAACACAGTGTTTCACCTTTCTGTACCCTGAGGAGAAAGTATGTGTGTTCACGTGTGTGTGTGTGTGTGTGTGTGTGTGTGTGTGTGTGTGTGTGTGTGTATCATGTTGCATATGTAGTGCATGGGTGTGGGTGGCTGAAGTCAATCTTCGGTGTAGTTCCTTAGGAGCCATTCACCTTGTTTGTTTGTGTGCTTTGAGACAGGGTATTTCACTGGGACCTGGGGCTCACCAATGAGGATAGACTGGAGATGGACAGTATGTCTCAGGGACCCACTTGTCTCCTGTTGTTGGCATTATAAATACATATTACCACGTCTAAATTTTTCAATGCCTTCTGGGTAAAGCATGGGTGTTCATGCTTGTACGGCAAGCACTTTACAGCCTGGTCATTCTCCCACTTCCCATGCTCCTACACATTTGAAAGATGTTTCACTGACACTTCACCACATTGACTACTGATTTGTGACAATGCAGGTCTTCTTGTCTCCATGTACATTTCTGTAGCCAAAAGATTTGTGTATTGCTCCAAACCCAACATCTATCCAGCTAAATACATGAATAGGAGAAAAGCCCACTTAAAATAAGATCCTTGCATAATTTATTAAATACAGTTACCGATTTGTCTTCGATTTCCAACTCCAGACCTGTTTTTCTGAGATTTTGTTCAAACTCACGTCTTCTTTCCTATGGCAAAAGCAAATGAAAAGGGTGATGCAGGTACTCTGTACTAGTGGTCAGTGCCAAACTGACCCTCCATGGTAGCTGGCAATGCCAGGCCAAACCTTTGTATTTGTTAGTGCTGCTAGGGTGACTATCTGTGTTAGGCCATAACTCCATGTTATCTGGCATTCCTGGTTAACATTGGTGATGGCTTATTTAGGGTTAGGCAGACTCAAGGCTGTGCTTCCAAAGGGTTCTAGCACCTTCTATGACTGTATATAAAAATACCTTACAAAACATCTCTACCTTCAGGCGATGGTCTGTATAACATAATTGACAAAACTCTGGAAATACAAAACAGGATCAATCTCTAATATTTATAGGCTCTATTTGAAGATAAGCACAAAATTTCGCTGAGTGATTTGAAAGTACGAGAATCCTTTGGGGACAGAGACACATAGGCTCCTAGGTGGTAAAGACTCAACATTATTACAAAGACCAGAGATCCTCACATAAATTATTCAATGCCACTTAAGGCTATAATCACATCATGGGTTTTGCTCTTGAACAGCAAGAGGGCTTTCACATAGAGAAAGCAAATTAAAATTCACTATAGTTCATGGCTTGCAAGTAATAATTACTGTAAGATTTAGACAAAGCATTGACAAGTAAATCTTCTTCCAGCCTTCATTGTGATTGAAATATGAACATTTTCAGAAAGACTGAAATCTGAAAGGCTTCACTAGGATGTTCTGAGTATTTGTGCCCAATAGGTTCCTGTAGTGGTCTTTCTGGTGAACCTGTAACAGTGGCCACACCACTTTGGGCATGGCTTCAGGCAGACAGACACAGAAAGTGGGAAGCTTGAGGCATGACTTCTTTTTGCACAGTCCTTTCTCTTGGGTCAGCTGATCCATTAGAAAGGGCAGAGAGGTGTTCCCGTGGTTTTTTACATTTATCTGTGTAAGTGTTCCCCAATAAACACCCATTTATCATTTATCTTGGGTCTAGTGAAATCTTTACACCCACGCCTTCAAGTTCTGTCAGACTTTATAAGGAATCACTTTAGTATGTCCTTCCACTTCCAATGCTAATATTGAAGGGGCCTATGTAGAAATTCCTTCCTCCTCAGCTATCTTTACTTAAATACATTTCTATAATATAAAAAATAAAAAACCCAGCAGGAATAATTTAAAATGCTGTATCCAGCACCAACAGAGTGACTGAATCTTCAGTTGCAAAGACATGGGCTTTTGTAACTTACAGCATCACCTATCCTCAGAGTTCAACAGAACTTAGGGCAAAACTAAGAGCGAATGCCAGGACATTAAGCATTATTTTAAACATTCATGCTTTGTAATTAATGTTCCAGATTTGTCAAAAGATTTTATTTATTTTTACATATATGAGTGTCTTGCCTAGCTGTATGTCTGTGCACCACATGTGTGAAGTGCCTGCAGAGGACAGAGAGGCCATTTGAGCTCCTGGAACTGAAGATACAGATAGCACCAAGTCTCCACGAATGTGCTGGAAACCACACTAGAGGTTTCTGCAATAACAGTCAAGGCTCTTAACTACTGAGTCACCTCTCCACCCACCTTTTTAAAAAATACTTGTATAAAACTCAGGGGGTTCAATAACTCTCTAGTTCAGTAATTTCAACCTATTGATCCAAATCACCTTACTTTGCACCAAGATATGTAAGAACAAAAGAACATAATTGAACCTGAACCCTTTGATACTAGGAATAATCTTATTCATGCATAAATGATGAAAACAATGTTATGTCCCTGTATCTCATCAATCAATGCATTTATGATATGCATGCTTATGTTAAAATTTTTCTTGTCATATTTTGTAATATATCAGTGATGTTTTATCAGTTATGAACTCATGTAATTATAAATTTTACATAGCCATAAAATTAATCAATACCAAAAGAAAAAATAAGGCTTAGAATGTTATAATTAAAGATAAAAATATTTCAATCTGTTTATGTTTATTGTTGCAAAGCTATGATTTAATGAGTAGTAGAAGATGCACAAGGGTAGCCATTCACATGAGCAAGAAAATGTATGGAAAAATAGGATAGAAACTTTAGGTGAGGAAAGTTTTAGCTGTGAGAGGGGTTTTTCATATATATCTTAAACAACAACAAAAAAGCAGTGAATGATAACATGTGTAGAATTTTCATGTAATTCACTTTCTATAGCTATGCGCTGGGAGGTAATTTATAACATACAAATTATATCTTTTTAAAACTATGTTGTATATTTGTGCGTGTGTGTGTGTGTGTGTGTACATGTGAGTGCAGTGGCTATAGAGGCCTGAAGAGGCCACTGATATCCTAGACCTGGAGTGACAGGCAGTTGTGAGCTGACCCACATGTGTGCTGAGAACTGAACTCAGGTCCTCTGCAAGGGCCATATATTGTCTTACCTACTGATCTTACTCTATCCTCTTTTGTAATTGTTAAACAGATGGAGTATATTTGGAGATGGGTCAGGCTTTGGGGAGCATGTTAGGAGTGGAACCTTTTAGTTTTAGACATTGGTGAAACCCACATAGAGATGTGGATGCACACTGAGTTATGTTCTGTTGTAGAGAATTATGGACTAGAAATGAAGGTTCTAGATTTACAACCATGAGACAAAATGATACCATCAAAGAAGTCAACCCAACTTGAGAAAAAAATGAGGATTGAGAACCATGCCCTTTGTCAATGTCATTGCAAGGGGAAAGGAGAAAGACAATTGACAAGGAGAAGCAAGCAAAGGGGTAGAATGTTCCAGAGGATGTAGAACCCCCCAAAATGAAGAGAAGACACATACAAGGAAGGGACTCACTTCACCAAATATTGACTATTTGTGGTGGCTACTCTTGGTTGCCATCTTGACTACATCTGGAAAGAAGTGCAATTCAGAAATGGTTGGCACACCTACAGAGATTTTTTGACTGGTTTTAAGCTAGAATCCACTTTTGAGGTAGGAAGACACACATCTTTGATCCATATCTTGAAGCAGGAAGATACAACTCTTTAGTTTGGATCTTGAGGTGGGAAGTCACACCTTTAATCTGGGCCACACCTTCTGCTGGAAGCCTATATAAGAACATGGAAGAAGGAAGCTTTTGCTCTCTGCTTGCTTACTCTCACCTTGTTAGCAAGTCCATTCCTTCACCAACATTAGAGCCTATTATTTTGAAATTCCAGTGTCCACTGAAGACCAGCTGAGAGATCCAGCCTTGCGGACTGCAACTTCTGGATTTTGAACTCTCCATTCATAGCCACATAACCAACCAATGTTGTATTTGTTGGACCATTGCTCTAAGTGATACTAAGAAATCTCCTTCATATTTATATATATAAAGAGAGAGTCATTCTATGAGTTCTGCTACTCTAGAAAACCTTGACTAATACACTAGTTAAGCAAGATCAGAGCTGAGATTTGGCTATTGCTTTCTATATGGAGATTGGCATTGAGGTTGGGATTCATGACCTTTGCAAGTAGTACACAGAGGGTTTTATTTAAGGTGGTTTTTTGAAAATAAGTATAATGTAGGAGGAAGGGACATAAAGACATGTATAGCAGCATGATTACAACTGTTGACTATCAGACTTGAGCTGGATGAAGAGGAGTAAAGAGCAGTTACTCGGAAGATGCCTGCAGAACCTCATTTGCTGCAGGTCTCTCACATCAGCTAAAGTATGCAGTCAGCCTGGGTATTCAATAGATGTGGTGCTTTGAATAAGATAGACTCACATATCTGAATGCTTAGTCATCAGAAAGTAGAACTACTTAGAATTAGGAGGCCTTGTTGGAGGAGGTGTGTCACTGCAGGTGGCCTTTGAAGTTTCAAGAGCCCAAGCTAGGCCCAGTTGCTCTCTCTCTTCCTGCTACTTTCTCTAGCTTGCATGCTACCATGATGACAATGAACTAAACCTCTGAAACTATAAGCCAGCCCCAGTTAAATGCCTTCCTTTGTAAAAGATGCTGTGGTCATGGTGTCTCTGCACAGCAATAGAACACTGACTATGACAACAGATGATTGCGTGGACATGGAAAAGTGTTATATGCATAATGGAAAAGAATGAAATTATAGCATTTGCATGAATATATTTGAAACTGGAGATCATCATGTTAAGGGAAGAGAGCTGGACTATCCAAACAAGTACTGCCTGTGGAGGGGTGTGAAAATAAAAGGGAGGGACATTATAGGTGTGGAAGAGGAACAGAGAAAGAAACAGATTGGGTGGACATGAACAAAGCATGTTATATGCATGTATGAGAATGTCACATCTTCCATAATCAATATATGCTAATGAAAGTTTAGGAAGGAAAGAGGGAAATAAGGGAGAGATGGAGAGAGGATGGCTGGTCTGTGTATGATAAAAATAGTGTATGGGCAAGCACTATTTGAGAGGTCAATTAAACAGACCAGTGGAATGAACTTACAGAGTTAAAATCACTTGCTGTGATATAATTAGGAGAATGGGTGGTTAAGTAAAAGCTAAGAGCATTGATAAAGGGCATCAAAGAACAGAAATGCCAAATGCCAAAATAAACACTTATGCATGTGCTGTGTTCATGGGTTACCAGAAAGGAGTGGTGGAGGAGAGAGTGACAGTGAGGCCAAGAAAACAGTGGCAGAAATAACAGGAAGGCTTGGGAGTGGTTAAATAACAATGAACTCAATTTGATATGATTCAAAACTCAGGAACTTTAGGAAGAAAAGAGGGAGAATAAAGTCAACAAGTTACTCAGCCTGTACTGTCCCTATTGAAAAGGAAGGTGGTTATGAGTTGCAAAACTCCTCAAGGAAGGTGTGAAGGGATCATCCATAGAAATATACAAAGACACAAAGATAGCCACTGTCTATGAGGCCATTAATGGATGGTTTCTGGAACAATGTAGAGAGATATAAAGCCAAGAAAGTTCAGGTTTTGAAGTTAACACTCAGTTTCCAAGTTATTATCTGTGCAACATTTCAGCATATAAATAAATGCCTGCATATATATGTACATACATATAAATCCCTGCACATGTACAGCAAGTCTCTTAGTCATCATTTCAAATACTGAGCACTCATCCTACTTTACCTAGGGATGGAACGAGGAACAAGAAAACAAGATTGGCCTGGTGAACCAACCTTGTGGTCTTAGAGGCAGTAAAGCAAAAAGAATAAATAAACTCAGAAAGTAATTAGTGGTAGAGTCAGGATTAGAGATCACCACAAAAGCTATTGTTTTATTAGACTTTGAAGATGAAAACTACATATTAAAAGCAGACACTACGTCAGTGATTCTTCTCCTGTGACCTATGACCTCTTGGGGGTCCCATATCAGATAATCATGCATATCAGATATTTACATTAGGATTTGTAACAGTAGCAAAATCACAGTGATAAAGCAGCAACGTAACAATTTTATGGTGGGGGGTCACCACAACATGAGGCACTATATTAAAGGATCTCAGCATTAGGAAGGTTGAGAATCACTGCCCTAGATTCAGAGATAAATCCTCTATTTGTGGGGTCACACTATCTAAAGCAGGGTGTATAAAATAGATATCAGTAACATAGAAAGAGAAGGAGGAGAAGGGAGGAAGAGAGAAGAAGACGACGGGAGGAGAAAGAAGTTGCTGCTGTCATCATCTCCAAAACATTCAGGAAATGAATGTTTACTGACAGGCTGCACACTCAGTCAGTTCTGCCTATAGAATATTCATCTTTATTCCCCACCTCTCCCACATATGCACTTACTGCCTTTAGTTCTGAGTCTTTTTTCGTATCTTCCACATAGGAAAGGACAAAGTCGATCTGCCTAGTTCCATCTCGGAAGAAGATCGAATCTTTGCTTTGTTCACTTCTCTGGAACTGTAGAAGACGTAAGTGACATGATTTTACATTATTCTTTATTCTCAGAAGGCAAAAACATGAAGGGAAGTAGCTGCAATTTGACCACCACTTCAGTTTTTTCCATACTTAACACAGTAAGTCAAGATAAAACATAACAGAAATTAGATCCCTTTTATAATATAAAATTCCACAGAGAGGATTAAATGATATATACCCAGGAAAGACTGAAACATATTCATCACATGCTTAGACACCACATGCTTTCACAAAAATGCTGCAATTAGGCCAAAATGTAAGATGAATGTACTTATACACTGACAGTAAAATGTATGCTCAGACAGAAATGTGTGGTTTTAATTAAACATACCAATTAGTCCAGAGCATAAGCAAAAATCATGGTGCAGTTAAGAATCAGAAGCAGGTAGCTGGCCAGTGGCCTCACCATGGCTAAGTCCTACGAATGTCTGTCATCAGTGTCTCAGGTGAGCCACAATCCATATTTTCTTTATGGTTTTATGAATTTTCTCAATTTAATAATCAGAATTACACATTCACATTTTACATGACATCCAGCTCATAAATTCCTTCCCTTTTGTGATAGCAAAACAAAACAAAAAACAATACTGAGTATTTCAGGGGGGAAAGAGATTTGCATTCCTCGACATTCATATGAAAAGTGTAACACTTTATACTTTGGAGTGATAGGCCCTTGTGAGAGGCTCAGCATTATGCAGTGCCTGGTGGGAAGTCTCCCAGCTGCTTCCTGGAATTTGTGGATGGGTGCTGGATCTCTTGATTTTTCTCAGCAGGTACACCTGCTAGCTCCTGAGCATCTTCTGCAGGGCCTGTGCTGCTTTGCACTTGTCAGCCCAGCTGAGAGTCCCCATAACAGGGATAAGTGGTGCTTAGCCACAAACAGGACAGAAACCTTATGCGTGATTTGTGGTCTGTGAACACAGTAGTTCCTTTTACCTATGGGTTCCTGGTGGCTGTGGTGGAGGAGGAACAAGCTCTCAAGGGATATGATGGTAAGACTGGGGAAATGAATAAGCAAACAAAAATATCTAGGGATAATAGACTAAGTATCAGAATACTGTAATTCAAATGATAGGCTTGATTTATCTGCCTGTCTCTAAAAAATGACCCACAGCCTCTCCCCTTCTATAAAGGAAAGTAAAATCCTGAGGAAAATTGAGCTCCTGTATGTTGGCGATAACTCCGTTTTTTAAAAAAGGAAAAGCTAAATAAAACACTCACTCACACCATTTTTACTTCATTATAAAATGAACATATTTCATAAAATTCACCAAAATTTATGGAAGCAACTGACAAGAGAAATATAATTAGTCTACATATAATCAAAGGACAAAGTCAGAAAACAAAATAACATCCATGCTTTTCCAGGTATGTGATAACAATATTTTGCATGGTAGAACCTTTAAAAAATCATTAATGTTTTTAGGAGAATTCATATTGTTTAGAAAAGTTAACCTTAGGATCCCCTTAGGACTGGAATTACAGATGAGTGTGAGTCACCATGTGTTGCTGAGGTTCAAACCCAGGAACTCTGAAAGAGCAGCCAGTTCTAGTAAACACTGAGTCATCTCTCCAGTCCCAAGTCTTCAGATTCTTAACAAGAATTGATTAGAGCTAAATGGAGCAGAAAAAAATCCATTCATTTTGTTACAGACAGCTAGATGCTATTAAAATAATCATGCTTTTATTTTTATGAAAACATGACATAAAACACATTTTAGCATATATATGATATATAAAATATATATATTTGTTTGTGTATATATCTGTCCTTAGAGATGCCCAGTTACTTCAAAGCAATACCCGGGTAGAACTTAGCTTACTATGATTTATATTCCTGATGGTTCTTGAGCCTCTGAACCTATTTACACTGTCTGTGTGTAAATGTGTTGTATGTATGCTTTTAGGACATAGGCTCATCCAGTGGAAAAGATTGAGAATAACCATGGTTAAATGCCACTGGGAACTGGGAATGTGTGATCAAACCCCCAGTGTGTATGTCATCCATGGAGTTGAATTCAGAATTCAGAAAGCACTAGGCTGTTACTACAGACACTCAGGCACAGACATCAGCAGCCAGCGCTATTTTACCATAAGACGCCTCCGCAGGAACAAATTGAATCGATTCTCAGGCTGTAAGGCAACCAATGGAGAGTGAGCACAAATCATCTGGGGTTCAAGATTCCAAAACACAGGGACACATGAATAAAACTTCTCTTTGGTGGCTGGCTATGGAGAGATATTCCAGCCTCAGTGCAAGGCTGTTGTTCCCTCAGAGAAGGGGTTTGCTTCCTCCAAGTACAACCACTACCTACCCAGAAAGTTTATCATGGCTTCACAGTATGGATGTCATGCTAGAGCAGCTGATAGTACTGAGATGGCTCTGACTTAGCAAGATTTGCTCTGCCTCAACACTGGCATTGCTAACTACAACAAGCCCCACCATTAATTATCCCAAACCAACATGACACTAAAACAGCCCGAATGCCTGATATCTGGACAAGCTTGTGCTTGAAGGAACCGGCTTCCCTTTTGGCAGCCATAATGGTTGAACATGTGCTTCTATGACCTTGTCCTAGAAACCAGAAAGTCAGATGCCTGTCTTGTGACAAGGAACCAATCAGAAGTTAGCTGGTGGTGCTATGCTTTATGGCTCTGGGTGTGCTTTACGGACAAGCGCACAGCAATGACGTAGAGAGCATAGCAACCACCCTGGGAGGGCCTATGAGCCATAACAACTAGTTGACCAATCAACACAGGGCAAGCCCTCCAAGCCTGGAAGCACACCAATCCTGAGCCTGTGCGTACCCCTAGACACTCCCCTTACGCTGCCCTATAAGATCTTTGGGGAGACCTTAGGAGCCGTCTTTTTCTAGCTGTCTGCCATGGCGGGTGGGTGAAAGACCCGAGCTAACATGGGGTTAGTTCGTTAAATTACAATAAAGCCTCGTGCAGTTTGCAGCAAGCTCTCGAATCCGCCTGGTGATTGGGGTGACCGCGAACCTGGCCTGAGACCCCGGATACTTGAGTTTTCGGGGGTCTAACATTTTGGGGGCTCGTCCGCGATTTGCGACCACCCTTCACCTGAGTGGATTCGATCTTGGAGGTAAGATGATTCGAGCTCGAAACTTATATATGTTCAATGTTCTATGTTTCTTGTTTTGTCTCTTGCTGTTTTGTTTGGTGCCATGATTTGTATTTGATCTGCGCAGAATTTGTATTTGTAATTCGGACTTCTGGGGATGACCCTAAAGTCCTGCCCTGGATGAAAGTCCGAGGGTTGCTTGATTTGATCTGCGCAGAATTTGTAATTTGTATTTGATCTGCGCAGAATTTGTAATTGAACCATAGGGTAAGCAGACTTGCGAGAACCTTGGTTCCACCCTGGATGAAAGTCCAAGGTTTGGTTGTAATTTTGGTTTGGGGCACCATTTCTTTGCCGCGGTTTGTCCTGTCTAATGTTTGTGCTGTCTAATGTGCTGTCATTTGTGTTATGTGTTTCTTAAGCATCTCTTTCTGTCCCACATTGCCCATGCACGTGGCATGCATGGGTCAGGGGTCTTTTCTTGTTGCCCTAAGCACATGGCACGGGAAAGGAGTTCTGCCATGTGTCACGGGTTAGAATGTGTTATGTTGGAGTCCCCCGAGGCTGCTTTTCTGAACTCGAACCACTGCTGCAGCCCTTACAGCTGAGCCTGGCCCATGTAGGTGAGTCTTTCCCTATCCCCACTTGCCGGTCCCATGGGTCCCTGCCATTTGCCTAGCTGCCCGGCATTCTTTGTGCTCTACACACATGGTATGCAGGGGGGCCGCAGGAGTCTTTTTCCCACCCCTGTATTGGCCTAGGGTCTGGGGTTACCAGCAGCACCCCTACCCCAGGTCTCTCTGCCTTGAGCCACATGGAGCTAGAGCGTATGAACTTATCTGGCCTGATCCGGACATCTAAATGGCCTTAAAGTTATTAAGAACTATAAAAGGGACTTTGACAAAATTTTTATGTTAACTAAAAAATAAAAAAAAATGTAAAAAACTTAAATAATAAAAAAAATTGTCTAAAAATGTCTAAGAAAGTCAAAAAAATAAAATAAAAGGTTAAAGAGAGTTAAAACAAATGGTAAAAGTTATAGAGGGTTAAAGCAAGTTGTTAGAGGTCAGAGAAAAAGATTGTTACAGAAAGTTATAGAGGGTTAAAGTAAGTTGTAAAAGGTCAAAGGAAAGTTGTCGAAGGTCAGAGAAAAGGTTGTTACAAGCCAAAAAAAAAAAATGTAAACTGTGCTATGGTTTCTCATGTCTACAAACAGTAAATTTTAAAAATGGTAATATAAGTTAAAATTTTAACCATATTAAGCTGATTTTGTTTTTAAAAAAGTCCTGTTTATTTCTCAAGTAAATTATGTATACTTGTTTTAAAATTGTTCTATTTCCTGGTATAAGCTTAAGCATGTTAAGCAAAGCAAGTTACGGCCATTTTGTAACTGGTCACATGACTTGACTGGTCGCCATTTTGCTAAAGTTAAAAAAAAAAAAAATACTTAAACCGCCATCTTGACTAAAGATGACCACATGGAAATTAGAGGTACCATCTTAGAAACAAGTTTTCAGTTAAGATTTAAAATGTTAATGCTTCTATATATTACAGAAAGACCTTAAGGGAATTTAAATTTCTTTTTAAAACCAGTTTTCAAATGTTTGTTTTTATTAAAGTTTGTACTTAAAGAGCTTCAATTTAGAATTATTCTTAAGCAAAGCCTGACAATGTAAAGTTCTTGTTTTATAAAAGATGCTAATCTGTTACAGTTTGTGTTTTCAGAAGTTAAGTTTAGGGTGTTGGTAGCACACACCTTTAAGCTCAGGATGTAGGTGGCACACGCCTTTAATCCCACCACTCGGGAGTAAGAGGCAAATGGATCTTTATGAGTTCAAGGCCTGCCTGGTCCGGCAGATCGAATTCCAGGACAGGCTCCAAAGTCACAGAAAAACCCTGCCTCAGAAAGAAGTTAAGCTACTGTTTAAGGAATATAAGGTAGCTCTATGCAGTTTTAAGTTCAGCTGTGCTGTTTCAAACATTTTACTAAGTTAAAACCAGTTACAGTCAGACTAAAAATCATTTACAGAAATAAGACCTTACCTAGCCACCTGTGTGCTTCTTGTGTGCTTAAGGAAAGCAACTAAAACAGACCTCTAATGCTTCAGAGATCTTCAGAATATGGCATTTAAATTGTTATCTTTAAAGTTTAAAATGTCAGACAGACTGCCAGATCCTGACAGTGACCCAAAGTCTCCAAAGAAGATTACGAGGCACCTCAGTTCCTGCACCTGGACCAGTGAGCGAGATGCTCAGATGTGATACCTGCCGCCTGCCAGAACCTAGCCGAGACTGTGGACAAAGCTGCTGGACACTGGAAAATTGATTGCACCCCTTTGCCTAGACAAAACAAGGTCAGTCTTTTCCATGTCCCTCTTCCACAGAGAGGAAAAAACTCTCACAGTATAGGCCTGGCGAGGATTGCTGGTCTTTGAGACACCTGCCTCCAGCGGTAATGGAGAAACTTGGGTTTGGCTAACTGTATATAGACTGGCTTCTGTCACTTTTTAGTAGATTCGGACAAAATATACCCTTCTCAGATCTCTGAAATATTACTGGTTGTCAGCTTGACAGCATCAGGCAGTCAGGTCCACTATAGACTAGTCAGTATGTTAGCTAATAAAATAGTAACTATCTACTGTTCAGGCACGAGCTCAAAGTTTTTAAGTTTATTTTGGTTGTCATCTAAGTACAAACTTAAAGGGCTTTTCATCAGGCCAAAGGCACCTCTGTCCAATCCATACCTGGCTCTCTGGACAGAAGAAAAATGTACATGCTTATAGCCCAAATCTGCAGTTTTTGCTAGGACTCAAAGTTATAAATATGTTCTTGCTGTTTAAACAGATATCTGCTTTTTCTACACTGTGGGCTTCAGTAAATAAGTTTTAACCTCTGTTCCTAGTTTAAACATGTCTTAAACAGGTTTCTGCTTCTGGCAGACATCTGAATATCAGTTGCTGACTACAGACTGTTCTAAGACTGCGAGCCCTGGACTTGCTGTGAATGTGAGCCAGTTCAGCTGATATGGACACCCCCTGGGTAGCAGCAACAGTGTCTGCTACCCAGAAGCCCCTGATGAATTCCCCATTGCCTAAATCCCTTTTTGCTTTTGACTAGCATTTCAACCTTCTGGGGTCCCTAACTTCGTCCCAAAGTCAGCAGGAAGCAGTTTAGAAAAGAATTTCGGCGTCCATTTTCCCTGGTTAAAATGCTAAGTCAAAAGGAACTCCCTTACATGGGGATGCCAATATCTATCACTCCCTGATGGGGATGCTAGAGAGACAGCAATTCCATGATTGGAATTTCCAGAAAAGAAAATGGGGGAATGAAGGAACCGGCTTCCCTTTTGGCAGCCATAATGGTTGAACATGTGCTTCTATGACCTTGTCCTAGAAACCAGAAAGTCAGATGCCTGTCTTGTGACAAGGAACCAATCAGAAGTTAGCTGGTGGTGCTATGCTTTATGGCTCTGGGTGTGCTTTACGGACAAGCGCACAGCAATGACGTAGAGAGCATAGCAACCACCCTGGGAGGGCCTATGAGCCATAACAACCAGTTGACCAATCAACACAGGGCAAGCCCTCCAAGCCTGGAGGCACACCAATCATGAGCCTGTGCGTAAGCCTGTGCGTACCCCTAGACACTCCCCTTACGCTGCCCTATAAGATCTTTGGGGAGACCTTAGGAGCCGTCTTTTTCTAGCCGTCTGCCATGGCGGGTGGGTGAAAGACCCGAGCTAACATGGGGTTAGTTCGTTAAATTACAATAAAGCCTCGTGCAGTTTGCAGCAAGCTCTCGAATCCGCCTGGTGATTGGGGTGACCGCGAACCTGGCCTGAGACCCCGGATACTTGAGTTTTCGGGGGTCTAACAGTGCTGAATACTAAATCCTCAGTACTATGAAATGAAAACTTGAAAAGAAAATCAAATGCATAGCATCCAAAGGCCCACGTTGCTCATATTTGATAAAAAGGAAAGGGCAAACAATCATATAAATTAATTATCATTAAAGGAACTCAGTAATTTGCAGGGAGTTTTGCTTCAATACTGGGGTGGCCTAACTAAGTAGCTAATGATGGTTGGTGTGTGCGATGGCTAGTTTTATGACAACTTGACCCAAGCTAGAGCTATCTGAAAGGAGGAAAACCCTTTTGAGAAAATGCCTTTATAAGATCAGGTTTTAGGCATGTAGCCCATAAGGCAATTTCTTAATTGGTGATTGTTTGGGGAGGGTGCATCCTATTGTGGGTAGTCCCATCTCTGGGCAGATGGTCCTGGATTCTATAAGAAAGCAGACTGAGCAAGCTACAAGGAGCAAGCCACAAGCAGCACCCCTACATGGACTCTACATCAGTTTCTGCCTCCAGGTTCCTGTCATGCTAGAGTTCCTGTCCTGATTTCCTTCTGTGGCGAGTGGTACTGTGGAAGTGTAAAGCAACTTGCTTTTGAGTCCTGGTGTTTCATCACAGCAATAGAAACACTAAGACAGTGTGAAGTTATGTGTACAGATGGAGGTGACATGCTGGGTATCAGACATTAAATGAACTATATTCTTCTGCTGGTCTGAAGTTATTCAGCTCAGTGCTTTGGTTTTCCTGCCATATTTGGTGATATCTGAAGATAACTGTCTTTCACAGATGATTTCCCTGAACTGACTACAGATTCCCTACAAGACATGAGAATACTAGGGTGGCATGGTGACCTTCATGATCTCTGAGGTGATGAAAGTTAACCCAAAAGGGGCCACATAGACTAAACACAACTAAAAGCTATTTTGCAGAAGAAATTCAGAGAAATAGTTCCTTACATTGATGGAAGAAAATATTTCTTAAAAAGAACACAAAAATATGGGCTATTAAAGAAAAGAGAAGGGAAACTGAATTTTAAAAACATTTTTACATTATTTTAGAAAAAGAAAATAGCCCAATGATACTCCAACCAAAACCCAGGATGCTTTCCTCCAGCCCTCCTCAGCTTCCTATGTTTAAATTCAATGGTGTCTTATGTACTTGATTTTCTCTTCTGGGTTCTGGAAACAGTCCTCTTCCCTCTGTTCCCCAGTACCACAGGCAGCACAGGGTTCATGGCTGGTATGCTGGGAATCTCCAGCACCTATGGCAGTCTGTCTGTCCAAGTGCCCCTTAAACCATCCTACTATGAATATGTCTAAGAAGATCTTAACTGATACATTTCATGACAATTGGTTGTAATGAAAACACATGTTTTCTAGTAATGATTCATTCTAGGATTAACGCAAGAAATGTATGAGATGAACTTGCAGTATCTTGTAGTATCTGGAATGAAGAAAACACTAAAAATAAAACAGAAAACAATAATGGAGAGTGTCCAAGTTATATAGACATCATAAAACACTCTCCAAAGCCAAGTATTGCTGAGTTAATAACACAGACATAAAATAAGTATCTATGAGTTGATGCATAGGAAAGAATGAGGAGGAGGTGGGAAAGACCACAGAAGAACTCCAGGGAAGGGGAATGTGGCTTAATAGTAGAATGTTTTTCTAGCTGGCCCTGGGTTCAAGCTTTGGAACTGTTAGTGCCAGTAAAAAAATAGTCATTACTATCAGCTATTTTTAAGAGTAAGCATAACCCCTGGCACACTGCATACTGACCCAGAGACTAGTACAGTAAGTATAGGAGAAGAGAAACATACAGAAACATTGTAATGGAGAAATCAAGTAATTAGCCAAGTAATCAAGGCTAAAGCATCACATTGTGCCAGGACATGATGCAAAGCTGGTGCCTTTTTTTTTTTTTTTTTTTTTTACGTTCTCCACCACCAGTTTGAGTCATGAAGAACACATTAGGAAACAGGTGAGGTGCACTCTACAAAGTAAAAGAACATCAACCTCGGAGGTCCCCAGATACAAGAAAGTACTCCGAGTTCTCTCAACCAGGAGGTGCAGAGGGGACATGGTTACTAAGGACCCTCAAAGACAGTATCAGAGGAAACTGAGGACACCTGAACTCCATTTCCTGTCTTCCCAAACATCACCCTTACTTATTTTATTCAGCAAATAAAAAAATACTTAAACTTAATCAAATTTAAAGTTCAATAGTTCCTAAGCTGGATCTAAGTTTAATTTTTAAAGTTTAAATTATGATTATTCTTAGGTATTGATCTATATTGAAGCATACTATAATGCAGTAAGAAGGCTGCTGGTTCAAGTCCAAGACCCTCTTCCTCATAAAAAAGGGTGATTTTGATGGAGCCTCTGCAGCACCAGGACTTATTCAAGCGCAAACTGATGCCCTCTATGTACCATTCCAATTACCCTCTATGTGCCAATTCAAATTTTTGATGGTTGCCTTTTTGGTTTTTTATTTATTTATTTATTTATTTATTTATTTATTACATTCCAATCCCAGTTTCCCCTCCCTCCTCTTCTCCCAATCACCCCCCCCAACACACACCTCCCATCTGCTCCTCATAGAGGGCAAGGCCTCTGTTAGGAAGTCTACTAACTCTGTCCCATCATCCCCTTGAAGCAGGACCAAGGCACCACTCCACCTGCCCCCCACCACAGTATCAGCTGACCTGACCTGGTGAGAGATCACTGACTCAGGTCTGACAAATTGGGAACCTGCATAATACTGAACTAGAGAATTAGACTCTCTTAATATAGGTGACATTGGTAACTTTTTTTAAATAAATATTTTTTCCCAAAAGTAATACATTCTCAGATACCCACATGAGGATCTGAGATTTAGGTGACAGTATCCCCAGTTCAGGCCACAGAAGGAAACCTGTGTCGGTACAGCCAAGAAAGGAAGTACAGGTCACTGCTTACCGATGGCTCTGGCTCTCTAGAGATTAGAGAGCTGGTGTCTCTGGTGCCCATACGCTGTCAAAAGAAAAAGATGGATGAGAGAGGGGAAGAAACAGAACTGTTAAGGATAGGCCGAGTGAAAAACTGTAGCATTTAAGTTTCCAAAGCAAGAACAGTGAGGTTTTCTTTGTAGAAATACTTCACCTTGAAACCTGAACTCTTATTTCCCCATCCAAAATGGCATGCAAAGTTGCAAGTATGTGTACATGCATGCACATATGTGTATGCATATGTATATGTGTCTGTGTATGGTTGGAAAGAAAAAGAGAGATGGGAGGGGCAGAGAAAGGAAAAGAAGCATTGTAAAGGAAGCCCTGCTAAGTCATGAGACATTCTACCACAGGTGAAATGCTAAAAACCCCACAGTAAAATAATCAGGAGCTCTGGCAATTTTTTAGAATTCTGAGCAGGAACAACAGGGAATATACATCATTGATTAGATGTTTCATGCTTCTTGGCATTGGCTTGAAATATTAAAAATTTGTAGCTTTGAAGATGACACATTATTCTTTAAAATGTGTCACACAATGCAAGAAAAGTCCCTGTGAATATATGATACACACAAGCCACTTGCAACTAAAGCATTTCTGCTTTCTTGGACATGGATTTCCAATCCACTTGTTATTCAGTGGTCCACACACCACAGAACTGGCTCATGAATTGCCAGGGATGGGAACAGGAACCTCCCTAGCTAACAGAAGTAACCTGAAGTCCATATCCGCATGGGACACTCAGATATCTCCTTTTGGGAGCATCACATCCAACATCTCACTATGACTGGTTGGTTCTGAACAAATCAGTTTTGACAAACAGTAAATATTGTTTAAGGATACTTCAGGAGCTTTTGGGGATATGTTTGTGTGCTGTAGAACTTACACAGTGAAATTGCCAGGAAATAAGAGTGTCTCTTAGTAATGACAAAGACAGTGCTAGCACTGGTATATCCAATTTACTTCTGCTGACCTAAGTTACACTTGTGAATCCCAACTGATCATCAAACTATAACAAAATATCAAATAAAACTAAACCATCAGACAATTCTGAAATGGTAGCCTCTACAAAAAATGATGAAATGATGAAGGGATACAGTGATGTTTCAGAGCTGCTCATTTGGAGGACATGAGTTTGGTTCCTAGCATCTCCTGTAACTCCTACACCTTCTCCTGGCCTCCATGGGCACCTGAAAACAACTGTGTATAACACACACACACACACACACACACACACACACACACACACACACACACACAAACGAACATATTTTAATAGAAACATAAGGACTCTTTTAATAACCATAAAAATAAGTAAATTCAAACTTATGACTGCTCTCCAATACAACAATAACTTGCTCCTCTTTAGTTTAAAATTTAATTTTTAAAGAAATTTTAGAACTTGTGGGACTCTTAAATCAAGCAACTGGCTTACAGCCAAACTATTCAGAAAGGGTAGGTTTTCTTGAGGAACAATACCAATCTAATTTTAAATTTAAATAGTAAACTAGATGTGGAATCTGTCTCACATTAAAAGATAGATGAGCAAGTCAGAGAAGTCGGAAGACCGTGCATTGTAGGAGTGGAGAAGTCAGTTTAAAGCAGCTACACATCTGAGGTGCTAACCTTGACTTAATCTTTGTGTTCAAAATGGAGTGAAGCTCATACACAAACATTGGACTTACCTCACTCATTTGGAAAGCATTGTCTATTTCTTTGGCTCTTAAGCCTAGAACAAATAAGAAAAAGGAAGATCCATTATGCTGACTAGTCTTGTTTAGAAGTCTTCATAAGGAAGACACAGAAATTCAACAAACCAACAGAATTCAAAGAAAAATGACTGAAATAATATGTATAAGATATTACAGGAGCTAAACTGTTCACATCAGCCTCCAAGGGATGTCTTTCTCTAAAAACTAATTGTTATCATTCGGTCACTAGGAAACAAACATGACTCTGATGAACACACCAAACAGAGTCCAAGTGCTGTGAAAGACCATCCAGTGGACTCAAGGACACATACCCATTTGCTCTCTCTCTATGTGAGGGATAATTTGTTTCTGTTATTTTCTGGATTTACCAGAGTTCTATCACTTTTTAAGCTTTTTAAGCACCCAGATACCTTCATAGTGGTCAGGTGTTTAGTCATGTGGACATATATTCTCAGCAGGTTCCTGATGCTGCAGATTGTCACATGCAGAACTGATTCTTAATCTTGGAGGACTCCAACTTGGTGTCTCTCCAGTCAATAATTTCCTATACAACAATGTAGTTTTGGAGAAATATCTCAATAGAAATGATATGAAATTACAGACCAGCCCCAACAAATATTCCTCTGAGAAGAGTTAGCATAAACTCTGAAAATGTAGAAAATATAAAACTACCAGTTATGTGGGGTTTTCATACTTTGAGAAACAATACAGCCCAGAAAAATCTCACAGTCAACAGTGATGTAGGAAGCTCAATACCCCTTCACAGGTTGCAAGTCTATAAAGATGCACAGCAGGTTGAGCATAACAGCATTAATCATTATGAGGGAAAGGGACAAACTACATCCAAATAACTCCATTACAGTATGTGGAGACAGTTATTCTTTGTTGTTAGCTGTAGGTGATCATCTCTTATGTTGACTAATTTAGAAATTAAACTTAAGTGTAAGCATGATATAGAAGATAACAGGGGTTAGTATTAACTTCACTTTCAGGCTCCCACTTGGTCCTCAGGCTGTGTTCCCTACAAATAAAAGGTGGATACTATACACAGAGAGGCAATGCATCATGGCAAACAAGCACAGCATCCATAGCTTCCCCTTCAGCTGACACATCAATGGCAAATCTCTCTCTCTCTCTCTCTCTCTCTCTCTCTCTCTCTCTCTCTCTCTCTGTGTGTGTGTGTGTGTGTGAGAGAGAGAGAGAGAGAGAGAGAGAGAGAGAGAGAGAGAGAGAGAAAGAGAGAGCAAATTGTAAGGTGTGTGAGCATTAAATGAGCTGATGTGTGCACTTGGTGTGTAGGAGATCCTTGTTGATGATGTTACTTTTATGAGGATATGTTATATTCCTAATTAATCTTTCTGAAGTTCTATAAATTATTTGGCTCAAGTTTCAGAATAAAGTTCTGATAATTATTGTTATATTCATAACTTTGTTTTGCAGGAGGTGCCCTTAAGCTGTTAACACTTACATATAAGCACATGAATGTTAACCAACAATGACTGCATCACTTAGATTTTCTGAGTGTGGACTTTTCCATGCGAAAGAGGAAAACAAGTAAAACATCATTTGAAAGGTGTATAACATACAAAACCACATGGCAAGGGATTTTCAAGTGTATACTTTCTCAATATATAGCTCAAGTTTTAACAACGTCCCAAACAGTTCTCATTTGATTTGTGAGAAAATGAAGACTGATCATTTTTACATGCCTTTGTGCTATGGTTTGAGTGTGTGTCCCAGAGTTTCACATGCCATAAGTCTGGCTTCCAGCATGACAATGTTGAGAGGGGACGATAACAGCCTAGTCACACATAATTGGGACACTGCAGGAATAACTTTTAGAATAAACTACTTAAATTCTAGAGGAGGCTCAGTAATTCCTTTGGAGAACAACCTGTCAGAGAAAGAGTACACCATGCCCCAAGTCTTTCTGGCATTGTGTCTCACCATAAAATATTCTCTTGCATTTGCTCCATCATAGGTGGCATAGCCAGAAAGTTCTCAAGCTGCATATACGTTAGTCCTTCAGCACCAAACTCATGAGCTAAATACCATTCTGCTTCTCATATACTACCACTGTCAGGCATTTTATTAAAGCAACAAAAATTAGCATGCTTTTATGACAAAGAGTTCAGAATCAAATCTCTCAGAGATAAGTATTTATCTCCCAATTTAGAAGCAAGGGACACCAACACAGGAAGGTTTTCTTTTCTTGAAGACAAAAATTTGTCAAAATTACACCAAAGAACAATGCAACACACAAATAGGATCCTGTCCCAGAGTCACTAAAAACACATCCTTAAACAAGGTATACAGAGCACTTATAGCTCCATTTCTTATGAAGAGAAAGGTGAAAACTAAACAGCAAATCCTCCTTGACCTGCTTCCTTTTCTCTGTTTAACATAAAATTAGGCAGAATAAACACTTTCAAACTGTCCTCTGAACTTGACAGGATGGGGTTGAAGACTCTGACAAAAGATGCTATAAGTCCCCCAATCTCCTATGAGCCCTGCTATCCTCCCCTCACACTTTCCCCTTTAACCCCATGCTTTCCTTCCCTGGAGTAAACTGTCTCCACTGGCTCTGCCCAGCCGAAACTTTACCTTGTGGCAGTTCAGACATTCTCCTCCCTAGCCTTGCCCCAAACCACTTCATGAGTTCGAGTACTTTTTTATGTGTTGAATCCTCTGAGCCGCAGTATTGAGGCGGATAGATTTTTTTCCTCATATACTACACACACACACACACACACACACACACACAGAGAGAGAGAGAGAGATCACCAGCTATCTCATACACAAGTGTTCACACCTCAGTCATATTTACATTACAAACAAGAGGCCTGGGACTAGAATGAGGTCTCAGGGATCCAGAGTACACAGTGTTCTTCCAGAGGACCAAGGTTCCCAACACTCATATCAGGAAGCTCATAAATGCCTGTTATTCCAGATCCAAGAAACCCAAGGTTCTCTTCTGGCCGCCATGGGAACCTGTACACTCATGGCAGATACATGAGGAAATCAAAAATAAGAGGCTGGGGAGCAGGCTACGCAGTTTAGAGCACATGCAGCTCTTGTAGAGGACTAGGCTCCATTCCCAGGACTCACACTGGTATTTACAACCATATGTAACTCCAGTCCCAGGGGGCTACAACACCCTCTTCTGGTTTCCCAGGACATCATATATGCAAGTGCTACACATACACACAGATAAGACTTTCATACATATAAAATAAAATAAACAAATCTAAAAACCATTTATAATAAATAAAACAAGTTTTTTTTTATGTTAAAAAAGAAAAAAAAAGGGCCGGGCGTTGGTGGTGCACGCCTTTAATCCCAGCACTTGGGAGGCAGAGGCCGGAGGATCTCTGTGAGTTCGAGGCCAGCCTGGTCTCCAGAGCAAGTGCCAGGATAGGCTCCAAAGCTACACAGAGAAACCCTGTCTCAAAAAATCAAAAACAAAAACAAAAAAAAGAAAAAAAAGAAAAAAAAAAGAAAGAAAAAAGGGGTGGGGGTCTAAGGAGATCTAACTTGGAGCCAGCTCCAAGTGATCACTTTGAGATTCCACCAGCACTGGAGACTTGCTGTAGACAGGAAGCCAGAGACGTGAAGGTTAGAACCAACCATTGAGGAGAATCACCATTCACACACTAAAAAGAAAAGCCAGTACAGACTGAGTGACCAGTTTCCATGGAATGTACCTTACCAAGAACATGCTCTCTTGCAAAACCAGAGCCCCAAATAGCCCCTGTGTTTGCCAAGAGGTCATCTCACATTACACACTTACCAGCAGCTCAAAATAAAACACAGCCATGTAGGGCCATAAACAGTGTCTTGGTCCATATCAAACCACTGATGGATTAGTGTTCCCAAGTTTGTACTGTGTCCTGGTGTGCAAGAGGAAGCTCTACCACCCAGGCTGTTGAAATCACCTAACAGCAGATCTCTTAGCGTCTATTCCTACTGAGAACAACAACTGTTCGGGAACTTAAGTAACCTCTTGGCTATGGGGCAGGTGTTTTTTTTGTTGTTGTTGTTGTTGTTTTTGTTTGTTTTTTTGTTTTTTTTGATACACTCTTTAAGATAGCTATATTAGTATGACTTTACATGCAGCTTTTAAACTTCCATTTCCAATGCTAAATTTTTAATCTACTTTTTCCAGTGCCAGCTTGTCAACAGCAGTCACAGAAACATAGGCAACAGTGTGGTAATTTGAATAAGAATGGCTGCTGTAGGGTTATGTACTTGAATTCATCCATGTGGACCTGTTGGGGGAAGGACTGAGAGGTGTGTCTATTGGAGGAAGTGTGCCACTGGAGGTGAACTCTGAGGTATCAAAAGATCATACCAGTTCCCTCTCTCTCTCTCTCTTATGCCCCTGGTTCAGTATGTAAGGCCTCAGCTTCTGCTCCAATGTCATGTTCTCTGCTATGATGGTCATGGACTCTAATAACCCTCTGTAAGCCCTAATAAATGTCTTTTTTATAAATTGCCTTGGTCATGGTGTCCCTTCACAGCATAGAAAAGCAACTATGACAAATGGGCACCCGACCAACACACCAAAGCTTTCTGATTTCATGCTAGAGAAACAGGAGTTGTTCAAGGAACTCTGTGGCTGAGTTTCTGCTCCCTTGAGTGTCATGCTGCCAGGTCCACAGACATGGACAAGATGTAGATATCAGACTTCCCATCAAAATAATCTTCCCCTGCCTGCATCCAAATCAGAGAGATAGCTGTGATTACACGAGGAAGCATACACCACAATAACATTTGCCACGAAAAGAGATGAGGTTCAGGAATGTTCTGAAACTTCTTAGGGAGACAGAAGCTACATGAGTCCTCATGCCAGAGGCTTGCTAACCCACACCCTCTAGTAAATGGTTCACCTTGAGATTAAACCACGTCAAGCCACACACACCTGAAGTGGTTCATCTCCATGGGACTGCAATGAAATGTTTTCCTTCATTTCCCAGAAAACATCACATCATGTATATTCTTGTTTCATATTTTTCCTTCAAAGAAGAAATGGGAATTACTCCTGGGATTAAAAACTTTGTAGACACTTAGCAAACAGTGGTCGTGTCTTAAAATAGTCAATACAGAGTGACTACATGTTCCATAGACCTCCTGTGATAGACACAAGAAAAACAAAAAACAGTGTTTAAATAATAACTTACAAATGAATGTTCATTGCTGTATCATTCATTGTAGCATAAAGGGGGAAATTAGCCTAATGTCCAGGGTTTGTCTAACAAATGGGTGTGGTGTTCCTCCACAATGGAATACCACTTGTCAAATAAAAGGAATGGTGCACTATGGGACTGAACTTCAAAAAACATATCAAGAGATAGAAGCTAGTTTCAACAGAGCACAACTTCATTGTTCCACTTACTTGAAATATCTGAGATAAGGGAATCTACAGAGACAAGAGGCTCAGATGCCTGTGGCTAAGGATGAGAAATGGCTACACAGAGGGCTATCAGCTGAAATGATGAAAATGATACAAAATGACTCTATGGAAATGGTCACAAAACTCTGTAAATGCACAGAAACCATTAACTGTAATACTTCACTGGTAAGTTTTATGGAAAGAAGATTATGTCTCAATAAAAAAAAAAAAACAACTGTTTTTAAAAGGGAAGAGAGAAATGTGATGTTGGCCCAAGCCTTGAATACCAGCACTTGGGAGGCAAAGGCAGGTATCTGTGTGTTTGGGGCTAGTCTGGTTTACATAGTGAGACTGTTTCAAAAAGAAAAACAAAGGGTGTAGTGGGAGATAATAACAATATTTTCTTGTCCCTTTAAGACCAGATAGCCAGACTACACTTGTATCTTCTAATGATTTTTTTTTTTAAATGGAGCCAGGGGTGGTGGCTCCTGCCTATAATTTCAGCAAACAGTCTAAGACAGGATTTCTGCCATGAGTTTGAAGTCTGCCTGGGCTACACAGTGGGAGATCTTAACCTCTCCTCTTCCAACACCCAAACACCTTTATATTTAAATAATGTGAAAAGACAACAAACAAACAAAAACCCAGAATTACTAAGAGAATTGAGGCTTGGTGATTTCAGCAGGAAAACTGTATGTTTAGAAATAATGTATTAACTAAATTATAAATTGACAGAATATAGGTCAATGGGAACCTTAGTAGAAACTGACTAGTGTTCTCAACAGAAGTAAGGCATCACACACACACACACACACACACAGTAGTGTTCCCAAGAGCTGATAGACCTTAAGTCTGTCCATCCCATAATCATAGTCTCAAAAGGTATCTGAAGGTCTGCAAAGAGCTGACAGGAAGGGATTGGCCCTAAGGTCTGCCTGTCACCATCTATGCAGGCTATCCTCGGAAAAGCCATCTTCCACGAGTGGGTTTCCCTGGCCAATGCGCCACACCACGCCAGTCACTCGGGGTCAATGGGGTCCAAGAAAGGTGCCCGGATATCCTAGGGAGTCACAGGTTGCAGGTCCCGGGTGCGCAGGTGCATCCGGGGACATCGCGGGGCGTAGAATGTTACCCACCTTCTGGCAAGCGCAGCGCGGACTAGCCGCGCTGCGAACGTTCCCGGGACAGAGACCCACACCTGCCAACGTCCCCCAGAAACCGCGAGAAAGTTCACGCGCCTGTTTAGCGCTGGCCTACGGTCCTACCTTCCTCCTCCACCATCTCCAGCAGGTCCGGGTCGCCCATCTTTGCCAGCTCGTTGAAGGCACTGATGAGCGAGACGCAGGGGGTGTCAGACCGCTGTGACAGGCGGCGAGATGCCTTGGGGCGGAGGCTGAAGCGGATGGTAGGCCGCCGGTATTGCATGTCTGGCACCTGTACACAGCTGGAGCTTTCACCCCTTAAGGTGCTAGAAAAGGGTGAGTCCAGACCCACGGACACCCGGGGAGACATCCGGGAAGCTAGAGATGACTTGGGAGCAGCCTGGGATGAGCCAGTAGCCAGGGACGTGTGAGGTGCCAAGGACGAGCGGCGGGAAGCCAAAGATTCAGCAAGGATCCTCAGGCTAGGCTTCCTTTCCAGGCGGTACTTGCCCTGACTACTGCGGCGGTCCAGCAGACTGTCAGTTAAGCCTTTGTGCTTCACTGTCCGTGAACGATAGCGCTGCACTGTCCCCTCCATATAGGACTCTAAGTACTTGCCCTCATCCTGGATACCCTGGCCTGAATAACTTTCTTGACTCTGCGGCTGCACCAGTTCACGCTGGCGAATCCTCTGCTTCCCTTTCGACTTTCCTGGCACTTTGATCTTAGAGACCCCAATTTCGCTGGTATCTCGGGACAGCCAAGACTCATCCCCAGTTTCTGGCTCCTGGACGCTCAGCAGATCCATTCTTTTTCCTCCCTCCTCCAGGATTTCCACCTGATAATCCTCAGAGATCCTCACTATGCTCTCATCCCTGGAGACTCCAGGTCTTTCCACCCTTCTTGCCCTCTCGGGGACCCTCGACATGTCTACAGCCAGGGAGACTTCAGGCCCCTCTACCTGTCTTGCCTCCTCAGAGGCCCTCGCCACATCTACATCTTCAGAGACTCCTGGCCCCTCCACCCTACCAGCTTCCCTGGGGATCCCATCCCGGGTGGGCTCCTGGGAGTCTCTTGGCTCCCTTCCCTCTTGATCCTCCGGCTCCATACTCAACAGGCTTAGAGCTTCCTGTTTCCACTGGTCCACCTACTCAGGTCAGGTACCCACAGATCACCATCTCCAACCCTTCTACCATCCCCTCTGGTGGGCAGCCTCAGCCTACTAGTAGGCCTGGTTTCCCTGGATTGCTTGGGGCTACACTCAATGTGAGGCCCGCTGGGCCAAAACCTTCTTCCCAGTTGGAGGTTATTTTCTGTCGGGTGAGAAAAAGAATCACTTCCCTTAAAGCATCTCACTCCCTTTAAGGCATGAGCGTGAGACGGTCTTCCCCCAGGTTCCAGAAGACTCTTGGCTAGGAAGAATGTTAACCTTGAAAATGAAGCAGAGGAATCCCCAGGAAACAAATTGCTCTGAATTGGTCCTGGCAGCCCCACAGTAATCAGAAGGTAAGGATTACTGCAGGGGTAACCAGTGAGTGGTGGGCTGAAGGTGAGCTGGTCAGGCACCTGAGCTGAGGACCTTGGCAATGCAGGGGCACTTCATGTCACCGTCTAGGGCTAAACTGGGGTGATCTGAGAATTAAGGATCAATCGACCAAAGAAAACTGTGTGGCTTGGTTGCATGGCTGCTATGTGTTTCTCTGTTCTAGCGATGTTCTGAACTGGACAATCACCTTCTAGAGATTCCAAGATTGCTAGTATAGTGGGAAATTACCAATACGGAGTCAGGTAGAAATATAAGGGTATTTAATAGGGAAAAGCCTTACTTACAGAGCGACCTAGCCAGCTGGCGTGGCAGAGGTCTGTAGGCAAGCCCAAAAGAGAGACCAAAAGAGAAAACAGTAGTCCCCTTCCAGTCTCGCTCTATGTCAGCCTGACCACGCCCTCGTAAGCGTGGTCAGGCACACCTGTAGCCAGCCCCTAAGTAGGCGTGGCTACAGCTTCCCCTACAGGCTAGGATTTTGCTGCAGAACTGAGCTCTGTATACAGTCCAGATTTTCTCCCGCTGAGGTTCTGGAAACACGTCAGACGTGGCCAAGCGATTCAAGGCTTCGCAAAATTCTCTCCTTGATGTATTTTTCAATTGTATTTGAAGAGTGGCTATGCATAAGGTGAGCAACAGACGTGTTTGCCTGTGAATGAAAAAAAAAAAAAAGAAATAAAAAGGAAATGGAAGGGTATGATTGCTCCTTGGTATGGTGGAGAAAGTTTATTGTGGGTAAAAGGGTAGGTAGAGGCAGAGATATCTGGGAGAGTCCAGAGAGGACTGACCATACCGAGCTGGGCCATTCAGAGAGAGGAGAAAGGGAAGACAAAGGGAAGAGGGGAACCAGCTGCAGCAGCCAGGAGATCAAACGTCCAAAATGGGCAGGTAACAAAAAATGTCTGGATTATATAGGGAAGAGCTCTGGAGGAAGGGCAGCCCAGCCCCTGGGCTGGAGAGTTCAGGGTAGAGGATGGGGTATGAGAACCAGATCCTGAAACAGGTAGAGACTGAGGGATGCTGGGAGAAACTGGTGGCCATGTATGCTTTGATATGTTCAATAGGCACCTCAGCCTATAATCATAATTATGACAGAACTGTTTGGTTCTTTCTCATTGACCTCCCCTTACACACTTCAGTTAAATCTTTCTGGGAACATTGTCATGGAAACACCCAAAGATGTGTCTCTTGGGTGATTCTAAATCCAGACACCATGTCAATCAAGATTAACCTTTTTACTATGTAGTTGCTGTTTTTCCTTGTTTCATTTCTTTTACTAAGACAAAATACCCTAACACAAAGCAACTTAGAGGAGAAAGGCTTTCATTGAACCTACAGGATTTAGTCCATCATAGAAGAAGGAAGACACAGAGGAAGACACAGCAGGAACTTGAACCAGCTTGAAACAAATGAAACAAAGTAAAAGACAACTTCTAAGAAACCTCCACTGGCTTGGCTCTTGAGCAATGGTTCAAGGTTACTTGTAGAGTGGGCATTCTAGCAGAGCAGGCCCTAAGGGCCTGCCCATCCCATGGTGCAGTTGAAACTGGCTCCATGGCTTCTAGAGGTAGTGTTCCTACTGATGAGTAGTAGGCTACGGGGCTGGAAAGGGAGAACATGATAGCAGAAGAGAAGGGACTAGATTCATATGATACCCTACCTCCAAAGGCAGCTTCTGGCACCAAGCAAAATCCTACTTTAGTCCCATCCATCACCAACAAGCAAGGAGTGGGCTGCATCTGTGAGGAGGACAACTGTAGAGTCATCTGGATTTGGCTGCACAAAGGTGAGACTCGGCTAGTGCCCTACCAACTGGCCCCCTGAGCCTCTGCACTAACTTTTCAGAAACTGATGGAAAACCATTGCATTGGTTCCAACTCCCCACCCCAAGAAAAGAATGTTCCACCTGTTTCAGGAAAAAGATCCCAGACCATCTCATAGACAAGGGACTAAATATGAAGTAACCAAGAACAACTTCTGTCACACCTTGGTAACTGTGATAGGAGTTACAGACTGACCCAGGAGTGTGGGAACAAAGGGAGCTTGGAACAAAGAGCAGCACTTGAGACATCTGTGAGGTCCAGAACAGTCAGTGATTATGCCCAGCAGACAGCACGCTCTTCTATCAGCTTTCTCTCTGCTCCTGTATGATTCTTCCTAACTCTCACGTGCCTGAGCAGTCTTCTTGCAGCACGTCACATTCCAGGCTCCTAACTGGAATCCTTAAAAAGGCATTTAGGAATCTGGGCCTGAAAAGAGGACAAATAACTGTGCAGATTACAATACAATATTTTAAAAGGAACAATATGCAGGAGAGCCTGACAGCACAGGCTGTCATCTTCACGTCATTCTTTAAAGTGGAAACAAGCCAGTTCTGATGTTGTCAAGTAATTTAAAATTATATTTAGACTATTTTTTTTGTCATTTCTCTTAAAATGCCTGACTCACCACTTACCGGACATGATTTAATGTAGTTTGAAGCCGCAATGGGCAATTTGGGAACCACCCCCGATTCATCCTGCTTCCACCTTCCTGCTCCTGTCCCCATCCCTATCTAATTGGGGTTTAATTACTTGATGGCTCAGTGGAGCCAATTATAATCACTAGCCCATTTCATGTTTTAGCTGTACACCTTTGTGCTTCTTAACCTTTCTCAGTGGTGCTCTGTTATCCAGAAAATGAAGAAAACAATTCTTCCTGCACAAGGTTGTTCAGTATTTTCATTTATCTGAGCCAGGTGGCTTGCTGCTCATGGAGAGTGTTAGCAGTCAGGCATCTGTACTGGCCTGTCCTTGGGGTTCTGACAGAATACACTCTCAGCTGAAGCCACTAAGAACACCACCTGTGCACATTCACTATGTTCCCTTTTAAAAGGGCCTGCCAGCCGCCCATTTTTCTCTCTTCCTCTCTATGCTTATTTGCCTGTCTCTGTCTCTCCTTCTCTCTCCCTCTCTTCCCCCCTTTGCCTCTCTTCTGCCACTCCTGTTCCTAGAGGCTTGTCTCTCCTCTCCCCTCCCCCCTTTTCCCATTCACTTCCCCCAATTAAAACAAAACTAAAACTAAAAACCCTCCACCCAAGCTCTGTCACATGGCATTTTTCTCACTGCTTGCTTTTCAAAATTATAATAGAGAGGATCTGAGTTCAGTTCCCAGCATTCATGTCAGGTGGCTCACAACCATCTGTAACTTCAGTTCCAAGAGGTCTAAAGCCCTATCCTGGTCTTTTAAGGCACCTGCATACATGTGTACATACACATACATGTATACATATAAAATTTTGAAAATAAATAAAACATAAGATGTCTTCACTCTGTTGTACTTATTATTATTGAGGAAGTGCTGTAACTTTTTGCCACTAATATCTTTAATTTCTGCAAGGAGATTGATTTTAGCAGTATGTCATATTTCCACAACTCATGATACAAACGCAAAAGTTTCCAAACTTAAAAAATTAAGTACACAACACATAAAAATGTCAATATAAACATTGCTTAGAATATTGAAACTGATTCTTAATGCCCAGTGGACTCTCATGTATATTAGAGTGTTCATTAACTCAGCATTTAAGTGGCTGTTAGTGCTGTGGCAATGCAGTTAAAGCCACTGAGAAACAGTAGACACCTATCAAAGGATGACCTTGGATTCAAATAAACTGTCAACCAATTCAGGTTTCCCCAAAACATACTTACTATCAAAATCTCAAAAGCTTCAAGGGAAGCTCGAGTTTCAAAAAAAACAAATTTGAATAAATTGGAAGAGCTTCAAGTTAGTGAAAACACATACATTATGTATAAGGAAATTGGACAGAATAGTTATAAAATATGTCTAAATAAAGACTTTCCATTTTCAAGGTTTATCATTTATATGCAATTTCAATAAATGATATCAAGTGAATGAAATTAAAGAGTTTCAGTGACCCAGCAGTTAAGTCTGGGATTTATCTACCCCTAAGTAAAACTTGATGTGCGTGTTCCATGAAGTGGTAGCACGGTACTTACCAGGGGCATTTGAAGTGTCAGGAATGTATTTGATTTCTCCAGATGTTGGGCAAGCTTAAGCCTGTGTGGTTTGTAATTTCATGCTTTAAGGACACAGTTACTAATCAAATTCTTTATTTAGTCCCTTCTAACAAATTCCTCTTTGTAAGAATGGTCTCTCACAGAGAATAGGAGTCCGCCCTACTGGATTATATATCCATTTGATGTGGAGATCAGGGCTCTAATCCAGCCCTGTCATAAAAAAGTCACCTCCAAAGGCAATGAAGAGGGAGTTTTTACAACCAGTGAACTGCGCCTCTACTGTTAAGTCATCACTATGTACTTCACTGACGACAGACACCTCTGACAGATCAGTCTCAGGCCTGGATCTGCACAGCCAAGACCTACATGGGTAGGACATTTAGCTACCAAGATCAAACACTGATGATTCCTGTCTGAGTATACCCCTCTGCAGTTATTCAGCCAGGTATTTGCTACTTCCAGCCATGCTAGTGGCTAAACCCACCTGCTTTTCTGAATCACGAAGAAAAGCTTAAGTTTTTATTTTAACTATTTTCCTTCTCTTGAATACTTGCCAAATCCTAGACATGCATTCTCAGACACTCAGGGCCTTTACACTCTTTTTCTATCAAGTTAATTCCACACCCTAATCCCCTTTCCTTCATGTGGCTGTTTATAAATGGCATAGATTTCTCTCTTCTTCATCTTCTTCCTCCCCAAATCTGCCAGGATTTACAGCTTGCCTGCTATGGAGGTTTTCTTTTTAAACTCTAATAAAATTATCCTAAAACATACAGTTTTGATGACTTCTGCAAACATATTTCTAAAGACACATTGAGCAATACAAATTACCAAATTTGACTGATTTTGCCCCATTCCACACATGTTTCACATGATTCTATTTAACTACTGGACAGTGCCAAAGCCTGAGGAACCAAGGGAAAAATGCGTTTTTGTGTGACTGGAGTTTAACTCAAGGCTGTGCCATTGAATAGCTTTAAAATACTTATTGAGATGTAAATATCGTGATGCCTCAGTTTCTTCAGCTTTGAAATGGGCATGGTGGTTGTTCAAGAGGGAGTGATGTAAAGAGCATTAGGTAAAGTTCAAACTCTAAAGTCCTCAGCATATCTCAGACTTAATAATAGGAATTAATCCCCACCCCAGTTGAGGGATGAGGAGTTAGATTTCCTGGGAGGTAGAAAGACAGGGAGAGGGACCTTTGGCTAGATAACAAAGATGGTGAACTCCCAAGATGGCTGGCTGCTATCTCACCTTCCTGACCTGAGACAAAAGCCTGCTTATTGACTGCCTCAAGAAGTTCAAGGTCTGATTAGGAATGTTTAAACAATAGTTGTGGGCCAATCAGCCATTCTTTTTTTTTTTTTTTTTTTTTTTTTTTTTTTTTTTTTTTTTAAGCCAACCTGGAATTAGTGGAGGAAGACCCTTCAAAGACTTAAAACTCCCCAGACCTCAGGGAGAAGCTGGGCTTCCTCTTCCAATCCCCACTTTGTGTTGCACAGGGTTTTCTTCTCTGTCAGCCTATTGTATGTGTTTCCTCATTCCAATAAAAGCCTTTCTTCCACTGTTAATTCTGTCTGCTCCTGTTTGCTATCATCACTATTTCTCCACTGGGCTGGAGACATTTTTTCTGCCTTTTATTCTTTAGCTGTCAGAGAAAACAGAACCTTAGGGTCTAGGCTCGAGACAGTAATACAGTCATCCTACACAAGGATCTTCATACTTCCTTGGCAACATTTGTAGATCAGGCAGAATGGATGCCATGGATATCTCTGGGAGGCACAGTTCAAAGTTTTTGTTTTATCACTTAATCCTTCCATAATGAGCATGTGTTATCAGAGAGGCATTCTTATTATTAAGGCTTGTTCCACACTTTATAGATAAGACACTTAAAAGTGGCTCAGAGATATGCTTAGAAAAATCATAGTCTAGTATAGTGGGAGTAAATTTGACTTGAGCATAAAGATGTTCAGACCTTTAGATCATGGGAGAAAAAATAAGCGATGAGGTAGGAAGGTGTGGAGAGTGAGGAAAGGAGGGAGAGAGAGGAAGAGAGGGAGAATGTGCTACCGGTGTTTGAATTGGCTTGGTTCATACATTTATTTTTCTTAGTTTGTAAATGCCAGCCTGGTGCCTAGCACATACCTCCAGGTGCCACTCCTTTATTTGGTGTAATCTTGGGGTGTCTGTCTCTGAGACTTTGAAAATCTTTGAGCAATTTTGGTTTAGTACTTTAGAATAAAAGAAGGGTAATAGTCTACAAATGTATGTATTGTGCCTTTCCCTGCCCTCTTCATTTAATCACAGGGGTTGGGGGTGGCGGGAGTGAGGAGAGTAAGGGCTTCACCCACCACCTAGTGGTCCCTTGCCCATTTTAACAAGAGAATTCTAGTAGCCCAATCCTGTGAGCCTTGTAGATGCTTTAATTCCATATTTTGCATACTGTTTGGAAGGAAGTCACAATACACATCTTAACCTTAGGCTGGGAAGCCATGCTCCATCTCCTCAAGACTAAGGAACTACCTAAGTTATTCAGAATCCTTCCTCACTGAAAAGTTGTCCCTTGCTTCTGATTAATTCATTCCATAATTTATTTGTATCAGTGATACAAATAGGTATTTATTTTATACATTGGATTACAGGGTTTTTTTGTTTTTGTTTTTGTTTTTGTTTTTTTCAAAAAATGAAGGCTAATGAGATGGCTCAGCCAGTAAAGGTGCTTGCTGCCAAACCCAATGGCCTGAGTTCAAGCCCTCAAACCCACGTGGTAAAAGGAAAGAATGCACACACACACTGTGGCATGTAACCTTCCTCACACAAACTCAGACATATACACAAAATAAACAAATGCTGTTACAAAAGCTCTTAAAATGTTAAGCATTGTAAAAAACCAACACAAGAAATGTTTCTATTTTGGAGTCACATTAAAATACACTAATAAGCACATATAGATCCTCAATTTAGCTTTTTCTATTAAGCCAATTTTAATCAACTATAACTATCTTTGTACAAAAAAAAATCAGTAATATAACTACTTTGAAGGAAATAAAAGTATTAAGCAAATGACTTTTTTTTTTTCAAATGATCTTAAACATAAAGGAAAATTTGGTCATTATTCTCCAATCCCTATGTTTTAAGAACAGACAGGGCTGTGAAAGACCAATGAGCTGATTGTGGCATGCCTAGCGTGTGCTCTTGGGATTCTGAAAAAATGCTGATGATGTAAGAAGCAGACTTTCCACTCTCAGCACAGGGGCTGGGCATATAGGAAATGGGAAGCAAGGGGGACAATGCAGTGTTGACTTGGAAGCTCCCACAGTTTCTCAGGATAAAACATACAAAATGAGCATGGAACATTTTAGGTACTGCCAGGTAAGGACATGCCCAAAGGAAAACTAAAAACTAGCAGGCAGTGTCAAGAGTACAATGGGGATGTCCCCTGGTGACTCCTCAGGGCTCAAAGCTGAGGATAGAAGCTCAAATTAAGAAGTGGCATTGGTAGATTGGTGAATTTCAATCCACCCACTACAAGAAGAATACAGAGGCATATGCTGTTAGCATTAGGATAAAGCTTGAGGGGACCTTGTGTGGAGGACCATGGCGGATTCCATGGCAGGCAAGAGTGACACAGACGGGGGACAAACATACCAGGTAGACAGAGTTTGATAAGTTTTATTAGAAAGGGGAGGAGGGGGATGGAAAGAGAAAACAGGTAAAAAGACACAGAGACACAGAGAGAGGACAGAAAAAAGAGCGTTACAGGAAAAGTCCTGTGTGCCCAGGAGAACAGCAGGAAGACAGAGCGGGAAGAGAGCTGGCAAAGTGCAGAAAAAGTACATAAGTGGGCAGGGATTTTTCATTTAAAAGGATCACCTGCATGGAGACTAGTAGTCATGGAACCCTGGGCTGACCAGGGTACTGCCTGAGTGCATTCTGCCAGGTGGCAGGGTCAGGCCAGCATAATGCCTGAATACACACACACACACACACACACACACACACACACACACAATTTTTTACTATTATATAATCAAGCTGTCAGTAGATAGAAGAGTTATAACATAGCTCTTTCTCCCTCTGTATCTCTCTCTCTCTCTTTCTCTCTCTCTCTCTCTCTCTCTCTCTCTCTCTCTCTCTCTCTCCTGCTCTTGCTCTCTCTTTCAAGACATCATTTCTTTATGTAACTCACTCACAGACCCACCTGCCTCTGCCTCCCAAGTGCTGGGACTAAAGGTGTGTGCCACCATGCCCAGCTAGTTTTATTAAGTTTTAAGAAAATCTTCATGACTATATTATATGTACATATACACAGATATGATTAAAAAGGTTATATTTCTATGTTGATATAATATTTTATTCTCTGAGACATTCATAAGTTTGTTTATATTCAGCCCCAAATTTTCCCTCTCATCCTCCCAGATCCATCCCCACCCCTCCTTTTTCCTTCATTTTTAAAAAATAGTCCCCAGAGATCAATTTTCTTTCTAAAGTAAATATTTTCACACCAACACCATGTTTTTTTTAATTTTCATTTTATTGTGGACCTGATCTAATCTCACATACATTAAATGTATTATTTGTCTGGTTCTGCATTTCATGGCTTCTAGTAATAACAACGATTTTTCAATATATATTCTGGGAATACCAGTGGCTTAGGGGCATCCACTATTTTGTATTGATACTTTTCTCATTGCTTAATTTTGATGGTGGGGCAAGGGGTGAACTATACCCAGAGAGAGCAATAAAGGCTTGATGACATGAAGATAGCAAAAAGGGAGGAGGAGGGATTAGACGATTACTTACAATTCAGAATCAAATTTCTTGGTCTCTTTAAGAGAAGATCTCAGTTATCAGTTTAATTTTCATCACAGTCGGGTAGTAGCCTGTTTCTCTAGATTGCAACCCACATGCACCCTCTGTGTTGAAGCAGCACGGATATTCTATACTTTCATATCTGGACTTTGTCTTTAATCCCTTTAGTGAGGTCTGTGTACACTCTACCAAATTTCTGCCATTTTCTTCAGTATTTAGTGCCCTCTGGTGTTTACAAAGAGTCAGTCACAATGAGGTGTTTTTTTTTTTTTTTGTTTGTTTTGTTTTGTTTTGTTTTTGTTTTTCCGGCTTTTCTCACCTTAAGATTTCTGGGTGCAGGTGAATTTTATCTATACAAAGTTTATCTAGGGTTCAAATATTTGCAAATTTGTTACAAAAATCGAAGGACTGGCAGGACATTGAATTCAGGGGAGGAATTTAAAAATTACCGGAAATTCCCATTTTCTCAAATGAGGAAAAAGCATTGCTGAGATACAATTACAGGGTTGGGGGACGATTTTCATTTTTCAGAGTCAGAAAATTAACCCCTGTAGTAGCATCTTCTTGCAAGTGAATGTGTTATTGGCCACATTCCTTTGGGCGTGGCTTCAGGCATATGTGACTGGAAGGTGAAGCATGGGGTGGGCTCTCGCTACCCCCTGGTGATCCTGGCACTGCCCACCAGGTGACCCTGCAGATGCCTGTGAGCACATCACATCCTAACAAACAGATCATTATCCCTTTGTCTGCCCTTCAGCAGCCTAGACAAGAGAGCAGGTTGTTTCGGAGGAGTTCCTGCCCCATCTACCTAGCCATGTCTCATCTTGTGAGTTAGTCCTTTCTCCCTCGGTTAACAAAGAGCCTAAGCCACGCCAAAAGGGGTGTGCCACTAACGCAAATTCACCACAAGGGGATGCTACTACAAACCCCTCCTCCCTTCATCTGCAAATCTTATCTCTTGATAGTATAGGGGATATAAGCGAAGGTAACTAATGGAGGTTGGATACAGGGTGGAGCCAGCTTCCTTTGTTACATGAGTACTGTATTATTTCTGGGCAGCTTCCCTGCTCCTAAGGACTTTCCATTCTTCCATCTAATTCCATACCTCTGCATTTGGCATCACGGAGTCTTTTGATTATTTCACGTGTTTTAATACATGCTTCAGTTTCCCCATCTGTACTCTGAGCTTAGCTACTTAATATCTCCAAGTCTAGTGGAGGTTAGTAGAGAAACTGTCACATGTATAAAACCACAGAGCAGTCCCTGGATTCTAACCTGTAACACAGGCTAACGTGGATAAAGTAGAGAGCTTGCGATAGTTTGGGTCCCTGCCATTTGTCAAACCCTAGCTTGACTCTCTGGACCACCTGAGATCTTCTAATTCCCCAAGACACACTGCTCTGTCAACAGCAGTGCAAAATTGAAATTCATAAAATGATCCTTCTTGTAAGTTGTTATTAAACATTGCTTTGAATCTATGCTCTGCAAGTGATTTTGTATCTCCAAGTGTGATGACTCAAGTTCCATTCCTGGGTCCCACATGATGAGAGAACTGACTACCAGAAATTGTCCTCTGCCCTCCACTAGGACTAGGGCATGAGCACTTCACCCCCAAATAATGTTTTTCTTTTAGAGCTTGGTGATTGTGACTGGTGAACTAGCAAGAAAGTTGTAATCCAAAGCCACATTTCTTTAGTCCACTTGTTGGCCTTTCATTGCCAACCCTTATGTCTGGCTAAAATCCGGGTAACTATGAAAACCTTTGAAATGTACTCTTATTAGCTTCAGCCCACCAAAAGCTATCCACAGCCTCATAGCTGGTCCAACCATGGTGTTGCCATCCTATCTAAGGGCATCCTCTACTTACCTGCATTGAGTTCTAAGAATGTTACACAGCATCTGAGACCTATGGTAGAAATATCTGTATTGCAACAAGCCACCTATCTGTGGTTCCCACTAGTGTGTTTGGTAAATGCCTTGATAGATTCTTTTGCTCTTTATTAATAAAATCTTCATGGTGGAGCATGGTATTTTGGGCAGCTTGAATCCATAGTCTAGGCCATAGCCACCCAGACTTGGCTCAGTAATAAGGTCTTGTTGTCTTTAGGGTGAGAACTGTGTGTTTGTGGTCAACTAAGCTTTGCCTGAGACAGAAGGAGTTATGTGGTAACCACATAGAGATGAAGCCTTGGGGGATGAATATTTATTTCAAATGAAAATTAATGTATGTTTAAACAGCATCAGAATGACCCAAGGACATGTAGCAATATGTATGAAAGGAAAGGAAAAAAGAGATGGTTAATCATTTGCATGGTCTTCCAGAAGAGTAATGATAGAACTGGATGCAGGTAGGTAGGGGATGCCTTTATATATGACGGGAGCAACAAGATGGGACCAATGGGGATGTGGATAATGTAAAGGAAAAGATTCATGTCTTCATTCAGTATCATGCATGGATGTATACCGAGGACTTGTATTTTCTCCTCAAAGTCGGTATTCTCATCTGCCTGACTTTAAGTGGGAAAAGAAGGAAAAGGTTTAAATTTGGAACAGAAGACCAAAGTAAGAGAAATATCAGTTAACTAGACAGATACCAAAGGATGGGCCAGCAATACCAAGAGAGTATTGGGGTGGGTTACCTAATGTATGGGGTGTCCTGTTTGCTTTTCTTGACTCACTCTAATACTATTTGCTTTTCCCCGAATACACAGTGTAGCTGAGTCAAATCCAATAACAAGGAGGCCATGGAAAATATATTTTACATTTGTTCCTAGTAGTCAGCACAATGTCCTCTTGCCTACTCACTGTACATAATTACATTTTGAAATTCCTGGGATCTGTTCCTAACATAATTGAATACATTAACACAAACATAGCCAGTGATCTAATTGGTGAACATTTGAAAATATTCAGAAGATGAAAGGAGGACATCAGAGACCATGAAACAAACTATAAAACCCAGAGACATAGTAGCATCTTGATGTATTGACCCTTCCTGGAGTCGGGGAGGGCTGAAAGAGGTAGAAGCTATCATGAGTGCTTCTGAAGGTTAATCTCTGAAGCATGAGCACACACCAATGAAAACCTCCTATACAACAGGAAGGAAGGACATTCCACAGGACAGATTCAGCTCCAAACAAGATTTCACATTACTCTGTGAGACCTTGAGTCCTAAAGCTAGGAAGGAAAATGTCAAAAGTGGTAAGGTAATCCTCTATATTTCTTGCTGCTTCTGATTTATCTATGCAATCTATTATTCTATCAGTGATACTGGCCTTATGTAGTAAACAGACCTCTAATATAAAAATGACTATGGTTTCCTCTGCTTTAGCTCTTCGGCATATTTGCTGTATTAATATTAAGAAATTTGGGCTACATTTCTGAACAGAAAAGTAGATGGGTTGGGAAAACAGGAGGTGGGGGGAGGGAATGGGAAGAGAGGAGGGAATGCAAACTGTGGTGGATATGTAAAATAAACTGAAAATTTAGGAAAAAAATTGGGCTAAGTGTGGTAGCTTGTTCCTGCAATCCCAGCATCTGAAGGCAGAGATAGGAGGACCCACTTGGACTACAAAGTGAGTTTGGGCTACAAAGTGACAACCTGTCTCAGTAAACAAACAGACAAATACACACACACACACACACACACACACACACATACATACATACATACATACATACCTGTATAGAAAATACACATGTACATAAACACATGTACATTCTCATAAATGTACATATATACATGTACATGAATGTACATGCATATGCATATGCATACATACAAACATACATAGAAAATACACATGTACTTATATATATATGTATGCATATTCATAAGTATGCATACATATACACATACAAACACACTGTATTAGGGTTCTCTACAGTAATAGAATTGACAGAAGTTATCTATTTATGAATCTGTATGTGCCCAGTTGATTGAGGGAATCACATCTCTGGGTGTGGTCCAGCTGGTCCAACAATGGTTAGCTCCCAACAGAAAGCCAAAGAATCCAGTAGTTGTGCAGCACATGAGACTGGATGTCCCAGCTGGTCTTCAGTATAGGCCAAAGAATTAGACTCTAATGCCTGTAGAGGAATGGACTAATGAGAATGACAGCAAGCAGGCAGGCAAAGAGAAAACATTCCTTTCTTCCATGTCCTTACACAGGCTGCCAACAGAAGGTGTGGCCCAGATTACAAGTGGATCTTCCCACCTGAAAAGATCTGGATTAAAGGTGGGCCTTCCCATTTCAAATGATTTAATTAAGAAAAGCCCCTCACAGGTATACCCAAACATAAGGGTTTAGTATTCCAGATGTAATCAAGTTGACAACCAAGAATAGCCACCACCACCCCCCCCCTCTTTCTCACACACAAATATATATATATATATATATATATATATATATATATATATATATAATTATTGGATCCAGTAGTGGTCTTGGAACCTCCTAAAAGTAGGATTACTATCAAACATTTGGGCAGATGTGACAATCTAAAGAACTGTGCTCAAAATATTGCAGGGTGTGGTTAGGGGACAACTTCAGGGACTTCAGAATAAAGTTAAAACTCTTCATTATGGGTGGCTTCAAGTGGATACAGAAGGAAGGCTTATCTGTCCTTGAAAACCAGTCTGTTTACCCCTCCCAAAAGCCTGGCTGACTTCCTGCTTTGCTTTATTGACACCTCAGTCCTTGAACAATGGCCCCCAAGGAAGCTTAGCAGTAAGATTGTAAGACCTCTTTTCTAACAGCCACACCATTAGCCCAGAATTGATGACTCAAAAATCTTGAATCTTTGTATCAGTTAAGATCCAATCAGAAGACACAAACTCATGCTATCTTCAACTGGAAAATAACTTAAAGATGGTGAACCATCAAGGGCACAGGGGCAAGGAGAGTTTGGTGAGGAACAGTTAAAGAGGATGTGGAAGGAGTCAGGAGTGACTTATTTTTGAGGCAAAATTAGGTCAAAATTTCCATTCTTGAAAATGTGTGTTCAGTCCTAAAACCTGCTAGATAGGAGCCAGTGCCTATGAGGACTTGTCTGAGGCTTTGCCAGGACATTAGCCATCTTCTGCTGTTAGGCTCATGTATTGTCTCTGGGATATACCATTTCTGACATCATTCCCACAAGGTCTGTGTGTGTGTGTGTGTGTGTGTGTGTGTGTGTGTGTGTGTGTGTGTGTGTGTGTGTGTACCAAAGAATGGCCCCTGACCAGGATGGCACAATGTCCTTTGACTACGGTGGTCTTAATATTCACTCATTTGATTGAAGCTGGACTCCCACTTCCCTTTCCTACTATTATTTATTTTAGAAAAGTTGTAATCCTAAATCATTTCCTCTCCCTTTGGGAAGTAGATCTCTTAAAAAGCTGCCCACTAGTTTTATGACCCAAACAATGCCTCTCTGAATACAGGAAATTACCCCTTTGCCAGATAATTATCAAGTAAGATATCACTCCATCTCCTGGTGTTTGTGAGAGGGCAGGTGTTTTACTCCAGTAGTCTTTTTTTCCAAGTTGTAAAACCAGTCTTTGTCAGAAGATGCAAGAATAAGAAATTATTTTGAGTAAAATGGATTAGTCATTAAAGCCTTTGATGCTATCACCCCACTTCTTAAACCAAATTTAGTCTGTCTCAGTGCAGTTGAGCATTAGTGTAAGGACTTAGCCTGCATTCTCTGCTCTATTGCTGATACTAGATGTGGAAGACAATCAATTACAATCTAAGTCATGTATGGTAGCTCATGCCTGCCATTCCAGCATTCGGGATGCTGAGACAAGAGGATTTCTATGAGTTAAGGCCAGGCTAGACTACATAGTGAGTTTGGAACTGGATGATAGATTGAGACTCTGTCTCAAAAAGGGCAAAATGCAGTCTTCTGCCGGCTTGTCTTGTCCAGGATAACTTTTAAAACTTCTTTTCCCTGTATTCATCTGCAAAATTAGAAATCACTGGAATGCTCTGAGAGGCTCTGATGAGTCTGCCTGATGTCCTCTTTTATTTTTTGCTCATAGTGTTTATGGAATCAGAATTTTATTTCTTGGAACTTAATCTTGAATTTATGGTTCTTTTGGAGCTTCTTATTATGGCTTCTTATTATGGCTTTATAACATCTGAGTGTTCCTAGTTATGTCTTGTTATTATTATTGTATTGGCAATAACCATTTAATAATATAGTTAAATTGCATGCCGTGTTCACTTGGTGATTTATAGCAATTACATGTATATAGCTCCATGAGGGTAAATGTGTATTCAAAGACATTAAAGCAGTCACCTACTTATATTTAATTTACTGATTTGGAAAATAAGGTCTTCTGAGTCTAATTTTTTAATAAAAATACATTTCTTAGAACCACCTTATATGTACAGCTCAGTGTAATTCCATTCAAACAAGATCATTTCAGAAATAGGAACTATATAAATCCGGGTTTGGTGACTATTTCCTGAGTCAGGCAAGTGACTGGAAGCTAAAAGTCACCCAGAAAGCAAAGCTTTCAAAGCATAGTTTTCTTTGGAAATCTTTTTTTCCATTTTGAATATACATGTCAAGTAAGGCAAAGCAAAGAGTAAATTGCAATGTTTGGCTAATAAGCCCTTCTTGGAGCCAGAGAGATGACTCAGAGGTTAAAATACCTGGTGTTCTTGCTGAAGACCCCTTTAGTTCACAGCACCCGTACTGAATGATATTACTGACTGTAACTCCAGCTCCAAGCAATCCAGTGCCTTCTTCTGGTCTATTCGGGTACCCAAACTCATGTGCACATACCCACACACAGATAGATACACATGCAAAGTTATTAAAGTAAATCTTAAGTAAAAACAGGATGGGCTTTTTAAAAATTTAATAGAGGGGAGTGTCTCTGTTTTAATTTCATTTTAAATTCACAGCAACTGGAACCAAAGCAGAGAGGTAAACTAATATTTTTTCTATTAATATTCTCCCTGTTTAGTGTCACAGGAAGAATAATATTTTGGGAATTCTTTACTGGAAGCTGGATGGTGGTGGTGCACACCCTTATTCCAAGTACTGGGATGGCAGAGTCAGGCAGATCTCTAGGAGTTTAAGGCCAGCCTGGTCTACAAATCGAGTTCCAGGACAGCAGGATGGTTATACCAAGAAATTATGTCTAAAAAAGACAAACAAATTTGTTACAGGAGGGAGAAACTGCATGGTTACTATCAAGTGGTGATTTTGACATATGCTGAGAGTAAACCTTTTTATGGACCCTTAGGTACCATGCTAAAATTAATGTCAGACTTTTTACTTAAGGTTCATAGTGGCAATAGAGAATTGTGTTTATCTTAGACTTTGCTGATGGACTTGTATATATCACCACGTGTTTCTCTCATAAGTCTTGAAGATCTAGGATGGATAAGCCTTAGAAAGAATACATCAAGAACAAGACTACAAAGATTAGATAGAGTGAAGGTAAAGACCAGCTAGAAACCCTATGGAAGAATTCAGAAACTAAAAGCAGGGAGTTACATTTTTGTAGTAAAATGAGTATCTTAGTGATGGTTCTGGATGCCCTGGTAAAATACCACAACAAAAGAAACATGGGGTAGCTGGGCTTTGGTGGTGCACGCCTTTAATCCCAGCACTTGGGAGGCAGAGGCAGGCAGATCTCTGTGAGTTCGAGGCCAGCCTGGTCTCCAGAGCGAGTGCCAGGTTAGGCTCCAAAGATACAGAGAAACCCTGTCTCGAAAAATCAAAAAAAAAAAAAAAAAAAAAAAACACGGGGAAAAGGTCTTATTTTGACTCCTGGTTCAAGCGTGCACTCTACTCTGGCATGGAAGTCAACATGGCAGGAGCCTGAAGCAGCTATTTCCATCGTGCCCATGACCCAAAAGCATAGAAAGATGAATACCAGCTTTCAGCAAACTTGATCTATTTATACAATCTAGGATCCCACCCAAGGTACTAATGGTCTCTCCACAGTGGGTAGAACTTCCCAACTCTGTCAACCTAACTAATATAATCCTTCACAGAGGCCCCCAGTGATTCTAGATCACCTCAGATTGACAATTGGATGGAGTCATAAGGAATTCTGTCTGGCCTTGACACCTCCCAAATTACCCTTTTCACTTTTTTCTGTTTTTTTTTTTTTAAATTTAAATTAAAAACAGGCTTTTTTTACATGCCAATCTCAGTTCCTTCTCCCTCCTCCCCTGTCCCTCGCCAACCCCTTATCCCAACCCCCTCTGCTCCCCAGGGAGAGTGAGGCCCTCCTTGGGGGATCTTTAAAGTCTGCCATACCATTTAGAGCAGAGCCTAACCCCAGTGTGTCTAGGCTGAGAGAGTATCCCTCTGTGTGGAGAGGACTCCCAAAGTCCATTTGTGTATTAGGGGTAAACACTGATCCACTACCAGTGGCCCTGGTAGATTGTCCAGACCTCCAAACTGACTTCCTCCTTCAGGGGTTCTGGAACAGTCTTATGCTGGTTTCCCAGCTATCAGTCTGGGGTCCATGAGCAACCCCTTGTCAGGTCAGCTGTTTCTGTGGTTTTCTCCAGCATGGTCTTGACCCCTTTGCTCATCATTCCTTTCTCTCTGCAACTGGATTCCAGAGTTCAGCTCAGTGTTTAGCTGTGAGTGTCTGCGTCTGTTTCCATCAGCTACTGGATGAAGGCACTAGGATGACACACAAGGCAGTCATCAATCTCATTACCCTTTTGACTTTTGTAGTGGTGACAGAACAAGGACATCTGAAGGTCTGGTGATAGAGGTACTTGCTTGGCTTACTGTTTCCTGACATCCTTCTGGATCTCCATGCTTCTCTTCACATTATGGGAAGATTTAAAGATGAAATCCTGTGTCTCTCAAGGAGACAGAGAGGAGATTCAACTGGATCTTGGGTGTGATGAGCCAGAAATTTCCATAGAGGAGTACAAGAAGGAAGAAGACTGCAGCTTGCCTAGAGACAGGCTGAGTGGACGTGGACAGTGGGAGGCAGAGGCCGGTTTCCCTCAGCGTAAAGGCAAGAGGTGTGTGGCTCATGGGACTGTAAGCACCTATCCACTGGCTTCTGAAAATGCCCTAAGAAGCAATCAAACTCAAGAGAAGGGCTGAGCTGTGTGTAGACAGGGAAGATAGAGAATTCTTTTCTCTTCCCATCTAAGTGGGTTAAAGCCTATAAGATAACCTCTGCAGGACCCTCTCTGTGTTAAGGTGAGCAGAGAACAATGTTTGCATCCTTAAGGATTCAGGGGTGTGAGAAGCATCTCTTAGACCAAGTTCCCATAGGAATCTGATACCCACCCCCGCCATACCATCTACACTTTTAGGCTGTCCTTTCAGAGAACAGTAATTGGATCTAAATATGGTTTATTGATTTTTATTCTACTTTATTTCACTGTTTTTTCTTTGATATAGAGCCCATTTACTCCCCGACATAAAGGGACTCAATTCAAGTGTACAACTAGTTTAATGGAGTTTTCCTGCTAGTCTTGAGGTGATATTCAGAATCCCTGCCTAGTTACTATTAATATTGGACACAGAAGCTTCCACCATCACTGAGCACTGAATAACATGCCAGGACCAACAGCAGAGGATCTCATATCTCCTGTAATCAGTGAGGCAGATATTTTTAGGAATTCTATTTCAGAGAGGAAACTGAGACTCCAGCAGTACAAGCGGTTCTCCCAAGGTGACTCAGCTGGCTGTGTAAGGGATGCAACTGCTCTTTCTGCAGAAAGAGGTCAACAGAATATGGTCTTCATATGTCTTGTCCTTCCTTCCTTTTTAAATTTTTTTTATTAGTTCAAATTAGGAACAAGCTTGCTTCACATGTCAATCCCTTCTCCCTCTCCCTCTCCCTCTCCTTCCCCCCCCCTCCCCCACCTACCCCCCAGCCCATCCACCCTCCACTCCCCAGGCAGGGTAGGGCCCTCAATGGGGGCTCCCCTAAGTCCACCACATCATCCTGGGCTGGGCCTAGGCCCTCCCCCATGTGTCCAGGCCGAGAGTGCATCCCTTCACTTGGGATGGGCTCTCAAAGTTCCTTCTTACACCAGGGAAAAATACTAGTCCACTACCAGGGGCCCCCTAGAGTGCAGAGGCCTCCTCATTGACATCCATGTTCAGGAGTCTGGATCAGTCCTGTACTGGCCTCCCAGACAGCAGTCTGGGGTCCATGTGCTCCCCCTTGTACAGGCCAGCTGTTTCTGTGGGTTTCACCAGCCTGGTACCAACCCCTTTGATCTTCATTCCTCCCTCCTGCAACTAAGTTCCAGAGTTGAGTGTATATCTGTGGGTGTCTGCCTCTGCTTCCATCCTTCCCTCCTTTTACTACCTTAAAAATCCTTTCTGTATGACCCTGGCCTGTACACAAGTCAGTAAACATGGGAAAAAGCCACCAGAGAAAATGTGGAGAGTGAACTTCACAGTGTAGAGGTAGAGATAATGGCAAAGCTAGTTGCATGGGTATTTTAATATTTTGCTTTGCATTTTTCATCTTATTTACCTAATTAGTTATTTTACATCCAACAGCAGTTTCACCTCCTTCACGTCCTTCCCTCCCCATCTCCTCCTGTTCTGCTTCTATTCAGAAAGAGGCAGGCATCCATGGATTTGATATAAAAATTTAATTTAAAACAATTTGAGACTGGGTGGTGATGGCACACACCTTTAGTTCAAGCAATTGGGTGGCAGAGGCAGGTGGATTTCTGTGAGTTCAGGCCAGCCTGGTCTTCAGAGTGAGTTCCAAGACAGCAAGGGCTGTTACACAGAGAAACCCTGTTATGAAAAATCAAAGAAAAAAGAAAAAGAAAGAAAGAAAGAAAGAAAGAAAGAAAGAAAGAAAGAAAACAATTTGAGGAATGGTCCCTTATATCCCAGGCTGACTTCAACTCATTATGTAGCAAAGATGAGTGTTAATCACTGATTCTCCTGCCTCTACTTCCCAAGATCTGGGATGACAGATATGGCTCACCTAGCCTGCATGGCCACATATAAGACTCAGACTTTTTCAACATCTATATAACTGTGTCTTCCTTCCTTGGTTAGAATCCTGGCTCCAATCCAGTCGGTAGACAGAAGTCAGTAAAGCACTTTGTCCTTTGAGATAGAAGGACTTTGATTACAAATTTATCTTAGTATTTGAGGAATGAGCTCTCAGCTATAAAACTTATAAAACAAGGTGAAACTTGTCTTCTGACTGAGGCAGGGTTAGTGTAAATTGCTTCCACTTCCTCACCTTGATAACAGACATTGAAATAATTTGATTATCATTAAACTTCAGCTAAAGAAAAATGTGTACATGGAGGGGTGTTGGTTAACGCTACAACCTACACTGTAAGGTATGCAGAGTAAGTTTCTTTCCTCTTATGATTTACTTGTTTATCTCTATGTATGTAAGTGTGTGTGTGTTTGCTTGAGTGCTGGTACCAATGGAAACCAGAATAGGATGATGGATCCTGTGGAATTGGAATTTTAGGAAGTTGTGAGTTGCCTAATGTAGATGGTGGGAGTCAAACTTTGGTCTCCCAGAAGTCCAGGCATCTGAGCCATCTCTCTGGATCAAGATTTCCGTCTCAATCAAAGACACACTAGTCACATCTCTGGGAAGTGTCAGTCTACTCTGATGGCAAGGAGAGGCTACTGGCAGTGACAGCAATTCATGCTAGGTGGTGTTGCTCTAGCTGCTTGAAGGAAGTTATCATCCACAGTGCCAGACCTTGAAGCGCAAAGGAAGGTTCTCAGCTATCATAGTAATCAAAGTCTCCCCAACCCACTTCTGAATGACCTTAGTATATGGCACCACACTTCATTAAGAACAAATGAAGTGGCCATCTTCTGTAAATTCATGAAGTATACTGCACACTGGGAAAATAAAAGCATTGAAAGAATCCCTTTAAGCATACATTTATTTCATTCTATAGATGCTAAATAACTCTGGGAACCCTCTCCTTTGTTTCTCTTTACAGCACCAAGTGACATCCTATAGAATATCCTTAGATAAATGCTGCTTTGTTCAAACAGACCAGGACATGAATAGCAAGATGTAAGGATCCCTTAACACCTGGATCAGACTCATCCTGTGGTGCACACGCATGGTACATTAAGACTTACATTGACGTAAGCAGCTGTTCCTTCTGACACCAGCTGCCCATTATCTGTGTAACTGGCTTAGCCAATCAGTTATCCCTGCTGTTATTCATTGCATTGTTTGGATTTCAGGTTTCAGTACACTGACATTCTATCAAGAAACAGGAGGTCCCTGTGCAAGATCCTCACCCAAAGAAAATCCTCGGAGCATGTGCTTTGCTCACCTTTGAGTTGGGCTGATGACTTGTATACCAACTGTGGTTGCTATGGCTTTTGTTTCTTGTCATTTAAAATATTATACATGGAAAACACATATAAGTATTTCCATGCACATACATAGATGTATTATGATATATTAGGCACCAAAGAGAAATAGTGTGTTTTCATGTTTTTCAAATTTATGCTTTGCCAGCATTTGGAGCTAGCCCAAGAGCTTCTGGGGGCTGAGTCACAGTTTGCTTTTGTTCTCGTTTGTTTATTTATTTCTGTTGTTTTCCAAAGAGGGCTGCCCTGGAGCTCTTTAAGTAGTAGAGACTAGCTTTGAACTCTTGATTCTTCTGTCTTTACCTCCCAGCCTGAGTCATGGTTTAGACCCAGGAATTCTTATCAGGCAGAAGTCTTTAGCTTGTGACAGTCTGTAACCTTGTCACAGAAGGGCTAGGCCACTAAGATGTAGGAAAGGGAATTTCTAGAGTGAGGGAAATTATACAAAGTTCTCAGAAACTGTTATTTAACCATTTTTAGCTATTTCCCACCCCTTTAAACAAGCTTTGCTTCATGCCAAATATCCAGGCAACATAAAAGTAACCAGTGCTTTGTGAGCTTCTGGGTGCCTGTGATCTCTGTTATCAAGGAGCCAGATTGCAGCTTCAGGTATCTCAGCAGCACATAATAACACACTGAATGAGGATTTGCTTTTTACCAAAACTCAGTGTAAAAGGGGCTTTGGGTTTCCTGCACTCATCCTGCAGTCGGCAAGTCTTGATGAGATTATGAGGTTTTTACTTAAATGACCTCAAGTATTCCTTTTATCACATTCCCAGATAGTATGTTTTTCTTTTGCTCCTTGCCTGATAAATTCTATGAGATACTAATCTCTGTTCTCTCCTGTTGCAGCTGTAGAAATGGATCCAAAAGTGAAGTAGCATTGCAAGGTGCTTTCTTTTATTAGCCTCTGTATTGTGAACAGGGTCCATATGCATTTTCACATATTTGAATGCTAAGCAACATGAGATGTGCCATTATAAGCAGTTAAGTCCCAGGCTAGAGTTCCTAGAGCATCTACCATTCACCATCAGGAACATTTTCTCTTTTGCATCTAAATCACAAAAACTCTGCTGTAATATGAGATATGGAATAAACCATAGTGGGCTTTGGAGAATGGGCTCTGAAACAGAAACTCAAGACTCAAACACCCAGTGGAATCCAGAGGTGAAACATGCCCAAAATAGAAACGGTGATGATGACTGTTCATTCCAGAGAGTGAGTGCCATCTAAGACAGACAAGCATTGCTGTACCACAGGGTGATACCTATTCATTCTCAGAATCCTTTCCTATGTAACTAGAAATATTAAATATCAGTAGCCAATCCTCAAACATTAAGCGTGTGACATGTGGACCACTAGGCTATGTCTCACTGCCTGCCACCTTAAAGAGGCTTAGTCCTACATCCCCATCACCCTTCTGTTAGAGACTAGAAGCTTCCAGTATCAGGCTCCCTTCTGATGTTCCTTTTCTTTCTAGAATAAACATTCAGCACATGAGTGTAAGTGTTTCAAGCTTCTAATAGTAAAAGATCCAGCAGGGGGAACCCACAGACTGTGTGACTCAAAACTATAGGAATAGATTTTCAATATTTATCCATAAGAGAAAACAACAGCAGCAGCAGCAAAACAACACACAACTCTTAAGAGCAGCAACCAACTTCTGATTGTCTGGTCAGCAATTTGAATTGTCACCGTCCTAGCAGCCCTGGATTTCATTTGTCTAAGACACCATGGCCCACTAATCACCATTCACACAATTGGAAACATCCATGCAAGGGGAGTTCTTCTCCTGAACTTTTGTCCACGTGTGGAAAGCAGCTCAATTGCTGGAAGAAACATGATCTATCATGTGAACTGAGTGTTTGTGCTCCGGTGGAAGAGCAGGTGCCATGTCCTGTTGTAATTATGCCTTATTTGCTGAGTAATCAATGTCTTTATGTGCAGATATATGTACTAACTCTAAATGCTTATATTGTAGATTCATTGCCTTCAAGGGCTTTTTGATCAACTGAGTAAACTAATCTACATGTATGAGCTCATGCACACACACAAACATATGTTCACATTGCTGCATTGCTGTCTCACATTCTGTGGAGAACTGTTGATCTTCCCTTATAACCTTTACTCAGTGATGACACATAGAGAAAGTGATGATATTTATTCCTGTGGAGGAAATAGTGATTAGGACCATGGGGATTAAGAGCTTTACCCGATACAAGTCACACATGGCTTTGGAGAGAACTGTGGGGTCAGTATTTGGAAGATGCTCACTCTGCCTGTGCTGTGGTTCAGTTCCTGGCACAGTTGTGAGGATCTGCTCTATATGGGCTGAAGAAGGTATGGCAATTACTCATTTGCTTTTATCTTATTGGCTTTGTTTATGAATCAAGCTGATTTGTCATTTAAAAAATTCACTTTGAAAATATGGAGTGAAATTGAAGACTTGGTTTTCTGGGAAATATCTCCCTAGAAAGTTTGCTTTGGCTCACAACTCCTGTCAACATCTTAACCATCATTGTGACAGTGTTAGAAGAGAGGGTTTGGGAGGAGGTTATGAGGTGGAACTCTCATAAGTGGACTAGTGGTTTCTATGAGAGAGAAAGAGAGCCCTGAGTCTTTGTTGCCACCAAGTACGCTCTTGATACACAATGGGGGGAAAGAAGTCCCAGATTCTGAGGACTGCACTGGTGGTATACTCTTACATTCACAGTCCTCAGAACATGAATTTATTCTGTTAATAAGCCACTGAATTCATAGCAATTTGTTTATTTTTTAAGACTATTTTCCCTTAAATTAAAAACAATCTTATTTTTCAGATCAATCCCCCAGTTCCTTCTCCCTCCCATCCTCCCATGCCTGCCACAAATCCTCTATTCCATCTCCCTGCTGCTCACCAGGGAGGGCGAAGCCTTCCACAGGGGATCATCAAAGTCTGTCCCATCATTTGGGGTAGGGCCTAGGCCCTGTACCATGTGTCTAGACTGAGAGAGTATTTCTCTATGGGCAATGGTCTCACAAAGTCCATTCATATATTAGGGATAATTACTGTTTTACTACCAGAGGCCCTACAGACTGTCCAGGCCTCTTAAGTGACACCCATGTTCAGGGGGCCTGGTTCAGTAAAGAGTATTTCTATAATACTCTCTTTATCCCTGTGTTCCCTGACTCCTGCGCATGCCTGCATGAGTGTGTGTGTGTGTGTGTGTGTGTGTGTGTGTGTGTGTGTGTATGTAGATTTGGCTGGGTGGAGAGGTTGGATACCTTGTGGGAGGAACTTCTGGGTAGTAGCAGTCAGGGTGGTGGGATCTGGCAGAATTGTATAGGTGGGTTACTGCATAGACAGGGGGTGACCAGACTACACATGGATACTGGATGTGGGACCTGGGCTAGATATGGCAGATTTGGAAGGATGTGTGGAGGGTAAGGGTCAGAGAGAATCACTAGACTGAACTCTGGAGAAAAACATTGGAAATCTGGATCCTTGGAGAGGTTGGATGTGGCATAGGAGTGACCTGTCCTGTCCTGCCTCTTCAAGCTTCTTGGACCACATGGGTATGTGCCTTTGTGAACCTAGTTTTATGATTCTGGACCTGGGTGGTAGTGGTAGTGGTGGCCACTATGAAAATGACAAGATATGGATGACTCTAAGAGCAACCTACCTGTCGCAGGTTCCATCTTGGTATTTTGTCCCTTGCACAATGTCTAGAATTTATAGTGTTGGGCTATATGCTCAGATGGAAATGGCTACAGAAAGCTGTACAAATTGCATTAATTAAAAAAATTTGTTTTTTTATTTGACTTCATCCTATCAAACATTTTAGGAGACGTTATACCATTTTCCAAGATAAGAAAATGAGAGACAGTTAAGAGGAAAATGGTCTTAGTGCTGTAGAGATGACCCAATGGTTAAGGACACTTACAGTCTCCTAGAACACTCATGTCTGTTTCCCAGCACTCCTACTTGGAAGTGTACAATCTCCCACTGCTCCAACTCCAGGGGATCCAAAGGCTTCTTCTGGCCCCCATTGGCTTCTGCATCCATGTGGCAGAGTTAGTCACCCCCACCTCTCTCTCTCCTCTCTCTCACACACAAATAAACTGGGTTCTTTGTTAAAAATTAGCAGAACACAAACAACAACAACAGCTTGTGCTGTCAATTGACATAATAATTACTGGGAAATCATTTGAAACTCACAAAGACATTTGTTTGTTACATGTTTACTGAACACTTACAATATGCCAAATACTATAGCAATGCTTGTAAAACATTTACAGTTTTTTTAGTACCTGTAAATAGTAGAAATTAAAAAATTGCAGGTGGGGAATACTTGATAGAGAAGACCAAACACAAGATTGGGACTGGAAGGCCAAACGAGCAAATGTACAAGGAGAATGAAGCATAAAGCCTGAGGCTTAGAAGACAGCCCCTTGAATTCTACTGAGCCACCATCCAGCCTTGACTTATAAATTCAATATATTGAATTTATATTACAGGAGGGAAATTCAAGATTCCTTAGATTTACTGATTGAGGATTATTGACACAGTGAATTGGGAATAACTGATAGAATTTTGCTATGACTTTTTAGACTTCTAAACTTTTTCAATAAAGTCCCCTCAAAAGACACAGAAATTCTTTTTTTTTAAAAATAAATACTCAGCTAAGCTAACACACTTGGAAAAAATTAATTAACTTTCTTTCCAAGATCACTGCTCATCTCTGGCAGCACTGGGAATAGATGTCTTTAACTCACAAAGCCAGCTCATGATTAACACACCAAGCTCTGAACTGCCTTTTAGGCCTTGAAATATTTCTATGGACAGAAAGAAAATGAAATAAATGGGAGATTAAGTCTGTATTGTGTTCCATGGAGAAAATCCAACTTTAATAACCTTGGTCCTTGAAGGACCTTGGCAGCTCTCACCTTCTGAAAAAGTAAGGGCAGCCTGGAATCCTCATCTTCAGTGGCTCTTCAAGACTACTATGTGTAAGACAGAGTCTGGGAAATGACAATGTAGAGAATCTCATGAGCCTCCTAGACCTATCTTCACAGCTGCACTTAACGACCTTGGAATGTTCCAAGTCACCTTCCTACCAGAATTTCTCATAATGCAAAGCTTTTAAGAGCCTGTCTCTCATAAGCTATGAGAAGCTTATGAGAAGCTAGAAGAATAAGCACAGACTACAACAGTTGCTCTTTAGTACCTGCCAAAGGAGAAAATCAGATAAAAATACCTGTTAGAATAACTACCAGTGGGAGCTGGAGAGATGGCTCAGAGGTTAAGAGCACTGACTGCTCTTCCAGAGGACCTGAGTTCAATTCCCACCAACCACATGGTGGCTCACAGCCATCTATAATTAGATCTGGTGCCTTCTTCTGGTGTGCAAGCATTCATGCAGATAACTGTATACATAATAAATAAAATCTTAAAACAAAAAAAAGGCCGGGCGTTGGTGGCAGATGCCTTTAATCCCAGCACTTGGGAGGCAGAGGCAGGAGTATCTCTGTGAGTTCGAGGCCAGTCTTCAGAGTGAGTGCCAGGATAGGCTCCAAAGCTACACAGAGAAACCCTGTGTCGAAAAACCAAAAAAAAAAAAAAAAAAAAAAAAAAAAAAAAAAAAAAAAAAAAAAGAATAAGCAAGTACAGAAGACATTAGAATTATTCTGCATGTTTGTAGAGGACAGAATGAGAAAGTGTGTTACAATTACAGAAAAGACTGGGTTTGCCAAACTGTAAGCACAAATTTCTGCATAAGACTGTATAAATAAGCAGGAAAACTCCTCAAATTCTGCTTCTAGTATACCCAGGATTATCTCTTTATCGGAATACCTTCATCCCTTGTCTTTAATTGGGCCTCTGTGTTGACTGTCAGCCACCTGAAGTCAGTGCTCTGGGCACTATAGTAAAACATCATAAAGTGAGCATCTAAAAAAACAATAGATTCCTGCAGTTCTACAGGCTAGGAAGTTGAAGACCAGGGTTCCAGAAATTTGGTATCTAGTGTGGGCAGACCTTCTGATTCTCAGGTGTCATCTTCTGTCTGTGTCCTCAGATGGTAGAAAGGCTACATGTCTCGTTTTGTAAGGATACTAACGATATTACTCATGAAATGAGCATAAGAGGTATGGTTGATGACATGAGGTTCTGGCTGAGATATCTTCTGGTTCATGTTCAAATGGTGCCTTAAATAATAGGGAAAATATCCATATATCCAACAATAATCTCATACAATAATAAATTGAGAGCCAAGTTATGTTTTAATTGCAAGAAATTCATAAAACAAAATTTCCTCCAACCCGTAAGTCCCTTGCCCAAGGACAGATAGTTCCTGAAATGCTGGAGGCCATTGTTTATGGGAGATAACAAGGCACAGGATTTCACTCCCTTAAACAAGTTTGTTTGACCAATCTGCACTGGATGTGCTTGATCACATGTAGGCAGGAGGTATGTGGGCAGGAAATGCATCAGGATGTATGCTTGTCCCTGATTGGGTGTGGGTGTGAGGAGGTTGGGTACAGGAATTGTGTCAGGATACATGCTTGTGCTTGATTGGACCTGATGGGAAATATGGCAGCCTTATGGGATTGCCTTCACAAGGCTCTGCAAAATATGACTAGTTGGCATTTTCTGGGAACCTGGGAATGGATGTGGCTAGAGTTAAACATCCTAGATAATATTTAATTAAAGCTTGCTTCAAATTTGGCTCATAACTGTGGTGGTGGTCTTATTCTTGAGGTTAACATAAACCAAGGTCAATAGTAATCAGCCAGTTTATTTTCCAAAGTATTATATGGTCATCTCTCCCCATCCCCTCCACCACAGCAAAATCAAATTTGTTCCAGACTGAATCAATAAGCCATAATGAGGTGACATCAACTGTCTTGAGAAGGATGGCAAACAATTAGGGGAAGAAACCAGGTCTTCATTGATATGTAAGGAATTCACTCACTCTGGTGCATCTTTAGCATTATGAACAAGTTTCTCAGTCACTATAAACTTTGGGCTATACAATTCTTTTGTTATGGTTATGTAATCTTTGCAATATGGAAATATAAGAAGCATAGACAGTCTTGGTCTCTAGACCAAGGGAGCAACCCCTTCTCCAATAATAACAGGGGATATCATTCTTGGATATAATCTTATAGTCCATGTACTAAGAAGAGTGCACCTCAGTAAGAAGTGCAATTTATTTTTAAAGTCAAGTCAGTATTAAGGTTTGTATTTTTAATTACTTGTAATATGTAGGATAGATATTAGATACTCCTTCTCAGAGATGGAATTCACTTTATCAAAATCAGACTTCCCAAATCCAGTTGAGCACATTCTGCCAGTCCTCTTGGTCTTGGTGAAGTTTAGGACAGAGAAAAGTCCTGAATACTAAAATAAAAGCCATCACCATGGAACATTAACCCATACATTCTATCACTTGATAAAACTTCTGCATATATTTATATCTCTGTGAAGTCTTTTTCATAGAAATTTCCTGACATAGTGTTGAAAGAGGTGTCTGGCATGTGTTTACACTAATTATTGACATGCTACAGCTGCACTCAAACCCACAAATCAGAATTTTCATGGCAAAGCCATGGCTTGTTACAGGGCTGATATCCCAGGTGCTGGGGGAACTCACAGGATTCCGGTGAGCAGGATTTCCTACTTCCCCAGAATTTCCAAATGATTTGTTTCAAGTTGATGAGTATATATTCTCATTGTACTAAAGCAGAAATAATTATAGTTAACACCCTGACCTGCAGAGTCTAAGTATTTATTCAGGATTTTTGAAGTAGGGAGAAAAAGTTTGTGTAACTTAGATTGGCATGCTCCTTGGGTTTTCAGGTTAGGTAGTATTATCAGAAGCCTATTTGTTATCCACTTGGTTGACATGTTTGGACAACTTTTGTTAATTACCAATATTTTGATAACCAGGAGTTTTAATTTCCTTCTATTTTTAATAAATGATAGTACCTACCTCACCTGGTTGTTTTTTTTATTAAATTCATTATTTTGTATGTATTGGTATTTTGCCTGCAATATGGATATATACCACATGCACGCAGTGCCCACAGAGGCCAGAAGAGGGCATTAGATTTCCCTGGTTACATGAGATTGGGAGTTGCTGGGAATTGAACCCCGTCCTCTGGAAGAGTAGCCAGCGCTCTTAATTGCTGTGTCATCTTTCCAGCTCCAAGGAGAATTTATTATTCACAAGCTGCATGCTTTTCTCTTGATTTATTTATTTCCCTTGGCATTGAACAATTTAGAGCTTTAGAGCAAAACAGATCAGAGTTTTAATATCCTTGGCAATACTTAATAAAACTGGCCCTGCTTTCTGAACTCTAAAATTGGATTCTATAGAATTTTTTTTTTTTAAAAACTATGTCCTGATATTTTAGTTTAAAGAACTCAAAATTGAAGACAGAACCAGTGGTGTAAACCATAATTTTTCTACAAAGCTAAATTTATTACATCACTTGTAATGTTAAAATTTGGAAATTGTGCCAGAGAGATGGCTTAGAGGTTAAGAGCACTGGCTGATTTCCAGAAGACCAGATTCAGTTACCGGCATTTAAACAGTGGCTCCTAACCATCTATTAGAACTCCAATTCCAGGGCATCCAGTTACCCTCTTCTGCCTCAATGGGTACGGCACTCATGTATTGCACATATGTGTATGCAGCTAGAACACTATAAAAAGATCATGTTTGTATCTACAATAGGCAAATGGTGTGAAAGAAACAAATATGCTATCCTAATATTAGTATGTATTAATACAGAAAAATAAATGTGTAAATAAACAGGGGCAGTAACATATTTACTATGTGTTTGATATAAATTAGGTCTTATGCTCTCTCTCTCTCCATATATATGCACACACACACACACACACACACACACACACATTTTAATGATTTATCATGCACGTCATACATCTTTGTTTCTAATATTAGATACAGAAAAAACACATCAAAACATTAATGATGGTTTGCATAGATCTGGAGGTATGAACCATTTCTCCCCTTATAAATTCCCAAATTTTCAACAGGAAGAATGTGCTAATTTAATATATTAAGAAGCCCAGAGTCTTTAAGAAAGAAAGAAGGGGTAGAGAGATGACTAAGCACTTAAGAGCATGCGCTGCTGTTGTAGATGACTGAAGGTAGCCCCCACATCAGGCCACTCACAACTGCCTTCAGCTACAGCTCCAGGGGATCCGATGCCCTCTTTTATTTAGCCTCTGTGGTCACATGTGCACACATATAAATAAAACTGAAATTAGTTTACTAAGGGGATGAAGGCAGAAATGACTGTGGTGGTATAACTATGCAAACAGGTGGTTGTTCTATCCTTAGGCACATGCAAGTTTGATCTACCTTGGTCTCCTATGGTCTTCTATACTTTAGGTTTAACTTTGGTAGGGTATGTGCAGTCTTAGAGCTTTCTAGAAGGAATGACTTTGGAGTCTTCCAGAATCTGAGATCCAGAAGAGCTGGAATAAGCTATCTAAGGTCTTGCCAAGCCTTGGGCCCTGTAATAGCAGTCTGACAACATCCAAAGTAAGCTTGTGACTGTTAGTTACTCTTGATCTATTTATAGTGGAGCACCTGCTGCCTGAGGCTTTTACCATTCCAAGTCACCTTTCTAAAACTGGGATGTGCACTGGGAAATCTTGTTTGTATACACATCCATTTCTATTTTTGACATATTGTGGCTGAGTCTCCTAATGGTCCCCGAGCAATGCTATCAAAGGAAAGATGTAAGTCTGCAATATTTATGATGGTACTCCTGCTGACACAGGCAAATGCCCTCTATTACACTAATGTTTTGTTTAAATAGCAAACATCAGGTCCCGGACTCTACTTCCTGTCCTATTGCCTGACTGAGCAGTGGTATCTGCGTGCTGGTGAGTATTTTTAGGCTTTCCATTAGCTATCACACCAGTGAGTGTAAGATCACCCAGGTAGCCTGTTTTAGATTTCAACACCTGATACTTTCCCTGAGTGCTTTAAAAAAATGACGTTGGTAATTTCTACCTCTTATGCTGCCATAAGACTCTGAAAAGTCTTTTCGGAAGAGAATGGTGATATAAAAAATAAGAAATGGAAGTAAATTAACTCAGGAAGCTTTCTGAGCAATCAAGGAATAAGTTGTATACCACCTCGACATTTCGACCTGAAACTCAGTACAGACTTATCAATTGAGCTGATGAGCTGTGCCTGCATATAAGAGAACTAAGACAGGCAATATCTTCAAAAGCAGCCTGCTTTATCACAGTCTGTCTTTCTAAGCTCCCAATAAAGGACATTTATTTCCCATGATTAGAGTACAAATGGGAATATCAACTGAGTGGAATTAGTTATTAGAATTTTTTCTTGAATGTGAAATTCAGCAGCAATCTTTAAGTTTCACCTGCTTAAGCATAAACACTCCTTCCCCTACCACATAACTGGAGATTTGTAAAAGTAAACACCGATAGAGTCTTTGTTCATATGGTAGTAGAAAGAAGGATTCGTCAATATGGATAAGTTATCCCATTGCTGTGACAAACACCATGACCAGAAGCAACTTAGGGGAGAACAGGATTTATTTAACTCAAGAGCTGAATGACAGTAGGTCTATTATTGAGGGAAGTCAGGGCAGGAACTAGAGAAGGGAATTGAAGCAGAAACCACAGAAGATAACTTCTTTCCCTTTCTTTCTTTCTTCCTTTCTTTCTTCCTTCCTTCCTTCCTTCCTTCCTTCCTTCCTTCCTTCCTTCCTTCCTTTCTTTCTTTCTTTCTTTCTTTCTTTCTCTCTCTCTCTCTTTCTTTCTCTCTCTTTCTCCTCTTTCTTTCTTTCTTTCTTTCTTTCTTTCTTTCTTTCTCCCCCTCCTTTTTTTTTTTTTGTCTTTTGAGACAGTGTTTCTTTGGGTAGTCCTGGCTGTCCTGAAACTTGCTCTATAGATCAGCCTGGCCTTGAACTCACAGAAATCTACCTGCCTCTGCCTCCTGAGTGCTGGGATTAAAGGTGTGCATCACCACCACCTGACAGCTAGCTTTCTGATACAGTTCAGTATCTCTTTCCCAGGGAATGGTACCACCCAAAGTGGGCTGGACATTCCTATATAAATGAATAGTCGAGACAATCCTTAACGCATATGCCTACAGAATAAATTGACCAACTACCTGAACAAATTGAAAGATAAAAATCAGTCTTTGTGAGAACCAGTTGGTCTTCCTGTGAGGTGAACTTGAGGCAAAATTCCACTGATGATTTGAACACTATGAAGTTCCATGTTGATAATGCGTCACAGAGATATTTTGGGTCTCTAGCCTAAATCTAGGCACAAAAATCCATGGAAAATGGAATATTTTCTTTCCTCAGTGCATGCCCACTTTGATCAAAGCCTGTAGATGTAGGTCCTGTTGGGGAAGGGTGGCAGAAAGATCCTCTTCAAGCATTCTTCACTGTCTTGTCCAAGAGGCACTAGACTCACTACAAATAGGCTCAGATGTTCAAAGCTGCTTTTTTTTTTTTTTAAAGAATTAAACTTAGACATTATTTCTTCAACCCAAAGCTATTTCACATAGAGTTCAAGTAAGAATTTAATGGATTACCTATGTATTTCCCTTCTGAGATACCAGGATCAACTGACCAGTACTGCAGGTCTGTATGAGGCAAATTATTCTTGTTGCTGGTTTAAATTCTGGTATATATTATAGCAAGGCTTTTCATTTTGCCTCTCACAATTCTGTGCTTCTATCTAGTTCCTGGCACTCCAGAATTCCATTATCCTAATAGTGTTAAGATTTCTCTGTTCTTATAAAATGGAGACAAGTATCAAAATCTTCATTAGAGTTGCCTAGAGAAATGGAAATAGTGAGAGCAGAGGATACAAGGACAGCAGGAGGGAGAAGATGGCAAGAAGGAGGAAGAGGGAGAGAGACAGGGAGTGGTAGAAAGAGATTGAAAAATTCATGATCTTGCAAGTCTGGGTAAATTTCAAAAAGTCTACATGGCAGAAGATTGGAGATTCAAGTATGAAGCAACTGAAAATATTGAATTTCTCCCTTGCAATTGAGAAGTAAACCTTCTGTGGAACCCTCTTTGCACTGAGGCCTTCAGCTAATGGAAGGAGAGACACCCACATTACACAGGGCCATCTTACTCAGAGTCTGCTGATCCCAATAACATGTTTTATCAAATAACCAGGCATCAGAGCCTATCTAAGGTCACAAAACTACAGACCCCTCAGAGATAATCACCTAAGAAGCTATGAAGAAGAGATCTCTGGTTATTTTGTTTCAAAGGGACTTCTTGCAGTCATCTTGCATGTGCTATATCACTCCCCCTCCCTCCTTGTTTCCTATGTAATTAAAAGCTGTATTGAGTTATATGATACAAATGGCGTGAGTTTTGAGAGAAATATATAGTCATGAAGCACTCAACTGTGTCATCCATGTTTCTTTAAATTGCAGCTTCTTAAAATAATTGCCATCTCCAAAGGGACAAAAAATATAAATTCCTCATGGAATTTGCTATGAAAATTCAGTATTGTGTGATTATAAAGCCCAGGGGATAGGTTTGGTGCAAATGGTCATCTTGACCACTGTTGTTTTGTATTCATGTTCTGTATTTGTTTCCACACATTTTTATATACCTCAGCAGTAATATGAGCCCAGGGAAGATGCTGAGGACATGCGGAATGAAGAAATAAATCAAGCACTATAACCAACAGAAGAGAAAGCAATTAATTATAAGTTCATTAAGATAATTGCATTTCCTTTCCTTCATCTCTTTCCTTACCCAGCAACTTTAACATATTAATTCAGTCCCCAAGAACAGTTTCCTATCAGAAGGAGAGTACACTACCCAATTGATGTGAGAATTTTAGTTCATTAAGCAGCAGTGTTTCTCATTATACATGAAGAAATTAGATTTAGGATTCCTAATCAATCTCTTGTGAGTTTGATTAGTGTCAGTCAGTCCTCCAGAATTGGATCAACCTTGAATAAATGAATAGGTGAGAGTTCTTGATGTGGAGAAGATAAGGATTGGATCCTAGACCCAGGGAGACTTTGCAAGGAACCATGTAATATATCACCAACCTTCTTCCTAGGGAACTGGTCTTAAAATAAGGTAGAGAGTGATTGAGAAAGACACCTTGTATTGACTTCTAGCATCCTTAGGCACAAGCACACACACGCACACATGTGCATATACACAAAGTTTTATGCACTTTAAAGTCATGAAATAAATACTTAATTTAATATTCTTGGTGCCAAATGTAGGGTAGGCTTATTCAAAGTGAACTCTCTCACAGCAAACAATTGTGTTCCAAAAATCAGTTGGGGTACTGATTCAGCAGAGAGTACTGGACTAACAAAAATCACAGAGATCAGTGGTAGACACATACAGACTAGAAGAAGTTCTCCAAAGCTCTAAGTTTGTGTTGTGATCCAGAACATTACAGTCATTTGGTATCATTAAATTTCCTTTACTAAATATTTTTTTGAACTTTGAACATCTGAACATTGAGAAAAGTAATGTGCTCATTGCAACACATGAAGTACCACAAAGAAACTTCCAATTAAAATCAGACTCTTGGAGATGGAGAGTTGGATCAACAGTTAAGACTGCTTGCTGGGACACCCACAGCTAAACACTGAGCCAAACTCCTGGAATCTGGTTGCAGAGATGGAGGAGTGATGAGCAAAGTGGTCAAGACCAGGCTGGAGAAACCCACAGAAACAGCTGACCAGAATAATGGGGAGCTCATGGACCCCAGACTAATAGCTGGGAAACCAGCATAGGACTATTCCAGACCCACTGAAAGTAGATGTCAGTTAAGAAGCCTGGGCAATCAATGGGACCTGTGGTAGTGGATCAGTATTTATTCCTAGTGTATGAATGGACTTTGGGAGCCCTCTCCACATAGAGGGATACTCTCTCAGTCTATACACACGGGGAAGGGCCTAGGCCCTGCTCCAAATGATGTGCAGACTTTGAAGATCTCCCGTGGAAGGCCTCATTCTCCCTGCAGATCAGACAGGGGTGGGATAGGGGAGGAGGGGAGGAAAGGAGGGAGAGGGAACTGAGATTGACATGTAAAACAAGATTGTTTCTAATTTAAATAATAAAAAAGAGAGTTCAGCCACCCTGGTCTACAGAGCAGGCTCCAAAATAATACAGATAATAATGTCTTAAAAAAAAAAAAGAAAAAGAAAACCTACTTGGGTTTTTCCGAGGATCCAAGTTTGGTTCCCAGCACTCATTTCAGGCATCTCACAAACTTTTGTGATTTCTGCTCCAGGAGAGCTGATGTTTTCTTCCAGCTTCCATGGTCACCTGAACTCTTATGCACATGCACATAGATGTATGCATATCACTAAAATCAAAATAAACCTTTATATCAGATTCATATGTTAATTTAGAAGGCATGAACTGAGACCTTCCCAGGTACTTTGATGCTGTTTCTAATGCTTCTCATTTAGCGGTGGCCGAGAGTTCTACTGATTTTGATCTCTTCAAATTGTACTATAATATTGTTCAGTACAGTATGAGATGGGTGCTGAGTAAAAACACTGTGTGAATGGAGCATAAAGTCAATGCTGAGTGCTGTCAAGTAAAAACAGAAGACATTGTTGAGAGGGTAGGGTTGCCTTTTTTTCTCAGAAAACATGAGACTCTGGTAATTGCTCTGGTGTCTCAGCCTCTAGAGTGGCTGCCAATAGCAATGAAGATACATAATGTCTTTAGTACCTGCCATGGGATCATTTTTAGAAAGGTTAGATGGGATACTGCAGATTGTATTCTCAGTATGGTTCCTGCATATGTTGAGTCCCCAACAAGGGTTTGCTGTATTAATAATTTTGTATATAGGACTTGGCACAAGAACACACACTAGCAGGTTATCAAAAACTATGTGCTAAATTGTCTTGCAGCTAGAATTCATAGAAGCAGGTACCTGCAGGACTCTGCCTGTCTTCCGTGTTACTGTTCCAATGTTCCCTCTCTACCTATTTTGAATGCAATCTTATCTTGACCTCATCTTCTCCATTGATTTATTCTTATATTTTGCTCTTTTCATTTTGGTCTGTTTTCCTATTTAGATGAACATTTGAGATGGCATATTTGATGGGGTTGTCCTTCTGTGTATGTTTCACTTAGTGGTTGATGAATAAAACATTGTGTGGTTAGCGGCCAGGCAGGGAAGGATAGGTGGTGTTACCAGAGGCGGAGAATTCTGTGAAGTATATGCAGACAGCAGTCATGATGTGATCCCGGGAAGAGACGATGTATAATGCCTTCTCTGGTAAGCCAAGACCAAGTGGAAACACAGATTAATATAAATGGCCTAATAATTAAGACAGAGCTATCCAATCAGAACCCCAAGCCACCAGCCAACAGTTTTATAGTTAATATAAGTCTTGGGTGTTTATTTGGGGCTGAAAAGGGCAGTGGCACCAGCCAGGACAAAGAACCTTTCATTACACAGATTTTTGTTAATTTTTTTCATAGCTATTTCTACAGCACATTAAACAATGTTTGATACATAGCAAACTTAAACACGTACTAAGCACAGCAATTGAATTCATGTCCCACTTTTTTAAAAAAATAATAAGCATGGTTTCAAGTGCTTTTCATGTTTTCTTCTTTAAAAACAGAGATCAAGACATTTTAAAAATGTCCCATCCAACTATATGGCCAATGAGCAGCCTGATGGGCATGCCAGCCTCCCAGCCTCTTTTAGGATCTTCCTCTCTGGAGGCCTGTTATGTTTCTGATCCTACTCCTAGAATGTGCTGTCTGTTGCTGTTTGTCATTCTCTTCATTGCTGTGACCAAGTGCATAGCAAAGGAACTGAAGAGATGAAGAAGGGATGAAGGGTGACTTTGCTCATGGCCATGGGCAAGTAGAAATGATTTGTGTGGATGAGGATGCTGAAAGCAATATAAAATATGGCGGGCAACACAGTACAAAGCTACATGCCTGAGAATCCAGAGTGAGACTGGAAATTACAGTATACTTTTCTATAGTCGCTGGATATTTTTATTCCTGGCATCCTTTCCCTCCAAGCACTTGAAGAAACATCTCAGCAAACAAAATTGCCACAGGATATAGGAGCATGTTACTTACATATGAAGGTGTCATGGGCTCTTCACAGACAAGTTGACTGGAATAAAAATCACTTATGAAATACGTCTGTAGGCATGTTCATTAGGGCTTTTCTGGAGAGATCTAAGGAGATAGATTTGTTTCTGATACATGGACTAGAGACCCACACTGAATAAGGGGCAAATGAGAAGACTAGCTAAGCACTTTCTGTTTCCCAGATGTGCCCAGATATTATGCAGCAGCCTTATACTCCTGAACAGCTGCAAATACTCTTGCAGTAAGCCTTTCCTACTTGCTCATGTTATCACTTCTGCCCACGCTGTCTCCTGGATTTAAAACAAATGTACATTGAAACTGTATTTCCAAAGTTTTACACATAGCAAAGGTCACTATCATCATCATTCCAATGTCCTATATTTCAAGGACTTCCAATTCACTATCTCACTTTTTAAATTAAGTTTATATTACATTTTCATGATAAAACCATCAAAATGTCATTCATGTAAAACAAAACTTGTACCTGTGGTTTATTTACTGAGTACACAACATTTTAAACATGATTTCTGCATGTTGCCAGAGATTTCTGAACCTATATACAAGGGTTGGTATGTGTTATATATGCATATTTGCAAGAGTTAGATCAGATTACTAAATAGCTAACTTTTATTTGGTAACTCATGTCAGTTAATGCACCTCTACCTTAGTACATGAAATATATTAGGATTTTTCAATCAATGTGCTGAGATAAATTTATTGCACTTTTCATTATATGCTAGATAATTATCATTCATCCTTCCTGGCTCAGTTTTTACTTTGCCCTTCACACTTGACCCACCTTCCTATGCCTCACCCTATCCTCTGCCATGTCTACTCTAATGTTGTACACATAGGCCAATTCAACAAGCATGGGTAGGTATCATGGAAACCAAGCAGTATTTCATAGTGGTTATATATGGAAGTCAACCCTTGCACTTTAAACATCTCCCCAAGTCACTGTTCATTTCTATGATTCATTACTCTGACAATTACTCAATGCCCTATGAAATACATTATATAAGAGAACATAAAAGACTACCCCATATTCCTTTAATTATCATTTGTTGACATTTGTCTTATCCTTGTAGATGGGTGAGAACATGAGTGGGTGTTGAGTTAGTTCGGGGGAGAAAGACACTACTCAAATGCTCAATGTTTCAGAGTCACTATACTGTAGTAAGCTCTGGAATCCAACAAATAAAAAATGAAACAAAATTTAATAAATAAAAAATTCTCAATATTTTTTGCAATGTGAAGTTTCTGCTATCAAGATAGGAGGTTGTATTTGAACTGGCCTTGCAATGTGCAATGAATTACAGAACATGCTGGAAATTATGTCTAACTTATGAATCAAAACTTCCCAAGAACGTCACATCTGGCTTTCCCCCCTTAGAACCTGGTGAATATTGTGTGAAGCCACAGGAATGAGGAAAGAGAAGTCTCCATGATACACAGAAGCAATAGAGGCCTTTATGAGAAGAGAGACCTCACAGAGAGAAAGACTGGCATAATAGTACCCATGGACATCTCTATGCGGAATGAGAACACATAGATAATGACTTCCTTGATAGTTAGTACCTATGGCCAGATATAATAACAAAGCAGGACTGAGTGGGAGAGGAACAGAAGAGATGTCTTGATTAGGGGTACATTTTGGGGTTAGGGAGAAATCTGGTACCAGAAAAACCCGTAGGAATCCACAAGGAGAACCCCAGTTAAGACTCCTGGCAATAGTGGAGAGGGTGCCTGAACTGGTCATCTGCATGCTGTAATCAGATTGGTGACTACCCTAATTGTCACCAGAGATACTCTATCCCTTAACTGATGGAAGCAGATGCAGAGATCTACAGCCATGCACTGGGCTGAGCTCCAGGAGTCTTGCTGAGAAAGAGAGAAGGGATTTTACAAGCCGGTGGTGGATGGGTTCATGACAGGGGAATCCACAGAGACAGTTGACCTGAGCTTGTGGAAGCTCATGGACCAGCAGTAAGGGAGCCTGCATGGGACCAACCTAGGCACTCTGCATGTGTTAGGCAGTTGTGTAGTTAGGTCTGTTTGTTAGGCTCCTAGAAGTGAGATCAAGACCTGTCCCTGGTACTTAGCTGGCTTTTGGGAACAGGTTTCCCATGCTGGATTACCTTACTGCAAGGGGAGGAGCTTGGTCCTGCTTCAACTTGATGTGCCATGCTTTGTTCAAGCCCATGGGAGGCCTGTCCCTTTCTTTCCTGTTTTTCCATTTTTTAAATTTAAATTAGAAACAAGATTGTTTTACATGTCAATCCCAGTTCCCTCTCCTTCCCCTCCTCCCCTGTCCCCTACTAACACCCAACCAATCCCATGCCCTTTATGCTCCCCAGGGAGGATGAGGCCTTCCATGGGTGATCTTCAGACTCTGCTATATCCTTTGGGATAGTGCCTAGGCCCACCCCCGTGTGTCTTGGCTCAGGGAGTATCCCTCTATGTGGAATGAGCTCCCAAAGTCCATTCCTATGCTATGGATAAGTACTGACTTACTACAAGAGGCCCCATGGATTTCTAAGGCCTCCTCACTGACACCCACATTCATGGGATCTGGATCAGTCCTTTGCTGGTTTCCCAGCTATCAGTCTGGGGTCCATGAGCAACCCCTTGTTCAGGTCAACTCTTTCTGTGGGTTTCATCAGCCTTTGCTCATCACTCCTTTCAGGAGTTCAGTTCAGGGTTTAGCTGTGGGTATCTGCTTCTACTTTCATCAGCTGCTGGATGAGGCTTTAGGATGGCATATCAGTTAGTCATCAATCTCATTGTCGGAGAAGGGCATTTAAGGTAGCCTCTCCTCTGTTGCTTAGATTGTTAGTTGGTGTCATCCTTGTAGGTCCCTGGACATTTCCCTAGTGCCTGATTTCTCTTTAAACCTATAATGGCTACATCTATTATGGTATCTCCTCTATTCTTCCCTGATTCAACTTTCCTGCTCTCTCATGTCCTCCTCACCCTTCCTCTTCTCCCCTTCTCATTCTCCTAGCTCCTCCCTTCCCCCATGCTCCCAATTAGCTCAGGAGATCTTGTCCCTTTCCCCTTCTCCAGGGGACCATGTATGTTTCTTTTAGGGTCCTCCTAGCTTCTCTGGTGGTGTGGATTGTAGGCTGGTAATCCTTTACACTATGTCTAAAATCCATATATGAGTGAGTAGATACCATGTTTGTCTTTTTGTGACTGGGTTACCTCTCTCAGAATGGTTTCTTCTGGTTCCATCCATTTGCCTTCGAATTTCAAGATTCCATTGTTTTTGTTTTGTTTTGTTTTGTTTTGCTTTGTTATGTTTTTCTGCTGAGTAGTACTCCATTGTGTAAATGTACCATGTGTTTTGGAGACTAGCTTCTTGAGTTCTTTGTATATTTTGGAAATCAGCCCTCTGGCAGATGTGGGGTTGGTGAAGATTGTTTCCCATTCTGTGGACTGTCCTTTTGTCTTACTGACTGTGTCCTTTGCCTTACAGAAGATTCTCAGTTTCAGGAGGTCCAATTTATTAATTGTAGATCTCAATGTCTGTAATACTGGTGTTATGTTCAGGAAGCGGTCTCCTGTACCAATTCATTGAAGGGTATCTCCCACTTTCTGTTTTAGAAGGTTCAGTGTGGCTGGATTTATGTTGAGATCTTTGATCCATTTGGACTTAAGTTTTGTGCTTGGTGATAGATATGGATCTATCTGAAATCATCTGCATGTCTGAATCCAGTTATGCCAGCACCATTTGTTGAAGATGCTTTCTTTATTCCATTGTATAACTTTAGCTTCTTTGTCAAAAATCAGGTGTTCGTAGGTGTGTGGCTTAATATCAGAGTTTTCAATTCTATTCCATTGGTACCTGTCTATTTTTGTGCCAATGCCAAACTGTTTTCAGGACTATAACTCTATAGTATAGCTTGAAGTCAGGGATGGTGATGCTTCCAGAGGTTTCTTTATTGTACAGGGTTGTTTTGCCTATCCTGGGTCTTTTGTTTTTCCATATAAAGTTGAGAATTGTTCTTTCAATGTCTGTGAATAATTGTGCTGAGGTTTTGATGGGGATTGCATTGAATCTGTAGATTGCTTTTGGCAAGATTGCCATTTTTACTATGTTGATCCTACCTATCCAAGAGCATGGGAGATCTTTCCATTTTCTGATATCTTCTTTAATTTCTTTTTTAAAGGATCAAAGTTCTTGCTATACAGGTCTTTCACTTGTTTGGTTAGTGTTACCCCAAGATATTTTATGTTGTTTGTGGCTATTGTAAAGGGTGATGTTTCTCTGATTTCCTTCTCAGCCCATTTATCGTCTGTATATAGTAGGGCTACTGATATTTTTTAGTTAGTCTTGTATCCTGCCACTTTGCTAAAGGTGTTTTTCAGCTGTAGGAGCTCCCTGCTAGAGTTTTTCAGGTCACTTATGTAAACTATCATATCATCTGGAACAGTGAAAGTTTGGCTTCGTCCTTTCCAATTCTTAACCCCTTGATCTCCTTTTGTTGTCTTATTGCTCTAGCTAGAACTGCAAGTGCAATATGGAGAGAGTGGACAGCCTTGTCTTGTTGAGTTTCTCTCCATTTAGTTTGATGTTGGTTGTTGGTTTACTGTATATTGGTTTTATTATGTTCAGGTATGTTTCTGTTATACCTAATCTCCCCAGAACCTATATCATGAAGGGGTGTTGGATTTTGTTAAAGACTTTTTCATCATCTAGTGAGATGATCATATGGTTTTTCTTTTGCAGTTTTTTTATATTGTGAATTACGTTGATAGATTTTCATATGTTGAACCAACCCTGCATCCTTCCTGCCCTTTTCTTAATGTAGATGGAGGAGGAGTAGAAGGGATCAGGGAAAGATGGGAAGAAGTAGTAGGGAGGAGAGAAGGGGAAACTAGTTGGCATTTAAAATAAATAAATAAGTGTTACTTAAATAAATTAAGAAAAAAAGAACAAAGGTGTTTTAGATTACCTTGCCTTAGCTGATTTGCCATGAGATTGCCAACAGTTTAGTGATTGCAGACCAGATCTAAAGGAAAAATTCCCCACTGTACTAAGACAAGGATGCTGGCTCCAAACACTGAAAACTTGTTGATTAAAGGCTTTAACTCCGTGGATTATAAAACAGCAATGGCAAGATGCAGTTGTGGTAGTATAGCTTTTGCTTCATCCTGTAACTATGACAACTACCTCATTCTGGTAATGAAGAATGCTGAGGGAATTTCAGGATATTGCTTTGTGTGTATGAGTTCTTAACAACCTATCATCTATATTTTGAATGCAAGATTTCTTTCAAATTATCTATGTTTATATATGCAGAATGCATGCCTAGTGGCAGAAACACTAGGCTAGAGGAAATTGTATACATACTACCATAGGACACACTTAACTGGAACATCCCATACTTAACTGGGATATCAATTAGAATTTAACTAAGACATACAACAAAAGGAAAAACATTATTGGATCACAGTCTTTCATCTCTTGGTTACAAATGGCAGAATCAATGGGTAGAGATTTATACCCATCTATGCATACTAATTCAGATTAATTACTAGATTATAAAGAGTTAAAATCTACTTTACACTGAATGGACATCTGTATGTTTTAGGAATATTTATTTCTAAGAAATATATATGCGTATATAATAAAATATAACTGTATCTATTTCCCCCTTCTCCAAATGTTTCTAGATCCTTCTCAACATGCCCTCTTCCAACTTCAGGTCTTTATGTGAGGAGGTAACCTGTAGGGAGACAGGGTAACCATGCCTCCTAAGGGCTGGCTACAGGTGTGCCTGACCACACCCACAGGTGTGCCTTGACCACACTAGGGTGTGGTCAAGGTGATGTCAGGGTGATGTGGAAAAGGTTTAAAGGGATAGCCAAGGCACATGGTAGCTCTCTCTCCTCCCTATTGCTTTGACTTGCTCTGCTTTCCTGCCAGCTGAGTAAGTAAGGCATATTTCCCTAATAAATATACCTGAGCCTTATCTGCTTATGTATTGGTGAATCACTGGTGATATCTGGATTCAGGAGTGGGAATTAAACCCACGCCTCCAGGGGAGATCAGAACCCTCACTTTTGAGGAAGCTGAGCTTGAGTCTGTCACCTTAGACCACTCAGCCACCTGACATCACCTTGCCCACACCCGTCAGGCACACCTGTAGCCAGCCCTTAGGAGGTGTGGTCATGGTGTCTTCCTACAGTAACCCACTAAATCCAGTTAGTGTTTCCAATAGGTAGATGATTGTGAGGCTATCCAGTGAAGAATGGGAAAGCTATCAGTTGCCACATTCTCAACAAAATAGTGATTCTGTCTCCCCCAGTGACTATTACTACCTAAAGTTCTTCAGCAAGGTGTGGGGACTAGAGATCATCCACATGTCTCTGCTGGAATTTTCAGCCCTTGAGTGTGTGTAGATAACCACAATTCAGCCCTTGAATGCAGCAACCATGCCATGTCTGGGAGACAGCATCTTTGTATTTCAAATTTAATTTATTTGGACAATTGTTTCAAATGTATGTGTCTCCCTGTTTCCTAGCCAAGATTTAAAGATTAAGTAGTTAGTTGGAACACCAGCATATTGGTACAACAATTCAATCCCTAGAATACACGTGTGCCATTCCACACTGGCCTTGCCAACAGCCTAATTAGTTACTGTGCCTTCTGTGTGTACAGCGTCCTTTGCCTGAGATGTTTGTAAGGTATCTACACACTCAATACAAATTAAATCTCACAATAGAATGATACTTACTGCAACTGACCTTTCAACCTTCAAACTAATTGAGTGATTATCAAAAAAGTGAAAAATGTTTGGCATCACTAAAATAATATTTATTTTAGGATCTTATTTTTTTAATTTTTGATGTGTTCAACTCAACTATTTTATATTAGATAGAAGTGGCAGCAGAGAACAATAAGTGAATTATTGGATGCACACTTCCCTGCTAAGTAATAATTACACACAAATTACCCTTTCAGGGAGCAATCTTGTTCTCTTCCTGCCTGCTCTGAGCTCTCCAGTCATGTTATCTGGGAGCAGATAGGCTTTGTGAAGATTTAAGATGCTACAAGATTATTCCATTTCTTTTTTCCTGTTAAGATTCACTTGTAGAGCCTAGGACCTTTGGATAATATGTAGATAACATATGTCCAATAAAAATACTTTAACATTTTTATGGTTTTTAAAATCTGCAAGTAAAGATACCACCTGATATTTTATGAAAGATGGTGCAAAGGTTATTCTTTTTCTGTCTGTCATGGCATCTTCTTTTCTTTTCTTTTTTTTATTTTGGTGGTAGATAATGGTATAAAATATATTTGATGATGAAAATGAAACATTTAATGTGAAACTTCACAGCTTCCATTCCAAATGTCAATTGTAACTGTAGAGAACTTTAATGAGTTGTGTAGATGTGGGGTCTGGTTAATTTTGGTGTGTAATGTTTTTGTTATATGAAAATTTAAACTCAAAATGTACTTTTCTGAGAATACACATCCAATGGAAGGCTCTTCTTTTCTTTTTCTTCATTTAAAAAAAATTGTTCTTCTCTCATATATTACATCCCAACTGCAGTTTCTTTCCCTTCCCTTTCTCTCCCCAACCTCCCCCTCTCCCCACATTCACTCCCTTCCTTCTCCCCCCAGAAAAGGGTAGATCTTCCAGGGCCATCAACCAAATATGGAACAACTAGCTACCCTAATTCCAGGAATATATTCACACATCGATGCTGGATGAGGCAACTCAGTAGGAGGAATGGGTCCCTAAGGCAGGCAAAAGAGTCAAAAACTGTCCTCTCCCACTACTAGGGATCAAAATGGTCTTATATGCCCATTTCTGATGAAACTGACTATGGCAATTTTGTTCTAATATTTTGTTGTTGTTGTTGTTTTTTATAGTGGTGGGGACTGAATCTAGAGCCTTGTGTATATTAGGTAAAACCTCTGTCACTGAGCTACATCCCTAATTCTTTGTGCTACATTTTATTAAATAAGATATAATTATTCTACATGTTGTGACTTCTCTTTTTCTTAAAAATTTGTGTGTGTGTGTGTGTGTGTGTGTGTGTGTGTGTGTGTATGTGTGTAACTTCATGTGAAGAGGGCTGCACGTATCTCTATCTGTGTGGAATGAATGTCATTCCTCAGACATTTTCTACCTTTTGTTTGATTTAGGGTCTCTCATTGGCCCAGTGACTTGTCAGGGAAGTAGGCTGGCTGATAAGTAGGCTTCCTGAAATATGCCTGCCTCCACCTTTCATCTAACCATCACTGGGATTATAGGTGCATGCTGCCACCACACCTAGTATTTTAGGTGGGTTCTGGTGCTCCAAACGGGTGTCCTCATGTTTGTAAGGCAAATGCCACATCCCCAGGTCCACATTGTATTACTTATATTGTATTTCGAATTCCTTTGGCAGAAGGTGGCCTCCTTTGATGTGTTTCATATAGCATTTATTCCAGTGGGGGGCATTAAAGATAATTTTTAAAGCTGTAAAACACTTTGCAAGTGGAGGAAGTGTTGGTTCTTTTCCTCACTATCATAGATTTAGTCAGTATGTATTAAAGAAAGCTAATGAGTCCAGAAGCAAGTTAGTACTGGAAAGTGATATTGAAGGGACCAGCTCCCCATTTCCTCAGCCATGACAGTCTAACATGTGCTTGCCTGACCTTGCCTTGGTTACTAGGAGGTCAGATGCCTGCCTTGTGGCAAGGAACCAATCAGAAGTTAGCTGGTGGTGCTATACTAAGCTCTGGGTGTGCTTTACGGACAAGTGCACAGCAATGACATGCAGAGCATAGCAATCGCCCTGGGAGGGTCTATGGGCCATAACAACCAGTTGACCAATCAACACAGGGCAAGCCTGGAGGCACACCAATCCTGAGCCTGTGCATACCCCTAGACACTCCCTTTATGCTGCCCTATAAGATCTCTATGCCATGGCTTTGCAGCATCTTTCCTAGCCATCGTAATGGTGGATGGATGAAAGGCCCAAGCTAACATGGGGTTAGCTCGTTAAACAACTGCAATAAAACCTCTTGCTGTTTGCATCAAGCTTTCACCCCCACCTGGTGATTGGGGTTGCCATGGTCCTGGGCTAAAATCCTGGGAGCCTGAGCCTCTGGGGGTCTTTCAATCTAAGTTAAGTGGGCAGAAGAGGAAACTCTGGAAAGTGAGAAGCAACAAACACTGGAGACTCTTACTCCTCGGCCCTCGGCCTTACTCCTACTGAGATGGAATGAGAAAGGTGCCTGTACAGACATTAAACACTCTTTCCCCAGCTGGTGGCAGTGTTTGGAGAGGTTAAGAGGTAGTAAGTCTCTCTAGAGGAAGTGCATCACTGGGGGGCCAGTTTTGGGAGCTTAAAGCCCCCACTTTCCATTATCTCTCTGCTTCCTGATTGCTGTTACAGTTAGGATCTTCAGATTTCCTGCTTCTGCAGCCATGCCTGAGGCTTGCTGCCATGCTGCCACCCCACTAAGATGGAATCTTAACATCTCCTCACCCCCACCCTCAACCCTGTAGGATAAATTCTCCCTTCTACAGCATGCTTTTGGCTGTGGGCAGTGTTTTCTCACAGCAAGAGAAGAGCAACTACTGCATCTCTCTGTGTTTATTACCAAACAGGTACAGAAACTCTATTCTTGAAATGTTATCTGTGGCTCTGTGACCTCAGGCAATACACATATTCCATGCCTGAGTGGTTCTTTTTGAGATGGATTGCAGGCTGCCTTGCAGCTGGATAAAGTGACAGAAGCTTTGTTAGGAGGAGAAGATGCAAAAACTCATCCTGAGATGAAGTTCCCAAATCAGCTGCACTAAGTAGACCTTTAATTTCTAGTTCTTAACAGGCTTTAAAACTTACAGACTATTTTCTTACCCACAGAAAGGTCTGAACACCACATATTTTCACCACTGGGGGTAAGTTAACATCCCCTGTGCCAATTATGACCTTCTTTGACTAGAATAGCTTTAGAATAGATGTTTACTGCCACAGTCACTTTGGAATGTAGGCACTTCTTTTCTTATTTAATTGGCAGATAAATATTATGCATATTCAAGGAAAATAAGGCTATAGAATATGGATTTTCAAGTTCAGTACTTCCAGTGCTAAGTGTCCTTTGGGTGCCAACCTGACAGTTCACACAAATATGCACAGTGCAGATGCCCATAAGCATCATCTATCTATAATGACATTATTTATATGAGATAATTTTAAAGCTCAATATCACACAGAAAGTGTAGCAAGGAAATGCCATCATAGTTTATAGAATCTCCATAGGATAGAGTCTTTTAAGGATATTATGCTTTTTATTACCTTTTAGTTCCTCATATCCAGGAGGCATTGTTGGAATGGAGCAGGCAAAGGACTAAGCAGGGGTTGTTTATTACATAGAATACATAAATTCCAAATTTGTCTCTCTCTCCTCTCCTTTGTCACCTTGATTCCATTAAAGGTATAAATTACATAGTCACAGGCTGGGCTATTATCAAACAAAAGACTGAAATGAAAGCCAGTGTGAAATATGCTGAAAATATCTTTCTATGCCTGCAACACAAATATAAAATTGGGCATGCTGTTTGGCATGAACCCCCTAACTCACCAGTGGATTGCTTGTCTTTTGTAAGCTTGTCATTTGAGAGATGAGAGTTCAGAATGCTCCACTTTTTTTCTTATAGCTTTGAAATGTACATCTTGAATGGCTATTGAAGAGGTTCCCATAGAACCAGTGAAGGTGTGTGTCACAGTAACTCTTACTCATTTTCAAAAACACCCTTGGCTAGATGGTGAGATCTTTGGGGACAGAAATTGGATTCTGTTCAGTTTTACACCCTTGCCATTGTATACTTAATGCTTGGGAAACACACACTGAAAATAAAGCACTGAGGTGGAAAAGAAAAATTCAGTGTGACCATTTAATCTCTGAGCAACACAGAATAGACAGATCTGTCTTTTCTCCAGGAAGTGGTGTGGTGAGAGCATTTCTACTTCTTTAAAACTTTGGACTCTAGAAGCTTGGTAGAGTCAAATAATGAGTCTCGATATTGTGTGCACGAAACATTTGTTATCTTCTTTCTTCTTATTGACACAAGGAGGCTTAGAGAGCAAAGACCAGAGGCAAGTGAGAAAGTAAAGGAAAGGTGTGGTTGGGGTGGAGGTGTGTGGGGGAGTGTGTGTGTGTATGGTGTTCCTTTCCAAGCAGAAGAGCTGCCCCTCATCCAGGAATAATGTCTGATAAAGTAGAATAAAAGGGGCTTTCAAGGGCCATGAGAGGTCAGGACTTGGTGTCCTAGTGTAAGATAGAAGACTGATGGATTAAAATAGCTGTTTTAAGACCTTGAGTGTTGTGACTTCAGAGCACAAAGGGAATGGAAGCAAAAATATAAACACATACTTTCAAGACACACATACTTACTTCTAGTTGGAAAAGATATAGTACAGGAGAGGGGAGGGGAGAAATAACACTGATATGACAAACTATAGAAAGCCCTCTGATTCATATTTTCTTAGGAGGCAAAGTCTTAGCCTAGATCTGAGTTAGAACATATCTTTATATGAATATGCAGGAGAGAGAAGACATGTAGTCTACTGAGTTCATTTACTGATACTTGCATTGTGCATGTATCTAGGGCTGACCACTTGGGACTGGATAACCTATCAGGGGGCTTGTTACTGGAGAAGACTTGTTCTCCTTCTCTCAGCAGCCATTAGTTGACTACAGCTCATCATCTGGGGGTAGGACCTTGTGAAATTTCACACTTCCGTACTAGGATATCAACTGTTGTTCTCATCATGTAGATCATGTTTAGGTGACCATATAATTGAGATTTCATGGGTGTAGCTTCATGAGAACCTACCTCAAAAAAAAAAAAAATCAAAACACTAACCATGATGGTTTTTTTTTATTTATTTTATTCAGTTTTTTACATCCCACCTGCAGTTTCTCCTCCCCCCTCTCCTCCCAGTCCATCCCTCCAACCTCTCCCAACCCCACCCACTCTTCCTCCAATTCTGTTCAGAAAAAGGCAGGCCTCCCATGGATATCAACCAACCATGACATATCAAGTTGCAATACGAATAGGCACTTCTCAGTCATATTGAGGCTGCACAAGGCAACCTGGTATGAGGAATAGAGTCCCAAAAGCTGGCAAAGAGTCACAGACAGCCCCTACTCCCACTGTTTGGAGTTCCACAAGAACATGAAACTACACAACTGTAGCATATATGCAGCCCATGCAGGCTCTCTGGTTGTCTGTTCAGTCTCTGTGAGCCCCTATGAGCTCAGAGTTCATTCTGTGGGTTTTCTTGTGATGTCCTTGACCCCTCTGGCTCCTACAATCCTTCAACGGATTTCCCCTAGCTCAGCCTAATGTTTGGCTATGGGTCTCTGCAACCAAGATGGGTTTTTAAATGTAGTGCCTTAGGCTGGGCAGTGGTGGTGCTCGCCTTTAATCCCAGCACTCAGGAGGCGGAGGCAGAGGAACAGAGCTAGTTCCAGGACAGGCTCCAAAGCAATACAGAGAAACCCTGTGTCGAAATCCCCTCCCCCACACAAAAAATCCCAGCACTCGGGGGGGGGGGGCAGAGACAGGCAGATGTCTGTGAGTTTGAGGCCAGCGTGGTCTACAAATCCAGTTCCAGCACAGTCTCCAAAGCTACATAAAGAAACCCAGTCTCAAACAAATAAACAAACAAGAGTAGTGCCACCAAGGGAGGTTATTGCTAAGGTATAATTTCCAGACTCTAGTTTTATTTTCATTCTCATTTTTCCCAATTCAGTGGTATCACTTTTAGGTAGTCATCAAACCCTTCTCACCTTTGTTTCCCTCTTTGGAAAAGAGTTATGATAAAATTACCAGTCTGTGCTCTCATGAGAATTAAATGAATACATATATATATATATATATATATATATGTGTGTGTGTGTGTGTGTGTGTGTGTGTGTGTGTGTGTAATTTGTGTTCAGTATACTTTCCTTCTGAAGATGGTTGAAAAGAAATATTCAGTATTGATATATGGGTTAGATTAAGAGTAGTTTTACGCAACTGGCGAGAAAAAAAAGTCAATCTAATGATTCCTGATAATATTCTGCTGCATTTGTAGATTGGGGCCTAGACCAATGGTCATCACAGAGGTTTCACTCAGCAAGTGATGGAAACAAATGCAGAAACCCATAGCCAAACATTAGGCTGAGCTAGGGGAATCCTGCTGAAGGACAGGGAGGAAGGATTGTAGGAGCCAGAGAGGTCAAGGACATCACACACACACACACACACACACACACACACACACACACCACCACCACCACCACCACCACCACCACCAACAACAACAACAACAACAACAACAACTCCACAGAATCAACTAATCTAGGCTCATAAGGACTCAGAAAGACTGAACCAACAACTAGGGAATCTGTATTGGACTGACCTAGGCCTTCTGCGTATATGTTACAATTGTGTAGTTTGATGTTCTTGTGGGACTCCTAACAGTGTTGCCTGCTTTTGGGACCCATTCCTCATACTCGATTGCCTCATCCAGCCTTAATATGATAGGAAGTGCTTAGTCTCACTGCAACTTGAAAAACCATGGCTGGTTGATATCCATGTGAGGCCTTCCCTTTTCTGAAGAGCAAGGGAGGAGGAGGAGGAGAAGGAGGAGGAGCAGGAGGAGGAGGAGGAGGAGGAGGAATGGGGAGAGAGCTGGGAAGAGAGGAGAGAGGGAAAATTGCAATTGAATATAAAAACAAAAACCAAATTAAAGAAATAAAAGCCGGGTGTTGGTGGCGCACACCTTTAATCCCAGCACTCGGGAGGCAGAGGCAGGTGGATCTCTCTGAGTTCGAGGCCAGCCTGGTCTCCAGAGAGAGTGCCAGGATAGGCTCCAAAGCTACACAGAGAAACCCTGTCTCGAAAAACCAAAAATAAATAAATAAATAAATAAATAAATAAGAGTAGTTCATTTAGCACAGTGGTTCTCCACCTGTGAGTCATGTCCTCTTTGGGGTCAAATGACGCTTTCACAGGGGTAGTATATCAGATACCCTGCATATAGATATTTACATTATGATTCATAACAGTAGAAAATTGCAGTTATTAATAGCAAGAAAAATAATTTTATGATGGGGGATCACAACATGAGAAACTGTATTAAAGGCATACAGTATTAAGAAGGTTTAGCAGAATAACAATAGTAGTTTTCCTTTAGGGCCTATGACCTGTCTAGTCTCAGTCTCTTGGCCTCATTAACAGTATCAGGTATGGGTTCGATCTCATGGAGTGGACCTTAAATCTAATCAAAAAGTGTCTGGCTACTCCCATAGCACTTTTGCCTTTATTTGCACCAGTAGCTCATAGGGTTTGTAGCTAGGTGAGACCGAGGTTTACTTTTCTCCTTCAGTAGTGTGTATAGTACTGTCCAGTGCTATGAATGATGGCATGTAGTTTCTAGTTGACTACCAGAGTACTTTTTCCATGTTTTATGACATAAGTAAGTGATGTCTTCAGCATTAGGGCCTTACCCTCTTCATAGATGGTAACCAATAGCATTGTCAATAGCCTATAATGGTTGACAGGTTCTACAAGACCTCTTTGGGCAATGACTAAACCAGATGTAACCTATTCTTAATACTGAGGGTTTTATTTTATTTTATTTCCTATTGTTTGGTGATTCAATTTAGATTCTTTTCACATATGTATCTATTTTAGGAAGCTTCTAGAGGAGTAGGTTCCATATTGTTCTCAAATGGCCTTTAGAGTTAGTTGTCCCTCTTCATACTCCTTCCATTTCCCTTCTCTCCCCTCCTCACTTAGTCATCTTATTTAATTTTCCCCGTATCCCACTATAACTCTATATTCATCCCAGGCAAAGGCAGGTGGGTCTGGGTTCAAGGCTAGCTGGTTCTACAAAGCAGTGAGGACAGTGAGGTATACACAGAGAAACCTTGTCTCAAAAAATAATTATCAGCTCCACAAACCAAAAACAACCAATCATCAATATATTATATTTTTTGGTCTTTCAAGTCTCCCCTACACCCCTGGCTCCATTCTAATTAACTAACCTCTGTGGATATTCTGAGTAGAACACATGTATCTAAAATTGAAAAGGTAACATCTACATATAAGAGAAAACATTCCATATTCATCTTTCTGGGTCTGGGCTACCTCATTCAGGATAATTGTTTCTCGCTCCACCTTTTTACCTATAAATTTAGTGTTTCTTAACAGCTGAATAATATTCCGTTGTGGATAATGAAAATCCCATTTCTACCACTGCGTGTGAAGGCATCATTGTTGCCTTTCCCTAATTCACTACTATTAAGTATTTGAAGTCTTTAAGTTCCAGATCTGTTCTTGGTGTGTTGTCATTATATCAACACTAGAGGGCACCCCAGGCCCAAGTTTGTCCATACTCACAGTTGGAGTTATCAGGATGGACCGAGTGCCTAAAAAACTGTAGACCAGATTTTAGAGTAAATGCTCTCGGTTGTTTCCCAGATTTCGGACAAGGTTGGACATGGGTTTCCACATTTCTAGCTTTTTTAGGACTTCTATTGTGAAGGTGTGTTGAATTAGTCAAGTGCCTGCTGTTTCAAGATGATCCTGTATTTCTGTCCTCGACTCTGTTAAAATGGTGCATTACATTTACTGATCTGAATATATTGAACCAAACTTCCATGCTGGATATGAAACCAACTTGACTGGGATGTGAAATCTTCTTTCAGGCTCATGTTAAAAAGGGCAGATATCTCTGCCTGCATACACTTGGAGTCAGGACAGTCTCCAAGCAGCCTACAGCCTACAGCAAAATGCTTTGTGATTCTGCCTATAGCTGGCCTCTCCATGGAGTCAAGACTTAGTGTCTTATATAATGCTTCTCTTTTGTCCCCAAGCAGACAATGAATGTCCTGTTGTACTGTGAATGCTTGAGGGAAGAAATGGGATTGACAGTCTCATGGTCACCTCTGCTGGAATGTACCTTATACTCACAACTCCCAAAGACCTCTGTCAGTACAAGAACAGGCGTATGATCAAGACCAATGATGCTATAATCTAATACCACTTAGTGTTTCTGAATCAGCACTGTAGTGGAATACTATATGTGCTGGGTCTACAGTGTCCTGGTGAGGGAGTGGGTCCAAAGGCTCTATTGAGTTCACTAGCACAGGGAAAGAGGTCATGGATATCTTCCTCTTGGATTTTCACATGCCTGGCATTGAGTTACAAGGAAAAAAGTCATTTGTTTACTTTCATGTCTTACCTCAAGTCCCTGACCTATTTTTTAAATCTATAGAAAACTTTAGGAGGTCCTCTTCTAAAATTTTCACTCAGGGCTCAAAAAACAGGTGCCACAAATAAGCAAAGGAGCTAAAATCTGAGGGAAAAAGGAATTGACTCACACACAATACACAATTGCTCCTCTGCATGTCCTCCTCCTCCCCCACCTCCTCCTCCCCCACCTCCTTCTCCTCCCCCTCCTCCTTCTCCTCCTCCTCCTCTTTTTTCTCCAGTTCTTGGTGGTATGGATATATTTGTAACAGTAATTGTTTTTGCAATACAATGTGAGGCTTGAGTGCTTGAGTTTCTCAGGGTCAGCAAGGCAGATTAAGATACACAGAGCAATAAACTAAAACTGCCCAGATAGGAGAAACTTGTAGCACCATTTGCTTGGGACTGTAGGTCAAGGAGAGGGTCTAAGTTTAATTTGCACAAGAAACAACACCTGAAGCTTTCCAATACTCTGGCCTCAGTGCCAGCAATAGACCTTCTGGATGGTTTACTTTTCCCTGAGGATGAGAAAATGGGCTGAATACCTTTATCTTTATCTTCTCAGGGGAAACAGGAGGGAGAAGTAAATCTCTGAGCTAAAATCTTGAGTTAATAAAACAAAAAGTTTGAGAATCTTTTAGTACAGGGTTAGTTATTGCTTCTCTATCTGCTAGTGATGTAAAACCAGGGCATGCTTAGTTTTTCTATCCATCTAGTCAGCTATGAATCAACAACTTTGGGTGTGTAGTAATTCCATGTCCTTGGATATCTGGAATGTCTTAGATGGAATGCTTTTGCCTGGGCCCTAAACAATATCAATAAGGATAATTGCAGGAAGGCTGATCTCTGTAATTACATAGGAGAGGGGAACAAGGACCTGATAGTGGGAAACAGGTCTCACACATAGGTAAGGAATGTAATCAGCAAACTCTAACTGCTATGTACTGAAATTGTTCCCAGTAAATGATCAGGCAGTGCTAAACTGTGGGAAGTCAATTCCAAGTTTGTTGCAGAAAGGAATAAGCTACAGGAAGAATCTACAGCAAGAAACAGCCACTTCATTCACAAGACTATAAAGCCAAATACAACTTTTGTATTGGTTTAATCTACCGGAAGAGTTCCTAATTCTTCTGAGTTGTCTCATGTTATGATGGCTGTATAATTACTGTGTGATCTTGCAGTTTGTAGCATAAATCAGGGTGCAGGGAATATGGCAGTTGTTTACTTTTGCCCCCGCTCTCTCATGGATTCTTTGGAAATTTACATCCTGATCATTCACATCCAGTCCACTCACGTATGCCACATCCCTTATCACCTCTCCCCCCAAAAAACAAAGTTCAGTTTGTGTTATCTGTACACTCACTGGAGCATGCTCAAACTCTCAGTGGCCTGTCCTTGAAGTAGAACTGAGTTGTTCCCTTCCCACACCTCAGCCAGAAGCCATCAATTGTGGGGAGCCAACCTCAGCATCCTTATCACACTTCCTAAGAGTTCTCTTCAATGGTTTCCTGTCTAGGTGGTTACCATTTTTTTCCGAAAGGGGAGGGGGACTGGGCAGGTATGGGTGGTCACAGAAACCTTCCATGTCCTACCTCTCAACTGTGCATCTCCAATCATCAACATCCTTGTAAAAGTAGCTTCTTCACTCCTTACAGTCAGTGGGAACACAGGTCATGGGCTTCCTCATGCTGTCTAGTGACATCACAGGCACTGGCTGCAAAACCATGGATCCAGACAAGGCCCTCAGAGGCAAACTGGACTATGGACATCAACTTGAACCAGGTGGTAGCACAGGCGCTCATATCAATATGGCCCTTCAAGGCAACATAGGTCTTGGACATCAACATGGCCTTAGGCTGCAGCCCAGGCCATGGTCATCCACATAGCCTTGGCACAAAACATGGCCCTTCACAGCAGCCTGGGATCCTGCTATCATCATGAGCTCAGATAGCAGAGTAGGCCACCCACATCAGCCTGGACCTCACTGCTGCTCCATCTCTAGTTCTGCTTCTCTCCACAGCACTCTGCTTCATTTTCCTCTCCATCCCTCTACCACACACTTGCTCATCATAGTAGCACCCTTCTGTCTTCCACCCACTTGCACATCGAGGTGGCAGGTGGGCCTGCCAAATAGAGATGTTTTTAGTGCTATGTTGCTCTGTTGCCAGAGTTTCAGTTAAGGTTGGTGGAGAAGGTCCATTAGCTACTGAGGTTGCTACTAAGCTGGGTCCATCCTGCCACTGCCTGAGAGGCTTGGACAGACTCCGGAACACGTCTCAGGCCCAGGCTGTGTCTGGAGGTAATGAAGACCGAAATAAAAATGTTTCACTCTCCTGTCTACCCAGAGCGTTGGGGTGATATCAGCAGCTTCACATGCCAGCACTGAGCTGGGTAAAGGAATCACTCAAATCAGTGTGGTCCTAGATTTTACTGCAGTGGTGACTTCCAAAGACGCCCTGGGCTTGCTTTGCTGTCCTTTACCAACATGGATGGAGACCTGTTCTATGCTGCTTCCTAAGCGTGTGGGGGGTGCATATAATGGAGCTGGTTCCTTGCCAGCCTGACTAATTCAGGTGCAGAGGATTGGTACTGGGAAAACAGCCTGTGGCTAGCAGTCATGGTGCTTTATCCAGTCCAGTGTGTTGTGGTTATTACTGTTTTTGAAGTCCAAAGTCTGCTTGCCATATCCTTTCCATCTCCCATGCAAAGATTGCCTTACCTACTACATTGCTTGGAATCTGGTAGCTGGTGGTGTGACCAGTTCTTACATCCTTGCCTTCTTTAATGCATTTTTTCTTACTGCTCTAAAGCCCGATCCTGTAATCTTTTACCTGGGTATATTATGTCTCCTGAAGGTACCAGGTAAATGAATAGCTATTGTTGTTTCTATGAGAAGAGTCCTTGGAAAACCTTAGCCACCCAATGTGTCCATTTTCATCTCCATAATTACAGCCTGGGATAAGGTCAGTTTTGATGCTGGGCCAGATCACATGCTCAAGCTGTGGTTGAAGAAAAGTCACTGTAGTTGACAATTCGAACAGAAATGTATGGAATAGAACATTAATTTATGATATAAAACCCACTATGCTGTTACTAGAAAGGTGGAAAAGAAGATTAAAAAAGAAGCCAACAGACAAAAAAAAAACCCAAAACAAAACAGATGTTCACTATAAAAGGAGTATTTTTTTATATTTTTATTTGACACAGACATTCTGTGTGTATCTTTCCAAATCTGCATTTAAGACTTATATTCACATTGACTTTGGACCCTGTGCTAAGACTTGAGAAATCTGATTTCTAAAGTATTTTTTGAGAAAAGACAATCAATGGCTGATTCCATTTCTCCCAGTATATTTAAAATCAATCTCTTTAAAATGATTGTGATATTTTTCTCTTTACTCCTCCAGTTAGGCCAACTCTAACATATACCACTTATTTGTGTCTAAAAACTCATACCTCGTTCCACAGCATGCTCAGCAAGCCAGATGAGATGATGACAAATGTCTGTTTGAGTGGGAATTGATCCAGTGTGTTCACAGAATTATTTCCAAGCCTCTTTAGAGCTAACTCGAGCCCAGGTGTAAAACACAGGAGCTGAACTGTAGGACCCTTTATCACACAACTCAGGAAGGAGGTTCTCTTCCTTGCTTTATTTTTGGGGAATGACAGATGCTTCTGCCAAAGCCAGAATTATCAACAATGGGGGAAAATGAGATTTACTGTGGCTGGTGGATGAAGCATCTCCAGATGAGGTGGGGAATGTCGATATCATTGACCTCCAGGGAAACATGTGGTTTATACACAGAATTGCTCTGAGCTTCTCAGCTAGTGACAAACAAGGAGAAGGGTGTTTTCCCATGACTAGAATGTAAATTGCTACCACTGGCTGTTATTTAGAATGTACTGTGCAATTCTCAGCCCATATAGGAAGAGCAACTAGAATACACATCCCCAAAATCTGAATCTGAAACTCTAACCCTGAGGCTTTTACTGCATCCCCAAAGTTTTGTATCACTACTAGATCTTTCAGTATTATTTTCTTACTTTTTATAAAAAATGTAAGAAATTTTAGTTGTGTGTATAAACGTATATCTCTGTGTGAGTACATGCATGCAGATGAAGGTGCCCACAGAGGCTAGATGAGGGTGTTGGATACCTTGGAGCTGTCATTATATACAGTTGTGAGCTATCTGATATGGGTTGCTGGTACCGGAATTCATGTCATTACTAGGGCAGCAAGCATTCTTAAACAGTAAGCAATCTTTCCATTTCTTACTTTTTGTTCTTTGTGTGTATTTTGGTGTGCCTATATGCATTTATCTGTACCACCTGAGTGCAGTACCAGTGGTGGCCAGAAGAGGACACTGGAGCTTCTGGAACTGGACTTATTGGCAGTTGCCTGACATGCATTTTGGGAACTGAACCCAGATCCTCTGCAAGATCAGCAAGTGCTCTTAATTTGAAGTGATCTGTCGCCTTTGCTTTCAATGTATATAGGAATAGTCCTCATGGTGACTAGGCTACATTTTGCCATTCACGCTGAACATGGTTATGAAGCTTCCATTAGTAACAGCAGCATTCCATGTTTCTTACATGATGCACACACTTGTTTCTGTTACCCCAGCCAAGGGAATATTTTCATTTCAGCATGAGGCAGAGGAAAATGAAATCTACTAGAGAGAGGTGTCTTCTTTATAAGCCCCAAGTGAACATGGCAAAGTCAAGAACTAACATGTGTCTCTGTACCCTAAGACAGACTTTTTTAATTTGTGTGCTTACTCTATGACTGTCTTCCTTTGCTACTAAAGCTGAATTTTAACTCTGAAGACATAGGTTTCTCTTCCTTCTGTTTCTTTTATTTCCTTTGTAGAAATAAATCATTAGCTAATACTTAATAAGCATTTGCTATGTGGTTGAGTGTGATGCCCACATTTACTTCTGGCCATAGCTCTTTGCATTAGAGTTTCTTCTTGTTCGCATTTCCATGGAATGACAACTGAGCCTTAAAAGCAGGAAACATTTGTTTAGAATCACATGTTGTGTGTCTGAGCTCTTAAACACGTTAGGTTACTCCTCTGATAGAGAGAGGCTGATTTTTTTATGTCTTTTTTTTAACTTCTTAAAAAATATGGATGCAGCAAGAATACCCATAGGGCAGAGTTATTCTCTATTTCCAAATTTCTGTTCCTACTTTTCTTTATTTGGAGCATGAAAACAGATGCATCTATTGTATCAGTGACTTCTCACATTGATGTAAAAGATTGAAAAAAAATGTAACCTAAGGGAAGAAAGGCTTCTTTTGTCTCATGATTTGAAAATTGAGTCCATCATGGTGGGGAAAGCATATTGACAGGAGTGTGAGGTGGCTAGCACATAATTTCCACATTCAGGAAACAAAGAGGGTTGACTGCTGGCTTTCTCCTTTTAGTTCAGCACATTGGACTCCAGCCAATGGGGTGACACCCATACTGGCAGTCTGTCTCCTGACCCCATTAAGCATTGCTGGAAACACCATAGGCATGCCCAGAGGGTTGTCCTCTTGATGACACCAAGTCCTTTCACGTGAATAGTGAAGACCAAACATCACATCTCCTCATCAGCTTTACTTTCAAATTAAAGCAAAATGTAGGAAGATATTCTTAATCCTATGTGGCCCTCTCACTTTTCAGTCCCCCTGGTGAAGCTAAACATACCAGGTTATACCCTGCACCTGAATGCTCAAGATTCCACAACAGAGTATCCTAAGGGTTGGAGGGATATCTGCTATCTTTTTAGAAATATGGTTCCACAAGTTTGGTAAACATTAAATTTTTATCATAGAAGTTCTCCCACTCATTGTTATGACGACAAGAATTCTGACTCCCCAAGAGAGCTTTTGATATGAAGCTTAATCAAGCTTACTGGATTCCAAACCCCTTCTTGGGAGAAGTTAGTGGGATTTCTCTATGAGACAGTTGAGAAACTATCAGAAGGGTTTTTGGCAGTATAATGGCATGATCTAATTTCCATTTTAAAAGAATCCCTCTGGCTTTTGAGCTTTCAGCTATGAAAAAGCAACAGGAACCAAATTTATGCCCTTGTTTTGAGCCATATACCAGGGCCAAGTATTGGAAGAAATTCTGTACCCTGCAAAATAATCTCATAAAATGACATGGAGTAAAGATGGGGCAAAGTCAAGCTGTGATTTTCTTATCTGTGAGTCTATGTCCAAGAACTACTAAATGAAGTTTTTTTGATACAGGAATATAATAGCAGATGGACATTTTGATATGTGGACAAGAGTAATGAGCACAAGTAATGGTAAAGATGCACAAAGGGAAAAATTGCCCATTTTCTCTCTTTACTAGAAGTAACTATTTTAAAAAAAGCACATGATGTTTATAGCTATGAAAATGCAGATGCTTATCTACCATAGAAGTTGAGAAAGCTAATGGAGTGTATCTTAGGGTTCTTAGCTCATGCCTGAAGAACTATAAGCTTACATGTAAATATGCACTATAAATTGGTTCAATGACTGGGTCAAGATACAAAACACAATAGAAAACAAACCAAGAAACAGATAACATGGAATCATTAATTACTAAATTCAGGGTTTTTTTAGGAAAATTTTATTCTATGTGTATAAGTGTCTTGCCTGCATGCATGTCTGGGAAGCATGTATGTGTGTCTTGTGTTTGCAGAGGCCAGAAGAGGGTTTTGGATCCTCTGTAACTGGAGTTATAGATGGTTGTGAGCCACCATGGGCAAGAAGAGCAATGAAATGCGAATGAAGCTGAGGTTAAGTCAGATATGTGAGATGATGTCATTGTCCAGGTTAGATTTGTGACACTAGAGCAACATATCAGTTTCACACTCTACCTTGTGAAAATGATATATGGGCCACACAGTGCATCATATAATTTACCACACAAGTTGATACACTTGGACCCACGGACAGCTGAGGGATATAGGGGAAGAGAAGCATCAGAGTGCTGAGAAATTGAAGTGGATATAAAAATCTGCTTGGATACACAAGGACTGAAAGGCTTGTGGGACATGAAGGATAGATGGCTGAAACACCAAATGGATAAACACAGATAGCACTGAGAACTGATTTCTATTTCTTCTCCAGGAAGCAGATGAAGATATAGAGATGGATGAAGCTACACCAAAAAGGTTTGCATAACAAGACAAGGGACAGACAAGCAATGCACTTAAGATTGATGCTTAATTGATCCTCCTAATTTCTTTGGTTTTCAGTGACTGAGAGTAGGTAGGGAATCTTCTGTTACATACAAAGAAGTCAACACCAGGTCATGGAATCTCTCCTGGGGAAATTCATTGTAATACCCATATACGAGATTGGAGTAACAGAACTGTAGTAAGTAAAGACCAGGAATAGAACTGGAAGCCACTTCTGAGACCTTCTATTCTGACCCTGCAGGTTCAATAATGTATTGAGTCAGAGTCCAGCTCTCTCATTTGTTTTCTGTTTTTGTCTAGCCTGGGTTCAGCACAGCCTCATCTGTCTTTGCAGTTCAGGAAGGATTTATTCTCAGGCATTTTGTATGTAACACGATTTTCCTGTTCACTCACTGTAAAAGCAGGGGAAAGAGTGCAAACACGCAATAATTCATCTTTATTCCTCAGACCACCAGACTGCTTTTGCTGACTTAGCGTAGGAAAAGCAAGTCTCAGTCTAAGTGCAGATTTCATGACTGACTTTGTTGGCAGCTTCAAACACCCAGCTGCCTGTCTGTATCCCGACATTTACCACGGCAGTCATAGACCCTGGTTCTTATGATGGGAATATCCTAAGCTCAAGTTGTAATTAGCAAGGACATTGGTCCTGAATCTGAGTTTCCTAAGCAACAGATAAATAACCAATTAAATGCTACTGGCAGCATGTCTTGTCCTCCAGCCACATCATGGTGCTTGTTACAGAGGCTCTGGGCTCTACATGTCCATCTGCTAAAATGGCAAAGTGCCCTCTTGCTTTATGTTTGGAATATTGCCCATATCCAAGGTTTCCAGGCCATGACAGACACATGCAAATCACTGGAGTATTAGATCTTTTCTATTATGTCACCTCTGGCAGGTACCAAACTTGTAAGACAAGATGTACACCTGTTGAATGTCATCCACCAAACAATGTAACTATTTGGAGTGGAATTAAGGGAAGACAGCTGCCATGAAGACAGCTTTCACCATATGTTAAACTTGCAGTGTCAAAATTTTTGTGAGAGAAGAGGTTTTTGCCAGAGGGCATAAGGGAAGTTCAGGACTGCAAGGTGAGCCAACTGATTAAGAAACCTCAGGCATATGGACAGCAACAAAGCAGGTGTCACTGCAGACCTCTCCCAGATGAGCAATGTGAAGGAAGCAGAAGCCAATAAGGTCAAGAGAAAGCACTGCAATATGACTTTGCTAGACATTATCATACAAGAGGAGAGTTGATTCTTGTACCTGAAACTTATAAGCGGTCATTTCTGACAGCCTTGGAACTAGCCACTTGGCGCTCAGACAAGCATACTTATGTTCACAGCTTGTCTGTCTCCTTATTTTCCTGTAAGCTATAGGGATGACCTAAGTTGCATTCAAGGATGAAGCCTCCATGAACACTCTCTACTCAAATAGATCAAGAATAGGATGGGAAAGAAATCAATTGATTTTAAAATGAAAATGTTAGTAGTTCTGCAATATGTTTGATGACATCAAATCCCTTAAATATTTCCAGGAACACCAGGAACACACACACACACACACACACACACACACACACACTGCAAACAAGCATGCAGCTTTGCCACACATATGACTCTGTGAGATATCGTCACCCCTAACAGCATATAATAATTGACATATAGCTAGCATTACTAATTCTGATAATCTCATATCACATTGTAAGGTTATTTAATATTTTTACCCTTAGGAACATATGCTATGTCTAAACAGACCCATGAGGCTTGCAAAGAATGGAGTGTCAGTCAGGTAGAGAATGAGGTCCCTTTTCATTCCTACTCTAGTAAAGGTAAAATATTTTGCAGGGTTCTGAGTGAGAGGAGACTTGCAGATTGTGTTTATGTGGCTGTTCATAGACAGCTGGAATCCTAGTGGCAGGACTGTTTCTCTCTTGATCCCAGTTACAGAGCTGGTGTCTTTCAGAGAAGGTAGACACCAAATCTACCAATAAAATGGATGAGGCAAGACTAAGACCTACCATTCTCTCAACATAGGAATTTATTTCCAGGAAAATTAACGGTCTTCAGGCACACGGTTTTCCCCAAGGGAGAAAGTTTAATATTCTTGCACACTTAATACACACACACACACACACACACACACACACACACACACACACAGAGAGAGAGAGAGAGAGAGAGAGAGAGAGAGAGAGAGAGAGGCAGAGACAGAGGCAGAGACAGAGACAGAGACAGAGAGAGTTCGAAAAATAAAAACATCAATTAAACAAGCAAAAGTTTAGTCTTGGGAGAGCTCAGACATTCATTCAGGACATGGATACATTCTAGAACCACCTAGGCCTGTCACTCACTTTTTGAAGACTTGGGGACTTTTTATTTGTTTTTTGAAACTAAGGTTGAAGCAAAAGCAAAGTAATGATGGATGCCAGAGAGATGGTGTTCTAGGAGACCAGTGACATTTGTTATATGGACTCTTCAGTATTGCATTAGTGTTCTCATTTGTTTTAGTTTCTGTTAGTGGATTTGAAATGGTATCATTCCCAGTCATGTTTTTCTATTGAAAAATTATTATTTCTTCTCTCTGGAAGTGATGTCACTCAGCATATCCCAAGTCTTCTGAGGACCATCCCCCATTACCAACTATACACATTTTCTTAATGATTAATGAAACTACTTTAATGAGATAGCTTTATTTACTAATGAGTAAGTCTTTTAATTGGGCTGAGATGAATGCGCCTTTCCAGGTTTCTTTTATCTACTCACAAGGCATTGTAACATCCCTGTAATTAATAATTACCAGGAGCCAAAGGACCTCATTTACACTCACTAGAAATATGTCCTTGGAAACAAGACTAGATTGTAAGTGATGCTTCCTCATCTGGGAAGAATGTGTTGCTGAGCTGAGATGAGGCTGACTGGAGAAGATGGATGGAGAGGTCATTCTTTCCTCTTCTCAGGAGTTATGAGCAAGCCCCATTCATTTCATTTCTGTGCCTTGCTACCTCCTTTCTACATCTAAATTAGACAATTGTTGTCTTTTTGCTTTTGCACATATATTATGTGCATGTGTGCATGCTATAACATACATGGGTGCGTCTGTGTGTGAAGATGATTGTGTACACATTTGCACATGCATGTTGAGCCATCTCCCCAGCCCTTAAACATTGCCTGATAATTCATTAGAGTGAGTTCAGTACCCAGTGCTGTTATAAAACTTCAAATGCTCAGAACAACTCAGAGTATATAATTTGTCCATTCATTAATTATCCACCATGATGGGCAAGCCACTGCATCTAATTTGCAAATAATATGCTAATGGTTAGATGAGCAAGCTAGCAGGAATACTCTAGACAGAATGCAGATCTCTCTCTTTCCTTTTAAAATTTGTTACTTATATCATTCTTGTATCTATTGAATAGAATTTAACTTCTGTAAATGCTACTGTGTTCATGACGATGAAAAATCTATCAGTGATGATGGATGTGGGAAAAATGTAGAGCACAGATGAATGACTCACGGTCGGCTAAGAAATGTAATGAGTTTACTAGTTCGGCTGGATGGAGTGACTCAGGAACAAATACAGGCTCACATATTGAATGAAAAAGGTTTGAACCTTATGAAATGAAGAGGAAGCAGCTCCACATCCATCTTCAAGTACTGCTTTAAAATACTTTTATGAATTCTTTGAGAATTTCATACACTTTATTTTGGTTGTATTCACCCCAAAAGCTCCCTTCAACTCCCAGGTCTACCCTACTTCCTCACTCTCCCAACCTCATGTCCACTTATTAAAGTATCTAATAACTCCATGGTGCTGATCATATATTTCCAGGTGTGGGGACATCCTCTGGAGGGTGGTGATCTCCTAGGAGCCACGTATTAAAATAAAATAGAATCTACCTCTCTAGAAGCCATTAATTGCTCCTCAGTTGGAGGTGGGAGCCCAGGACCCTTTCCTACTCCATGATGGGATGTTGACTGGCTTTATCTAATATTGGTCTTGTGCAGGCACCCATAGCTGCTGTGGGTTGCAGAGTACAGTATCATGTCACACCCAGAAGATGCTGGGGTTTTCTTCCTAATGTATATTAGCTGAATCCTAAAGCTTCCTCTCTCAGGGTGCCTTAAAGAAAACTAGGAGCAGCATTCAGTGGCAGAGTTCTTTCCTTGTGGGTTCCAGGCCCCTGTACTTTGTTCCCACCACCAAAGAATTAGAAATTAAAACACAGCCAGAGAAACCCACCTTGACATACAGAAAGAACATATAAGAGATCAGAATGACCACTCTGAAGACCAGGGGCCAGTTGGTTTTCTGTGTTTTTCAAGTAAATTTAACTATGATCTTCATAAAAATGAAATTTAATAGCTAATGGCATAACTCCAGGCTGGATGGGAACAGTTGTAACAATAGTCAAGCTATAGTACAGTGTTCTGGAGGTGGAGAGTGCCTTCTAATCTGGTTACCTTGTAAAAACATTCAATATCAGAGTCCAGAAAGGCCACAGGAAACAGATTTTTCAGTGGAGGTCAGAGGTGTACAGATGGGAAAGACCCCGAAGTGTGTGGTTTACAGCTGGTCAGCTTTGGTACACAAATGCCCAGCAGATACCCTATGCTGAGCCAACATGGAATTCTGAGTATTCACAGAAATTACTTTGAAAGAAACAGAATACATAGGCAAAGAGGCATGCACTATTACTTTGGTTTGTAACAAAGAATGTGTAGAACTGAAGGTTTTTTGGCTTTACAACACAATTAGAGAGTTGAGTACTTCTCCAGGTTAGTGCAGCAGACATGGAAATTGCACATTCACAGAAAGATGAGAGATGTGTGTTATATGAAGGAAGAAAGGCAGTTAAACACTCTTGGAAATGTCAGAGTGTGCAAAGCAGATTGAGAAAACAGTGGGACACACCGAGATAAATGTATCCATCCAGTGAGGAATGCAAATTCTAAAATTCTAATATGCCCCCAAATGGGAAAGAGTGCTATGAATATTTAGTGTTCAGGGAGAGTTGAGTATGTAGGCATTAGGATGATGGAGGTGCTGGCCTCTCCTTGAGGCCCTCTGCTGCTCCAAAAAGCCCTAGAAATGCTGGTCATCAGAAAGCTGATCCAACTGGAGTGACAAGAATTAAACAGCTCCTGCACAGCAAAGGGAACTGTTGTCAAAGTGAACAGCCAACTATACCTCAGACTAGGGACCGATACTGAAAATACATTTTAAAAAGGCAAAAATGGAGAAGCACTAACCAAACAACTTTCCTGTGCTGCAAACGGGCAGGCAGTAAACACACAATTCTCAAAACAAGAAATATAGGTGGCCAGGAAATATTTATAAAAGTGTTCCATGCCAGGGAAACACAAACTAAGCTACTCTGTGATTTCATCTCACCCAAGAATGGCCAAGGCCAATAAAACAATGGGCAACAAATACTGGTGATGTTGAACAAAAGGAACTGTTAACACTGCTGATGGGAGTGTACACTGGTGCACCCACTGTAAAAATCTGTGTGAAGGTTCTCAATAAACATAGACCTACCCATTGCCTCTTCCCAGTGACATCACTCCAGGGAATATACTCAAAGGACTCTCAATCTTACTGTAGAGATACCTGCTCTTCCACATGCATTGCTGCACTAGTCACAACAGCTGAAAACTGGAAACAGTTTATACGTCCATCAACAGATGGATGGACAAGAAGCATGTGCTGCAGATCCACAGAGCTTTAGGAAGCTATAAAGAAAAAATGACAATGGAGATATTTGCAGGAGAGTGGATGGAAAACATTCTGTCAGGTGAAGTAAGTTAGACACATGTTTTCTTTCATATGTGGATCCTAGATTTCAACACCCCCTCACCCCCCACACACACGTTTGTACTCTCTGCCTGTGTGCAGAAGGGATTGCTTAGGGGGAGGGGACCATCAGGAAGTTACAGGAGGGAAGAAGAAGGAGGATGAAGTATGTAGGAGAATTGCCATAATAAATCCCACAACTTTGTATATTAACTTAAAAGATGAATTAAAACATCAGGAGAGCTGTTACTTCTCTTCAGAGGACCCGAGTTCAGATCCTAGAGCCTACAGCAGGTAGCACATAATTACCTGTAATCCTAGCTCCAGGAGATCCAACACCCTCCTCTGGTCTCTTAAGATCCCTGCACATACACGGTGCATGTAAACTCACAGAAGCGTGCACACACACACACACATATAATTAATAAATCTTTAAAAAGTTATACAAAAAATACTATGTGTGGAACAGAGTATCAATTGATGCTCTCTCTGGCTGCTGGCATGCTGTGGGACCACCCTCCACCCTGTGTGATACCTGGGAATTTGATTAACAGGAAGTAATGAAGACATGACATGAGGGATAAAAGAACATTAACTGGAGAGCGCATATGACTCCCCAGAGACTAAAGTCTGTAAGAATATATGACCAGACCTAAAGCCTATGGATATTTAGACACACACTGAAGAGAAGATGCAGAACAAACAACTCATTGAAAGACTACAACATTACATTATCCTTCCTATAATATCAGAAGGAAAACTGACCACGACTTTCCCTTTAATATGAGGTAGGGGGTTTGGAGTAGTTCTGTGGATGGTGGGAAAGTTACTCAATACCACTGGGGTACATTTCAGGAATGGATTCTATTGTAGATGCTTAGAATCCATTGGGGAGTCTGTGATTAAGATCTGCTTGCTAGAAGGGTAGGATAGAGAGAGGGAGGCCAGAGCCTATGCAGGAGGATAGAAACATAGACATAGGATATAGGACAGTTATTTCTGATGCAGACAGGTTTGTGATGGCTAATTCTGCCAAATTGACAGGATCTAGAATCACCACAGAAACAAGCCTCTGGGTGTGCCTTTGAAGGATTACCCAGGTTAGTTGAGGTAAGACAACTCATCTTGACTGTGGACAGCACCCACCATCTAACAGCTGGACTCACAAGGAGAAGGTGAACTAAGCTCCAGCATAGATGCAATGTTACTAGCAGCATGCTGTGCCTGCTACCAAATTTCCCCACCCTCACCGCTTTTCTCTTGAACCAAAAATTGAAATAAATATTCCCTCCATTAACTGACTTCGGTCATGAATTTTGCAGAAGCAATGAGGAAAGTAACAGACTCAAGGCGATTTCTTTGTAAACTTTCAATACATGGCTTCTCATCTGGTTACTCTCATCTTTCAAAGCTTATTTGTAGAAGAGGACTGATGATCTCAAATGAATGAATAGAGGCCTGATAGAGCAAATTTGTTACCATAGTCAAATTTTCTTCATTACATATTTCATTTAAAATGTGTAGGACAACGCTAGTATTTTGTAATGCACAGATAGCACAACTAGCAGTCATAGTAAGAAAAACAAACATAATGCCATTGAGTGTAATTATTGTTACTGACTTAAGAGTAGGGCTAACTCGGCAAGAGAAGAGATTGTCATGACAGTAGGTGTTCATTAGTTAGAATGCAAACACTAAAGTGCTAGTCACAACAAAACAGTCTCATCTGGTGTGTTGTGGTTTGAATGTGAATACTCCTGAACACTCATCTGTTAGCACTTTTTACTCTTAGATGGTGGCAATTGTTTTGGGAAGGTGGTGGAACCTTTAGGAAGTGGAGCCTTTCTAGAGGAAGTGGGCCCCTATGGGCGGGTCTTGCAGTTGTATAGCCTAGCCCCATTTCCTATCTGTGCTCTACTTCCTGACTGAAGAGCTGACCCATCTTGTCACAGTTGTGTAAAGTTTTTCCTGTTGTGGCTGACAGCATACCCTCCCTTAACTTGATATTTATTAGGCATTTTAATCACAGCAAAGAGAAAAGTAACTACTATACCATGTAAAAATTATAGTACATTTTAAAAACATTGACACCATTAGCTAAAACCAGTAGTCATGGAAGGAAAAATGAGACTGGTGGTGGTTTATATTAATGGATGTTTCAACATTTAAATTTTTCTGTTGTTAATTGAGTCATAATTCTGTTGTTGTCACTTGTGAATTCTAAAAGCTGAGTAAATTATCTTTTCTAACTCTAAGCTTAATAATTAAAGAATGAAAAAGAACAATGACATTTCTCTCATTCAGTTGTTTGGTGTAGTAGAAGGAGACTTACTGCTTTAAATGCTTAGCACACTGTCCGGGGCAAAGTCAGTGTTGAAGAAGTGTTGCCACATTGTCAGACCATAGCTAATTGAGGCAGTTAATTACACTTAGTTAATCCACTCATTTAAAACTTATAACTCATGAGTACATCCAACAAGGACTTAAGTATTATTTTTTTCATATTATTTTGGATGATACAAATATTGAATTTGGGGCATTTTAGTCTTCACAAAAACTCAGGTTCTTACTGATTTTGAGATACAAGAAAATAAAAACCAAATGCACATAATATCTATGACCATGCAGCTCTGTGAGGAAAATATTTGGCTGTAAGGGCTCCTGCTACTCCTCATATCGTATGACTTAGGAGTTAGCAGGCCGTAGACAGAGCAGCGAGGCAATATTGGCAGAACTAAAACCAGGTGCCTGGGATGCTGACGTATTTCAGCTGGGGTGGGAGCCCCTTTAACAGTCTTTAAAACTTCTGTGAATGAAACTGTCAGGATAATTTAAGATCTCTATAATACTCTTTAAAATTCTGCTTAAGCAAAGTGTTATCACTATCGGGAGAGAAGAGAGGAAATGGACTTAATCAATAAATAGGAACAAAGGATAATGAATCAGAGTCGGTGCCCTCCATGGGCTTCAGGAGCAGAAATTATAAAGCTCTAGGCAGCTGTCACACTGAAAGGGGTGGGCATAGATTTACATGTAGGGGGCTTTGTAAAAAAATCCATCAGACTAAGTAATTAAAGCTACAAATTTTAATTGGAATTAATTGGATTGGGTTGTTGAATAAAAGGAGTTAGGTAAGAAATAACTTGGCTCTTTCCCCTCCTATCAAATACAGAAATGAATGAGGAAGTCCTGGCAGTTCATCATGTCAGGCCTTCCAGCTCCTTCCCTGAATCCATAATGTCAGGGCCCAGGGGTTTTAAGATCAACCATCTAACACTGTCATTTGATAGATGAAGACACTAAGAATGGGAGCCACTATGTGCCATGACCAAGGTCACCTGATGGGCCAATGCAGAGTTAGTTACTACCATTATATTGTATCAAATATGAACATTTTTGAGCACATACTATTGTTGCTGAGGGGTCCTATTGTCCAGGAATGAGCTAGAGAGCTGTTTGTGTCAAGGTCATCTGGAAATAGGTAACTGGGCAAAACCATCCTGAGCAAAGGAGCCATGATTGAAATCGCAGCTCAGTGTTACTCACAGCTGAAGTGAACAAGAAACATTAAGAAGACATGACCAGTGAAGCAAAGCTAATGGGAGGGCTGTTTCCCTGTGTCCCTGGCTGCCCTCAGATTCTCTCTGCTTCCCATAAGGGCATTTTGAGCTCCATTGCATAATGACTGTTTAGTAAAGTAATTACCCTCTCTGTTTTGGTATAAAAGAAAAATAATTATTTTGATAAAGACACTAATGAGATTTAGTAGAGTGGCAAAAGGTCTGTTTCATAAATATCAGTGGAACTGTTAGATAGCCAATAAAAAGGAAACTTTGAAGCTTGCCAGTCAATATCCAAAAATTAATTTAAGGAAATCTCAGATCTAATTGTGGGGGCAGGAGGGAAGCATTAAGTATTTTGAAAAGTAACTCACATCATTGCACATGAAAGCAACATTTTAAGTAGTCTCCAGTCTTTGATTATGTCATTAAAAGTAATCAAAGCCTCTAATTACTCTTTTTTCTTTTTTCATTTTTTATTTGAATTAGAAACAAGATTGCTTTACATGTCAATCCCAGTTCCCTCTCCCTACCCTCATCCCTTACTACCCCCCACCCCAACTAAAACCCTACCTATCACATACCCTTTCTGCTCCCCAGGGAGGGTGAGGCCTTCCATAGGGGGTCTTTAGAGTCTATCATATCCTTTGGGATAGGGCCCAGGCCCACCCCTGTGTATCTTGGCTCAGGGAGTATCCCTCTGTGTGGATGGGCTCCCAAAGTCCACACCTATGCTAGGGATAAGTACTGATCTACTATAGGATGTCCTGTAGATTTCTGAGGTCTCCTCACTGACATCCATGTTCCTGGGGTCTGGATCAGTCCAGTGCTGTTTTCCCACCTATCAGTCTGGGGACCAAGAGCTCCCCATTGTTCAGGTCAGCTGTTTCTGTGGGTTTCACAGCCTGGTCTGGACCCCTTTGCTCATCACTCATCCTTCTCTACAACTGGATTCCAGTTCAGTTCAGTGTTTAGCTGTGGGTGTCTGCTTCTACTTCCACCAGCTGCTGGATGAAGGCTCTCGGATGGCATATAAGTCAGTCATAAATCTCATTATCAGAAGAGGCTATTTAAGGTAGCCTCTCCTCTGTTGCTAAGATTGTTAGTTCGTAATTACTCTTAATATATTTTTATGCAATTGATTTCTTGGTTGTACCTATTTGCAATACTGGGTCATTGATAGTTTTCTGAAAAATAGTGTAGTTTTTTAACATTATTATTTTAATTTATTATTTATTGTTTAATTTATTATTTATTATTTATTATTTAATTTATTATCTACAACTAGGTAGATAGTTGTTCTTATAGTTTCACAAATCTTTAAGTTCATAGGTTTGATATTGATGAGACTATTTGAGAACTTCTCCAAGAGGTCCACATGAACCCTATAGAATTCTGTCCAAAGAACAGGGGTAAGAAAGGGCAGACATGGACTCAAATCTCAGTTTTGACATTGTCATATGTGAGTTATTTATATTCTTTGAATTTCAGTTTTATCAAGAGCCAAACAGGGATCATCTAGTTTCCATTTTGGGGGCTTTGTCTTAAAAAAAAAAAAACAGCATAAAACCGTGCATCTCAGATTGCTAATGAAGTGTGTGAAAGCACTACATGGATATCAGTGTTAGTGACTTGTAGCCAAACTGACAATATCCATTTATACTGTGAACTTGTTTAATCCACAGAGTATCTATGAAAGATGCTGTGATAAAACTGAAGAAAAGTATATGCTGTTAGCAGTACTCCTAAAATTTGAAGTGTTTTGTAGAATCTCTTTGGTCATTTGAACACGAGAACCCATAGAGTGATGCCATTATAACCTCAAAAATAATTTTTGTATTTATGCAATTGCTTTGTGGTTCCCTTTCTCTGAGACCTACTGGACACAGCTGCAAACTGACTAGGTGGCTATACATCTTTTATAAAGAGGAAGTGAGTTGCAGAGCTGAAGACATACAGTAAGTCAACAGTAGAGACTGAACTTTGACTTGTGCCAAACACTTTCTCATTCTTTTTTTTATTTAGAGAATACTTTATTAGTTTTTGTAATCAAACCCATGTAGATAACGCCTTACATATTTAATACAGTACAAATGGAAAAAAATTAAGTTCAACATTTCTAGACCAATATGGCTGTTAATTTTTGACAATGCCAACTCAACACAGTAAACTGGGATACATTTTTCCAAAGTTGACAGCACAGCTAAAGTTTCCAAAAATTGAAATTATATATATATTATTTATTTATTTATATTTATATAAAAAGATCAATAATGGCAGTATGTTATGCATCAATAGCAGCAACAGCTTTTCCAGGTTCTGCAGTCATTTGAACAAAATTGTAGAGACATCCAGCACACTCCATTTAAAAAAAAAAAAAGAAAAAAGTAAAAAACAAAATCCCAGAAAACTGCACAGTTCTATTACTCTTGTAGTACCTGGCACCATTTTTTTAATTAGCTACTCAATCATCATCAGGAAGGAAACCATTCTGAGCAACATCATTAAAAACAGCTCTGATAAAGCACGGTCACTACTATGTATCATAAAGCAGATCCATGTATGAGTGAGTGCATATCATGTTTGTCTTCTCGTGATTGGGTTACCTCGCTCAGTATGGTTTCTTCAAGTTCCATCCATTTTCCTGCAAATTTCAAGATTCCATTGTTTTTATCTGCTGAGTAGTACTCCATTGTGTAAATGTACCACATTTTCTCTATCCATTCTTCAGTTGAGGGGCATCTAGGCTGCTTCCAGTTTCTGACTATTACAAATAATGCTGCTATGAACATGGTTGAACACATGTCCTTGTTATATGAATGTGCTTCTTTTGGTATAGGCCTAGGAATGGAATTGCTGGATGTTGTGGTAGACTCATTCCCATTTTCTTGAGGAGACAAAATACTGATTTCCAAAGTGGCTGTACAAGTTGGCACTCCCATCAGCAGTGGAGGAGTGTTCCTCTTTCTCCGCATCCTCTCCAGCATAAACTGTCATTGGTATTTTTGATTTTAGCCATTCTGACAGGAGTAAGATGGTATCTCAGAGTTGTTTTGATTTGCATTTCCCTGATGGCTAAGGATGTTGAACACTTTCTTATGTGTCTTTTCAGCCATTTTAGATTCCTCTATTGAGAATTGTCTATTTAGTTCTGTACCCCATTTTTTAAATGGATTGTTTGGTGTTTTGGAGAATAGCTTCTTGTGTTCTTTGTATATTTTGGAGATCAGCCCTCTGTCAGATGTGGGGTTGGTTGTAGGAAGCCGGTTCCTGCATTATAATGTTGCCTGAAGACACCAAGGTGTGAATTACTTCACAGGCGCTGGGTAATCTCCATTCCTTTGATCTCTGCCTATCCCGTGGCTCATTTTTGCCTGAGGAGCTGAAGCCATTCATAGGGTAATACGTCCCAGGTGGCTGGTCAGCCTTTTATAAGGGATGGTTTTCTTGGTTCAATGTCTCTGCTCAGTCTCTGCTCAGTCTCCACTCTGGTAAAATGCATTAAAGCTTGTCTGCAGAAGGATCCGAGTGTCCTGCGTGTATTTCTTGCTGGCGAGGAATACAGAGCGGGCGCGGGACATATGGTGCCGAAACCCGGGAAGCTTAACATCTCCAGCACCGCGGAGACCCCTTTGCTACAAGGCGGATTCAGAACTGCAGGATGGTAAATTCGGAGAGGTATGATTTTTCTGGACTTTGGCTTGGGACAATCTTAAAGAAGTCCAAAATTACATATCAGAAACCGAATGTAATGAGAGAAATTCGGAGAGGTATGATTTTTCTGGACTTTGGCTTGGGAATGTTGCTATTGTGGGAGGTTAATATAGAGGCTTCTATGCTTTTACTAGGAGCTATTTCGACTTTTCTCACTGTTGCAGCAATCTTAAAGAAGTCCAGAATTACATATCAGAAACCGAATGTAGTGAGAGATGGGGTGCGCCTAACAATAAAATATAAGAAAAAAGGACCTCCCGGAATGTCTAGTGACATGGGAGTGTGTGTAAGAAGAGAAACTACAACGTATAAGAAAAAAGGACCTCCCGGGATGTCTACTGACAAGGGAGTGTATAAAGCTTTAAATCTTGATAGCTCTGATGACTCTAAAAGCTCAAGAGATAAAGTTTTAAAAGGAACAGCTCAGCTGGATGAGGGAGAGACAGAGAAGGAGGGAGAAAGAATGGGGAATGGCTGGTCACACCCCGGTAAATTTAGGAGAGATGAGGAACCTAGCCTCTGCCCTGCAACGAAACTGGAAGCCTTGGAGCTGAGCAGCTCAGACTCTGAGATTTTAGACTCTAACAAGGAAACAGAGCTAGAGAAAGAAGCAGCTCGATACCACCCCGATAGATATCGGCTGCCAAAAATGCCAGCGGGTGTACTTCTATCAGCACATCCACTATTTGGTACCGACTCCTTCTTACCATCAGAGGAGCGGAGAAAATTACAGATGGCTTTCCCAGTCTTTGATAGGGGAAAAGGCCATGCCTGCTATTCAACACTTCTTAAAGGTCTGGAATGCCTGGGGCTTTAAAGCCTCATTTACATTAACGCTGGGGGCCATACCGAGGCCAAGCGTCTCACCTCAAAAACTAAAAGGCCAAAAGGAAATAGTAAAATAAAAAGATATCTTAACTGATTTTTGGAAAGGCCCGGATCCTATTCTCATAAGATCCAGGGGAGCGATATTGTGTTTTCTCACAGGATGAAGAAAATCCTCTGTGGATCCCAGAAAGACTCAACCTGAAGAGCCTCCCCAGACCTTCAAAAGTCGGAACTCCACCCTCCCCCCGGGAGTTGAGAGCCGCTATTGTTATCCAGATTAACTCCTGCCCTTGGCGGAGAAGGGGTGGAGATGATTGTTTGATGCAGCCGTTTACAGATTGCTGTTATTTTTGGCTGGTCTGTGAGAAAAGGGGTGGGGGTAATTGTTTGATGCAGCCGTTTGCGGATTGCTGTTACTTTTGACTGGCATGTAAGCTCCAGGGCTCAAACCAAGAGATCATCCAAGCGCTTATATTTTGGCTAAGCGATAGGCCGCCGGCCAGACAGCTCTTGCACACCCGGAGCCTAGGCTCACTGCACAGGGTAGAGTGTCTGGTTTGTGCAGCCCCAAAGAGGGATGCTGAGCATAGGCATCGCACAGAGTTGCCTATTATACAGGCTTCTCTGGGAGGTACGTTGACCTGCATAAGGGTTACCTGCCCCGAGTCTCCCTTTCCCAGAAAAACGGCAGAGGACAGGTCAAGAGCGCTTCGGGTCAAGCTAACAGCCTGATGGCGACTCTCGTACACAGTCTTAATGTTTGATTTTGGGAAGGTCAACCTCTACCTCTATCCCTCAACATATGGGTGACCTATTTGCTTGTAATAATATAAAGCCTTATCATTAATTAATAAAAAAAGGGGGATATGTAGGAAGCCGGTTCCTGCATTATAATGTTGCCTGAAGACACCAAGGTGTGAATTACTTCACAGGCGCTGGGTAATCTCCATTCCTTTGATCTCTGCCTATCCCGTGGCTCATTTTTGCCTGAGGAGCTGAAGCCATTCATAGGGTAATACGTCCCAGGCGGCTGGTCAGCCTTTTATAAGGGATGGTTTTCTTGGTTCAATGTCTCTGCTCAGTCTCTGCTCAGTCTCCACTCTGGTAAAATGCATTAAAGCTTGTCTGCAGAAGGATCCGAGTGTCCTGCGTGTATTTCTTGCTGGCGAGGAATACAGAGCGGGCGCGGGACAGTTGGTGAATATTTTTCCCAGTCTGTGGGCTGTTATTTTGTCTTGCTGACTATGTCCTTTGCCTTACAGAAGCTTCTCAGTTTCAGGAGGTCCCTTTTATTAATTGTTGATCTCAGTGTCTGTGCTACTGGTGTTATGTTCAGTCTCCTTTACTGATTAATTCAAGGGTATTTCCCACTTTATCTTCTAGTAGGTTCAGTGTGGCTGGGTTTATGTTGAGGTCTTTGATCCGTTTTGACTTAAGTTTTGTACAGGGCAAAAGGTGTGGGTCTAGCTGTAGTCTTCTACATGTTTGCATCCAGTTATGCCAGCAAATTTGTTGAAGACATTCTCTTTGTTCTAGCGTATATATTTGGATTGTTTGTCAAAAATCAGGTTTTTGTAGGTGTGTGGGTTAACATCAGAGTTTTCAACTCTATTCCATTGGTCTACCTGTCTATTTTTGTGCCAATACCAAGCTGTTTTCAGGACTATAGCTCTGTAATAAGAGTTTAAAGTAAGGGATGGTGATGCCTCCAGAAGTTCCTCTATTGTACATGGTTGTTTTGGCTATCCTGGGTCTTTTGTTTCTCCATATAAAGTTGAGAATTATTCTTTCAAGGTCAGTGAAGAATTGTGTTACGATTTTGATGGGGATTGCATTGAATCTGTAGATTACTTTTGGCAAGATTGCCATTTTTACTATGTTGATCCTGCCTATCCAAGAGCATGGGAGATCTTTCCATTTTCTGGTATCTTCTTTAATTTCTTTCTTTAGAGACTCAAAATTCTTACAGTACAGGTCTTTCACTTTTTTGGTTAGTGTGACTCCAAGGTATTTTATGTTGCTTGTGGCAATTGTAAAGGGTGATGCTTCTCTGATTTCTTTCTCCACCAATGTGTCATCCGTTTATAGTAGCGCTACAGATTTTTTTGAGTTAATCTTGTATCCTGCCACTTTACTGAAGGTGTTTATCAGCTGTAGGAGTTTCCTGGTTGAGTTTTTCGGGTCACTTATGTAGACTATCATATCATTTGCAAATAGTGAGAGTTTGACTTCTACCTTTCTGATTTGTATTCTCTTGATCTCCTTTTTGTTGTCTTATTGCTCTAGCTAGAACTTCAAGGACAATATTGAAGAGATATGGAGAGAGTAGACAGCCTTGTCTTGTTCCTGATTTTAGAGGAATTGCATTGAGCTTCTCACCATTTAATTTGATGTTGGCTGTCGGCTTGCTGTATGTTGCTTTTATTATGTTGAGGTATATTCCCATTATCCCTCATTTCTCCAGGACCTTTATCATGAAGGGGTGTTGGATTTTGTCAAAGGCTTTTTCGGCATCTAGTGAGATGATCAAGTGATTTTTTTCCTCAGTCTGTTTATATGGTGGATTACATTGATGGATTTTCATATGTTGAACAATCCTTACATCCTTGGGATGTAGCCTACTTGATCGGTATGGATGATTTCTCTGATGTGTTCTTGGATTCGATTTGCCAATATTTTATTGAGAATTTTTGCATCAATGTTCATGGATATTGGTCTGTAGTTCTCTTTCTTAGTTATATCTTTGTGTGGCTTGGGTATCAAGGTTATTGAAGCCTCATAAAAAGAGTTTGGTAATGACCCTTCTGCTTCTATTGTGTGGAATACTTTGAGGAGAATTGGTATTAGATGTACTTTGAATTTCTGGTAGAATTCTGCAGTGAAGCCATCTGACCCTGGGCTTTTTTTGGTTGGGAGACTTCTAATGCCTGCTTCAATTTCATTAGAGGTTATAGGTCTATTTAAGTTGCTTATCTGTTCTTGATTTAATTTTGGTAAGTGAAATCTGTCCAGAAAATTGTCCAATTCCTTTAGATTTTCAAATTTTGAGGAATATAGGTTTTCAAATTATGACCTGATGATTCTCTGGATTTCCTCTGTGTCTGTTGTTATGTCCCAGTTTTCATTCCTGACTTTATTAATTTGCATGTTCACTCTTTGTTGTTTGGTAAGTTTGGATAAGGGTTTGTCTATGTTGTTGATTTTCTCGAAGAACCAACTTTTTGCTATATTGGTTCTCCTAGTTTCCATTTTATTGATTTCATCCCTCAATTTGATTATTTCCTGCCATCTGCTCCTCCAGGGTGTATTGGCTTCTTTGTTTTCTAAAGCTTTCAGTTGTGCTGTTAATTCTCTTGTGTGATTATTTTCCTGTTCCCTTCATGTGGGCATTTAGCGCTATGAACTTTCATCTTAGCACTGCTTTCAAAGTATCCCATAGGTTTGGATATGTTGTGTCCATATTCTCATTGAATTCTAGGAAGTTAATTTCTTTTTTCATTTCTTCCTGGACCCATGAATTGTGCAATTGGGTGTTACTTAATTTCCATGAGTTTGTAGGTTTTCTGTAGTTCCTGTTGTTGAATTCTAATTTTAAAGCATGGTGGTCTGATAAGACACAGGGGGTTATTTCAATTTTTTTGTACTTGTTGAGGTTTGCTATGTTGCCAAGTATGTGGTCGATTTTAGAGAAAGTTCCATGTGGTGCTGAGAAGAAGGTAAATTGTTTTGTATTTGGGTGGAATGTTCTATAGATATCTGTTAAGTCCAATTGTGCTATAACTTCTATTAGATCTTTTGTTTCTTTGTTAAATTTCTGTATGGTATTCCTGTCCAGTGGTGAGAGTGGGGTGATGAAATCTCCCACTATAAGTGTGTGCGGTTTTATGTGTGATTTGAGTTTTAGTAATGTTTCTTTTACAAACATAGATGCCTTTGTATTTGGGGCATAAATGTTCAGAATTGAGACTTCATCCTGATGGATTTCTCCTGTGATGAGTAGGAAATGACCTTCTTCATCTCTTTTGATTGATTTTAGTTTAAAGTCCTATTTGTTGGATATTAGGATTGCTACTCCTGCTTGTTTCTTGGGTCCATTTGATTGGAAGATCTTTCCCCAACCTTTAATTCTTAGGTACTGTCTGTCTTTGAGGTTCAGGTGAGTTTCATGTATGCAGGAGAAGGAAGGATTCTGTCTTCTTATCCACTCTGCTAATCTGTGTCTTTTTATAGGGGAGTTAAGACATTAATGTTGATGAATATTAATGACTATTGATTATTGTTCATTCTTGTTTGTTTTTGATTTGGTGATGGTGATGAGATTATGTGTGAGATTCTGCCCCTTTTTTCCTTTTGGCTGTTGGTAAATTGGGATTATCTATTGCCTATGTTTTTCTGGTTGTAGTTAACTTCCCTGGGTTGCAGTTTTCCTTCCAGTACTGGATTGGTGGTTATGTATTGTTTGAATCTGGTTTTGTCATGGAATATCTTGTTTTCTCCATCTATAATGATTGAAAGCTTTGCTGGGTATAGTAGTCTGTTCTGGCATCCATGGTCTCTTAGTGTAGGTAGAATATCTATCCAGGACCTTCTGGCTTTCAGAGTTTCCAAGAAAAAGTCAGGTGTGATTCTGATAGGTTTGCCTTTATAGGTTACTTGAACTTTTTCCTTTGCTGCTCTTAATATTTTCTCTTTGTTTTGTATGTTTGGTGTTTTGATTATTATATGGCGAGGTGACCTTTTTATTTTTGGTTCAGTCTATTTGGTGTTCTGTAGGCTTCTTGTATTTTCATTGGTATGTCTTTCTTTAGGTTGGGAAAATCTTTTTTCTATGATTTTGCTGAATATGTTTTCTGTGCCTTTGAGTTGGATTTCTTTGCCTTCTTCTATACCTATTATTCTTAGGTTTGGTCTTTTCACGGTATCCATATCTCCTGGATATTTTGTGATAGGGATTTGTTAGACTTAAGATTTTCTTTGGTTGATGAATCTATTTTTGCTAGTGTGTCTTCAACTCCTGAGAGTCTCTCTTCCATCTCTTGTATTCTGTTGGTTATGCTTACATCTGTAGTTCCTGATCATTTATCCAGCTTTTTTTTTATTTCCAGCATTGCCTCAAATTGTGCTTTCTTTGTTGTCTCTATTTCAGTTTTTAGGTCTTGAACTCGGTCCAGCATGCAAGTCGCTTGCCTCAGGTGACTCTCCTGTAGTTTTATTTGTACATTTTCTTAAAGCTGCCTGCAGCTTTTCAGTTAATCTGCAAATTCCAGCACCCTTAATTGACTCTGGCGATCATATTTTTAGGGGAATTGTTGATAAGTGTGTGCAGAGGTACTTTGAATGCTTGGAGGAGCCATTCTAAAGGAACTATGTTTTCAATAATGATTTTCCTTTGTGTGCCAATGTTTTAATACAAATGTTTTCACTGTTTTTTGTTTGTTTGTTTGTTTTTTGTTTTTTTTTTTGCTCTGGTTTCATTTATGATTCTCATAGTGTACTTTCAGGAGACAGAATACTCCAGACCATTGTCATTATAGTTATTTTTCACATGGTCTCATTGAAGTTAGATGTTAACCATTGTGGCTCATCTTAGTTGCATTCCAGTTTTGTGCAGTCTGAATATACCCAACTCAAAATAAGTGAATCATTGAAAATAATACTCAGAAACTTTTACTGAAGACAAGACATTCCATACAGCAATCACAGAAGTGTACAATTTTGTCTATGTACCTTGACATGCTTAGTGTTGTGTTCACTTAGTTAACCCTCTTTGCCCCATGCTGGCATTTTGTTGGGTTTGTGCTCAATTTTTCATATTTTCATTAAAAACCTCAAATTGATCTTGAGAAAGTCTTTTAGAAGACTTTCATGGCTATTGGTGATTTTAAGCCCCGCTGTAATGAGTGGCAGCCTGGATTGCAGAGTTGGTTGATTTAAAAAATTATTCTTAGGGTTAGTACATTTTGTTTCTTGAAAAATATAACTGAATCACTCTTCATGTCTTTCTGGCTTGGTACCTGTGAATATGCATTTATATGCACATAAGTGAATACATTTGTAAACCTCTCTATTTTATTGTGAGTACGAGGAATTGAACCCAGAGCCTTGCACATGCTAGGCAAATACTCTACTACTAACCCGAGCTCCCTTTTAAAATTTGAGGCAGTCTTACTGAGTTGATCTGTAAAGGCCTTGAACTTGTAACCCTCCTACCTCAACTTCTGAAGTAGCTGGCCTACACTAATAGACATAGGTTGTGAATCTTGACAATGTAACTTTTACATGAGTTAACAGAAAAACTCTACAATGTTTATGTGACAAAGAGAATAAGGAAGTAGCACAAAAGGGAGAAATTAAAAATTCTAGAAAAATGTTGCATTTACCCAGAAGCCAAACAAAAGCCCAGGCAACAGTAACTTACTCACAGGGACATTTGCATCCCAGGATGAGGGACCATCACCATTCCATGTGTGTACAAGCCTTGTTATTTGTTTCGCTTTCAGTTGACCTATTCCAGAGCACCCTGAAGCCCATCAAGGTTTTTGTTTCTTGCTATATTTATGAAAGAAGAGATGGCTTTTCCTCCATAATTAATGAGCATTTAAAACCAGACTGCAGATTTTTAAAGGGTGTCTAGATGTTGTTTAACAATGTTGTCACTCAGTCTTGGTCTTGGGAGCCTGAATCCTACCTACTGGGTCATTGCTCTGAAAGTTTATAGTTTCATTAATTTTTTTTATGTGATTGTAGACAAGACCCAGTTCTCAACCTCAGTTTGATTTTCATAATCAATTTTCCTCAGGTATTATATGTGGAAAGTTCTTTGGGGTAGAGAAATATTTGAATTTAAATTTTCCTCTATTAAAGCAAAAACATTTACAGCTTCTCAATTAAATGGTAAAATTTGAATCATGTTGATTTTATTCATGGAATATCAGGCCATTGTGGATAAAACAATGGTGTGGTTGTGGTATGTATAGGCAGGTGCTAATTAATAGGAGGTGCAATGAAAAATAAACTAATAAGGTCAAGAGAAGTTACAAGTAAGCTCAGGAAAATCACACTGACCCCTAAACCCAAAGACAAAAGAAAGAATAAGATGCACAATAAAATGAGGTGTTAGAAACTTAAAAATAGGCTAATGGAAAGATCTGGTATAAAAGTATGAATAACATATTTATTGTTTACTATTATTATTTTGTCTTTTGTGCTGCTTTTTCTGTCAATGGATGTTTAAGATACTATAATTTTGGCTTATTCTTTGATAATTTCATACATGTTATGATATATTTTGATCAGGCTTACTGCCACTTCTTCACCTCCTCCCAGATCCCTTCCATCATCACATGCCCCTTCTAGCTTTGTGTCCTCTTTCATGTCTCCTTTCTTATTTTTATAGCCCAATGAGTCTAACTAGTGCCATATATGCTCATGGATACAGGACAGCCACTGAAGTATGGTCAATTTACCAGGCCACACTCCAACAAAAGCAATTCTTTCTCCCCTAACTCCCATTAACTCTCAGTAGCTCCTCAGCAAGAGGTGGACATTTGGTGAGAGCCTCTCACCATCTACTAGAATGTTAACTGTCTTAATCTTGTGTAGGCCTTGTGTAGAAAACCCAACTGTGATTTCATGAACACAAGAGCTTTGTCATGTCCAAAAGACATTCTTACAACAGTGTCCTTCCCCATTTCTAGCTCTTACAGTCTTTATATCAACCTCTTCTGTGATGTTTTCTGAGTGTTTTGGGAAGGGGGTACAAATTAGATGACTCATTTATGGTGCATTACTCCACAGGGCTCTAAGCCTGTGCACTTTGACTACTTGTGTTTTTCTGAATAAAGAAGCTTATAAATAGATTTGAGAGTTGTTTGAGAAACCCATCAAATTGCAGCCTGGCCTAGGTCTTGTTCTTTCTCTGGAATGAGAAAATAAGATGGACCTAGTCCCCTTAATGGTTAACCAGGCTGATCTAAGCTTGTATTTGAACTTGCTGCTTGTCCTCTAATTAGATGAGCCATAAAAGATAGCTTCCATCTTTAGGTTTGTTGCTCTTTGTCTACCCCAGCCTTGGTAGCCACTCAGTTTTTTCCAGTTACAGGAACTTTATAGATTGTCCTTGAATCTATATGACATTAGGTACCTTGTCTATTTGTCCATATTGTCAACTGTCTATAAAACAGTGTCTCTCTTCACACACAAGCACCCAGAATTTAGTGATATTTAGTGAACTGGTGAATAACAAAATTGATATACAAATCTGAGACCATTATAGCTTGAACTTTTTTAATAGAAAGAACTAATCATTCAGCATCATATTTAGACCCTGTAACAGCCTGCACAACAAGGAATGATAGGAATTAAATGAGCAAAAAGTCACCCAAGAAGACAGTGAATAATTATCACTAAGAATTATAGAAGTAAAATGAATTACTAATGACACAAACTGGTGACACAGAGACATGTAGTTAGTAGAGATGCTTGTATCATATTCTTGGAACCTGTAACAGTTGCCTTGTATGGGGAAATAGGCCTTGCAAGTGGGCAGTCCTGGATGGTCTGCATGAACACACTAATTAGATGAGCCACAAATGACACCTCCCCCACTGAGGTTAGGGCCAGAAAACATGTAATGGTTAGAATGGCAGAGAGATGGAAAATCACTGCTTTGGAGGACTCAGTAAGTAGTCCCATGAGAAAAACCTCCAAAATCTGGAAAATTCTGAGATGGGTCCTTTCCCATTGTCTCCACAAGAAACACAAAGATTCAGACATATGTATTGTGGGCCAGGATGACATATGTCAGACTCTCAATTGTTCTGAGCCCTCCAGTGTGTGTTAGAGCAGTAACAGAAAATGAATGCAAGGCTGACAGTGGACCCCAGGGAGCCACTCCTCTCTGCAGCATGACACAAAGTTTTCAGCAATTCCAGATCCTCCTGAACTCAGTGTCAAACCACATAACTTTGCCAAGACAGAAAAATGTCTCCAGAGTTGGGGATATGAAAGAAAACCCAGATAAGATATATGCAACTGATTCTTTAGATTACCAGTGACTGAAAATTCAGAGAAAAATAATGATGCCATGAGATGGGACCATTGAGCATCCAATGGAAATATTAGTGGTGTGTTTTGGGCAGGTTTCAAGCAAATGCAGTTCCTCTCTAATATTAATCCTGATGAGAGAAAGGTCTGTACTAGTTATAAATTCTGGCTCTGTAATGCAATTTATAATTTGTCCTGGAGAACCTTTCTATGAACAAATAGGACTGCTTGTTTTTATCACTTGCTTGTATCATATTTTTCCTTTGTATGTGGCATCTACAAGACATTTCTGCAAAACAAAGTAGAAACAAAGACAAAAAAAGAAATCATACCATTTAACATGTTCTGATGGGATTTTGAAAAAGAAGTGAATTGATTAATCTGGGCTAGGTGGCACTTGCCTTTAATCCCAGCAAAAAGGAGGCTGAAGCAGGCAGATCTCTGAGTTCAAGGACAGCATGCTGTACATAGTGAATTCCAGGTTCACTATGAGTTAGGATTGCCAAATAGGATTCTGTTTTAGCAAAAGGTAAATTTATTAATAAGAAAAGTCTTAAAATATGTGCAAATAAAATCATTTTAAGTATGGCATTGTGACTTGAATATAAGAGTATTTAGTAGAGATGTAACAATTAGTCAACAAAATAAACATTAAATCCTTAAATTGAAATCCAGTGCAGAAGACCCTGGTTTTGTAATTGCAGTGAAATGACGGAGGATTTTTCCTGGCTAAGGGGGAACATAAGTTTCTTAACATCTCTGAACACAGGGCAGACGTAGTGCTTATGTGAAAATGATTTCAAAATTATTATTATTTAAAGCATTGCAGGGCAAATAATGAAATGTATCTGTATGACTTAACTTCAGTCATACTACAGTAGTCCGTAATCAAGATATGAATGACAGCAGACCATGTATTTAATTGCCTCAATCATGGCTTTACATTCTCAAACTTGTTTTTAGTATACACCGATAGCCTTATCAAGATTTACACTGGAGTGATTATTAATTAGCTTCCAGGAGATCTAGAAAAGCACTTTCTGTTGGTGAAGTAAATGATGCTCAAAATGAGCCATGATATGCATGGCAGGTTTGGGCAAGCTGGGATAATGCATATTTATTTCAAACCAGACCTAAATATCTGATAAAGCAGAAGGTAAGCTGTACATCATTTAATTATCCAGACAAGCCTCTGTACTCATGAATCACTGACTCTATCTGCATTGTGTTATGTTTTGAGATCACAGAACATGGATGAATAAATCAAAGTCACAGTATTGACAGGTCTCACTGCCCAGGAAAGGAAACATTTGAGGATAAAATAAAAGACAAAGCTTTGCCTTAACTTGATAAAAGAGTTCCCCTGAAAACTAAATCTTAGAAAACAGGTATTATTGCAGACTTACTGACGCAAGTCTTCACAGAGATAAGCTTCTGTACATCGTGCAGTTTCTCTCTCTCTCTCTCTCTCTCTCTCTCTCTCTCTCTCTCTCTCTCTGTGTGTGTGTGTGTGTGTGTGTGTGTGTGTGTGTGTGTGTGTGTGTTACAGTTGTAATTCCATATCATCTGGTAGTTTTTGTCTGGTTTCTACTGACTGAGGTTGGAAACAATTAAAGAGATAATTAATGATATTTTGACTTTCCTGACCATTATAGTCTCCTAGATGCTCCAGTGACCTTGAGTTAGGAACTCATTTTATTTATAAGTGAAGAGTGGTTAGAAACAAAGTACAGAAGACATGGTGTCTATCATATTTCTCCCTGTAGTACTGTCAAATGAAGTTGCCTGTGTTCTTCAAAGAGTCCTGAACCCTTTCCCATGCACAGTGAAGTATGAGCTCATTTCCTGTCCCATTATGAGCATAGGAAGTAGACAAAAGAACTATCAATCAAGTAATGTCTAATGTCTTACTAATGTACAAATTCACTGCAGTTCAAAATAGTATTTGTTCAGACATGGTAAATGTGGTGATTTGAAAGAAAATGGCCCTGAAGGGAGTGGCACAATTACAAGTTGTGGCTTTGTTGGAATATGTATGGCTTGCCTAAGGAAGTGTGTCACTGTTGGGGGTGGGCTTTGAGGTTTCCTGTGCTCAAGCCACGCCCTTTTGCTGACTGTAGATCAAGATGTAGAACTCTCAGCTTCTTCTCCAGCACCATGTGTGTCTACATGCTGCCCACCATGATGATATGGATAAAAATCTCTGAACTATAAGCCAGCCCCAATTAAATATTTCTCCTTATAAGAGTTGCCTTGGTCATAGTGTCTCTTCACAAAAATAGAAACCCTAAGACAGTAGTTGCTACCAGACCTGAAGTATTGGTGTGATAGGCCTGACCATGTTTTCGTTTAGAGCAATTTTGATGTTGGAGTTAGGGTTAGGAAAGCAGTGGAATGCTTTACCTGCAGCTTTATGGATCATGCTAGTAGGAACATGGAGGACAGTGGTGCTGAGGGTGATTTGAACTGTTGGAGACCTGGATCAAGAGGTTTCAGAGGACAAAAATGTTACTGTATTGCCTAGAGATCATTTTTTGTAGTAGTTTAGTAAATAATATGGCTGCTTTTTCCCTTGTCTGAAAAGTCTGTCTGAGACTGAAGAATTTTGGACTTATTCTATTGGCAGGGGAATCTCAAAACAGTCTGTTATAGATTCTGTTGTGTGGTTATTAATGCTAATTCTAATGAAGATTGTAATGAAAAGGAGCAAGCTGAGAAAGTAAAAATACAAAATGTACAATCTGAAGAGAAAAGGAACACCAGGAAGTGGAGTGGAGCTAAGTCCTATGTTCAAGGAGATAAACAGATTAAGAAATGGATTAAAGGGAGTGGTGACATCAGGCCAAGATCCCACCCAGATAAGTTTCCAACTTGTGAGAAGGAATTAAAGAAAATCTTAGAGCTAGGTGTGGTGGTACATACCCACCACAGTACTTCATAGGCAGAGGCAGGCAAATCTCTGAATGTAAGGTCACCCTAGCCTACAGATCCAGTTTCAGGACAGTCAAGTTTAAGCAGTGAAGGAAACCATTGAAAACAGAAAGTTGGTGAAGATATAACTGTTGTGGAACATTATTTTAAGATGTATTACATTTGTTTATGCATAGACATTTGTTTTAATGAAGCAAAAATGCATTGCATTCTTTTATGTTGCATTTGTTTGACTCTGTGAAGCTGTGTTACTTTGCCTGTGATAGATACTATGGGTCTCATTTCTCTATCAAAGACCCCAGTTTGAAACCCAAAACACTAAAACTAATAGGAGAAAACATAAGCAGTATCCTACAGGTGTAGGAAAGGACTTTCCAAACAGGACTCCATTTGCCAAGGAATTAATGTAAAATGTTGATAAATGGATCTTCATAAAAGTAAGAAGCTTCCATACAGCTAAGGAAAACATTAAATAAAGAAACTCATAGAATGGGAGATAATCTTTATCCACTGTACATCTGACAGAGAGGTGATATCCAAAATACACAAAGAACTAAAAAAAATAGGCAAGGAAACAACCCAGTTAAAAAATGGGCATGGGATCTAAACAGAACTAAAGATAGAAGAAATAAAAATGACTAATAAACACCTCAAAAAGTGCTCATCATCCTTAGCAATTAGGGATATGCAAATTAAAACAATAGATTTCCCCTCTTCCCTCTCAGAATGGCAAAGATCAGCAAAACAACTGACAACAAATGCTTCTGAGGTTTCTGGGAAAGAGGAGCCTTATCCACTATTGGTGGGAAGGCAATTCATGCGGACACTATGGACATCAGTCAGGAGAACCCCCACAAAGCTAAAAATAATTATACCACATGATTCAGTATTCCACTCATTGGCATATGCCCAAAGGACCTTATAAATACTCGCTCAGCCATGTTCATTACTATTCTAGATAGCAATATATTCACAATATCTTAGAAGCTGACAAATGAATAATGAAAATGTGGTGCATATGTACTATGGAATACTATTTAACTGTAAAGAAAAAAATAAATTTGAATTTTGCTGACAAATGGAACTAAAATATCATATTGAGTGGAGTTACCTAGACCCAGAAAGACAAATGTCACATGTTCTTTTTAATCTGGAGCTCCTAGCTCTAGATGTTCAGATATAAATAGTGCCTGTGGTTTGAAAGACAAGGGAACTTAGGTACTAAGGACAATTAGAAATCCATGGATTTGAAGGATGCTATGTGTGTGTGCACATTATCCTTTGCTCAGAGAGAAGAAAACATTTTTTTCTTCCGTTTGGGGTGGAAATGTTGGGAGAGGGGTGAGTCTATCAATTCCAGGGTGAAGAGAACATGGCTATGAACTCAACTGAATGTCTCACATCATGACTGACAGTTTGAGAATAACCCATCAAGCAAAAACCAAGGCCCTGAGAATTAAATCTAAACATAAGTTAACAGTGTAGGTGTGCTTCATGAAACATTTTGAGTCATAATAGCACTAAAGAATTGTTTATTATTTATCTGGTATTTGAACTACTCTGGCGATTTTGTATTTTATCTAGAAAATCCATTTATGGAAAGAATAAAATCATATATCAGCATCCAGTCATTTTTTATCTGTAAAGGCAGTGTGTCCTTTCTTAAACTTCATAAATGAATGCAATTCAAATCAAATGGTATCAAAACATTCTGTACCATTTTTAATGTAATTAATTCTAGCCTTGCTAATTCGAAGGAATCTTTGGTTTGAAAACCTGGGAGGTGTTTTCATTTATGGAAATGCATATCCCCATTTTTATTAAGGTTCTCCTACTGTTTTTTATTGTAGGCCATAAACATAAGATTATTGAGGCTGGGGTCTAGAGAATGTATCATAGACACACATGATTGACAAGCCTTTACATCCAAAAACCTGTAGGCTGAAATAACTTCCACTTGGGATATTTTGGGGCTAACTCTGCCTACATTTCATGACTACTCTGTACCTTGGAAAACATTTTTCCATTTGTAAAAGCCCCTAGTCCTGTATTGCTTAATGTTTCCTCTCAGTTCTGTACAGCTTGGCATGTAGTGTTATTTGAAAGTCAATCTTCCAGGAAGAGCTCTTTGATTCTGGGAAGGGAGCTTAACATTTGTGGGTCATTTCCTGAGTCCCAGGAAGCAGCTCACATGATTTGAATCTGTGGTTACTGAGTCTGATTTCATCACTACAAAGAAGATAACAGCAACCACACCTTATTAGAATTTGAATCTGAAAGAGGGCTAGAAGCTTGGTCATAGTTACACAGCCTGACTGGTTAGATGACAGTGAAGTTTTCTGAACAGGTCAAAGCCCATCACCAGTGTTCTTTTGGTTTATTCTAGAGCAATGGTTCACAGATGGCTTGCTGATGCATCCTGTAACGAAGAGTGGGCAATGCCAGCAGACATTTCTGATTATCAGGAACTTACAGGAAATACTGTAGAGACTTGTCATGACTAGATAGTAGGGATGTTGTTACAACTCTGAAATGCACAGGAGAGGGAACATCCCAGTAAATAATCACCCAGCCCAAAGTATCATTGGAGAAATAGAGAGAGTCTGCCCTGGAGAACCATGAAGGATGTTTAGTGGAACAGATTTAAAATAAATTGAGGAAGACTTTAACAGTCTAGTCTATACCAGCGTGATAGAGTCTATTTGTTTTATTTATTTATTTAATTTAGAAACAATCATATTTTACATATCAATCCCAGTTTTCTCTCCCTCCCACTCTCCCATGCTCCCCACTGACCCCCATATCACACTCCCATCCACTCCCCAGGGAGGACAAGGCCTTCCATGGGGATCATCAAAGTCTGTCACATCATTTGGGGGAGAGCCTAGGCCCTCCTCCATGTATTTGGGCTGAGAGAGTATCCCTCCATGAGGAATGGGTTCCCTAAGTCCATTTGTGTACTAGGGATAAACACTGATTCCACTGTCAGAGGTCCCATAGACTGCCCAGGACTCCTACCTGGAACCCACATTCAGAGGCCTTGGTTTGGTCCAATGCTGGTTCCCCAGCTTTACAACTGGGGTCTCTGTGCTGTCACTGGGTCAAGTGAGCTGTTTCTGTGGATTTCTACAGCACAGTCTTGACCCCTTTGCTCATCCCTCCTCCCTCTCTACAACTGGATTCCAGGAATGTGGCTCAGTGCTTAGCTGTGGGTATCTGCTTCTGCTTCCATCAGCTACTGGATGAAGGCTCTAGGATGGCATTTAAAGTAGTCATCAATAAATAGAGGCTATTTGTAAGGCAATGAATTTACTGATACCATAAGTATCCAAATGTAGGCTTCATGAACCCTAATAAGGACTGCTAAAAGCCATTGGTTACCCAGGGACAGGTTAAAGATAATGAACTCTCAGCTGCTTTCCAATTCTGACTTTTCCATATTCTAAACCCCTGTGCTCAAGGAGATCAAGGTTTGTTTTTTAAAATGCACTACCCAAATTTTGTAGTTTTCCCAATTTTCATTTAAACAAGCTTAGAGAAAAGAGGAAGATATACAATTCTATAGAAAGGATTCTTTTTGAAGACGGAAATGATGTTTTTAAATCTGGAATAATCATGTAGACAGAAAGTTTATATTTTAAAAAGATACAATGTGAATAAAACAATGCAGTTACAATTTTAGCAGTTTGGGGTTTTTTACTGGGAGAGGACGTGCATAGCCTGTGGCAAGACCTGAGTTCCATCCACATATCTCCAACAGGACAAAAGAAAATAAACTGAATGAAAGACAGCTGGATCGAACCCACCACGAATCTGCATCTAATTGCCATTCATCCAAAGTCTGTGTTTTCATCCAGCACTTCTTCCAAAACCTACATTGATTCAAATGGTCCTTTTTCTCACCCAGATGTAACTACCACCTTAAGTGGTCTCTCTTATTAAAATACAGCCATCATGTAAATTTTTGTCCCTTCTCCCATAATACATTCTATCAAATTTACATTAACCCACCTAATTAACTGTTACTAATCATTGATGCAAAAACACAACTCTTACCTCAAAGGGGATTATTCTAGAGCCACATATGAGTAATCACTGTCTGAGTAAAGAGATAGAGGGTACCTGGATTCCATATTCCAAAGTAATAGAAAAAAGAAAATTATAAATCATGACAGTTTTAAATTATGTTGGTGGGAACATGAAGTGAGCAGTTATAGAAAAGCAGAGAAACCAAGCTATAGGCTTCAGATGTTAGCTGATGGCTCTCAGTCTGTAAGATGGTAGAAACTGGTTTTTAAGTTAACAGACTCCTAGAGGTGTTTAAGTCACAGGATGTTAGGGTCTGACATAGAGGTGCACAAGCCATGGCTACTTAGAGGGCTGAAGATCACACAAGATAAATTGTATCTGAACTCTGTATTTTCAACATTCCAACCTGTCCACATCACTGAAGTTCTAATCAGTCAGTCAGCTTTTGAAGACACAGCTTCTTTCTAGGGACCATCTTTCAAAATCCTGAAAGATCTGAGTATGTAAACCTCTGGCATTTCATATTACACCCTTTACAAGTTTTCATTAAATTCTTGCATGTCTACACTTTGTCTAATAGGGTTGACTATTTGGAAAGTTTTAGAACCTTGGAGATACTGAACGATTAAAACATCAATAAAAAGTTATTGAATGTGCTTCTTTTGGGTATACGCCTAGGAGTGGAATTGCTGAATCTTGTGGTAGACTCATTCCCATTTTCTTGAGGAGTCGCCATACAGATTTCCAAAGTGGCTGTACAAGTTGGCACTCCCACCAGCAGTGGAGAAGTGTTCTCCTTTCTCCACATCCTCTCCAGCATAAACTGTCATTGGTGTTTTTGATTTTAGACATTCTAACAGGAGTAAGAGTTGTTTAGATTTGCATTTCCCTGATGGCTAAGGATGTTGAACACATTCTTATGTGTCTTTCAGCCATTTTAGATTTCTCTATTGAAAATTGTCTATTTAGTTCTGTACCCCACTTTTTAATTGGATTGTTTGGTGCTTTGGAGACTAGCTTCTTGAGTTCTTTGTATATTTTAGAGATCAGCTCTCTGTCAGATGTGGGGTTGGTGAATATCTTTGCCCAGTCTGTGGGCTACCGTTTTGTCTTTCTGACTGTGTCCTTTGCCTTACAGAAGCTTCTCAGTTTCAGGAGGTCCCATTTATTAATTGTTGATCTCAGTGTTTGTGCTACTGGTGTAATGTTCAGGAAACTGTCTCCTGTACCAATTAATTCAAGAGTATTTCCCATTTTATCTTCTAATAGGTTCAGTGTGGCTGGATTTATGTTGCGGTCTTTGATCCATTTGCACTTAAGTTTGGTACAAAGTGAAAGGCTTGTGTCTATCTGTAGTCTTCTACATGTCCACATCCAGTTATGCCAGCACCACTTGTTGAAGATGTTCTCTTTGTTCCAGTTATAAATTTGGATTGTTTGTCAAAAATCAGGTATTCATAGGTGTGTGGGTTAATATCAGGGTTTTCAACTCTATTCCATTGGTCTACCTGTCTATTTTTGTGCCAATACCAAAGCTGTTTTCAGGACTATAGCTCTGTAATAGAGCTTAAAGTCAGGGATGGTGATGCCTCCAGAAGTTCCTCTGTTGTACAGAGTTGTTTTGGCTATCCTGGGTCTTTTGTTTCTCCATATAAAGTTGAGAATTGTTCTTTCAAGGTCTGTGAAGAACTGTGTTGCGATTTTGATGGGGATTGCATTGAATCTGTAGATTGCTTTTGGAAAGATTGCCATTTTTGCTATGTTGATCTACCTATCCAAGAGCATGGGAGATCTTTCCATTTTCTGGTATCTTCTTTAATTTCTTTCTTTAGAGTCTCAAAATTCTTATGGTACAGGTGTTTCACTTCTTTGGTTAGTGTTACCCCAAGGTATTTTATGTTGCTTGTGGTAATTGTAAAGGATGATGTTTCTCTGATTTCTTTCTCCACGAATGTGTCATCTGTATATAGCAGGGCTACAGATTTAATATTGTATCCTACCACTTTGCTGAAGGCGTTTCTCAGCTCTAAGAGTTCCCTGGTAGAGTTTTTCAGGTCTCTTATGTAGACTATCATATCATGTGCAAATAGTGAGAGTTTGACTTCTTCCTTTCTGATTTGTATTCCCTTATTCTCCTTTTGTTGTCTTATTGCTCTAACTAGGACTTCAAGGACAATATTGAAGAAGTATGGAGAGAGTGGACAGCCTTTTCTTGTCCATGATTTTAGAGGAATTTTTTCATAGCAGCACTATTTGTAATAGTCAGAAACTGGAAGCAGCCTAGATTCCCCTCAACTGAAGAATGGATAAAGAAAATGTGGTACATTTACACAATGGAGTACTACTCAGCAGAAAAAACAATGGAATCTTGAAATTTGCAGGAAAATGGATGAAACTAGAAAAAAACCATTCTGAGCAAGGTAACCCAATCACAAAAAGACAAACATGATATGTCCTTACTCATATGTGGTTTTTAGACATAGAGTAAAGGATTACTAGCCTAAAATCCACACTGCCAGAGAAACTAGTAAACAAGGAGGACCCTTAAAGTGACAAACATTTTCCCCTGGAGAAGGTGAAAGGGTCATGATCCCCTGAGCAAATTGAGAGCATGGGAAGAGGGGGTAGGGAGCTACGAGAATGAGAAGGGAAAAAGAGGAAGGATGCAGAGGTCATGAGGGAGCAGAAAGGTTGAGTTTGGTGAAGAATAGAAGAAAAGGTATGTGATAGGTATGGTTTTAGATGGGAGGGTGGTAGAGGAGGATAGGAGGGAGAAGGGTACTGGGATTGTCATGTAAATCAATCTTGTTTCTAATTCAAATAAAAAAATGATAAACAAAAAGACATGAGGGAAAAAAGTAAAAAAAAAAAGTTATTGAAACCAGAATGATTTTACTAAAAATAAGGATAAAAATAAATATTATAAAAATATAAAGAATTCAATTAGCAATAAATTTAAAAGGCTGACTCCCACAAAGAAAAACTTGAACAATGGTTGAATTGAGATATCACCTCTCCACAAATATATGAAATACAACTTTTTCATGAGTCTAGAATTAGCCTGATGACTGCAGCATCTTAGGAAGTTAATTTAAGAGAGAGGGATGGATCTCTGGAAGAGCAGCACATTCCAAGTACAACAAACAATTGCTGTGTTTCCACTTGCACTACTCTCAGTGTCCAGTTCCAAGTGCTGTGGAAACATTAAAACAGCTACTTGGAACCCTGGTACCCATGAAATCAGCTATCCAGCAGCATCTGTTATGTCAAAATGGATTTGAAGTACCAAACAACTTCATCATTGGGGCATTGTCATCATTGACTTGCCTTGTAGCTTCCTGGAAAAGCCCTGCTCACAATCCTTTGTTAGACTGACCTCAGCCCATTCCATCCTAACTGACTTACCTCTGGTGCGTCAGTTGAAAAGAATTATTGTCTACTGGTTACTGTCACAGCTGACTGAAATAGCAACACACACGATGTTCAGGAAAACAAGAGATGACAACAGGGAAAAATTTAAATATGAGATTTTCATAAAGAATTTGGAAAGTTCTAACCCTTCCTAGCAATTTAGAAGACCACATTGATGTACAGGCTTGGGGTGTGTCCAGAAAAGATGCATGTAGCTACTGATCAAGCCGAAATAGGAGACTAAGTCATAAACCATGGGAAAATAGAAGGTGTGCCTGGACACATACAAGCTCAGTCTTTAATAAACTACAAGACTTATTAGGTTAAGGTGTTTAGGGAAGTCTCTGTCTTCTTATTAGCTGATTACTAAGTTAAATGAGCAGAGACTTCAGGGATCTCTGGCAACTAAGGCTACAGCTAGGCTTAATTGGTTCAGTACAGTGACTAAACAAATCAATGGCATAGAAAGCAAATAGTGATGAACCCTGGGAGAAAGGACTGATATCCAAAGCATTGTCTTTATATGGTAATGGAACAGAGTGCAATAAAGCTCTGCCCTAGAATATTTGAACTAAAACTGCAAGCCAGAAAATGACACAAGGATAAAGGATCTGAGGAGAATAAACAAACTCAAGAATGACTGGTAAATGAAATAACAATAATGGTACCTGTATGATTATTAAGTTTAACCAGTACAGTAACTGAAGTGAAAAAAAATTCTGTAGGTTAACTGAAGTGTTAACAAGCCAGAAGTTTAAAGATAGGTCACCTGAGTATATCCGGTTTAACAAAGTCATATTCTATAATATAGGTATCACAAAGGACAAAAAGTAGAGAAAATGGAGAAACTGGCTGAAAAGGTCCAATCCCAATGAAAAACCCTTAATCTTAAACAGTGGTGAAGAACAAGAAAATGCAAACAAGGTTACTCAGAGTGAGCTCACCTGGAGTCCTCAAGGTCAAGTTAATGAAAAGCAAAGAGAACTTACAAGCAAGAAGACAAGTGTGAGCATCCATCTTCAAGGGGCCTCCAGGAGACTAACCTCAGTGTTTTGATGCAAGAACCACAATAGGCAGAGGCAAGAGCAAATAACAACAGACTAGAAGTCAATCTTTCTAGATCCAGCAGCCTCATTTTTCAAAAATAAAGAAAAATGAAGACTTTCACATGAAGAAAAACTAAGAGGAGTCTTTCTTAGCAGAATTGCCTCATAACAGATACTGAAGAGAGAGAATTAGACAATGTTTGAAGTCCCCATGAAGAGATAAAGAGCCCAAGTTTAAGTAATGTATACAGAGACGGACCAAGTAGGTTGGAATAATGGGCTTTTTAATATACATTTTTAGAAGGAGGTGCCTAGGTCTGCCTCAAAGAGATGATGGGACAGACTTAGTAGACTTCCTAGGTGAAGCCTTATCCTCTCTGAGGAGCAGATGGAAGGGGGTAGGGGCTAGTAGGGGAGCAGGAGGAGGGAAGGGAGCGGGAACTGGGATTGAATGTAAAAGCTAAATTAATAAAATTAAAAATATACATTTTTAGAAAGGGTGACTTTAAGACATGGTGAATTAAAGTTGGAGAGATGACTCAGTGGGTGAAGTGCTTGAGGACCTGACTCAAAACTCCTGGATCCCACTTAAGAAAAGTTGGGAACAGTGGTGCATATCTTTAATCAAGTGCTGGGGTGACTGAAACGTGGCTGTTGGAACTCTCTGGCCAGTCATTGTATGGAAGTAGCTCCAAGTTCAGTGACTGATCCTATCTCAAAAAGTAAGGTAGAGAACAATTGAAGAAGATACCTGATATTAACCTCTGTCCTCCACATGCCCACATACACTCACATATATGAATTTCATACACACAAGAAATACTGAACAAGGAAAAAGTGACAAAAACACACATTTATTGGATGGAGTCCCAAAAATCATAAAAAATAATGCCATTGTATTTTATTGATTGTGATTGTTTGTTGGCCACAAACTTTAAATTTCTGATAATTTAAAAAAACATTCCATTGGCCTCATTCTCCCTGGGGAGTGGATGGGGATCAGGTGGGTGGTGGGTCAGTGGGGGTCATGGGAGGATGGGAGGGAGAAGGAACTAGGATTGGTATGTAAAACAAGATTGTTTCTAATTTATATAAAAAAATCCATCATTATCCACCCTTATTTATAACACTTGGAGAAATGACTTTTCCTAACAAGAATAAATTAAAATGATTAAATAAGGAATATTGGTTTCCTAACATATCCCAAGACAGATGATCATTGACCACATTTTATCACCACAAACCTCTCTCCTTTGGAAGGATCCCTTCTCTACTCAACTAAAGGAAACACACTTCAGATAACAGAAAGGTCCCCAAATGTGGGATGAGCTTTGTGAAAACTCACTGTTTGCAAGGGAGACATAACTGCCAGTATAAGAAATCTTGACTTCTCTTGAGCCTGGTTCTAGACTGGTAACTGAAACAAACAATAAAATCTTCTCCACTGCCCCATTGACTCTTCGTCTACCATTTGATTGGAAGTAGAAGAAGTCAAATGAAACTTTAATTATCTTTTATTACCATTATTTTCTCAGTCTGTCATATTTTAATAATCTGTTTTTAGTTTATCAAATCCTAAGTGAATTACCTTTTTCACAGAGCAAGTGGCACATTCTACCTTCACTGGCAGCTGTTTAATATAACAAATTAAGCATATTTTGAATGATATGTTTATAATTGTTGTTCTTCAGCCAAAAGGATGTCAGATGCTCATACTTCAAATCATAAAAATATTTCAGAAAAATTCAAATTAAAGGAGAGTAGGAGAAGACAATAGAATTAATAGAGGTAGTAAATGTAATTGAAATACATTATGTACATGTATGAAAATGTAAAAATCAAACCCATCATTGTATACAATTAATATGTTCTAATAAGTAATGTTTTAAAATGCCCACACTTTAAAAGCACCAGAAACTTCTTTTTAGTGAAAAATTCTGGCCATCTGGCTTTTGCTAAAATTATGTTCCCAATAAATCAGTTTTCCCATTCAACAAACCAGTGCACAGCCACTTTGAGAACAGGTATAATAATAGAATGCAATTGACTACTGGATCTAAAATTGATGATTCTCAGGATGTTCATCCTAATTATTTAGACTCTCACATTTGTTTAAAATGCAAACAAATGTGAACCAATTAGTATTATAAATAAGAGTAGAATAGCTTCAACACCAACTCAATTTATACCAAAATATTTCAAATTAGCAAAAGAATTTGTGTGAGCCAGGATATATTCAGCAGTAACACTGGGTACACAAATAGCAAGCAAGAGTCCATGTTCTAGACCATGGAGGCATAAAAGGATCATTAGACAACCAATCACTTAGTTGCATCTACTCATTTATCACAAGAAAGTAGAGCTTCCTCTAGATTTTGCCATCTGCTTCTTGGAAAGAACAGCTCTTTTGTGAGAGGCAAGGGCCGGCCATGATTATTTGATTTAAAAATACAGCCTTTGGAAGGATGGTGGGTAGGATCTTCCTCTCAGTGGCCTATGTATGAGAAGATTCTGAGTTACAAAGAAGATCAGTAAGAAAGCTATGATAGCCTGGATGTGATGCACACCTGTAGTTCCAAACTCTGGAAAAAGAATACATGCGTTCAAGGCCAACCAGGGTACTGTCACAAAGCAGTAACTTTGCTTGGAGGTGGACCATCATACATCAGGATGATGTGAAATGGCAGTTATTCACTTCAGTTTTTCGGCCATCAACAAGGCCAGCCTATCAAGGAGGTCTGAAGTAGCATGCAAGAACAAGTCCTGAGTTTTAGTTATAATGTGTCAGAGTCAGGGAGGGACTACTGCATGGGAACAGAAGTTTTGTGGCTAGAAGCCCCGCCCATCCAGCAGCTGAAAGAGAAGGGTCACTTAGACCTCCTGAGCCTCTTTGTCCCTATGTAGGACCCAAGCTTATGTGAGGTTAAAATCCAAAGGCGATAGAAGTTACATAACAGTGGATTTTGCCTCCTCATTAGTTGAATGCATGTCACAGACTCTGTATCTTAGGGCTGACGGTTTCCCTTCATTCATGCTTCCTTTCCATCCACTTCTACTGTCTATAGACTGCATGCTATTCTTATTTCTATCACCAAAGATTAATTTTATCTGCTTCAGACATGCTATGGCATATGTTTTCTTATGTCTAGTTTTTTTTTGCATCAAAAATAATGCTTTAAAAATACTACTGAAGACCTGGAGAGATGGCTCAATGCTTAAAGGCATTTACTATCTTGAGGACCTGGGTTCAGTTCTTGGCACTCATATGGTGGCTCACAGCCATCTCTTACTCTTGTTACAGAGATCCAACACCTCCTTCTGGTCTCTATGGGCACTGTATGCTCATGGTACACATGCATGCATACAGGCAAAACACTCATACATATAAAATAAATAGGCTTAGCACATTTTTAAAAAATACCTTTATATGTTAGAACACTTTAGACTTACACAAAACTTGGAAAGATAATATAGGGTTTCTGGAAACCCCATGCTTAACTTCTTGCACTTAATAAACATCTTTTATCAGTGTTATGTATTGTTACAATTACTGAACCAGAAGTTTACATTGTATTTACTGTCATAGCTCATGCGTGACAGTTTTTATGAGCTTATTTGGTTATATTAACATATGTGATATATACATATGTTATATATGTATATTATACATATATATTACACATAGATGGATATTATACATATATGGATTCATACACATTTTATTTTTCATTTAAAACATTTATTTTGAATTACATGTGTATGTGTACTCTGTGTGTGTGTGTGTGTGTGTGTGTGTGTGTGTGTGTGTGTTGTGTGTATGTCATGGCACATGTGCAAAAGTCAGAAGACAATGAGCTGGTATCGGTTTTCTTCTCCCATCACACTGGGATTAACTCAGGTCATCAGGCTTGGTGACATGTCCTCTTACCTGCTGCGACATCTTGCCAGACTACAAATACATTATATCTGTGTGGATTCATTCTCTGTGTCATATTCTAATGCTACTTTATCTTGTTACCAGTTTGATCCAGATCTGGCTTTTGTGATCTCTTCTAGCTGGACAGCTGTATTGATCTGTTCAGATGGCCCCACAGTGTGTCCTCTGACACATGATGCTTTTTTTCATAATTCTGGAGGAAGAAAGGCTCTTGGTAATTTAGCTCCATTTAAGGTGTCTTCCAGGCTTACAGAGCCGCCCACACAGAGCACCGTCATGTGGTTTTCAGTTAATGCCCATTGAGAAGGAGGGAATGTTTTTTCTTAGAACATAATCATCTTACTTAAGAGCCCAGGTCTCAATTATGTAAATTACTTCTCAAGGGGCTTAACCACATAATGTCATATTTAGTCTAGCATACGAGTTTTGCAAGAATACAAACAATTCATCTTTCTCCCACCCACCTTCATACTCTTCACAATGCAGAAACCCAACAATTTTCATTTTCGTTTTCCCCAACAATCCCAGGATGTTAACTCATTTTAACACCAATCACAAAGTCAACATACAGGGATTCTTTGTATCAACTGTGGTGAGAACTATGACTTTCTCCAAGGCAAAATTCCTCTCCAGCTATGAACATGTGACAACACATGCTATGTACTTCCAGAGTACAGTGGTTTGTGAGGCTTAGAAGAGTTATTTCCATTCCAAGAGTGAAAAATCAGGAAGGAGGATATGTTGGGGCCCAAGTAAGGAAAAACAACGACAAAAAACAAGTAACAACAAATTTCATTAAATATAAAAGCTTGAGAATAATCTTTGGTTTGAATCTCTGACTTCTTCCCAGCTCTTGGGTGGCTGCATGAGCAACCTTGTATTTGTGTCTTGGTCTCCTCTCCTCTCTGCAGTGTCCATGTAAATATTTGCTTCATTTTTTATCCTCGTTACTTCTTTATACAGTTATTTGTTTTTTAAGGTGAAGTCTCTTGTTTTTTAAGGTGAAGACATATGCTGATAATTTTCTTAAGTGTGTGGGCTTTCTGCTGTAGCAAGCTGTAAGTGTTCTTATTCTATGTTGCTATATATCTATCATTTAAACATTTAGACCTTCAATTTTCCCTCTCTGAATATCAGATTTATAATATCTCAGAAACCTCAATCTTAAGCCAGAAAGACTTTATGAGTAACTGGTTACAATTTGCCTTGAGTATAGATGTTTTCTACAGTGTCAACTGTTTTTTTAGCTTCTTCTCAAAGATGTTCTAGAAAGTGATTTCTTTGATAATGACTTTCCCCCATTTTTGGTCATTGAGAAATGTTTTTAATATCTCTAAATTTTATATTTACTGTCTGCTGAAAGAGTTCTATTATATTTATTATAGCAAGGCTTAGGATCAGACTGGGATATATCTACAAGACACCTGTCCTTTGCTCCTCCATGCTGTGAGTTGTTCAGTGTTCCTCTTTCCCTCTATTGGCTGTAAATTGCCTCTATTAAAGACAAGGCTGTCCACTCTCTCCATACCTCTTCAATATTGTCCTTGAAGTTCTAGCTACAGCAATAAGACAACAAAAAGAGACCAAGGGAATACAAATTGGAAAGGAAGAAGGCAATCTTGCACTATTTTCAGATGATATGATAGTCTACATAAGTGACCCGGAAAAACTCTAACAGGGAACTCCTACAGCTGATAAACACCTTCAGCAAAGTGGCAGGATACAAGATTAACTCAAAAAAATCTGTAGCCCTACTATATACAGATGACACATTTGTGGAGAAAGAAATCAGAGAAACATCACCCTTTACAATAGCCACAAACAACATAAAATTCCTTGGGGTAACGCTAACCATGTTTAGAGCTATGATATAGAGTTCTGCTTAGGATGATACAGACATAAAACACAGACAAAATAACTCAGGTAGACTAATCCAACAGAGAAGGCTTCCTGGAATGTGTGGGTCTTGGTATTATATCCCAGAAGGACAAAGGAGGTGACAAAAGCATATGAGTCAGGAGAAAGCAATGTGGTACATTATAGAGAGGTCTTTATAAAGGGAGGCATGACAGGCTGACTTAACATGCTACCATTAGCAGGGGCAGCACACAGGGAATGTAATGCCAAGAGGGAGCATCACTGATAGAGACTTTGATTGTGACCATAAAAGAATGTAAAAGGCCACTGGTGACATTTACTCAAGAGAGTGGACCTGGCTCTACAAATGATGGTGGCAGTAATGGGAAGTGTAATTATGACAATTGTGAGTTCCCTTGAACAGTTTTGGTATTCACTTTTTGTCCATCTCTCTGCACTCAGATTGGCAGATAAAACACCAGTGTCACAGTAACAGCACTGACAGCAGCAGCAGCAGCGAGGGAGATTACTGTTTATTTTGTGCTAACTTCGCAAAAATCATTAATTTGTTTTAGTCTCCAAACAGTTTAATATATTTTGCTTAGAGGGTAAGAGTGATAGCATTCTTCTAGTTCCTTCTGTCTCCCTTTTCCTCCACTTTTCCTCTCTTAATGTCCCCTCCCCTCTTCTTCCCTCCTCTCCTCCTCTTCCTCACTTTTTCTTCTTACCCTCACTTTCCCCTGACACAGAGTTTCATGATCTCAGGCTGACCTGGCATTTCAAACTCTATGGAGACATGTTTCTGTTGACACCTCCCCATTCTGGGATCATGGGTGTGCACCAGTATTTCTGCCTTGTATTGCTACCTTTCTACGCAGGAGTCAGTGGCTAAATTCATCACTTCAGGTCCCTTTGTTAAAGTTTAAAATATTGTCAACCCCCGTATCACACTTTGTCACTTAAAACTCCATATTCTATGTAAGTATAGTGCAGATATTTCTTAAGCAAGACTTAGAGATCATTTTCACTCTGTCTAAACCCAGCACTGCTGCGTTGTCCATTGTTTCTTTGTGTTTAATGAGTTCATGCCTGTTGCTACAAAGTGCTGAACTGCTTCTCACTGCTGCACCATGAACAGCTCTCTTTTTTTCTGGAGCTTGCTCACTCTTCTCCATCATTGAGGTCCTTCAAGGGACAGGTATTCTCTAACTTCTTCCATGCTCTAGAAGGCATGATGCTGCCATTCTGATCACCTCATTGTAGTTAACAATGATCTTTGTTTTGTACAGTAGAGTAATGAATCTCAAGGGGAAGGTTTCAGCGACTTAGAAGGTGAAATTACACACACACACACACACACACACACACACACACACACACACACATACACACACACACACACACATTTATATACACATACACAGAGTTTGTGTATGGCTTATTCATGTTACACTTCAGTTTACTCACAGAATGCTCCAAAATAGTTGCTTTTTAGTATTTGTTTGTTGAGAAAAAAAAGTGAACTTGAGATACTTTCTTAAAATTTGAGAAGCTACTAGAATCAGCTGTGTGAATATGTTAGCATATTAAGAAGATTCAAGTATCTGGAAGCTTGAACAGCTCCAAGCTATCAAACTGCAGTGTGTGTGTGTGTGTGTGTGTGTGTGTGTGTGTGTGTGTGTGTGTGTGTGTGTGCAAGCACATCTTGTTAAAATTCTGTGCAAATCAAATGCTGACAGAGGTGTCAACAAATTCCAGATGAAATAATCATAAACATTTAATGAAACTTCAGACTTACTGACTTGCACTGTAATCCACCATTCAAAATGTGTATTTATGCTAATTTTGTTTTTTTTGTTTTTTTTGGTTTTTTGAGACAGGGTTTCTCTGTGGCTTTGGAGACTGTCCTGGAACTAGCTCTTGTAGACCAGGCTGGTCTCGAATTCACATAGATCCACCTGCCTCTGCCTCCCAAGTGCTGGGATTAAAGGCGTGTGCCACCATATTTATGCTAATTTTCTTAAACATATATACACATACATGCCCACATATTCATATATATGTATGTGGTATGTATGATATATATGACTAAACAGAAACTTTTGTAGCTATTTGTAAATATTCAGCATTATTATCTATTTTGAAACTGCAAGAAAAATTACGTATGGATCTGCAGCTTATAAAGTTAATTATATGAAAAACTATAAATAATGGTTCAGAAATTTATACTACACTGCCCTGGTTGGGTGGTATGAAGTGATAAGCTCATAAGAGAATATATACAATTTAGTTTTATGGTATATATACAAGATCTCCCTAAGAAGATGAGAAACACGCAATACATCAGTGTGAGGAAAGCCTTGAGCTGCTTTGCTTGCTGCCTTGTAGTGTTCATAAAGTTTTGGGTGACCTGAGCTGATCTAGGTCCAGGGAGATCTCTCACTTGTCTGGTCACCACATAGGGAGATAGCTCCATTTCTGTACTGTGAATACCACCTGCCTTGGGCCAGTCTCAGGAGCACAGGATCTGTCTCCTCTTACCTGCTACAGATGATCTTGGTGTCTCCACTAGTGGGAGGGGCTTTCAAAGTGAGCTCTCTAAAGTCACTGGACATCTCTCTTCCTGGAACCACACTAGGCAGCCTCCTGTGTTCTTGCACAGACACTAGTGCATGGAATACAAGGATATTTGTACTTTCTACAAGACTAACTGGTTAAGACTGTTTGCAATGGGCAGTCCTAGGATGACTTCAGGGATCCTGGAATGTGCTTCTGAGCATACTGGAGGAAAAAATCTCACAGCCACTCATGGGATGGAAAACATTTCCAAGCATCTTGCTGGTTTTTCACCACAGCATCATGTGGTTGTGATGTGGGGGGCTGATGTGTGTGAAGAGGCACATAGAACAGACCTGTAAAGCTGCTATCAGGACATCACAGTTAGGGATGACATGTGTTGAAGGCTTCATGTCCACGCAGCTGAGGATGGGAAGAGGTGGGAGCTTTAAGAGTTTGCATTTCACACATATGACAGAGGGCTGATCTCCAAAATGTACAAAGAACTCAAGAAGCTATCCTCCAAAACACCAAACAATCCAATTAAAAAAATGGGGTACAGAACTAAATAGACAATTCTCAATAGAGGAATCTAAAATAGCTGAAAGACACATAAGAAAGTGTTCAACATCCTTAGCCATCAGGGACATGCAAATCAAAACAACTCTGAGATATCATCTTACTCCTGTCAGAATAGCTAAAATCAAAAATACCAATGACAGTTTGTGCTGGAGAGGATTCGGAGAAAGAGGAACACTCCTCCACTGCTGTTGGGAGTGCCAACTTGTACAGCCACTTTGGAAATCTGTATGGCGACTCCTCAAGAAAATGGGAATGAGTCTACCACAACATCCAGCAATTCCATTCCTAGGCATATACCCAAAAGAAGCACATTCATATAACAAGGACATCTGTTCAACCATGTTCATAGCAGCATTATTTGTAATAGCCAGAAACTGGAAGCAGCCTAGATGCCCCTCAACTGAAGAATGGATACAGAAAATGTGGTACATTTATACAATGGAGTACTACTCAGCAGATAAAAACAATGGAATCTTGAAATTTGCAGGTAAATGGATGGAACTCAAAGAAACCATTCTGAGCAAGGTAACCCAATCACAAAAAGACAAACATGATATATACTCACTCATATGTGGACCTGCTTTATGATACATAGTAGTAACCATGCTTTATCAGAGCTGTTTTTAATGATGTTGCTCAGAATGGTTTCCTTCCAGATGATGATTGAGAAGCTAATTTAAAAAAAATGGTGCCAGGTACCACAAGAGTAACAGAACTATGCTGTTTTTCTGGGATTTTGTTTTTTACTTTTTTTTTAAATGGAGAGTTCTGGATGTCTCTACAATTTTGTTCAAATGACTGCAGAACCTGGAAAAGCTGTTGCTGCTATTGATGCATAACATACTGCCATTATTGGTCTCTCTCTCTCTCTCTCTCTCTCTCTCTCTCTATATATATATATATATATATATATATATATAATTTGAATTTTTGGAAACTTTAGCTGTGCTGTCAACTTTGGAAAAAAGTATCCCAGTTTACCGTATTGAGTTGGCATTGTACAAAAATTAACAGCCATATAGGTCTAGAAATGTTGAACTTAATTTTTTTCCATTTGTACATTTGTACACTGTATTAAATATGTAAGGTCTTTAAAAATAAAGAAGGGATTTTGAGAGCCCATCCTATAAGAAGGGATGCTCTCTTGACCTGGACACATGGGGTAGGGCCTAGGCCTGGTCCAGGATGATGTGGTAGACTTTGGGGAGCCCCTTTTAAGGGCCTTACCCTGCCTGGGGAGTGGAGGAGGGATGGCTAGAGGCAGGTGGGATGTTGGGGGGAGGGGAGGGAAAGAGAGAAGGGATTGACATCTGAAGCAAGCTTGTTCCTAATTTGAACTAATAAAATAATAATTAAAAAAAGAGTTTGCATTTACCTGGAAGGTTAGGATAGTTTAAAAGTTCCTCTGGAAGGGGCTGTGGGAAGCTGGTCTCTCCATCCTTCTGTCATGAAATCCTTCACCATGATGTGAGAAGTTCTTGATGTACCATCACCGTCACCAGCATGCTGCCTCATCCCAGACCTAAATGCAGCAAGGCCAATGAATCATGGCCTGTCTAGGTGATGTACCTTTTATGTAAGGTTCTACTTTACACTGGCCCAAATTGCTACATTAGAAGAAAGTCAAGAGTTTAAGAAAGATGTAACCACTCAAGCTACCTGTGCCAGCAAACTGCAACCCCCATCTGGTCCCTCCTCTGGCAGAATTCAACACTCACAACAACATAGACAAGTGAGTCTAGGAGGCAGTGTAACAACCTGCAAAACTGTATGATGTAAGATATTGTCAAAATAGTTTAGAGATTATAATAATGCAGCTATACACAACTGAAACAGATACTGGTATGTAAGAGTGGATGGAGCAGATATGGATACACTGACTTTTGACTGAATAATTACATCATTTGAAGAAGGGTTTCAGAATTAATCATTGTCCATGGACAATGCTTCAGTAATTATGAGACTTGGCACAACCTGTTGAAATATTTTTATTTTTCTTTCAACATGAACATATACAATTCTGTTTTAAAATGCCTTATTATTTGTAAGTGGTCTCATAGCTTTCATATGAAAATAAAGATCATAAATATCCTTGCCTTTTCCACAGGCCCATATTGACATTCAGTGTTGTGTGTGGTATCTCAGAGGCCAGGATAGTTTCTGATGTGTGTGAAACCTAATATTCTCTTACTGCTTAACCGCTTAGAAGCAAATGGCCCATTAAGATAATAATCTTGTTTCTTAGTTTTTGCCATGAGGCCCATTAAGTTGTATTTCTATTACTGAATCCATGCATTACAACCAGTGTCAAGATACTGCAAAGGTTTTTTTGCCATTTTCTTTCTGATTTTCACCATTTTAGCACCATGTTTGCTGACCCCTGATTCAGTCTCATGGTCAGACTTAATTGCTTCTCAGTTTCAGGATGGCTGAGAGTTAGGGCCACCTTTAATCTGACCAGCTACACAATCCTGGCTAAATAACTTCCATCTAACAACAGGAGGTTTGGCAAAAGCCTCTTCTCAAATGTTGCTTTATGTTACCTTCTCATTACTATTTGGAACACATAACCAAGCAAGTGAGACAGAATCTTCTCAAACTTAAAAATACTTTTGAATATGTGCCCACGTGTGTGGCAAGATCGTGTGTGTGTGTGTGTGTGTGTGTGTGTGTGTGTGTGTGTGTATGCATGAGGAGGCCAGTGGCTGATATTGTGTGTCTTCCTTAGTTAACTACCTTGTATTCATTTATTTACTTATTATGTGATGAAAAGTTTCTCACTCAACATGGAACCCTACTGTACAGTCTGGCCTGCAAACTCCAGGATCCACTTGTTTCCATGTCCCTGGCTCTGGGACTGAGGACAAGCTCCCCTTTGCCAGGCTGTCTTAAGTGATGCTGGTGTTTCTGCCCTTCATGAATCCTCTTGTTTTTCTTTACCAACTCAGCCTCTGTTTTGTTTTTTCTTTTTGGAAAGAAATAATATATATATTATTTATAATATATATATATATAAAATATATATAATATATATTATATATATATATATTGTGTACATGAATGTGGGCATATGTATGTCATGGTGCACATGTGGAGGTCAGAGGGTGGGTCCCAGGGATCCAACTCAGGTCATCAGGCTTGGTGGTATCTTTCTGACCCCTTTTTTTTCTTCCAAGGAGAAACTGAGGCAAGAAGGAGTTAATAGCTTGCAGGTAGTCATAGAGTCAGTCCATAGCAGAGCCAGCTTTCAATCCCAGGCTGTCTGATGATGACAACCTGGCTGACCTCTGGCATGCCACCAAAGATCACTACTGCTTTTTCTGGTGTTGACATTTCTACCACCAATTAATGCAGAAATGGTCATCATAATAACTTACTGTTTTGAACAGCACCACTTGCATCTTTAGCTCCTGTAAAACAATAGGCTTTCTCTTAGTGGGCACCAAGCTCTTTTAAAACCTTTATCGGTCTGTTTAGAGACTTTTCATTTATAGTTAGGTCTTATTACTACTTCATACCCATCTAAATAGAAAGATATACTACTATAAGAAAGATTAGAAGCCCTGCCATGGAGCCATATATCTAGAAAACTGAGACTTAGCAGGAGAATAAGGGTTTTTTCTTTTGTCTACTGACTTACTGATTTGAACAATAGGAACATAGGTTGTAAAATATATTTTAAGCTCTACACACATGTGAGTGTATGCACATATGCATACTCTCCCCACTGGGTGGAGGGGATTTTGGCTCCTCCATTTACCAGTGACCTGTAAGACTCAGCTCCTCAAATATAAATGGGGAAATAATTATTACCTTCATTCATGAAGATGAAGCAAGATAATAGATATGAGGCAATTAACACAGTGTTTGGCACCAAATAACTATGATTTATTGGACCCTAACTATGTGACAGCCACTAGGTACAGTCATTCACAGGCATTATCAAGTCACATCCTATGTGTCATAAACTCTCATTAATTTGAAGCTCTTATTATTATTGGTGGAGGTTTCTAATAGCTGGACATTTAGCCATGACTTTCCCCCACTTTCTCCGGATATTTTAAAGTCCACGGGCACACTGCAGTTGGATGTAACTAATTTGTTAGAGTTATGCACTTCAGAATAAGGTTTTATGGGCAGTATTGATCTATAGGGCTGCAATATAAAACCTGAACATAGAAAAAAACGACAGGACAATGATAGCAGTGAATCACCAGCCCTGAGAACCCAGTGGGAGGATGCTCTTCCAGTCCCTGCAGGGTCTTCTTTCTGCACCAGCCATGTCTTTCTGTCAGAATACCCTGTAGTTGTACATGCAGCTATCCTCTTTTCTGAGTTACATTTCATAGATTTCCAGCAAATCTTAGAGACAGGAAATGGAGAAAAATGGGGCAAAATTAAGTTTCCCACTAGCTGGCAAAAAGGCATTATGTCGATGTGCAGCTTCTCTGTGTAGCAGAAAAATAAGGGGGGAAATTGTACCACTGTGAGCTGCTTTGGCATGAAAAAACCCACATAAATGCCTGTATTAGTATATATACATATTCCTGAAGATTCTGCCTTGGGAGAGAAATTGGCTTATAGTGATTATAAATCAGAAAGCATAAGCAAGACAGAATTGTTGAGGTAAGTCAGATTAGGGAATTTAAAAACATGTAAACGTTTAACATTAACTTCACGGGAGACAGAGTAAGAAAGTCCAAACTGCTGCTTTGAGAGCATGTCTGTCTGGCTTCAGCCTGCTGGAGTGTCTCCGGAGTCTCCTGTTATTCAGTCTGGCAACTGAACATGATTGTGGAAGTACGGAGACATGAGGTACCTGCGGCTCCCTCAACTCCTGTGTAATTGTTTAAAACTGTTTCAGCACCCCTAAAATTTCTAGTGTTCCTTTTACTTCTTTTCTATCGTAATATCTTTTATTTTGTAGCCCTTGGGCCATGAGTAGAGCTAGTATGCAAACACAAACATTTCTTAGGTGTTCTAATTCTCTGCCCAGGGTAGAATGGCAGTGAACTGGGCCAGAGAAATTCTTAGTCTTCATGGAGACCAGGGAAAGCTGTGGACTCCTCCCCCAATGAAAACTCCAGTAGAGATTGGAGCGTGGGATGAAGGCTGTTTCTTGCCTTTTATTCTCACAATTGAATGAAAACTTGATTGGGCAGTGTGACTGAATGAAACAATTAGCAGGTATTCATTTGAGAAGTGAGCTAAATTCACCATTTCTGTCCTCAACTTTCCCATTTGTTAAATGAAAGCAATAAAAGAACTTCATTCAAGTGATGGACTGAAGATTAAATGAGATGATACCAAAATTAATATATCTATATATGCATATATAGATATGCCTCTGAGTGTTTGTGCCAGTCAATAGAACAATTGCAATTTATACATGAAATGAAGATCTATGTTAATGAATTTTATACAAGAAATTGATCTTCTAATACCGTTCCCTCCCACTACTTTCCTCTAATACGGTGGTTCTCAACCTTCCTAAAGCCAAGACCCTGTTCCTTATGTTGTGGCGATCCCCAACCATAAAATTATTTTCGCTGCTATTTCACAACTGTAATTTTGTTACTGCTATGATTTGTCATGCAAGTATCTGATATGCTGGATATCTGGTATTTCACCCCTGTGAAAGGGTCTTTTAACCCCCAGATTGAGAACCACTGCTACTAGAATACAGCTCTGTGTCTGCAGAAGTGGTTTGTTTATTTATTTAGCTGATGTTTATTGATCTGTGTGCTTGTTCAAGAATCTCAGGAAATCTAAATTTCAGTTTAGCAGACAAACAATGAACAAATAAATGAGTCAAAGAATAATATTAACAGGAAATCCTTGACACCTCTAGAATTTCCCAAGAGAGCTATGGAATATGAACATCACAGCAGAGACAGGCAACTGGTCTTAATGCTCCAAATTGGTGTTTGTGGAGAAGTCATACATTTCATGTGGATTTAATGTGATTTGACTACACTTTGTGTCTACTGGCAGAGATTACAGGCAGCCATGAATCCTCTTCCCTAAGGCACCATGTCTGATAGCTTGATAATTCTTTCGACAAATAAAATAATGAAGATGACGGGATCAGAGGAATGCATCAGAGGTAGTGGGAGATTTTGCAAAAGCCTCCCTCAGATAATTCAGTACGCACACACACACACACACAGAGAGAGAGAGAGAGAGAGAGAGAGAGAGAGAGAGAGAGAGAGAGAGAGAGAGAGAGAGAGAGATTGAGATACCCAAGCAGCAGGATTGGAAAAAGCCCTAACATCAACTATGTGGATAAGGACAGGGACATGGTGCCATATCGAAGGGTTCCTAGCACCTATGGTGATATCTTTGTTTATTTGATGAGTAGAAGAAACACATCAACTTTAAGCCAAGGAGTAGTGTACTTTAACCTGTATCATGAACCAGTATCTCTGTACACTCTGAGAAAAAGGGTCCAATTAGAAGCAAGGAAAGGCACAGCTTATTGAGGAGGCTAAAGTAGTGGGCTGAGTGATGGTGGGTACATGGGAAGAGGCAATCAGAGTGACAAAATGAATGAGAACTGAGGATTCACACCAGAGGTAGAGTCCAAATAGGTTCCTTGTGGGAGTGAGTGAGAGGAAGAAAACAGTTGGGTATAATTGTCAGGTTCTGGCCTCATGAACCAGATGGGTGATGAAGATAGCCCCTGGGAAGCAAAGCAATGCAAAAGTGTGGGAAACACTAGGCTGTCCATCAGCCACATTCATTCATTCATGGAAGCCTCCAATCCTTTTATGTTACCAGTCAGGAGTAATACACATCACAGCTCTCAAGACTGTTAAAAAATGGTAGAATGAGTGGCCTGCACTGCCACCAGGGGCCATGGTGACATCAGGGCCAGGGCTACTGCCAAGGACCATGTCTGTGTCCATGAGGTCCTACTGCAGCCAAGTTCTGTGTTGATGTCTGTGGCCTATGCTGCCACTAAAGTCCCAGTGTCCTGGACTGACCAGCTCAGCTACCACCCAGACACACATCCTGGGCCTTGGGTTGACCCACACTAATATCAAACCTTATCATGAACCTGCTGGAGCTCATGAAGTGACTGGTCCTGTGGAATGACAGCTGCAGGATCTCCATGATTTAGGGCAACAGTAGGATATCTGGGAAGAGTTTCACTAAGGATCCAGTGATGAAAGTGCGGCAGAGTCCTTGATCCAGACCAATGACTCATTGCAATGAACATTTGCAGGTGAGTCTGATTGGACAAAAGGGTATACTTCATGACACACCACAATTCCCAATGCCACTAGGATGAATGAAGAGGTGTTGGAAGGGTGAGAAAGAGAGAGGAACAAGGTGGTTTTTTTTTTGTTTTATTTTTAATTAGTTTTTTTTTGGGGGGGGGAGTTCCTTTGGGCAGATGCTGCAGAAGTGAGGGACATATATAGAGCAACTGGGAGGTGAGTGGGATTGAGGTACATGATGTGAAATTTCAGAAGATTCAATAAATAATTATGTTGTAAAAAAAGAAAGAAAAGAAAACAGTAGATTGTAGAACCCAGATCAAATCATTTCCACCTCCCAAAGCCTTGCACTCCTCGTCGTCGTCAAGACAAATGCCCATTTCACACTGCTTCCTGTCTCTGTTTTAGCATATTGCACATTGAATTTGCTCACCATTTTAAAATTATCTGTGTGGACTAGGAGCCTTTGGTGGGGGATGGATAATTTACAGTTCAGTCATAAATCCACATTACCATGATCACAGTAGGTGCTCAAAAATGAATGAACAAATAACTGAGTATCTGACATGAAAAATGGCAAGACATACACATATCAGATCTTGTCTATGTGACAGTATTTGGTCTCTATCCTGTAGTTATTAAACATTTGAAAGAAAGTGCATATAAAGGATCATCTGAGCCATGGATATCTTTCTGAAAATCCAGGTATTAGGGTTCTGAAGACTCTGAGGGTTGGCTTTTATAGTATGTGGACTTATGTTTCAGACTGTAGTTACATGATTCATCAACTCAAGCCTCACCCTTATACACAGAGATCTTCTGTAGGAAATATTGGTATAAAGCAGTCTCTGTCTGCTGCAGCTTATCTCTGGAACTTGTTGTGACTTCCTTATTGAACTTTCTAAGTAGGGATAGACAGATGGTACAAGTCAGTGTTTTAGGTAGGGATGTGGGGGAGGGCTGGTGTAACTTTCACTAACACTTTGTCACCAAGTTCATTGTGTAGGTGGGTGAATTCTGTCTGGCTGCTAGGCAGAGCATCCCAAGCATGGGCAGCATCAAAAGGCCTTGCATGCATTATCTCCACCATGCTATCGCAGCACAAAGATGGCTGAGGGGAGGATTATAACCTGCGTGTCACAGTGCATGGCAGGGATCCATGATAGTCAGTGTCTTCTAGAGACAGAGTTGCCAAACTCTAACAGGATCCCAGGTATCATAGAGGACATCATTAGAATGTAAAGTCTTTTATAGCACCACTAGGAAGGAATAGTTATTAATCATTTCCAAAACTCTATGAGCTGATAATAATGTAAGTGATCCTTAGATTGCACATTGTATAAAGAGGCTCTAAAACAATGTGGTTAAGCAACATTCAGACTGAAGGCCTTGGATTATTAATGGAATCCTGATAGTTTATCCCACAGCTTTACCATAATTTAGTTTCCATATTGTCAAATTCCACATATGATAATTCCACATTGCCAAAAATGTACTCACTCTTTGGGTGCTGCAGGTAGTGTCCCGATAAAATTTTCTTGTTCATCACTAGCCATCTATACTTGTAGTATTTGTGTATTTTCATTTAGTTTTTCTTTCATTTAGGCTGTGCCAATAGAAACATGACTGCCTTGTAAAGAAACACATTTTAGTGTTCTCCCAAAGTGATGAGAATTTTCAAATGAACTTTTAAATGAAATCATTCTGTTTAGTTCTTATTTCTCAACGTGTCCTGCATATAGACCCATGCTGTATTCGGACATCAGGGCACACTTACTAATGCCTTAAGAAGCATTTCATTCCAGCTCTCTGATAATGCCCCTGCTCTGCTCTGCTAGTTCAATATTTTAAGTGTTGAGTTTGTGAAGGCTCATAGCTGTCACTGAGGAAAGAATTTATAATGCATCCCTGGTGCAGAATTCAAATATAGTACTTAACACATAGATAATATATGGAATCTCAAATCATGCAGAGTGACTTTGTGTCTTAAGATATGCACCCAGCTCAATCAGTTGATTAAACATTATCTATAACAGATGGCAGCTGACAGAAATAACTTCTTTCCAGAATGCCTTCTATTTTCCAGATTTAAAGTTTCTGAGGAAAACTGTAAAAATTTCCGTAATTACTGTTTTACCTATACAGTAATAATAATTCGGAGGACAGTTATCTTTAGGAGTCAAAGAAGCACCTTGGTGATCTAAACCTATGCTGATGCTGCTTTCTTTTCTTCATCACATTTAGCACCTTATATCTTAAATTCTGAGAAAGATACCCAAAATTCTGAGAAAGATACCCAAAAGCTGATTTAAAGTTACAATCAGAGGCAGTAGGACCACGATATAATCCTGGTACATGAGCTAGCTTGTTGGAGCCCATTCCCTATGGTGGGATGCTATGCTCAGTCTTAATGCATGGGAGAGGGGCAAGGCTCTGCCCCAACCTATTATGCCAGACTATGATGACTCCTCATCGGAGTGTTTAGCCTTGAAGAGGAGTGGATTGAGGGTGGGCTAGGGGAGAGGTGAGGGAGGGTGGAAAGGAGAACTGTGGTTGGAATGTAAAATGAAGTAAAAAAATAAAGAATGGAAAAAAGATACAATGCAAGATAGAGCAAGACTGTAGTAATAAGAATTGGGCTAGAACGTAGTGTGCCTGGGTTCTATTTCCTGCGTACTGTGGATGAGCCAGAGGTTGAGACTATTTGAAGTGTATGTCTTAGTTAGGGATTCTATTGTTGTGAAGAGACACCATGACTATGGCAACTCTTATAAAGGAAAGCATTTAATTTGGCTGGTTTACAATTCATAGGTTTAGTCCATTATCTTCATGGTGGGACATGGCAGCATGCAGGCAGACATGGTGCTGGAGAAGAAGCTGGGAGTCCTACATCTTGATCCATAGGAAACAGTAAGTGAACTGTGTTCTACACTGAGTGTAGCTTGACCAAAGGAGACTTCAAAGCCTGCCACCACAGTGACATACTTTCTCTGGCAAGGCCATACCTACTCCAACAAAGCCACACCTTCTAATCGTGCCACTCCCTATGGGGCCCATTTTCTTTCAGTCCATTACAAAGTGATAATAAACCATTTATAAGCCTGCATGTTACTCATTGGAGTGGATGTCATTATTCTCTTGCAGTGCCATGCAGGATTTCACACACATCACCTATTTCTTGATTCCATAACATTCGTCCTGTGAGAATAGCCCACTCCTTTACATCCATTTACTCCAAAACCCACCATAGGTCTTTGTTCCTCCAAGAACTCTGCATAAGTCCCCTCATTTGGTTACTGTGATTTTTCAGAATTTATACAACACCATTTTCTTTCTCATCCCAGAAGTGGATTCTGTTTTCTCAGAATTTATATGATGTGTGCTAAAACGTGAGTGCCCCAGAAGGCAAAGTGCCTGGTATTTAGAAAAGAGCCTTTAAAAGGAGGTGAAGTCTTCATACTGAGAGGAGCCTCAAGAGACCACAAACCTTCAGCCTTGGCTCCAGAGTAAAACATTTCTATTGCTTAAGCTGCCCATTCTGTGGAATCTGGTTTGAGTACCATAGAAAACAAAAGCACAAATCTTCAGTATTAGCAAGCAGTTTCTTCACAGGGACTTTGAAGGTTTTGTGCTTCTTTATATATGGAGCAATTTCATACACAACATAAATATTTTAATATGATGAAGCCATATGACCAGATGGAGAGTAAAAACACAGCTTCAACACTTACGTTTATGGGAGTAGTTGGAATATATGTGCCACACATAAATCTTTCTTGAATGGGGGAAAAGTCTGATCTTCCAGTCCTCTAGAAGGTGTGCCTAACAATGCTAGACTATTTAGGAGGAGAGTGATTTAATTGCCCAGAAATTGCTTGAAACTGAACCGAAGGCTTCCTATTTCAACTTCAGTCCCTTCCATCACCCCTACCCTGGGCAACTGACTTCTGAGAAAATGTCCTGGAGCCATCAGTGGTTTGGGTCTTAAATTTCAGAAATGGTTCTGTTCCACACACTTGAGTCCAGTTTTTCATCAATTGATTCATTCCTCTCAATTTTGTAGTAACCTATTAGGTAAAGGTAACAGGCATGCTGCTTAATATGGAGGCTCATCTTTTTGCTTTACCAAGTATAAAAATTTCTTCAGGTGCATCCTTCACAGGATGCTTTTGGAGATTTTTTTAAGTAAGTTTACTTTTTGTTTATTTATTTTTTTAATTTTAATTTCTTTTATTAGTTCAAATTAGGAACAAGCCTGCTTCATATGTCAATACCTTCTACCTCTCCCTCCCTTCTCCTCCACTCAACCTTCCACCAGTCCTCACCCCATCTCTCCTTCACTCACCAGGCAGGGTAGAGCCTCAAAGTCTACCACATCATCCTGTGCCGGCCTAGGTCCTCCCCAGTGCATTGAGGACTAGATAGCATCCCTTCACGTGGGATGGGCTCTCAAAGTCCCTTCCTACACCAGGGAAAAATACTGATCCACTACTAGGGGCCCCATAGAGTGCCCAGGCCTCCTCATTGACATCCACATTCAAGGGTCTGGCCTCCCAGACAGCAGTCTGGGGTTCATGTGTTCCCCCTTGTATAGGCCAGATGTTTCTGTGGGTTTCACCAGCCTGATCCCAACACCTTTGATCTTCATTCCTCTCTCTCTACAACTGGGTTCCAGAGTTCAGTTCAGTGTATAGCTGTGGGGGTCTGCCTCTGCTTTCATCAGCTGCTGGATGAGGGCTTTAGGATGGCATATAGTTATCAGTTGCATTATAGGGGAAGGTCATTTAGGGTAGCCTCTCTACCATTGCCTAGATTGTCAATTCGTGTAATCCTTGTAGATCTCTGGAAATCTCCCTAGTGCCATATCTTTCCTTGGACCTATAATTGTTCCATGTGTTATGGTATCTCTCATCCTGCTCTCCTCTATTCTTCCCCAGACTCAACATTTCTGCTCCTCCTTTTCCTCCTCTCCTCTCCTCTTTTCCTCCTCTCATTCTGCCAGCTCCCTCTCCCCTACCTTCATGGGCCCGAATAACTTAGGTGATCCTGCCCCTTCCCATTCTCCAGGGTCCATGAATTTTTCTCTTAGGGTTCTTCTTGTTTCCTAGTTCCTTTGGTGATGAGGATTGCGGGCTGGTTATCCTTTGATGTATGTCTAAAATTCATATATGAGTGAGTACATACAATGTTTGTCTTTTTGTGACTGGGTTACCTCACCCAGGATGGTTTCTTCTAGTTCCATTCATTTGCCTGTGAATTTCAAGATTCCATTGCTTTTTTCACTGAGTACTACTCCATTGTACAAATGTACCACATTTTCTCTATCCATTCTTCAGTTGAGGGGCATCTAGGTTGCTTCCAAGTTCTAGCTATTACAAACAACTCTGATATGAACATCGTTGAACAGATGTCTTTGTGATATGAATACGAATTATTTAGGTATATGCCAAAGAGTGGAATTGCAGGATTTTCAAGTAGGCTGATTCCCATTTTCCTGAGCAACCACATTACTGATTTCCAAAGTGGTCTTAAAAGTTTGCTCTCCCACCAGCAATGGAGGAGTTTTCCTTTTTTTCTCCACATCCTTTCCAGCATAGACTGTCATTGGTGTTTTTGATTTTAGCCATTCTGGCCGGTATAAGATGGTATCTCAGAGTTGTTTTGAGTTGCATTTATCTTATGGCTAAGGATTTTGAACACTTTCTTAGAGTGTTTTTCAGCCATTTTAGATTCCTCTGTTGAGAATCCTCTATTTAGTTCTGTACCCCACTTTTTAATATCATTGATTGGTGTTTTGGTGGCCAGCTCCTTCAGTTCATTCTATATTTTGGACATCAGCCCTCTGTCAGATGTGGTGTTGGTGAAGATCTTTTCCCATTTGTGGGCTGTCGTTTTGTCTTACTGACTGTGTCCTCTGCCTCACAGAAGATTCTCAGTTTCAGGAGGTCCCAATTATTAACTGTAGATCTCAATGTCTGTAATACTGGTGTTATGTTCAGGAAGCAGTCTCCTGTACCAATTCGTTTAAGGGTATTTCCCACTTTCTCTTCTAGAAGGTTCAGTGTGTCTGGATTTATGTTGAGATCTTTAATCCATTTGGACTTAAGTTTTGTGCATGGTGATAGATATGGATATATCTGCAATCATCTGCATGACTGAATCCAGTTAGTTGTGCCAGCACCATTAGTTGAAGATGTTCTCCTTATTCCCTTGTATATCTTTAGCTTCTTTGTAAAAAATCAGGTGTTCATAGTGTGTGGTTAATATCAAGGTTTTCAATTCAATTACATTGGTCTATCTATCTATTTTTATGACAACACCAAGCTGTTTTCAGGACTATGACTCTATAATAGAGCTTAAAGTCAGGGATGGTGATGCCTCCAGAAGTTCCTTTATTGTATAGATTGTTTTGGCTATCCTGGGATTTTTGTTTTTCCATATAGAGTTGAGTATTGTTCCTTCAAGGTCTGTGAAGAACTTTGTTGGGATTTTGATGGGGATTGCATTGAATCTGTAGATTGCTTTTGGCAAGAATGCCATTTTTACTATATTGATCTACCTATCCAAGAACACAGGAGATCTTTCCATTTTCTGGTATATTCTTTAATTTCTTTCTTTAAAGACTAAAGTTCTTACTGTACAGGCCTTTCACTTTTTTGGTTAGCATTACCCCAAGATATTTTATGTTGCTTGTGGATATTGTGAAGGGTGATATTTCTATGATTTCTTTCTCTTTGTATTTATCATCTGTATACTAGGGGTACTGATTTTTTTGAGTTAATCTTGTATCTTGCCACTTTGCTGAAGGTGTTTATCAGCTGTAGGAGTTCCCTGGTAGAGTTTCTCGGGTCACTTATGTAAATTATGGTATCATCTGCAAATAGTGAAATTTTGACTTCTTCCTTTCCAGTTTTTATCCCTTTGTTCTCCTTGTCTTGTCTTATTGCTCTAGCTAGAACTTCAAGAACAATATTGAAGAGATATGGAGAGAGTGGACAGTCTTGTCTTGTTCCTGATTTTAGAGGAATTGATTTGAGTTTCTCTCCATTTAGTTTGATGTTGGCTGTTGATTTGCTGTATATTGCTTTTATCCTGTTTAGATGTGTTCCTGTTATTCCTGTTCTCTTAAAGATCTTTATTATGAAGGGATGTTGGATTTTGTCAAAGGCTTTTTCAGCATCTAGCGAAAAGATCATGCTGTTTTTCTTTTTCAGTTTGTTTATATGGTGGATTACATTGATGGATTTTCATATATTGAACCATCCCTGCATCCGAGGGATGAAGCCTACTTGATCATGCTAGATGATTTTTTCAGATGTGTTCTTGGATTTGATTCACCAATATTTTGTTGAGTATTTTTGCTTTGATATTCATGAGGGATATTGGTCTGTAGTTCTTATTTTAGTTTTATCTTTGTGTGACTTGTGTATCAAAATAATTGTAGCCTTGTAAAATGAGTTTGGCAATGTCCTTTCTGCTTCTATTGTGTGGAACAATTTGAGGAGTACTGGTATTAGCTCTTGTTTAAATTTCTGGTAGAATTCTTCAGTGAAGCCATCTGGCCCTAGGCTTTTGTTTTTGGTTGGGAGACTTTTGATGTTGGCTTCTATTTCATTAGGGGTTATATGTAGATTTAAACTGCTTATCTGTTCTTGATTTAATTTTGGTAAGTGATATCTATCCAGAAACTTGTCCATTTCCTTTAGATTTTTGGATTTTGTGGAGTACAGGATTTCAAAGTATGACCTGATGATTCTCTGGATTTCCTCCTTCAGTGTCTGTTGTTATATCTTCCTTTTCATTTCTGATTTTGTTAATTAGCATGCTCTCTCTGCCTTTTGGTTTCTTTGGATAGAGGTTTGTCTATCTTGTCGATCTTCTCAAAGAATCAACTCTTTGTTTCATTGATTCTTTGTAATGCTTTCCTAGTTTCTACTTTATTGATTTCTGCCCTCAGTTTGATTATTTCCTAGCATCTACTCCTCCATGGTGAGTTTGCTTCTTTTTGCTCTAAAGCTTTCAGTTGTTCTGTCAATTCTCTAATGTGACTTTTCTCCAGTTTCTTCATGTGGGCACTTAGTGCTATGAATTTTCCTCTTAGCACTGCTTTCAGTGTGTCCCATAAGTTTGGGTATGTTGTGTCTACATTCTCATTAAATTCTAGGAAGTCTTTAATTTCTTTTTTATTTTTTCCTCATGGTGCAAATGGGTGTTATTCAATTTCCATGAGTTTGTAGATTTTCTGCAATTTGTATTGTTGTTGAATTCTAACTTTAAAGCATGGTGACCTGATAAGATACAGGGGTTATTTCAATTCTTTTGTATCTGTGGAGGTTTGATTTGTTGCCAACTATGTGGTCAATTTTACAGAAGGTTCCATGTGTCACTGAGAAGAAGGTATATTCTTTTGTATTTGGGTGGAATCTTCTATAGATATCTTTTAATCCCAGTGGGGTCATAACTTCTGTTAGATCCTTTGTTGCTTTGTTAAGTTTCTGTCTGGTGGTCCTGCCTAGTGGTGAAAGTGGAGTGTTGAAGTCTCCTACTATAAGTATGTGTGGTTTTATGTGTGGTTTGAGCTTTAGAAATGTTTCTTTTACAAATGTGGCTGCCTTCGTATTTGGGGCATAGATGTTCAGGATTGAGACTTCATCCTGATGGATTTCTCCTGTGATGAGTAGGAAGTGACCTCCTTTATATCTTTTGATTGATTTTAGTTTAAAGTCTAATTTGTTAGATATTAGAATTGCTACAACCTCTTGTTTCTTGGGGCCATTTGATTGGAAAATCTTTTCCCAACCCTTACTCTGAGGTAATGCCTGTCTTTGAAGTTGAGGTGAGTTTCTTGTACAGCAGAAGGATGGATTCTGTCTTCGTATTCATTCTGTTAGCCTGTATCTTTTTATGGGCAGGTTAAGACCATTGATATTGAGGGATATTAACATCCGTTGATTGTTGGTTCTTGTTTGTTTTGGATTTATTGTTGGTGGTATTATTGTGTGTGTATTTCGCCCTCCTGTTTCTTTTTGTGTTTGGTAAAATTGGATTATCTATTGCCTATGTTTTTGTGAGTGTAGTTATCTTTGTTGGATTGGAGTTTTCCTTCCAGAACTTTCTGTATTGCTTGAGTTTTTGGATATATATTGCTTAAATCTGGTTTTGTCATGGAATATCGTGTTTTCTCTATAGTGATTAAAAGCTTTTCTGGTTACAGTAGTCTGGGTTGGCATCCATTCTTCCTTAGTGTTTGCAGGATATCTATCCAGGACCTCTGGCTTTCAAAGTTTCCATTGAGAAGTCTGGTTTGATTCTGATAGGTCTGCTTTTATATGTTACTTGGCCTTTTTCCTTTGCTGCTCTTCATATTTTCTCTTTATTCTGTAGGTTTGTTGTATTGATTATTATGTATCAAGGGGACTTCTTTTTGTGGTCCAGTCTGTTTGGTGTTCTGTAAACATCCTGTACTTTCATAGGCATATCATTCCATAGGTTGGGGAAGTTTTCTTCTATGATTTTGTTGAATATGTTTTCTGTACCTTTGAGCAGTATTTCTTCACCTTCTTCTATACCTATTATTCTTAGGTTCGGCCTTTTCATGGTGTCCCATATTTCCTGGATATTTTGTGTTTGGGATTTGTTGAACGTGGGATTTTCTTTGGTCGATGACTGTTCATCCTCTAGCAAGTCTTCAACAACTGAGATTCTCTCTTCCATCTCTTGTATCCTATTGGTTATACTCACATCCTTAGTTCCTGATCATTTATCCAACCTTTCTATTTCCTGCATCCCCTCATTCTGTGTTTTCTTTATTGTTTCTATTTCAGCTTTCATTCCTTGAACTGTTTGTAGTGCTTCCTTCACTTGTTTGGTTGTTTTTCTTGGCTTTCTTTAGATTCTTTAAGGGAATTACTTATTTCTTGAATTTTTTGTTTGTTTATTCTTCTATTTCTTTAAGACATTTTCTTGTTTCTTCTTTAAGGGTCTCAAAATCTTCATAAAGTAGTTTGTAGGTCTGTCTCTTCTTCATCTTCTATGTTGGGCTTTTCAGATCTTGGTGGTGTGGAGTCTCTAGATTCTGGTGGTGTCATATTGGTCTTTCTGTTGTTGAGTGTGTTCTTATTCTGCCTTCTTTCCATCTCTTCTTCTACTGGGTGCAGATGGGGTCTCTCTATCTCCTCTTGTCACCCGGTGGTGTGTGTGGGTCAAGACTTCACTCTCTGCAGCTCTGGATGGTCTTGCCTCTTCTGGTAGTCTCCTCACTCAGCAGGGGTCGGGGCGGAGGAGGGGGAAGGAAGAGTGAGGTGTTTCTGGACTCATGGAGATCCTCCCTGTCTCAGGAGAGGTCGGGGCTGTGAAGGGCAGAGGAAGAGTGAGGTGTTTCACGACTCAGGGAGATCCTCCATGTCTGCGAGTCCACTCTATGCCAGGCACAGGCTCAGAGAAACCTAGGGGGTGATGGTGGGAGTTTGTCAGGAGTTAGGCAGGAGCAGAGGGTACACTCACTTCAGGAGAGGTCGGAGCCAAGGTGGGGGAAGGAAGAGTCACTTTTGAAGATTTTAATGTGACATAATTATATTAATTTGGAAAGAGAGGTTATTTATTTACAAAGTGATGGTTCTTTATGGTAAAAAAAAAATCCACTTTTATGTTGCCAGTTCTATACTGAGTACAGAGGTGGGGTGATGGCACATCTCCTTCTTTTTGTACATGGTAACCAAGATAGAGAGTGACATTTGTGTTGGTCTCTAGACCATTGGACAAAATAAGCACCAGATTTCTGAAGTATACTTAAAGAGAAAGCAGGCTCATATGGAGAGAGGCTTTCTTCCTCTATACTCTTCATAATTCTTTATCTCAGAGACTCACATAGATCGAATAGGCAAACAAAGGTCCTAGATATGTGTTAATCCAAACTACAGATAGAAATTTTAATTAGTACATTTCCCCCAAGAGTCAACATGGTATGGACAAAATCCTAGAACATGTATCTATATTTTTATTTTTAACAATTAGATGTCTTAAATTTCATAATATATGTGACATGTGAATATCTATGTAAAGTATGTGAATGCATGTTTTCATTTGGTATTTGATAGTCATGATGTAGTCATATAAGAAATATAGAGTCCAGGGTATTGCAGAGAAAAACTTTGTCTAGGTCATGTTTCCGTGTCTAGTATTTTCTTTTATTAATTCTTTAGTTATTAGCTCTAGTACCCAGCTCATGGTCTGTGGTAAAATAAAATTATTTTATTTTCTACCCAATGGAAGAAAACACTCCATGTTTGTAACCTCTAAGTGACACACATCATGTAATCAAGGAGGAGAACTTAGTAAATTCAATGTTCCCTGTCTGCATTTGGCGCTGAGCACTGTTTTAAGTACTTAAGTCACACTCACACCTGCCCACACTGGTAAACTCAATGTCTCTTCACACCGTGTCCCCTTACTGTGTCTTTCACTATATTCCACTACACATCGAGGAGTAAGGTCAACTCTTCAGATGTAAGAATGATCTACGCAAGATATTTGGAAATACCAGGGTAACAAAATTTCTCATAAAACACATCCAAATCTTGGGGTCGAGAGGTGGCTCAGCAGAATAGAACACTTGCTACTCTTGCAGAGGACCCAGGTTCTGTTCTCAGCACCCATGTGATGACTGGCAACTGCCTGGAACTCCAGCTCCAGGATTTCTGTCACCTTCTTTGGGCCTCCCTGGGCACTGCACACATGTATACATACATCCATACCTGCAGACAAATGCACATGTAAATAAAAGTAACCTTAACACAGATCTTAGCTTAAAGTAAAAGGCATACTCATTGTGTACTTATACTTGATTTTCTTTCTTTTAAGGACAATGTGTGTAAACCCATTCCAGGTCATCTTGGACTCTCTTTCCACCTGGCTCTGTCTCCTATGAGCTGGGATCTGGGTTCATCAACACATGCCATTATGCCCAGCCTCATAATCAGTTTTAGAAATTCAAAATTCCCAAAGTACTTTAATATATCCTAATTTTGTAAGTCTGTTTTTTAAAGTATAAAATAGACCTGATTTAGCTACTTTTTTAAAAAAATATTTTTAAAATATTTTTCTTAGTTTAGAAGCACTCTTTTTTAACTTTTTTTTATTAGTTCAAGTTAGGGAACAAGATTGTTTCACATGTAAGTCCCTTCTCCATCTCCCTCCCCTCACCCCCATCCCTCCTCCCCCACCCCAAACCTACCCCCCACCCCATCCACCCACCACTCTCCAGGCAGGGTAGGGCCCTCAATGGGGGCTCTGCAAAGTCCACCAAATCTTCCTGTGCTGGGCCTGTGCCCTTCCCCATGTGTCCAGGGCCAGAGTGTGTCTCTTCACGTGGGATGGGCTCTCAAAGTCCTAGAAGCACTCTTATTTACATATCAATCCCCCATTCCTTTATCCTCCCATCCTCCCATGATCCCTACCAACCCCTCAACCCACCAGCCACCCACTCCCCAGGGATAGTGAGGCCCTCCATGGGAGACCATCAAAGTCTGTCACATCATTTGGGGGAGGGCCCTGGCCTTCCTTCCCATATCTGGGTTGCAATAATATCCCTCCATAGGGAATGGGCTAGTTCATTTAGCTAGTTTTAAATGTGAGTTTATAAGTAGAACCTCAAAGTTATTATTTCAGGTACATTTTCCATGTTTGGGGAATATGAGCTTGTTTCCTAAGCACTAATTTATGTCTCTAAACCTTGAGAGCAGATCATCTTAAGCCATATAATATATTGATATCTTTTGGGGGCAGGAATTCATTTTCTACTAATAAAATGGGAGATGAAAGGTTGTTTTTTGTGTTTTTCCCTGGTGATCTGGACACATGGGCCTTAAATTGTTTAGGTCTAATGTTAAAAATAGGGCAGTACACGGTTACCAGTCCAGATAATACAGACATATTCTCTCTCCCAGTGGGCACATGATTCTTAATTGATTTGTGCCCACAAGTGATACTGAAATAGAGAGCATGAGACCAGTTGGTCTCCCTTTATCAAATAAAAAAGAAATCTTATTTAAAAGAGATCACTGCAGAATAACATGAGGTCATGTGCAAGTTGCAAACAAGAGAATAAAAATTCACCCCAGAGAAACAAAGAGTGGGCAAGGTTGAAGTCCAACTGTTGTCTGAGATCCTCGTAGAACTGAGTGAAGATGAGACTGATGTTAAACAGACATAGCCACTCTCCCTAAGTTAATCTGTTCAGTTGGCTCTGCCAGGCTAGTTCACCTGGGTGTTAGTAGTTCATTCTTCTAGGTTAGTTATTTGGGTGTCATTATAGAAGGAACACTGAGATTGCACAAGTGTAAATTTTGGAATGTTAAAAGCCTGCCCTTGGCAGTTACCAAATGCACATATTAAATGTTTTCATACATTCTCTAAAGAACACATAAAATGGTAAGATTGGATCAAAGTGCTTTTATTGACAATAGCAGGAAAAAATGTCCTGATAAGATTGTTGGATTATATATAAAAACATTGTCCTATGGGGCAAACATAGTAACTCTTGCATTTACGTTTGGCACAGAAAGAAATTAGTTGTATCCTTACTAGACAAAATTCTCCAAGCTACCATGTCAGATGACCAAGCCCAAACCTTTCATTTAACAAATAAAAGAATGAAAACTGTACTTTTATGTGCTTGAGATCTGGGCCCAGGTTAATAGCAATGTGATCAAGAGATCAACCAACTTTTACTTGAGCCAACCAAAGGAAATCGCAGTAGATAACAGTTGTGGTGCAGGATAGTCTTTCAATTAATTGTCCCAAACAAAGTGACTAAGTAATTAGGTCAAGAGCAAGAGCTATGCCCTTGTTTTACAAGAATGTCTGACGGAATCTATCTTCTTGGCTGAGTTTTTGAGAAAGGGTCTTGTTCTATATCCCCTGCTGGCCTGAAACTTGTTATGTAGAACAGAATGGCCTTGAACTTACAGCAATCCTCTTGCCTCTGCCTCCCAAGCACTGGGATTTCAAGTGAGCACCACTGTGTCTATGTTTTTGTGTTGAACTATTGATGTCTGGACAGCAAAGGGCAGAAAGATTAGTGGAGAAAGGGACTATTACCCAACACCTCAGTGTGCTGCATCTCATTTATGTCCTTGAATCCAGTGTTAATTGCTCTGTTGATTAACTGACAGGAGTGGGAACCACTCGAGGGTTGATGAAAATCTCTCTGGAGGAAGAAGAAATAGTGTTGGACTAAAGGGGTGACACAGATCAAGTTCTGAAGTGTGTTTTGACAGATGCTGTTCAGGGATCATGAATGGATGGTTACACGGAAGGACTACAATGTCAACCTGATCACACAGGGCTTTATGTATGCCCTCACTCAGTTTTAACAACAGTAACCCTCTTCTCCTTGTTTTAAGTGTAATTTTAAACAGATTTTGCAAAAGCACATTTTATCACTCATTGTGGTGGAGTCACTTTTCACAATTCAGGGTCTTTGTAAACTGCCCTGTGAAAGAAATTTCCTTTATTTTAAGAACGTGTGTGTGTGTGTGTGTGTGTGTGTGTGTGTGTGTGTGTGTGTGTGTAGCTATGTGCATATGAGTGCCATGCTCACAGAGGCCATTAGAAGGTATTATACCTATTGGAGTTGTAGGCAGTTGCCCCATACTGGACATGGGTACTGGGAATGGATTATGAGTCCCCAACAGGAGTGCAGTGCATAACTTGAACTGCTGAACAATTTTTCTAGCCCCAAAATGACATTCTTAGAGATTTTGCTTCATGCCTCAAATATTAAATCTTCCATATGTTGCCATTTCACACTGTCTTTAGTTGCCTGTTATTGTCATTACCAAGCTGAACCAATGGCCTTGTAGGGCATATGAGAGAGTAAAGAATCAATGTGAGAGTATAGCTGGAGTTTAGAGCTAAGAATTTTGGTGGAAAAGGAGCCTTTACTTAGCTACCTAATCTTTGTATCAGGACTTTAGAAGTTGTAAAATGCCAGGATATGGTTAAATGTTTTCCAGGAAGAAATGCTAAGTGCTTTCTGAAAGAATGTGCTAAATGCGTCTGGATTTCCTTTTCCTGGATAATTTGGGATCCAGAATGATTGATTCAGAATGAGCTGTCCAAACCCTGAGCTTTGGACCTTTATCAAGTAGGGTTGTCACTTGTCTACTCAGAAAATGAGATAGTATATAGACATGAGGATTTGTATGCTTCAGAAATACACAGCAAGGAAGAGGGCAGGGCACAGAGACTAAGTGCCTTCCGAACAGGTTTGCCTACTTGATTGAAGAAACCAGCCATGACAGATAACATGACACTCTTCAGAAGATGCTAACTAAGTATGACATCAAAACCCCTTCGTGCCCACCCCAAGCCCATTATATTGATAGTGGATGCTTGAAATCCAACCACTGGTTTTGGGGAATGACCAGATAACTTTATGCCAACACTGGGACTTGTGTGGTAAGATATAATTGAAGCTATATATGGCTGACACTACAACCAGGACTCCCCTCCCCCCGTCACATCCTGGGTTCTGACATGTAGTGATGGATGTCCTGACAGCACCTGGTCTGAAGATTGGGAGCATAGCTGAACAGCTCCTTTGAGCTTTTTGTGCTACAGCTTGTACCCAGCTTTCTATACTTCAAGGACCAGGAAGATAGTAGATAGACCCAGACTGTGGGCTACAACGTGCTACAGACAGAACCTCCCAAAAGGGGTCAGTGTTCAACCACAGTTTGTAAGAGCGATGTTTCTTAGATCCTTTTTGAGGACAGGTTTGAACAGAGGATACATCAGAGACATGTGTGTCTCACAGGGGTACTAATGGCCCCACACAGGCTTTTTTGCAGGCCCTCTCAGGAAGGAAAGGATGTGTAAATGAAACAGGTTGGTGGGAAAACCCAGTTTATATCCATTTCACAAGTTTCACCAAATCACGACCTTGTACTTGAGGCAAGGCTGTCAGTCATGCCTCACACCATGCAGTGGCTATGAAAAGACATCAATTCAAATTCTCTTTTATTAATACCAGGTATATGATTCTCCCTGGTGAGGATAATGAAACAAAGTGTGTGTACCTTGTAGGATTCAACTGAGTTTAAAAATGAAAGTGTTCAATTCACTAAATGATAAATTAAGTACCATGAGAATTTAACAGGATTACCATCACTGTTAGCAGCATTCTGAACCAATACTTCTTCTGCATGTGAACAGTGAATAAGATGATTTCTGCCTCCAAAAATCTAATTATGTGAGCATCATTATATGGAGATATGCTCCAAACTACCTCTCATACACACCATACACACATACACACAAACCCCACTCATAAGAACCTCTTTACATTTCTAATTTTAAGATGTGGCAAAATTTCAGCAACCATCGGGAGTTGTGCTGTACATTTTAATTTCTGTTACAGCCCAAATAAACCTTACCGAGATGATAGCAAAGAATGCTCAGTCAGGTGTTATTTTAAGTCGTTATAAATAACCGATCAACACCAGGAGCTGCCAAAATTATTAACTCAGCCCCTTGGTCAGCACCAGGGAAAGTGCACAGGCAATTGCAAAAAAAAAAAAAATTGAAAACTAGCAGTTTGATTCAAAGGCAGTTTCCCAGAACAACTAGGGTCTTGAATGGAGGGCAATCTTGGGTTATAGATTTGAACAAATGACACCCCATGAGCAACAATTTTGTGAATCACTCTTAGACGAAGACTACAGTGGGATCTATGGAAATCACCCTGGTTCTGACTTAGCCTTGGGTTATTGGAATTAGGAGATTCTGAGATGTCCTCTTTACTCATTACCAAATCACACTGTATTTGTTCATGTTCTCTATCTATTATTTGAGCTGTGATAGACAAGTGCAAAGCAGGATGAATTTTGCATTCCTATAGAGGGCTGAGACTTCTGAGGAGAAAAATCTCCCTGTTCACTTGAGTCAATGCCCACTTCAACCTCAGTTTCCCTGTTGGTTCTTTTGTCATTTAAGATATTGCTATCCTTATGCTGTGACCTGTAGACTGAAGGAAACAAGGAAGTGCATGCCTTATCTCTTCAAATTCGAATTTAGCTTGATTGAGTCAGGCTTCCTGGTCTCAGTGCTTCCATGCTGACTCTTGCTAAGAATTAAAACTACTCTTTGATTATAGGGGTTAGACATGAGCTCAGCATCTTTGATGTACTTTCTTTGCTTTGCTCAGTGACCAGGAAGCAATGTCATAACATAGGGATTGCATGAACTTCAGTCTTGGACACATTGAAAGCATAAATCTCCTATACTGCCTCTGTCCAGAGAGTCTGTTAATGGTATTGTGATGTTTGTAAAGGTTCTTACCTTTCTGCAATTTATGCTCTGTGCCTTCAAAAGTACCAATAGCCACACCATTGACATATTTGGATGACCTCGCTCTACCTTTCAAACAGAACACTGTCACACCTACAGCCCATCCTTCACTCTCCCAGATTGTCCCTCACTGTTCTAGTGATTAAGGGCTAGCCATGCCACACATGCATAATCATTAATTAAGTATTCTGCATTACCTTCTTTGGAGCACTGGTAGCTAACTGTTTTAAACTTGGTCCTCTACAATGTCTTGTGTTTCATGTCTACTTGATGTCAGTTCCTCTCTCAATTCTTTCTTCATTTCACATCTGGTCTCTTCCTTTGGGCTTTACTAATTTTCTCAGAATTCCCTGATGATCACCCTGGGCTATCTGGCCCTCCTATATTCTTAACATCTCACAAAATCAACCACATCATCATAACTGACAAGTTGTTCACCCAATCCCCTAATTATCCACTATAGAAGTTTCACAAAGTAACATATAGTGGTCATCAGTATTATCTCTTACCTTTTGTCATCTCCACTGTCCGTCAAAGAATGCAGGAAGTCTGATCGTGATTTAAACTTAGAATATAATTGTAATTATATGGTTTTTAAAAAGATTTATTTTAGTAGTAGTAGTAGAAGGTGTGTGTGTGTGTGTGTGTGTGTGTGTGTGTGTGTGTGTGTGTGTGTGTGTATAGGAGGGGTGAATGCCACAAATACATAGGTGCTGGCAGAGGCCAGAATAGTGTGTCCAATCCCTTAAACTAAAATTTTGTAGTTGTGAGCCACATGACATGAGTGATAGGATTGAACTCAAGCCACCTGCCAGAGAAGGATGAGCCCTTAACTGCTGAACCATCTCTTCAGCTCTTCTTCATATGAAATTTCAGAATTAAAAATGTTCATCCACAAATGGATCCTTTTAAGCAGACTAAGTTCTTTATGAGCAGGGTCATACTATGTGCTTCCAATATGTCCTGGTTGGCAGGAATCATAAATGCCGTTCTGACTAGGTAGAGAGTGGAAGATGAGATACAGAAAACGAAGCTGGAAGCACACACCGTGGACTGGACTGCAGAGAACTAAGAGGGCTTGACTCATCTGGAGGAAGCACCACCTTAGCAGACAGCTAAGCTTAAGATCACTGGGTGTGTAACAGCCTGCTTTAGGGCCTGTCACTTACTCTATGAGTTCATTGGTAAATTTCTAAAGCTTCAAGAGAAAAGTAAAAAATAGCCAAGGTTTGTGTAAATCTCAGCATGTAGGAAATAGAGGTAAGAGAACACAAGTTCAAAACCGGTGTGTAAGACTTAGTGAGGCTTTGTCTTGAAGGATGAAGGTCCAGGGATGGAGCTCCACAGGAGAGCACTTGCCTAGCATGCACAAGCCCTTGTATACATCCCCAGCACCAGGAAAGAAATTTGATACTAAGCAGGGTGGTTATTTAGAGAGTAGTGAGGTGGTCTTAGAGATTAAATGAGCTGATAGTATGCAAAATATCTCATGCATTATCAAAACTATTTTGTACATTAGATATCAGTTGGTTCCTTATTATTGATAGTAATTAGTTATTTTATCAGTAATAATGTTACTGTTAATAAATGAAGCAGACCCTAGTTTCATGGTGTGTGAAAGAATGGCTTGAAAGCCTCATCTGGAAGAGTGCTGGCTTTACTGTACACAAGGATGGGACTGTAAAAAATGTTTTCTGGTACAGATGGATGATTGCAAGACTAGGAATCACTTTTCTGCTTGCTGCAAATACAGGATTTCAAGCCATCCCTCACTTATTCAATCAAAATACATGGGCTATAGGTCCAGGAGTTTATGTTGTTCTAAGATACAGTCATTTGTATGCAAGCTAAGGTTTGACAATGAGTGATCAGGGAGTTATTCAAATGAACATTTGATAATTAATTCCAACCAGATTCCCATGCTCTCAAATGCATCCAGTTTCTGGCTCAGCCATTGGCAAAAGCAGACTGACACACTATGCCAGCTCCCTTTGATGATTTTAATCAATTATGTAGTACTTCCTGGAAGACAAGCAGTTTCCTCCAGACACCACTGCTGTGTGCCATGCAAGCAGGCCCTGCATGCATTAGACTGTAATCTCTGCACAGCTAATACAGAAGTTAACTACTGAAAGGCATTTTCTGCCTTCTCATTCCTATAGTGAGTAGAAACTCCAAGGCAAATCCTCAAGCAAAATACAACACCTATAGTACTGGGGAAGCCAACTACTGGTAGTGTGATGGGTTTTAAGGAGAGATTGGTTCCCAACATTGTGAGTCAGGATATAGTAATGAAAATTTTTACCACATTAAGCAACGATGATTCTTGAGACTGGTTTCCTTTTTTCTTCTTTCTCTTCACTATTTTTTGGAGGTATGTATTTAGTAGTGACTTTTAACAGGGCACAAGCTGTATGCTGCTTCTATATAAGTCTTATGTGAAGAATAGCTCATTAGGTGGCTAGTAATACCCTGTCTACAGGAAGAATAAGAAAACAAATCAAACAAAACACTAATAATGATGAAAAAAGTTGCTACTCAGAAAGTCTCCCTGGAAACTTTGATGGAAAGTATAAGTAGAAATCTAAGCCAAATCTGTTCCCTGGAAAATATATTTTCAAAGACAATGGAAGCTTTGCAGTATGCCTGGCTTAATTACCAGTGTGCCTGTAGTATGTTTGCTACTGTGTTGTTTGAAAACTGTGTACAGTTGGGTCTCAAGCAGAATAATCAGTTCCATACTGCGTTTCAAGGAGTCAGGAAGAAGCAAATCCTAAGACAATAGAATTCATCAAGGTTGCACTTATATTATGATTTTTCTTTGTGATTGGCAATTTTATATATGTGCCCAATAAAATAAAATACAATTTCCACCTCCCACTCCCCAGCTTCCCCTGCATGCTCCCCTCCCAACTTCATGTTGGCTGCTGCTGCTCCTCTTCCCCTCCTCATCCTCCCTTTCTTTTCCTCTTCTTCCTCCTCCTCCTTCTCCTCCTTCTCCTACACAGCACCTTTCCATATGCACATGGGAAGCCTATCAGTGGAAAAATCCTTGGAAAAGAGTGTGTATCCTTCCCCCAAAAGTTGTCAGTTGCCACTAACTTTTCAGTATCAGGGGTGGGGCCTGGAGAGCACATCACCCATCTATTCCAGGAGTTTGGCTGGCTTGAGTCTGTGCTGGTCTGTTGTGTGATGTAACATGCACATATATTCACCCCCCAAAGTGAACCCAGGACATACCAAAGCAATGACTTCACCGATGTCGCAATTTGGTGAACTAAAAAAATTTATTGTGGTTACTTACAGGAGCAGAAAGGACTCACAAAAGCAGCCACATCAGCAAAGACCGACCCCTGCATAGGTGAAGACTCACAAAAGCAGCAGCCCTGAAATTCTCCAGATGGCTTGCAAGTAGAATCCATTCTTGCAGCTGGGCTGGCCAGATTCCTTCCCCAGCAGTTGTTTATTCCTTCACTAAAGAATCTCCCATGGTTCCATTTTCCTAGACATATGACCTTTAGTTTTCCTCCTGAGTCTTATGACCCTGCTGATCTGTCCCAGAAGGAATATTTCATGTTGGAGGAAAAGGCTGTGCTATAAGGTCTTTTGCAGGCAACTGCAGGTGTGTGCATTCATGAGTGTCATAGCTGTGTTGTGTTCAGAACCAGTGTCTCACAGCATTCATCCCCATCTTCTGAATCCTAGTCATTTTGTTCCCTGAGCCTTGGCCTTCAAGGGAATGTTATAAAGATGCCCCATTTAAGCTGAGCACACGGTCTATATCAGCACTCTAATCAGTTGGGAATCTCTCCATTGACTGATTGATGTCCAGTGTAGATAAAAGCATTCCAACTGTGCTTGAGAGCAGCCCTGGTCTGAGCAAAATAATGCTGGCATATTCTACTGTAGGGTCTGTCACCTCCCTAGCCAATGATCTTTGACCCTGATTACATTACTAGGAATGGAATTTCTCCCTGTGCCTGTGCCTCAAATCTGAGGAGGATTGTGTTGCTCTTGTTCTTTCCAAACGATGAGCATGCTCCACACTAGAGTTAGAACCAATATTTGGCACTGCTTCTTCCTCAGGATCAGTGGTGCATTGGTCCATGAGGGTAGGGGGAGCAGAAGCAGGGAACAGGGATCGAATGACTGTGGGTACAATGGAGACAACCATCTGGGAGATATATTTGGTGGATCAGCTCAGCTTTATTTCAGAGTATAGGAAATATATAAGATTGGGGAGCATGGGAACAAACCCTAATTTGCTTTTTATGTGACATCAGGGTCCCATAGCAAAGCTCCTAGTACATACGTGCAACAAGGGAAAGACTTCTATCTGGAAACTGTGCCAAGGGTGATAGTAAAGATAAATCAGGCATCCAGGTTTAGAGACAGCTTTTAGATAAGGTCAGTCCTCCAGGCCCAGGGATGTTCTCCAGAAAAGAGCAGGAAGTTTCAGTGGGGAGGGAGTCCTCATTGTGGTTGAGCTTTGGAATAAACTGCTAGGCCATGATAGCCTTCAGCCTCTGATCACCAAGGCCTTCCACCACCAATGCTTGTAATTGGCAAGTGCCAAGTGGGTACCACAGTGTGCTACTGAACACTGGGTCCATTAACCACAAACTCTTCCTTAAGCGTTTTTGTCTAGAAACAGCCAGAAGTCAAGAGAGAATGTGGGGTGAAGAAGGATAGAGAATGTGTGTTGAAAAGCTTATCCAGGCCAAGAACAGGAGAGATGAATACCAGGGTTCCCTAAGAGGATCTCTAATCTCTTTTTTTAAAGGTAAGAACTAAAATGTGGAGTTTTTAAACACGTTTGTACACCATGAATTTGCTTAAAAAGCCCATTTGTAACCTCAGGTCAAGGAAACCTTTTGTCTGAAATAGAGAGCTTTCATTTCTGTCTCTGCAATCTTGGACACAGGTATATTTGAGTGGTGATGAAGATGCTTCAGGGGGCAGGTATTTATTTGAAATATAGTTCTCTCTCATTTTTAAAACAAAAGGTGCTTATCAAGGCAATTTCATCTTAGCAGGTATAGTGGGTCCCCATAAATATCTTAGAGGGCAATAATGCTCCTTTGCAGTTTTTTGTTTACAGATTTCTGTAATAACCGAGAATTTTGTAAGTTCTGTTGTGTCCAAGGAAAAGCCAGTGTGCACACATACATGGGACACCTAGCACTTTGTGGATTCAGTGAACAAGAGTGCTACCCAAATCAAAACTGATTTTAAAGCTCACCAGTGAAGGATGACTGGGTCTGTGGTGCACACCTGCCATCCCAGCACCCAGGAAACTGAGCCAGAAGGACTGAAAGCCCTATGCCAAGCCATATTTCATAGGAAAAGCTATTGCAAAATTATCCCAAACCAAGTCACACACAAAACAACCAACCAACAAACCAATCAACCAAAAACCCCTCATCAGTCAGAATATGACTACAGAGAAAAGAGAACACATATCAAAAGGCAAAACAGAATGGTCCAGAGTGAAACATGAACAAGCCCCACTGACCTCTAAGCCTTGGGATAGACTCTGTAATGATGGAGACATTGAGAAATTAAAACACAACGTGTAGGACTTGGAGGTTAAGAACATACACTGACCTTGGAGAGGAGCAAAGTACCATTCCCAACATCCACACTGGGTGGCTTACAACCACCTATAATGTTAGTTCCAGGGCATATGACACCCCTTCTGACCTCTGTACATACCTGCACTCATACATGCACAACAAACTCTCCCTCACATACTTGTACACACATTTAAAAAATACATCTCAAAGACTAAAATATCTTTAAAAAACAGAGCACTCTAGAATAATTTTAGTAAAATTAATATTTCCAGCAGATATAAAGTTTTCAAGAGTTTCTATTGTATATTAATACATTATTTGTGGGTGAAGGAAATCTATACATCTAAGGTCCTGGGCAATGAATACAGCATGCCCTGCCCCCACCTGGCATTCTCGTGCTTCTGTTAATGCTTAGCAAATGGGTTGAGCTTAGTCCTGAAAAAGGAGTCAGCAGTTTTGTGGTTTCTGTTACTGAAACACAGGAAATAATTTCCAAGGTGCTCTTAAGGCATACAAAACAAGCTTTTCTGTAAGGCAGCCTGCCTTTTGGGTTAGAACTCTTGCCCCAACATTGGAAGACTAGATATCCTACACTAACAGTTTAGTGATAGAGAAAGTAAGGAGGAAGAGGAGGAGGCATGAATGCTATCTGGAACACAAAGAAACCAGTGTTTAGGTGGTTAAGTCATTAGTCCAACATGCAAAATTTAAGACTTCTCATTCTTGTTATAAATAGCCGAAAGTAGAACCCACAGAGGTGAATTGATGAAGGTTAATATGGAGCCCATGAAACAAAGGAGGCAGGGATTTAACTCAGATCCTACAGCATCCTGTGCAACACAGCAGTTTAACTCAAACTATAGCATCCCATGCAGCACCATTGTCTGCGCTTCTGGAGAGACACTGCTGCTCAGGGTTTGTGGTTCATCTAAGTTTCTGCATTCCTTTTATTAGAATCTTATTCACACATTTTAGAGAGTCCTGATTTCATGTATTTGACACATACATGTCTACACTGTCATGCTGGGTCTGGGTTGGTCTGTTTTGAAACGCTAGAAAAGCTAGAAACTTTTGGGAATTAAGAATTAAGGAGAAACTACCAAAAACACACCTTCCCAAGGCTTAGAGGCAAAGTAATTAAGACCATTGCACAGACAGGCTGTAGGTGTCAGCTATGCTGCATGTTATGCCCATGAAGTCAGCAAGTTGTTTTGTCGCCCAAGTGATTTTTACAGAGTAATTATCGTATTAATCTTTTTGCATTAGGCATCTCTTTGGTGGCTCTCTATCCCCTCCAGGAATATCTCAGAAAATTCCCTTTTTGCACACTGATGGGAAATTCGTGTATAGTGCTACACTAATGCGAGACAGATATATAGTGGGATACTCTGAAGAGAGATACCCTGTGCTACACTAATGGGAGGTATATGGACAGTGCTGCAGTGATGGGAGATCCATATATGTGGACTACTCTAATGAGAGATACAGACCCTGTGCTATATTACAGGGCTACTGTGATGGGAGATCCATATGTAGTGGGATACGCTGATGAGAGTTACATACCCTGTGCCACATTAATGGGAGGCATATTACAGTGCTACCGTGATGTGTGATACATATACAGCACTGGATTGGAAATGAAAATATTTGAAATCAGAGGTGAAAAGAAAAAAGGTTTCCTTTCCTACCTTGGTGGCTTTACCTTTACCGATCAAAGTAGATATCAAAGCACCATATGATCCCAATGAGGAAGGGAACCTGGGATGTAAGGAATTTAGTGCCTGTAAATGAATCATGAAGTCATTTTGTGTATATGTTTATTTATAAGCCTGCTAGCTTGGAGCACTCATCTTATATGATTAGACCTTGTTATCTGGTGACTACTGAGGCCATAATGAGAAACAGGAGGGAGATTTAAGTCACACACTTTAAGATCACTACTCATATTATTAAAACAGTGAGGCCAATCATGCAGGCAAGCTGCACCATTTAGCAACTGTCTCCCTTCTGCCCCTGGGGATTTCACACTTCTTTACAGGTAGAGTGGTTTGAATGTCTTGACATTAGCTAGCGAGTAGACTCTTTTAATAAGCTTCTTATTTTGGTTTGAATTCTCTGGGCTCTTTCCTTAATCTCCATCCTTCTTTTAAAGTCAAGCCAATTATGATATTTGAAACGAGATCCCAGACTTATTTCAGAAATCTGAGGTAGTTGGGAATTATCTACAGGTGTCTAAAATTTGTAATGTATTTTCTGTGAACACTTAAAAGAATATATGATTCTGGACAGGCCAGGTGACACAGACCTGTAATCATACTCCGTCTCGCTTGCTCAATTCTCTACCTCATTAACTTTTAAATTTTTTATCATATTTATTTGTTTGTTTGATGTGCACATGTGTGCCCACACAGTGTGTATCTGGAGGCCAGAAGACATCTTGTGGGAATCAGTTCTCCTTTTGCTGCATGGTTCCCTGGGATTGGACTCAGGTTTCCAGGCTTGGTGGCGAACTCCTTTTCGCACTGGACCACCTTACTGGCTCTCTTCACCTTACCTTGTAAAGTAGGGTCTTTCTCTGAACCTGGAGCTCATAGATTCAGCTAGACAGATTGGCATCAAGTCCCATGGACCCTCCCATCCCCACTTCCCAGCACTGGGGTTTGAAGTGTGCCCCACCACTCAGGGCCTTTTTACGTGCTTCTGGGGATCCCAACACAGGTCATCCAGCTTGCACAAGAAGCACTTAAGCCTATGTGTATTATAACAGAGCATTTTACTCAGTATACCTATTACAAGAGGGGGCCAAGATCAATTTGTAAAAATCCATCTGAATATTGGTCTATTGTCTGTGTATTTATTTCAATGCAGAATAAGGGGCCAATGAGAGCTGTATGTGGGAGTTACTGCCTCTGGGTCATTATAGACCCAGTCCATGGGGATCATATCCCAATTGCTAAGAGTCATTATTTCTGAGTGTCAATAACAAGCTTTGATGGAACAAGATCAGTCATAGACCTGCACCAATCCAGCCAGCCTGTCAAGCTTCTCTTACAAACAAAGACAGTCTCCCTTATGCCTGGCAACTAGAATGCAAACCAGAATAAATCAGACTCACAGTCCCATTCACCAGCCTGATCGTTTTAATTGTTAAAATAGAAGTTTAATTTGCCATGCTTGGATAAAAATCCAATTCTGAGGAAGCATATGTATCAAGTGAGCAATGAAGGACAAGGGATGAAAGTTAATTGTAGATGATACTTGAATCCTGATGTGAGACAGAACGAGGCATTCTCCACTTGGCTTATTTATATCAAGCAAGCTATAGATGTGTGCTAAAGGCTAGGCTGATCCAACGTTTTCCCCAAGCCTTAATGTATGGTGAAGGAACATAGCTGCTTGTTTAAACCAGGAACATACTTGGCAAAGCCAGTAATAGCCTGGGGCCAGGAACTTGGGAGCTTTTCCCTGAGGCCCTGATACATGGAGAAGGAAACAGCTCCTTCTCTAAAACAGGAGCTCATGCTTGGCAGAGCTGATAATAGTCTGGGATCAGGGCCTTGGGGAACTGTGGCTTCAGATCCTGAGAACCCAACCCTTCCCACCATGCTGGACTATTGCTATCAGTCAAGGCCACAGTGTGCTTGGTCTATAATGTTCTTGAGATACCCTATTCTCCCCTTATGCAACATTGCCTGATTAGCTTCCTACTGACTTAGTCCTATTTCTCCTCTAAAAACTGTATATAAGATGTTGTACTTCATAATAAACTTACTTGGCCTAAGCCATAAGTTCATGCAAGATCTCCTGCCTCCAGCTTTATGTCTTCTTTATCTTCTCATCTCCTGGCCCTCCCTCTTAGGACCCTGTCACCAAAGAATGACCTGCTTACTGCTCAAGGTCAAATACACATATTTAAATTTTTATTTTGTTTGAGACTTTCATGTATGCAAATAATGTATTTGATGATAACTATTCTCTATTCCATGCCCTTCAATTTCTCCTCTATTTCCACCATTTTTCTTCCCCAAATGCATATGCTCTGTTTTTTATCAAACCCCCTACAAGCCCATTTTGTATTGCTTGTCTGTAGATGGGGACAAGTAGCTTCATCAGTGTCATGTCACTGAACAAACTTAACCTGACTTTTTCTCCCAGAAACCATCAGTTACTTATAGCTACTCAGCTAAGGGTGGAGCTTCATGAGCCATTCCCCATCCATGTGTGATTTTGGCTGACTTGATCTTGAGCAGGTCCTGTACTCACAGTCATAGCCATTTTGAGTTCGTGTATGCCACACATTCTTCTTCTTTCTTGATAGCTGAGCTGGGGAGGGCTCCCAGGACTAGGGCCTTTTATTTAACCTTCACTGTGGTAGTTCTAATTGTTATTCTCATTGAACAGGTGAAGGTACTGGTATGAAAAACTGACACACAGCTGTCCATCAGTCACAGGAATAGTTAGTGGCAGAGCTGGGATTCTCTTGGGTGGGTCTGTCTTCAGAGCAAAACTCATCCTCTATTTATAGTTCTACATTTCTTGCATATCAATTGCAGCTATTGAAGAGAGAGCCTGCCTTTCATGAGTGCAAAGGACATTAACAGCCTGCGGTGTTCCAGCAACAGCTGAAGGCATGGGCGCACTCATCTCTCCTATGAGGAAACTCAGGAGAGTGTGGAGACTACCCTTAAGTTTACAATGAAGCAAATACTGTGTGTTGGAAATGTGATCTTTGAAATATAGCAGCCTTAGATTAAATTCTACTCTTTTCTCCACAAATTAGTATGAGGTAACCATTCTTGTACCCTCATTATATCAAACATTCTAAATATCTATAATAAAGTATTCATAGTAGTTGGAGCTACCTCCAAAATATTACATAATGTTCAGGTGATCTTCCAAACTTCTGAAGCTATTCATGGAATGTTGGCTTCCTTATTCCATCATGTGTGTAGGTGATGAAGCATAGAGGGGACAGCAGACAATGAGCAGAATAGGGTGGGTGGGCTGGGTGAGAGCAGTGTTTTTTTAGAAACTATGTTTCCAACAAATTTTAAACTATTAAAGAGTGTAATTCTCATTCATTATTTTGCAGTGTGTGTGTGTGTGTGTGTGTGTGTGTGTGTGTGTGTGTGTGTGTTCAGCATGAGATTAACTTAATCTATAACTATTATATAATAATAAAAGTTCACATTTCATTGAAGTATATAGTCTTAAAGACATTTTAGGTGGATAAAGAGAATTTTACTAAGATTTTAGCCCCGTGTTCTTTTCCCTTCTAATGTTGTCCTGGCCCCTGGTGATGTTACCATGCATAGAACTATCGCCAGAGTGGGTGGCTTTTAAGCTTCATTTTAACAATGGGTTTTGAAATACTAGGCTGTGTATGAAGTTAATTTCAGATGGTGGCACTGGTCTAAATTGTTACAGGCAAATGTGCTTCAACATGGATTCCTAGGGATAATTTCTATGCCTCCTTTTCTTCTTCCCTTAATTGCTTTTACTCCTAGCCAGAGGTAGCTAATGAGAGCGGGTAATACCTAACTCATCTCACCACATTAAGTCTTTCTGTTAAGAGAGACTATATTTAGTTCTGACCATGTAGCAGTTTGTCACAGCAATTGCCTTATTTGAGCCTAGGGTCTAACTTTATGATGATGGAATGAAAGTCCAAACAAGGGTGTCTGGAAGTCCAAGGGCTTCTCAGCATTTTGTGTGGGCTCATCATTTCAAGAAAAATGCAGAACAAGGGCCATTCTCTTGGGTCCCAAAGAGCATAGCATTTCTATATATGAGAACAACAAATTCTTATTTATACTTTGGCCCATGCTGTGCCTTGAAATCATAAATGTGGATAGAAAAAAAACCAAATATATTATATTTCAAATATAAACATGTTTTAGCAACTTCTAATTCAACCTATTTCTTCTTTACAATGAAGTACATAAACCCCAGAAAAGCTAATTGACTATTTCAAAATCACACAGAAAGTTCAGCTCTATCTTGTTTGAAGTCTCAACTCTCAGTGCAAAGAACATTTGATCAGATCATGCCTCCATTCAGAGCTCTGAAGCTAACTCATGATGTCTTCAAAAGATGTTCCTAAGGGGATAACAGGTGGCTTGGCAGTCAAGCACTCTCACTGCTCTCGCAGAAGACCCATACCTGGTTCTCTGAAACCATGTTGGGTGGCTCATCTCCAGGGGATCCTTTGGCCTCCATGGGCACCTGCATTCACACATGTGCATGGGCTCATACACACAGACACAAAAAATTAATCACAAAAAAATTTAAAATGTTTTTGAAAATCCCCCCCTCCCGCTCCCAAATTAGAAAGTAATTGATAGGGAGAGTAAATGGGAAAACACTGAAAAATCTATTTCAGGACTGTGGCTGTGTCAACTGCTAGTTTTCTAATTTGAAGATGACTGGAACTCTCAAAGGGTTATATTTATCATTTGTAAAGTGAGAATGCCTTCCTGATAGGATTGCTATGGAAAGTGGTTGCTATGGATTGTGGAGTGTGTTTAGAGGACTCAGACCAGACAGACCTAAGCACATTAGAAGATTTAGAAGCTTACGTATTAATGGTTAATGCCCCAGTACAGCAAAGGAAACAACAGTTTAGGGAATAAAAAATTGCCCATGGTAGAGGAATATGTGTATAAGTATTTACATACACATATATGTGCACATACAAATATATGTATATGTACTAAAATATATAAATGCTCTGCTAATATTGATCATTGATTTTAATCCTCTACCATGTATATCTATATATCTTATAAACATATATGTGAATATGCACCCATACATCTTATAGGTATATTTGTTTTTCCTGCTTGTCTTTCTATAAACTTATGTAGGAGCAGAATAAATAGTAGCTAACAAATTTTGGTAAGTTTCACTATTATCTACATAAGTCCCAATATTTTATCTCAAACTGTTGATCCCTCTGACTGACATATATAGTCAGTCTCCATGTTCAGTTTTTATTACCAGGTAACTTTGCATTTGTTCCTGTGTCTGTTTCCAGATGCCTTGACCAAGGTCTTCTTCAGGTGTTGTACCACCCTCAAAGCCTTGTTTGTCCATCCGAGTTCTGGCACCTTACCCACACTGAATCACCTTCATCCCTGCTGCCCCAAACAGCCTAATATGAAATCTAATCTTGAATTTCCCTGCTCAAAATTCATAAGTGCTGCGACATTGCCTATGATTACCCAAGTCTCACACAAAGCCTGTGAGGATACTCTTGAGCCATGCTTTGTGCTCATCTAACTTTATCTCAACCAATTCTTCATGTGACTGAACAAGTGCTCAGATAGCATACCCTTGAAAAATGATAACAGAATGAAGATGTGACTAGAGACTAATGAATGGACAAGTCAAACTCAGACACATTTCATCCCTCCAGTCTCCTTTTGAACAGGTAGTTGCTTGTGGTCTGGTGGAAATCAATGTAACCTGAGATCAATAGTTCCAAGCTTCCCCAGTTGCATTTTCCCTACGAATACATAATATTTTCTAGACTTTTCACTGCCCCCCATGCCTGAATTGCAGTGGGGTGGATCAATCACAATTTGCATAGCTTACTTATCACTACTATTTTTCAGGATAAATAATATTTTAAAAATATCTATGTTTATCCTTAATTATATGTGCATGTATGAGTTTTGGTGGTTACAAAAGCCAGTAGAAGTTGGTGGATCACTTGGAGCTGGAGTTCTAAGCAGTTGTGAGCTGCCCAGTGTGGATGCTTGGAATTGAATTTGGATACTTTGGGAGAGCAGCAAGTGCTCTTAACCACTGAGCCATCTCTCTATTCCTTGCAATGAAACAACAATGTTCTATAGCCTGTATTATAAGGCTATAATTCATTCCATTCTATAGACATATGGCTATAGTGTATTCCACTCCATAGACATTTTGTGAAAAATTAGATAACTTCCAATGGTCAAGATTCCAGTTCACTTCACATCATCCATCATTCATATTATGAAAACATACTTATTTGATACACTTGGTTCTCTTGGGGGGAAAGCCTCAAGAGTTAAAAGAAGTTTGGGGACTATGATAAACACTGCTAATTGCTTTCCAGAATAGTGTCACCCAGAAAATTAACAACCCCCTCTTCAAAAACTTTTAAGAATGGATTACTAAATACTATAAGACCATGAGTGAATGCTATTTTTTATTTCATGATAGTCCTAATGCTATTTTTTTATTTCATGATAATCCTAATGGTATTTTGGTCCCTTACTTTGGAAGTCTGTGCTGTGCTGTGTGATTTAATATCTTCTCTTGCCCAGTGCCCCTCCTCTTCTTTCCCTCACATAATGGTTATTCCTGCCCTTACCGCAGGACCAATGAATCTATAGAGGTGTTTCATCTATTAAAGAAAACCTTTCTCTAAGAAGTGATCAACCTTACTATTTGAGAATATCCATCTGAGGGGCCAGACTCCTGTCACCTTTGGGTGACATACAAGAAAGAATCTACAGCTCTAATCAGTGTTTTCTTCAAATAAAGCTACTTGTAGTTTTGTTTACCTTTAAAAATAATTATTGTTTGCCGAGACAATTAGAAAATGAAGCCATTAATGAAAACACTTACCTTCTGAAATCACACCCCACTCTTTAAACTTTGCAAAAACAGCTGACATGAAGGACACAAAAGGAAACAACACTCTTTTTTATGAGATCACTGCTGTGAGACCTTGAGCAGAAGTGTAGAATAATATTTAATTAAGCATCTGAATTCTGAATTCTGAATTCTGCTAAGCTGTTATTTGCTTAGTGGCCTTAATTTTTTTCATTAAAATTGACATGGTACTTTTTTTTCCCGTTTTTCGAGATAAGGTTTCTCTGTAGCTTTGGAAGCTGTCCTGGAACTCACTCCGTAGACCCGGGTGGCCTTGAACTCACAGAGATCCACTTACTTCTCCTTCCTGAGTGCTGGGATTAAAGGCATTTGCCACCACCACCCGGCTAAAATTGACATGGTACTTCCATTCACCCTAAGGACTGAGGAATATGGAGTTGCAAGAACATGGTGAATGCTAAACCTTATGGGTTGCACTGAGCCCACACTCTCTTTTCCTTATGAACCTAAGGGATCCTGATTGTCTATGGTTTCATGTTCACTCACTCAATGCCACCATCACCCTATCCATTCAAGTTATTATCTTCCCATGTACAACTGGAGGAAGATGCTTCTCCTTTAATAAGCTTCCAGAAAAAGTCAACCTGCAGGGTGGTATAAAAGGAAGAAAAGGGGTTTCAAAATCTTGTCAAGGTATTAGGCTCATAACAAGGACTGTACTTTGTGTCTTTGAGGGTTGCTGTGGAGTTCAAGGGACTTTAGTCTTTGTCATTTCTGCCTGAAGGCGTACCTCAGCATTTCTCACCTGTGGACAATGGATGACTTTGGTGAGTCCTGTAAGCATCAACTTTGAATGCTTGCCACACCATGTTCTCAGAAGCACACATTTGCTTGTGTCTCCCTGTGCCTATCATTACAAAGGGCCACTCCCCTGATTCATTCTTTCTTGTATGCTCACCCATAGTTGTTATTGCCTGGGTGCTTTTAAACTAAATTACAGAAAAAATTTCCAATGAACAAAATAAATTAGTATCATTTAGACCAGCAGAACCTTCACAAATGATCCTGAAGGAGGGAATTGGTTTTCTTTTTGGTGCTTAACAATAAAGGATGGGCCTTTTAATTCCAGGCTCTCTGTGGTAGAAAGTGAAGGATGATGAGTTCTATTACTGTGACTGTCAGTCTAAGGCGGTGAGAGAGCTTTCCATAATTCTGTACTGAAAATGCCTTGGTACAAGGAGTGTGTCTGTTTCCAGTGTCCATGGCATCTAATATCTCCAGTTCTGAGCAAAGTGAGCTGGATATGAGAAGTTCACAAAACTGCAACTGTCTAGTATCATGAGCAGGAAATTTTCAGGAGCGCCCCCATATGAGATAAATTTTTGCACTTAAGATGGATTCTTCTTTCTCCCCATAGATGCCATGTTTCCACCATAGCTTTTGTTCTGTTATATTATTAGACCAGTGTTTCACAAGCAGTGGATCACAACCCACTGGGATTGCATATCAGATATTTATATTGCAATTCCTAACAGTAGAAAAGTTACAGTTATGAAGTAGCAACAAAATAATTTTATAGTTGAGGGTCACCACAACAGGAAAAATTGCATTAGGAAGGTTGGGGACCATTGCATTCGACTATAAAAGTCTGCATTAAAGGCTGAAAAGAAATGGAAGTCTTTGGTGATACATGGAGCTCATGTAGCTACTGGGCCAAGAGATGACTGAGAATGATCAGAGTCATTTTACTAGAAAGTTCACCTCATTATTCATAACAATCAACAGCACTGTAAAGGGAGTAGAGGGTCCCATTTATTATATCTCATCTACTTTTCTCCAGTCAATGAGTCAGAACAAACTGGCCATCAAAGGAAACATTAAGGGTCTAATCCTTGGAGAATCCTTATCATTGAAGCTGTGTTGAGCCGTTAATTAGACAATCAGCCAGCATGCTCTGACATTTTAGGTAGGACTCTTAAAAGGACTCACTGGATACTATGTACAGACTCTTTCCCAATTTCATTTTGGCATGAGGGGGAGATAAAAGTTCCATCCTTTGCTTATATTAGATATGAGCATTGATGGGTTCCATTGAATAGCACCAGTCCTTGGAAGATGTAATCATCTTGTTACTGTTCATCCTTGAAAACATAGTAATTGGAAATAATACCTAGCTTGACATGACACATTTTAATGGAAAGAACCCATTGCTATGAGACGCTATGAAGGAAGAGTCACCTTGTAGGAGCTATGCCTACTTCAAGGGAACCCAAGGTTTCCCTCACAGCTGGTCCTCATGAAACTGAAAATTTGTATGGAAAATGGCACCATCATTCAGGCAATGTGACAGTCTATAGAATGGGCAAAGATCTATAGCAACGATACCTATGACAAAGGATCAGTGCCTTGATTACCCCACAGAAGAGAAGCTTCTTGAAGTAGATGGGAATTAAAACAGAGATCTGTAAGCAGTCAATGAGCAGAAAGAGAGAATTGGAGCACTCAGTCCTAAATGGGATATTTTCATCAAAGTTCTTCCTTCAAGGTTCTAGGTTGAAGAGGAGGCAGAAAGATTGTAAGAGCCAGAGGGGATGGGTGAATCCAAAGAAATAGTGCCTTCCTAGGAAACATAATAGGAATGATGCACATACAAACTTACAGAGACTGAGACAGCATGAACAGGACCTGAACAAGTTCATGCCAGATGGAGTCCCACCCAGCACTGTAGAGAAAAAGTGGACATGGGCTTCCACTAGTTCCCAAGAAGCCATTTGCAATTCATGTCTGCTGGAAAAGACAAGATCCATTTTTAAAATGTTTTCATTTTAATTAGAAAGAAGATTATTTTACATGTCAGTCCCAGGTCCTTCTCTCTCCCCTCCTCCCTTGTCCCCCCCCCCCAACCTTACCTATCCCATACCCTTTCTGCTCCCCAGGGAGGGTGAGACCTTCCAGACTTCAGAGTCTGTCGTATCCTTTGGGATAGGGCCTAGGCCCACGGCCTTGTGTCTAGTCTCAGGGAGTATCCCTCCATGTGGGATACTGACACCCACATTCAGGGGTTTGTATCATTCCCATGCTGGTTTCCTAGCTATCAGTCTGAGAACAAAGAGATCTCCCTTGTTCAGGTCAGCTGTTTCTGTGGGTTTCACCAGCCTGGTAGGGACCCCTTCACTCATCAGTCCTCCTTCTCTGCAACTGGATTTCAGTTCAGTTCAAGGTTTAGCTGTGGGTGTCTGCTTCTACTTACACCAGCTTCTGGATGAAGGCTATAGGATAGCATATAAGTTAGTCATCAATCTCATTATCAGGGGAGGGCATTTAAGGTAGCCTCTCCTCTGTTGCTTTGATTGTTAGTTGGTGTCATCTTTGTAGCTCTCCAGACCTTTCCCTAGTGCCTGATTTCTCTTTAAACCTATAATCTCTCCCTCTATTATAGTAGCTCTTATCTTGCTCTCTTCTGTTCTTCCCCCAACTCAACCTCCCTACCCTATCATGTCCTCCACACCCCTCCTCTTCCCCTCTTCTCATTCTCCTAGCTCCCTATCCCCTCCCCCATGCTCCCAATTTGCTCAGGAGATCTTGTCCCTTTCCCCTTCTCCGGAGGACCATGTATGTCTCTCTTAGGGTCCTCTTTGTTTCCTAGCTTCTCTGGCAGTGTGGATTGTAGGCTGGTAATCCTTTACTCTATGTCTAAAATCCACATATGAATGAGTACATACCATATTTGTCTTTTTGTGACTGGGTTACCTCTTTCAGAATGGCTTCTTCTAGTTCCATCCATTTGCCTGAGAATTTCAAGATTCCATTGTTTGCTTGTTTGTTTTTCTGCTGAGTAGTACTCCATTGTGTAAATGTACCACATTTTCTCTATCCATTCTTCAGTTGAGGGACATCTAGGTTGCTTCCAGGTTCTGACTATTACAAATAATGCTGTGATGAACATCGTTGAACAGATGTCCTTGTTGTATGATTGTGCTTCTTTTGGGTATATGCCTAAGAGTGGAATTGCTGGATCTTGTGGTAGACTGATTCCCACTTTCCTGATGAATCGCCATACTGATTTTCAAATTGGCTGTATGAGTGGAATGGAGAGATGGCTCAGGCTTTAAAGGCTAACCTCACGACCAAAAATGTAAGAGAAGATCCATTTTCTGCAATGGAGTGTTTCTGAGCATATCAACTATACCTCAGTGAAGGCCTCCTCCCCAGGAGTGATTGGATAATACAAAATCAACTCAGTGGTATCTTTGCGGGCTTTTTATTTAGTTTTGTTTTGTTGTAGTACTGTGTGTGTGTGTGTGTGTGTGTGTGTGTGTGTGTGTGTGTGTGTATGTGTGTATGTGTGTTACTCTTTTGCTTATTTGTTTTTAGTATTTGCATGTTTCTTGTTTTTTTTATTTTAGAGAGAAGGAAAGAAGAACATGATGTTGGTGTGTTGGGAGGAGGGAGGGTCTGGGAGGTGTTGGGAGAAGGGAAACAAGATTAAAGTATAGTGTAAGAAAATTTTCCCCTAAGTTTAAAAAAAGACTGGATAGAAGGCAAAGAGAAACACTTGTGTCTAGCCCCTTGAGAATTCTGTAATAAAAGATTGTTATTGTTTTCAACTAAAAAAAGAGGGGAATTAGTGAATGAAAGAAACCAGCAGAAGAAAACCATGCAGCCATATGCTCTGCTAAAAATAAAACATTGTAGCAGTATAAAGGTATTCAGATAACTGGAAACACTGGAGGCTCTGTTACTACTCTTTAGAGGAAACAGGGAAAACACACCTGTAGAAACAGCATATTTTATTTATTGTTTATTACGGAAATGATTTTTGGTTAAAATAGAGTGAATAAAATAAAAACTTATTGAGAAGTTTTTCTTTCCCTAGTTTCATGTTTTTCTTCTTGCTGGAAATCACTTAACGATTTATGCTTGTATTTATTTATAGACCTTTCGTTCTTTCCCACTGGCCCACATCCAGTTTTTTCTGCAAGCGCTATACTGCTTTAATTGCTATAACCTTATAATATTTTAAATCAGGAACAACAGTTTTTTGTCTGTCTCAGGATTGTTTTGGCTTCTCAACTTGTTTATGGATCTGTATGAATTTTAGACTTGTTTTTCTGCTTCTGTGAAAATTGCTGTTGGGTTTTGATTAGGATTGTCTTAAGTGTATTAATAGATATGTCAACATTACCAGTCTCTCTATTTCATGAATGAGAATATCCTATTGCAGTTTTTCTCCCATTTCTTTCATACTTTTCTGCTCCTAGGCTAGGTTTTCTCCTATGTGCTTTATCCTTTGTTCCCTTGATGTGGTTTCTTCTTGCTTTTTTTATTTTGTTTTTGTTTGTTTGTTTTGTTTTGTTTTTGTTTTTTGTTTTTTTGTTTTGTTTTGTTTTGTTTTCAAGACAGGGTTTCTCTTTTTTGTTTTGGAGCCTGTCCTGGAATTCACTCTGTAACCAACTGGTCTAGAATTCACAGAGATTTGCCTGCCTCTGCCTCCTGAGTGCTGGGATTAAAAAAGGCGTGTTCTACCAGTGCCTGGCCCTCTTGATGTATTTTGAGGGAGATCTTTATGTGGGGAAGTGGGACTAGGTTTTGTGGGATGACTTTGTCCCCTGCTCCTTCTCAGAGTTCACTGCTTAGTGGCATGCACAGAACCATTCCATTTGCAAATATGGATGAGTTGACTTCTTGCTTTTTGACCTGACGGCTTTCACTTACTCAAGTAAAGTGCTTCCTGTAAGGTGTTAAACATGAACATTAAATGGGCATCTGTGTCATACACCAGCCACCAAGAAAATGTTTTCAGCTCACTTAGCTTATGACCTAGGTCCTCATGTATCACTTATAATCAGACAAGTCAGATCAGAGCTACAGTGATGCATGTGCCTTGAGACAAAGTGGCTGTGATTGACAAAAGAAACCAGAGCTGACTGGTGTGCAGAGGAAAGGGAGTCCTTTATATCTCTGGTAAGAGTATAAATTGGTACAGACATTAGAGAAACAGTGTAGCAGCCCTGAAATCTCTGAACTAGAACCACCACCATATTTTCCAGCAGTCCCATTATTGGTGTTAGGAAAGAACATTGAAGTTATTTTTGCATTTTGTAATAAGTATATTAATAGAGGAGGGATATTTGTTTAGCTTTAAGAAGGAAGTACTCTGCTTACAACAAAATGGGTGAACCACCCTGAGTGAAATAACACACACACACACACACACACACACACACACACACACACACACACACACGGGAGGGGGATCATTTTACTACAGTGCAGGGTATAAATAAATAAAACACATAGAAACACAGACTAATAGACTAAAATGCTAGCTATTGGGGGCAAGGTGAAAGGAATCTGGATATGGAGGTTAGAGATATGAACATACAGACTTATGTGATAAATAAGTCTATAAACATAAAGCATAAAATTATGGTTCTTTCAAAAGAGAAAACAACAGGCTACATTTCTAGGTTTTTCTTGGTTTTAATGGTAGTTTTTTAGAGGAGAAGGAATACAGAGTGAAGTTTGCAACAGAAAATATTGTCTGCATTTCAATCCACAAGAGACATATTAGATGCATTTTTTTAACCCTTGTGGTACCACCTCAAATTTAACGAAAGTATATAGCATAGTAGCAGCTACTACAAAATGGTAACATTTCTCACTTCTGTCTTTGGATTCATGCAAGATTTGGTACTGAGAGCTTGGCTCAGCTTACTATCTCACTGACATGGACATTAGATCTACTGATCTTATTTCTTGATAATGACAGTTCAGGATATGGTAGCTCCTGTTTCTTGGGAACGGGTAACAGAGAAATGCCCATTTTGAAAATACCTCCCATAAGACCTTCAGTGCTTCCACAGGTTGGTTTGTTTGTATGGAAGGACCTGGAGAACACAGTGGTATGATACTTTACCATGCAAATTCAGAGTTTCTCCACAGAAGGATTTGAAGGATAAAGGGTGACAGTCAAGGCATTCTGGAGTCTCCCACAGGAAGGTTATGTTTGGTATTCAATCAGCTTGGTCTAAACTAATCTGGTGCTTGTAGAGAGGGAATGCACATTTCCATATTACTAAGACTCTTTGCTTTTACTTCCTTCTGATTCACATATTGCAGATAGTTTTGGTACCAGACATGTGTCAAACTACAAGAATAAGCTTGCCAGTCTTCGATCAACCTAGTTCTTCCTCTTCCCCTTTATCATCTGTATCAGTTTACCCTCATTTCTTGTCTTTCTCCTCTTCTTAATCTTACACTTAAGTATGATTAAGTAGCTTATACTAAAGTAGCTGCCAATATGGTGAGCTGAGACAATAAGCAGGAAGAACTCAGCCAGACCAAGTTTGTATCAAGGGCTCTGTGCTTGAGAAATATTCTTGTGTAACCTGGGAAATAATTGAAAGAATTACCTTAGCTAAAAATATAGTATAACTTTTCAGAAATATTTAATGAATCTTAAATATTAGTTTGTTCTCATTTGCTTACCGTTCCTGTGATCAACAAACACCATATCCAAAAACAAAATGGGTAAGGAAAGGGTTTATTTCATCTTACAGGTTTTAGTCTATCATCAAGGGAAGTGAAGGCAGGTACTCAAGCAAGAACCTAAAGGCAGGAACTGAATGAAGTAGGGGCCATGGAAAAATGCTACTTACTGGCTTGTTCCCTCTGGCTTTCTCAGTTTCTTTTTTATACTGTTCAGGATCACCTGGGCTATATAAGAATGGTAAAATCTTCAGGAATGCTTAGGAATGGTACCACCACTGTGAGCTGTGCCCTCCTACCTCAATTGGAAATTAAGAAAATGCTCTAAAGACATGTCACAAGCAAACCTGATGGAAACAAATGATTCTTCCATTGAGGTTCTTTCCTCTTAGCTCCTCTTCAGGTCTCTTGGATCACAAGAAGAAGCCGGCTGGCTGACATATCAGAAACCTAGGTATCTGGAAGCCCAATAGCTGGAAGAATATCTGGGCAGTGTCCATGGTACAAAATCTTGGCCAGCTCTTTGCTGTCCCATCAGCCCTCAAGGGCTAGGTGTATAAGTAGGGAAATACCCTAGATATTCCAAACCTTGCATGAAGAATATCCAAGGAATTGATCAGATCCCAGTCAATGTAAAGTTCACTTTATCTTAGTAAAGAGCAATGAGAGGTCACCCAAGCTTTCATTCCCAAATTCAGATGCAAAGACTTTGAGCAGAATAGAAAGGTATGGCATTATACTGTGAAGACCTAAGGTGGTTAGGTAGATAGTGGAAGACAGCTGGCACTGGAAATAGGTACAGGGGGCTATTCAAATCATGAGGCACATCACAAGTAACTGAAAAATACCATTCATGATGATAATCAGCTGAAATCATTTTTTATGCATGTACAAATGTGTGGTATATGTGAATCTTTGTGAGTGCTTGCACATGTGTGAATGCTTGTGTGCCCAAGTACACTTGCATGTGTGTACATACCTGTGGGTGTGTGTAGGAGTAAAGTTGGTGTTGTTCTTATTCACTCTCCATTTTATTTATTGAGAGAGGACCTCCTGCTGCACTAGGATTTTACCAATCCAGTTTGCACAATCTAGCTTGCCCTATTTTCTGTCTCTCAAATGCACTCACTGGATCTGCCTGTCTTTTACATCGGCTTGGTGGATCTGAACACTGGACCTAATATTTATAGGACAAGTCCTTTGTCCACTGAGCCATCTTGTCAGCCCCAGAAGAGAAATATTTAAGTTGCTTTTACTATTAAATTATTTCCCAAATTTTTAAATTGTAATGAAAATTATTAGTCTAAATCCATAAAAGTTGTGGTACTAAATAAAGTTTTTACAGAAAGGGTCAAGCAAGTAGTTTGAATTATGCAGGAGTGGTTGAGTGCAAGCATTGTTGGAGGCCTGTAACACTGCATAATTCAGAACTTAGTAATCCTGCCTGAGCAAGGTAATTATTTGAAAATGGGCAACATCTACAGCTGACTAACAAAGTGCCAGTCTCCACTAGGTAGCTTGTCCATCTGCAGGACACTTTGAATGTAGAGACAATCCTTTGCAATTGAGTAGTTAGAGGAGTTTATGCAAGTGGCTTTTCTGAGACATACAAAAATGAAGAAGAGCTAAGCTGTACTCTGCAGAAAAACTGCACTCCATCTCTTGGCCATTACACTGATGAAATATTTCAATAAATCACAGTCTTTTTCTGTCCTTGGGTGTTTTGCAGTATCAGCGGCTGCTGCTGTATAATGCACATTGATTTCTGCTTGGAATTCAATGGCAAGAAAAGCTGTTTAATCATTTGACTCTTGACTATTTAATAAAGAATCTGTCTTATTGAATAAGTTTGTTTTAGATAAGACTACCGTCCCTTCCATGGTTCTGTATTTCTTTTTTACCTTTTGTTGAGGGAGGGGTAGTAAATGGGGCTTCAGAGGAAATGATATGGCAGGTATCTTCCCTCCGATTGCCTTCATCATCATTGTGATATGAAAGGCAGTCCACTATCCAGCGGTGAAAACACCCTAATCATCTGTATATAAATTGCAGTGTTTTTGAGTGCCTCAGAAATTAATGTTAAGTAAACTAAATTGTGGACCCCCCCTTTCCAAACTAAAGCCCATGCTGCAATTACTGAAGGCAAGCACCCTATTGCTATAATTTTCCACCCAATCACGTCTCATTAACATTCAATTTTGCTAAAGCCACATGACATAAAAGTCACTAATAACCTGATGCATTTGTAGGGTATTGGCAAAAAGTAAAATCAGATAAAACCGCATTAATGTTCTCTGACCTACGGGAGTCTGCTAACAGGATTAAAAGGGCCAAGAATGCTGGGGGAGAACCATCTGAGAAAGTTACCCCAGTGTTAGGAGACTCGATTAGCTAGGCTCATTTGGGAATCTGTGATGCTGACTCGGAGCTTGGGAAGGAAGGTGACAGAAGGGAGATGCGCTGTTTGTCTAAGAAGACATTGTGAACCAAGAGATACATTTCCCAGGAAAGACCCTCTCCATTTCAGTTGATGCAAAATCAATGACTCCACCACACACAAAATACTTCATCAACCCACCACTGCTTTCTGGGTTATATAAAAAATAGTTTAAAACTTCTTCTATGTTTCTATCTGAGTGTTAATTCAAGATTGGCCTGTGATGGAACTAAGTACACAGGTCTTAGATCCATCTGTAGAGATTTAGAGGAAGAGACATGCCCCTGAATGTATCCTCAGTGGCAGCTGGTGTTTATCACCAAGGCCCTATGTGTTCTTGTCCACAGTGCTGTCTTTTCTGTCTCCTAGTTGACGTGCGGGTGTCTCAAATATCAATATCTGTTTGTAGCTAAGCAACAAAAATACATAAATACTGGACCAGAATCATGTGCAGCATCTCCTCCTCTAGAAACCTTTTCCAGGAAGCATGCAGGTGGCTCCACACAGATAACGAATGTTGGAATGGTATACTGAGACTCTGCTAGGGAGAGAGTGGACTCTATTTGGTCATATGGGATAGTTTTATTGGTAGGAATTAACAGTTTTGATCTCTCTGTATTTGAAGGGAAATCAGATGTGTGGATCTGGGGAAAGATACCTGTGAAAACTAGAAACAGAATTATAGCAAACAGCTGCAGCCTAGCATGGTTCAACTGTGTCATATGCATCAGTCCCTGCTTCGGCTGGACTTTTCATCAGAAAGTAGGTTCTATAGACCCCAAAGCCTGACTTGGGATCAGGGCTCAGTCATTTACTGGATGGGCTTTGGCAGTTTTATGTAACTTCTCTCTACATTTCACAAAGATCATTATAGAAATTGAATGTTATGAGCTATATAAATGAAACCCAAGGCATGGTTCAGAAAACCTCACCCTCAGTGTATGTTAACATGAGTGGCACACTAACAGTGACCTTCTCCCAGGATAAAGATGGACCTTGATCATATCCTGTAGACTCTGTTTTCTATCAGGAGTAACAGACATGTCCACAGTGATATTGTCCTATCTAGTCCTTACTAGATGCCCAAAGCAGCATTCTTAGAGGACACATAATCCTGTCCTCATCATAGCTCTTAGTGGCTGAAGAGGGAAAGGCAAGGCAGGGTGAAATAAAATATTACCACCCACTGAGGGTGTGTGTGTGTGTGTGTGTATTTTGGAATTAAGCCTGGAGCCTCTTACATGCTAAGCATACATTCTGCCACTATTTAGGCAGAATGAGACAAGATCCCTGAGGGTCCAGAAATATTTTTTGGTCTTAGTATATCTTCATCTCAGTGATATAGTATTTTTAATTGGTAATTTTAGTTGAGGGTCTAATAAATGCCAGGTCATAGGCTGAGAGATTTATATGTTATCTTTCTTCAGTCTCACAATATTCTATTAGGCACTTTTTAGATTTTCAGTTTTATTTTTATGAACATCTTGCAGCTGAAAAAATTAAGTAGCTTCCCAAGCGATATATCACATATATAGTAGAATAGAAACTGGTCTGATTTCTGAATCTGTGATCTTATCCTCCTGGAATTCTTCCTGTTTCCTCTACGTCTACCAATACAGAGAGTCCTTTCCATCAGTCTTACGCTGGTTTTTTATGATGCTTGGGTACCACTGAACTGCTCTCAGCTTGTAAACAAGTGTTTTAAGACATGGCCACACAGTCTAAGCAACTTAATGCTTTCCACTCTCATTAACACCATGCGTCTGCAAGCATGATCTGCTTGAATGCTCCAAAGTGGAGAGTCTAGTGCTGTCTTGTAGGAAGTTAGTCTGTGTTGCCAACTGAATCTGGGAGGTGTTGAACTGCATCTCATGTTTGCGGCTTCAATGGGGCATTAACAGAAGCCTCGAAAACACATTTTGTGTTTCCCTGTCATGTATTAACCACCTGGTAGGCTGGACACAGTACAAAACTGCCAAATAAATGTAAAGTGGAAAGGGTTAATGGGATCTGGTGTGGGAGACCCAGAGTGTTAGTAGGGTCTGCTGTGGGAGATCCTGAGGGGCATGGGAGCTGCTGTGGGGGCCTGATTGTTCAATGATGAGGTTTATGATTCCGAATTCAGGACTCCAGTGATTGCCAGGACCAGGGGAGGGCCTAACCCCACCAAGGCAAGTTTCACACATAAGCCTGGTGCATTGTGGGAATGCAGTCTCTCTGAAGAGATAGGCCAAGTCTTCACACTACTCTCCAAAGTACTTGAGGAGTTGAAAGGATCAGGCAGTCAGAGCACCAGAGTTCACCCTGTCCTGCTTTTGTTGAAGCCTCCATCTTGAGCATCCTTAACAGGTGTCAGGAGATCATGTTACTCTGATTGATATTTACATAGGCAATGTCTGCACCAGATACTCCATTTGAAAAGTAGTTGCACCAGGAAGAAGAAAAACACAGAAGAAAAAGAATAAAAGGAAAGAGCAATTTGTCTTGTGGATTTACTCTCTACCAAAGAGGATAAAGCCAATAGACTCACAAATGACTAGAGTTGTAGGCTGAGTAGAGCAATTGCCAGGAGGATTCAGACATGTTTGTTGAATCTCCACTAAGCACATTCACAGTGTCTCATTTAGTCTGCACAGCAGCTCCAGGGAGGAGATGGTTATCAGACTCACTTTACTCCGGAGGAAATGAGGGCTCAAAGATGGCTACAGCTAATCAATGGCTGAGCCAGACTTCAAAACCAGCCCTCAACCCGGAGGAAAAAGCAGGGAGAAAATGAAAGGCTTTGCAGCTGATTCCAGGCTGTGCAGATTTTCCTTGAAAACCAGGTTGTACTACCAGAGTTTAAAGGATGGTGATGAGAGCTACTCTGTGAAGTAAAGTAAAGTAAAGTAGCCTTTTCATGGAGGACTTACTTGAGATCTGGACTTCAAATCTTAGCATAATTTTTAAAAGTAGACATGGAGGAATAATTGGAATCAAGGCAATGGGCAAAAAGTAGTCAAACCCACTATCATTCCGACCCAACTTTATTATTTTGCTATCTCACTCATCCAAGACCAGAGGGAATTGTGTAGCTTCCATATCAGTAAAACTGTGATAGTGGACAAATTTCTCTGTGGCTCCTTCCATTTTGAAGGAGATAATTCAATAAAAAGGGCAAGATTATTGAAGCAGATGTTCATTGACAAATCAAAGAAAAAGAAAGTGACATAATTAGTGTATGCCAGAACAGTGGGTAGCTGGTCAACCTGAAATGGGGGATGTGGGAGCAAGAAAAAAAATTCAATGAATATTATGAGCTGGTGAAATATTCATGGTCTTAAGGTGATTCTTTTTTCTTCCAGATAATGAAGGACTAGACCTCACCTGTAGGATATTTCATCCCATAATGATCTTATAAATCCCCAAAGGGAGGTGAAAACCACATTTTGTATTGCATATATTTGGAGACAGGATATTGGTATGAATCCCTAGCTGGCCTTGTTCCTTCTATGTAGCTCAGATGAGGCTTTAATCCAAATAATTCTACTGCCTCAGACTTTCTAGTGTTGGCTTTGCATGCTTTAGCTATCATAGAGAGCTTCCTTAGTTTCTAACATAGTGGGAAGAATCTACTAAACCATAAGGGAGCCTTTTAACCATCAAAAGACACAGAGACCAAGAGACATCAGAAATTTCTTTGGTTCCCTCACATGTAAATCTCCTGCCTAACCCAGAAACCACATTTTTTTATTATCTTGTGTCTAATTCCTATCTACCTGGTCTCAAAATGATGATGATGAAGAGGAGGAAATATGAGGAGCAGGAGGGAAAGAAAGAAAATACTGAAGCTTCGTAGATCTCATCCTTTTTGTAGAATGATTTCTTTGACATAACTTTCATAAAGATGGTCAAAAAGCCACTGTAACCTACCCATCTGAATGTCTTACCATTTGTAGTAAAAATTGTGGATTGTAGGGAAAAAAGATTCTCTTGAACAGAATTTAATTAAAATCAAATTTTATCATTAGAGAATGAACAGATGGCTACAGCTACTTTGAAATTGGAATTCTATATCAACATAACACTAAACAATCTCTAATGACCTTCCCAGACTGCAAACATCAAATGATTTCCTTCCCAAAAGTCTCATGGCAATGGTCTTTCTAGTTGTCCTGGTGTTTTTCCTGCCTTTCCACAGTGTTCCTACCTTTGCCTTTTGTGGAAAACACATTTAGATTTGAACTCCTATACTGCAGCTCACTAGCTGTGTGATCCTCTTGGAACCTGAATATCTTCACTAACAAAATGATAAAGCAACACTATCAGGGAAACCATGAGATGTTCTGTACAGTGTTATCACATGCTATATTCAAAGTAAATTTTAGGCAGCTTAAATTTGACAAAGAATGATTACTAAGTCATATGGAAGAGGCTCTGTGCTTGGATCTATGTGAGCAGCCAGCTTTTACTGATCAAATATAGAGGAAAAAATGTAACACTATGGGGTGAGCTATAGCTGGGGATGTGGTGTGTGTGTGAACTGTTGTGTGTCAATGGAAAGCTCACTGAGTGCTGTCAGTCCTGGCTGCTATGGTCTCAGACTTATAAAAGATAGGCTGACAGACCTAGAACATGACAGCTCTGAGTCCTAGGAGTGGAGCGGGTGGAATTACTCTATGTTTTGGAAGCCAAAGCTTATGTCTATGAGTATCTAGAATGCTGCTGTGGGCTGGTCTGAGCTTTAAGCACAGGTGGTCCAGTGCCTGTAGTAGTGAGTAGCACTTAAGTAGAAATCTAACGTTGGAACCTTTTCTTCCTATGGTAGCTAAGATTATAGCTTACAGACTTAATGGTGTCTTTGACAGTAGCAAGCTTTTTAGCCCAGGATGCTGGAATCCATGACAGCTTCCTGGAACTCTTCCAGGAAATGTTCCAGTTTCTGTCTTCAGCTTATCATAGAGTTTGTCATTTTTGCTTCCTTTCTAACCACCACCCATCATTCTATAGAACATCGTAGATTCGTTTTTTCTGTGTATTTTTTTAGCTTTTAAAAATTAAAATATAATTTCATATTTTTCCATTCATGGCCTCTAGTCTCTTTTTCTTTGTTTTACATGCATATATATACATATATGTGTGTATGTGTGTGTGTGTGTGTGTGTGTGTGTGTGTGTGTGTATTCCCAATTATATAAATTCAGTCTTCTCATTCCATATGATGTTGTTTGTATGTACATAATTTCAGGTCCAACCATTTGGTATTAGGTAATCAACTGAGGGTCTATTCCCTGAGGAAAACTGTTTCTCCCACTGTCAGCATTCCTAAGTTGCCTGTAGTTCTTTGTTTAGCACTGGAGCCCTGTGAGACTTCCTCCTTCCATGTTAGCATGTCTATTGATGTTGCTGTTATGATTTTATTTAGGTATCCAGGTTGTTAAGACTTCACGAGTGTTGATTCCTTGACATTTCTCAGAGACACAATCTTTCAGCAAACTTCATGTTCTTCTGACCCTGTGTGTGTGTGTGTGTGTGTGTGTGTGTGTGTGTGTGTGTGTGTGTGGAGGGGTACATATATGCCTATGAATGCATGCAGAGGCCAGACAAGGGTGTCCAGTGTTTTATCACTCTTTACTCCTTCTGTTGAGCCATAGTCTTCCCTTGAACCTGGGGCTCATTTGCAGTAGGCTGGAAGCCAGCTAGTCCCATGGGTTATGGAGTTTCTGCTCCTCTAAGATAGAGTAGAGATGTTTGAAGGCACCCAGCTCATTACCTGGGTGCTGTGACCCAAACTCCAGTCATTATGACTCTTGAGCAAGTGCTCATAACTTGAGCCATCTCTCCAGCCCTCTTCTCTGATCTCCTGCTGCTGCATGTACTACTCAGCTGCCAATTCTGACATTTCTTCTCTGTGCTGTCATCCTGGCCATCTTCCAATGATAAACCTTCAAACTACAGAGGCTAAGACCCCTGGAGAAAAGCTTCCAGTGAGCCTCCTGTTGTAACATCATGGGGCAACGCAGGAGAGAATCTTCTAGCTGAATTGAAAAGTGAGCTGAACAAACCAGTTCTGAAGCAGGCAGGATGAAATACAGGCTCTGGCAAAGGAGTTTTCACCAATCACAGCACAAGCCCTCTCGCAAATGGAGAATTGTATTTGAACCAATCACAGGTCCTTTGCTGAGCCACCAGGAGAAGTGTCCCTCATCTGGGGGTGGGAGAATAGGCACATGTTAAACGGGGTCATCTAGAGTTCATGGAGGTTTTCTTGCTTATGGTGCTACAGAGCCAGCTGTCATGTTTGGAGTGCATTCCAGCTGTGGCAATGTGGTGCTCTGCAGCTGCTAGCATGTTCTCAGTGTGACTATAAAGTGAACAGAGCAGTCAGGCTACCTGACTTCAGTCCAGGTGGCTCCCAGTGGAGGCACTACCAGGCTGACAGTTCTCTTTTGAAACTGCCCAGTATAAGGTAAACACCTATCAAATGGCTGGCTTCTGACTTTAGTCACTCACAGAAGCATGGAGAGCAGGTTCACAACAAAGACTCGACATAGAAGCAAGAATTCTAGTAGCATTTGGTGGTACTTGAAAGAATTTAACAGTGCCTAGCATTGCCTTACTCTGACCCCATGCCCACGTAGCAGAGGCCCCTCTGATCTAGTCTATCTAGAAGTAATTCCTTGTTTTTTTTTTTTTGTTGTTGTTGTTGTTTGCAAGGCTATAATTTTTTTAATGACAGATTTTTCTAAAAGAAACCACTATAACATCTTTCCAAGTACTCCAAGGGGAAACAAAAAGCACATAAAGATTAGAAGTCTAGTACTTTAACAGCACACTGCCAAACACAGACTAGGATAAATGCCAGGAGATCTTACAAAATAACTCTGAAAGATGCAATGTTAGAAGTAATTCCTTCTATCACTTAGATTACTTAGCTCCCATTTGTATAGCTCAGAATTCTGATTTTAATTTCTTTGATAATTGTTCCCATACCCCCCAACAGGAACTTCATATTAAGGCAGCAAAGCAGAGTGTATTTATGATTCCAAGGTGCCTGGATAATACTGAAGAAATCCAAAGATTCTTGTCCAGGAATGCATCGTCAGTGAATGCTGCAGCAGAAATTGAAATGGAGTCTCTTCATCTCTAGCTTTGGGTGCTTTCTGCTACACTGGGAGAACTTTTTTTCTTTGGGATATTCAAATGCTTCTAGGAAACATTTCCTTCATTTAGATACTGAACATATTCTCAATGGCTTGAACCTGATTTGGTTACACATGAAATCTGACATCAGTTCAAACCTATTGATCCCATTTCTGGCATATATATATATATATATATATATATATATATATATATTGTCTTGTATATATTGTATATATATACATATATATACATAATTGTAATATGTATATATGTAATATATACATACATATACAATTATATGACTTCGAGTAATTTGGCCTGTGTTAGGATGCATTTAATATATTCTGCACACACCATCCTGGCTTGCAACAGAATCTACTCCTTGATGTTCAGAGTGTGACTTCTCATGGAGGGCATTGGGGACATTGACCAACCTTGTCTTTAGTGTTGGCCACTGGCAGTATGTGCTCTCCTCCGGGAATCACATTTACACCCATTCTTTCAGTTCTAGGCTGCTGGCCCCTTTCCCCTCCTCTCATTCTAGATAGATTTGTCAAAAGAAAACTCAATTATCTTTTTCAAAAGGCTTTTACTGCTTATTGTCCCACCCTATACTTCCCCCTCTACCCTGACCTCCCATCCCTGACATTTCCTATTCCATTATTCCCTTCTCAGCCTAAGTATTGCACTCTACTTTCTCCAATTTGACAGAGTCCCTCCTCACCCAAGTCCCCTTATTGCCTACCTCTGTGGGTATTCCAAATGAAACACATGTCTAAAGATTCAAAGCTAATATTGTTGGGCTCTTCCCCCACTGGGGTCCGCTGATCATCTTGTGACTAGGAGTGTACTTCTTGTTTCCCTGAATGCAAGAATGCAAAATATCTGCCCATCCCTATTGCTGGAGGGACTTGGGGACATGAACTTCTGACCTTGCTAGTTTTTCACTGTACCTGCAGACTGGTACATAAGTCTTCCCTCCTTTGAAATAAACAGCATTCCCCTTGCAAGAATGACACTCTGTCTTGTCTTTATTTGAATCCTCAGGCTCCCTTACCTAAATCAGAGAGAAGTGTTGTAGCGTTGGCGCTACAAATACCCACACAGGAAAGAAAACCTGCATTTTTGTTGGTCTGAATCTGAGTTACCTCACTCAGGGTGATTCTTTGTGGTTCCACCCATTTACTTTTGAATTTTACAATTCCATTTTGTAACAGCAGAATAATATTTCATTATGTAAAGTGCCACATATCCATTACCCATTTGTCAATTGATGGGCGTCTTTGCTCTTTCCACTTCCTGACTATTGTGAATAGAGCAACAATGGGCATAGATAAGCAGGCACTTCTGTAGTAAGATATAAGATCCTTTGGGTATATGCCCAAGAAAGACATAGCTTGATCTTATAGTCCATTCATTTCTAGCTTTGTGAGGAACCTCCACAGTGGTTGCACAAGTTTGCACTCCTAACAATGGTGAGTAAAGATTCTTCTCCCTCTCCAGAATCCACACCTGTATCCACTGTCATTTATTTTTCATCTTGGTCATTCTGATTAGGGCAAAATGCAATCTCAAGGTAGTTTTAATTTATTTTTCCAATGGCTAAGGCTATATAAAAACCTACTACTGTAGAATCTTTCAAAAATATGCGAATATACATAAATAAGAAGAGGTTAAATGGAAACATCCTATAACAGGGGTCAGTACCTCAGCTAGATACTACATGCTAGCAAATGAAAACCTGAATGCCATGTATAACTGACCTGTTTGAGTTGTTGGTAGTCCGTGGAATACTATAGATCATGCCCCCCCCCCATTTCAGGCTATTTCCATTGCTCCTGGTTACCATCCTGAATGTTATAATACAACCCTACTCTGCAGATAACATATATTTGAGTCATAGAACATGGAGAAATGTAGATGATACTCACCTTGAAGCTTTGTCCCTACTTTTTAGCTTTCATAGTGATGAAAGGTATTATACAAGCTACTAGAGAAGAAAAGCAACAATCAGTCTCACCCAACTGTGATTGATCAGACAAGATATTCTCACGGGTACATTTGTGGTACAAATGTTGCAGGAGTAACCAACCACTTTCTTATTGAATCTAAGGTTTACTCCATAAGATGGAACCCATAGTTGACACTGTTTAACAGGGATAGGATACTGTAGCTAGATAACACATAGGCCATAGGATAAGAAACAACATTACTACTCAGCTAAGGGGACATTATATTAAATTGACTCATGATGACTTATTACTTACCCATAGACCCCCCTCAACCATCCTCAGAGAAGCTTCTTTTTGCAATATATCAGTTGTTCTTAACCTTCCTAATGCTGGACACATTAATACAGTTCCTCATGTTGTGGTGACTCCCCAACCATAAAATTATTCCATTTTATTTAATAACTGTAATTTTGTTACCATTATAAATCATAATGTAAATATCTGATATGCAACCCCTAAAGGGGTCACAATCTACAGGTTGAAAACCATTGCAGTAGATGACAATTATTAACAAGAGCTTTAACTGGTCAACATGCAGAACATAAGAAACTGGGGAGATATTAATGTCGAATAGGATGTACTTAGCACCCACAAGGCACAGGGTTCTTCATGGGAAATGGGGTGGAAAAACAGTAAGAGCCAGAGAGGTGGTAGATATCTTCAAGGGAACAGTGTTTTCTGGATACAGAAGGTCAGTTTAACGTATAAACTCACAGCAACCATAATAGTAGGCAGAGGCCAGCAAAAGTTCATGCCACACAAATCCCAGAATGGAGGTAGCAGATGGGCATGGTATCACACCACTATCTGAGGATCTGTTAGCATTTGATAACTACTGAGAGAGGGCATTTTTCTTTAATAATGTGACCCCCTAATAGATTGACCACACTCCAGGGCAGTCCCACTCCCAAGACGATTGGGCAACATAAGTAGTACTTTGTTTTGTTTTTTAAAGAAAACATCAAGTTGGGTGGGTAAGGAGGTGAGGGTGGAAGTGGGAGGAGTTAGGGGAGTTGATGTGTTCAAAATACATTTTACAAAATTATCAAAGAGTTAGATAAATATTATTTAAAAGAAAGACATGTAAGTCATGTGTTTTCTATTTTACATATTTTACATAGTAGAAGATTATAAATCATAAAAGTAAAAAAACATGAAATATTAAAAAAATATAAAGCCAACTGTTCCACAGTTTGAGACTTTGGAAAGTGAAACCTCATACTTTTCTATATCCCTTTTGTGATACTGTTGCTTAGATGAACACAAGGCTGTTATGCTAAGTTGAGATGGGACAAGTGAGAATGGCTTCTAGAATTCTTACATGTGTGTGGAAGTGGCAGAGTAAACACCCACTTTCTTTGGCCCAACAGGCATGTGGTTATACAGTTCAGTTACTATAGTATGTAACTGTGCCATCTTGATGTCTTGCACCCTGGGGTACAGTTAACAGAACTGATTGGAGAGCAGCATTGACCTTAGTGACTCCATGGGACATGTGTGAGATGGAACAACTGCTTGATGTGCTGTGGTTTCAAGGACGATTTTCTGTTGCCATTTTCTTTTTTGCTTGGAAAATAAAAACTTTATTCATGGATTCCCCCCACCCCCTATAGATTACATGTTTTTGAATCAGAGTATAAGTAGGGCTTGCTTCAGGAGAACAGATGTATATCACCTCTATGTACACCACTGGAGAACATGAAGACCTACTCCTGACAGAAAGGGTTATTTCACACTTACATAAACAGACCGTAATGATTTTTTAATTCTTTGGGTTAGATTTATTGTTCCATAGTAACCTTTACGATGTGGGCCTATTTTATTTCAATCAACTTTTAAAAATGTTCCTGATTCCACATATGCCTTTGTAAGTCAGAAATCAACTTACTCTTTCAATAATAAGGTATCAGAAATGGAAGCTGGTATATTCCAGCTTAAAGGAAAGAGCTAATGTGAGGGGTGGAATTGAAACAAAAGTTATGTGCCTCACTCTATTCATCATCCACTCAACCATGGCATGGTTATAACTATTAGAACTGATGGTGATAGCTAGTGAGTCTAATAGCACGATGTCTTAAAATGTCTCCTCCATCTTTAACCCTCATGATGTCACTAGTCTTTCCAATATGTGTTAACAGAAAGTTTCCTTGCAGGATGGGTTAGGTTTTCACTTAGGAAGTTGCACACAGTGGAGTTTCAGTGATTAACCTCCAGTTAAATTTGCACTGAATTGTGGGTATGGGGCTCCCGACTGCCAAATGTGAGTTAAAATCACATTAGAAGCCCTGCAGTTTGAAAACCCTTAGTGCTTCTCTTGTTTCACAGGCTGCTATCTGGTTGTTCTCATTAGGAACAGTCAGGATTCAGCTACTAAACCTTGTTTGGAGTATAAACCAGTCTAGAAAATCATGAACTGTAGCAAGCTAGCTGCTCAAAGAACATCTCAACAAAGCTCAGAGGCCTGCTTTTCAGGAACCTAAACATGTAGATCTCTAGGGGCAAGGGACACTTCAGCCTCAACATTTCTATGATTCCTTAGCCACTTTACCCCTAAATGCACTCTTTGATCTAGGTGAGTTTAGTCAAGCTTGGAAAGACTTCATCAGAATTCTTGTGGTTTCATAAATTATACTTTCCAAGATTATTAGCCAAGCATGGCTTGAAATGGGGAAAAAGACTTTAAGGCATGTTTTCAAAGAGGTGAGAGCCCCTTCCTTTACAATGTCTGCCCATTTGCTTCTCTGGCTGGGTGTCTTATGCTTATACCTTTGAGGTGTGTGCATTTAGAGGGCTTCTCTGCTTTGTGTCATTCATCCCAATGCCTGCAGTCAATCTTCAGAGTCTTGCTCCATTGGTTATCCACTACCATCACCCAGTTGCACCTCTTGTTTTCCCTAGAAAGTACTGTCTGTCTCCTTTGATGTCATTTTGTAATGTCCTGTGTACATATTTATCATTTCCTTTCTGTCAGGAAGAATCTTTTAATCTACTTTTTGGTCTTGGACACTGTCCAGGAGACTTAGCTTATCACTTTAGCCAGCCAGGGGATGAGATGAAGATTCTTAATGTGCCTCAATGAGAAGGTTTGATAATACTCACATCTCTTTTCTTGGGCTACCACAAGCCCCAGATGACTAAATGAGAACAAATGCATCCTTTGCAAGGTAGATGCTTACATGAGCATGCCAGAGTTTGTGTTTTTCTGACTATGATCCTTAATCTGCACAGTAAACATTCAATTAAAGTTCATTTCCCTGAATCTTGTACTGTCACAACAGATTAAAAGCAACCAGGCATTGTTTCTCTCTTTTATCAACATTATAACCAATAAGGCAATCTGTTTTTCAAATTTCTTTTATCTTTTTTTCTTTCATTATGACTGATGGTAGAACCCAGAGCCTCATACATGCTAGGCAAACACTCAACCACTGAGCAAGAGCCCCATCTGTTTGCCTTTTAGATTTTGAGACAGGGTGTCCTTGCTAAGTTGATATGAGCTCACCTGTGTCCCAGTCAGGCTTTGAACTAGAGCCTGTGCTCCAAGCTCCCGAGCAGCTGGAATTATAAGTCTTCACCAATAGGCATGCCAAAAGCTGACGTGTTAATAATAGCTGTAGACTAACAACAACAATGGAATATTAGGTTTTTACCAATGCTTTGATAAAACACCATGTTTAAGGCAGTTTATAGATGGCAGTTTGTTTGAGCTGATTTTTCCAGAGGCATAAGAGTTCAACATGGTGGGAAAGGAGGGCAGTAAAAAGGAAAACATGGTGGATGAAGTAATAAGCTAAGAACTCACATTTTGAGCTGCAAAGTAGACAGAGAAAAACGAAAAGTAGTGTCAGAATTTTTTGTTTTTGTTTTTGTTTTAATCACAAAACTCGTTCTCAGTGACATACTTCCTCTGGCAAGGCCATACCCACTAAACCTCCCCAAAGAGTGTCATCAGCTGGACCTAGGCTTCAAATATATGTGTTTATGGGGGACACCTCTCATTAAAACCACTACCAACTGTACAGAGTGTATACATTAATATATTATAAAGAACTGGGTAGTTCCCTCAAAGCCAATGTAACTATCCAAATACTGTGGGTTCTGCTTCCCATGTTACTTGTGATGGAGATGTTTCAAGTCGTGTGAATAGTCTGAGCTGGGAAGGAGAAGCATTTCTATTATCCCTGAGTTCAGTGCCAAGGACTGAAGGGTGATGTTAGGATAAGGAGGTCTTCTCCATGCTTATGTAAAAAGTACATGGCTGGCTGGGGGAGAGATAAGGGGAATTCTTTCTCCCTTAGTCTTTCACAGTCATTCCATTGGTGACATCATATAGCCATGTCTTTAAATGCCCCCAGGAGTACTCTTGCTGGAACCTTAAACACACAGCAACAATATTGACTGAATACCTGAAAGCTCTTTTGAAACCTACACAGAATAATTTTATACAATGTGCAAGCTGAACAAGGTCAGGGGTTAGTATATATGTTTCTTCAAGGGTGTGCTTTATAGTCAGGAACTGCTGTGTGTTCTTTTGTTCAGAATCAAGCCCAATTGTCTAATGTGTTCTATTGCCTAGGAGCCTCCTCTTTCAGAACAATTATGAAGGTTAGATGTTACAAGTTCAAACCTTCTTACATGCTAATGAAACTTCAATGTTTTCCTATCTTTTCTTCGAATTTTCAAACCCTAATCTGAGACATCCATAGTTTGTGGACATCTCAGGTGACAACATGCATATTATATCAATATATTTTCTACTGGTAGTGGCTTTCAACACCTGATTTTTTACAAACAATCCAAATTTATACGATGGAACAAAGAGAACATCTTCAACAAATGGTGCTGGCATAACTGGTTGCAGACATGTAGAAGTCTGCAGTTAGACCCAAGCCTATCGCCTTGCACAATACTTAAGTCAAAATGGATCAAAGACCTCAACATAAATCCAGCTACACTGAACCTATTAGAAGACAAAGTGGGAAATACCCTTGAATTAATTGGTACAGGAGACTGCTTCCTGAACATTACACCAGTAGCACAGACACTGAGGTCAACAATTGATAAATGGGACCTCCTGAAACTGAGAAGCTTCTGTAAAGCAAAGGAGACAGTCAGCAAGACAAAACGGCAGCCAACAGACTGGGAAAAGATATTCACCAACCCCACATTTGACAGAGGGCTGATCTCCAAAATATACAAAAAACTCAAGAAGCTAGTCCCCCAAACACCAAACAATCCAATTAAAAAGTGGGGTACAGAACTAAATAGACAATTTTCAATAGAGGAATCTAAAATGGCTGAAAGACACATAAAAAACGTGTTCAACATCCTTAGCCATCAGGGAAATGCAAATCAAAACAACTCTGAGATATCATCTTACTCCTGTCAGAATGGCCAAAATCAAAAACACCAATGACAGTTCATGTTGGAGAGCATGTGGAGAAAGGGGAACACTTCTCCACTGCTGGTGGGAGTGCCAACTTGTACAGCCACTTTGGAAATCTGTATGGCGACTCCTAAAAAAAATGGGAATCAGTCTACCACAAGATCCAACAATTCCACTCTTAGGCATATACCCAAAAGAAGCACATTCATACAACAAGGACATATGTTCAACCATGTTCATAGCAGCACTATTTGTAATAGCCAGAAACTGGAAGCAGCCTATATGCCCCTCAACCAAAGAATGGATAGAGAAAATGCGGTACATTTACACAATGGAGTACTACTCAGCAGAGAAAAACAATGGAATCTTGAAATTTGCAGGGAAATGGATGGATCTAGAAGAAACCATTCTGAGCGAGGTAACCCAATCGCAAAAAGACAAACATGATATGTACTCACTCATATGTGGATTTTAGACATAGAGTAAGGATTACCAGCCTACAATCCACACTGCTAAAGAAGCTAATAAACAAGGAGGTCTCTAAGGGAGACATACATGGTCCCCTGGATAAGGGGAGAGGTTCAAGATCTACTGAGCAAATTGAGAGCACGGGAAGAGGGGGGAGGGAGCTAGAAGAATGAGAAGGGGAGAAGAAGAGGGATGCCGAGGACATGAGGGAGCAGAAAGTATAAGCCAGGGGAAGAATACACGACAACAAGAATGGAGATATCATAATAGAGGGAGACATTTTTGTTTTACAGAGAAACCAAGTACTAGGGAAATATCTGGAGATCTACAAAGATGACACCAGCTAACTATCTCAGCAATGGAGGAGAGGCTACCTTAAATGCCCTCCCCTGATTATGAGATTGATGACTGACTTATATGCCTTCATATAGCAGCTGGTGGAAGTAGAAGCAGACACCCATAACTAATCACCGAATTGAACTGGAACCAAGATGCATAGAAGGAACAGTGAAGAGCACAGAGGTCCAGACCACGCTGGTGAAACACACAGAAACAGCTGACCTGAACATCCGAGAACTCTTGCTCCTCAGTCTGATAGCTGGAATACCAGCATGGGACTGATCCAGACCCCAGGAACACGGGTTTCTTCGAGGAAATCTCAGAAATCTATGGGACCTCCTGTAGATGCCCAGTATTTATCCCTAGCATAAATGGACTTTGGGAGCCCATTCCATTTTGAGGAATACTCCCTGAGCCAAGACACACGGGGGCGGGCCTAGGCTCTATCCCAAAGGATACGAAAGACTCTGATGACACCCTATGGAAGGCCTCACTATCCAGGGGGAGCAGAAAAGATATGTGACAGATAAGGTTTTAGTTGGGGGGCGGTAGGGGAGGACGGGTGGGAGAAGGGAACTGGGATTGTCATGTAAAACAATCCTGTTTCTAATTCAAATTTAAAAAGTTGGAAAAAATAACTTAAGAACCTTTTGATGATGGAAACACATGTCACATTTACACATTTTCTGAATCCCTTTTTCATTTACTGTACAAAAGGCATATTTATTTACTAGCAGGAGAAACAGCTGTTGATTTTTTTAAAACCTGGAAACAATAGATAAGCAGCAGTTAGCAGTTATATTTGTGCTGGAAAACTTATCAGCTAGCTAAGGAATAACTTGGTTAAATTACTGAATTTCATATATGAGAAAATTTGCAAGATGATGTGCTATCCCCAAGATCACAGGGGAAGCATGCGTCTGTAAGTTTGTGTGTTTTGCAGCAACAGTGAGTGTTAAGTGTGGAAATATGTGTGCATATATATACTAGCTTACAAGTTTCCTCAAGTAATTTGATAGAAAGTTTCCTTTCTGCATTCTGGTGTGCAGTGGGTACTCTCTCTTTCTCTCTCTCTCTCTCTCTCTCTCTCTCTCTCTCTCTCTCTCTCTCTCTCTCTCTGTCTCTTACATGTGTAACTAATCTTCTATTTTCACGAAATCTTAGGGAATGCATGTAATGCATGTATTAATTTTGGCAATTTCATTGTTCAATAATGCGGGCTTAAAAATTAAATGCCATATGACCCAGCTATATGATTCCTCTGTATATTTTAAAATATGTTTAGTTGAAATTAGAATGATATCACTTTCCCCATCCCCTTCCTTTAGCTCCTCCCAGATACCCTCCCTTGAATGTCTCCCACCATTCCCCACTCTCAAGCTTGTTTTTATCATATATGTGTGTGTGTGTGTGTGTGTGTGTGTGTGTGTGTGTGTGTGTGTGTATGTATATGCACAAGGCTTCCTGTGTTACCTGTGGTCCTTGCTCCAGGGGGTGAGACCTTGTGAAATTTCCCCCTTCCACATTGACATGTCTGTTGATTTGCTTACACAGTCATTTCAAGAAGATACTGCTTCACAGCAGATATCCTGATACTCTGGCTCTTACATTCCTTCTGTCCTTTCTTCCATGATGTTCACAGCTGTAGATGCCAGCAGCTGTGATGTAGATGTATCCATTGGGGCTGGGCTCCCCATTGTTTGTTGATCTCTACATTGTGATCACTTGTGATTTTCTGTGATAGTCCTTATTTGTTGTTAAAAAGAAGCTTATTTGATGAGGGATAGCAGCCATACTTCCATGCAGGTATAAGGATAAATTTAGAATGCTGTAGGGAATCATGTTAATTTACCAAAATTAAAGTCTGAGAAATAGGAAGTCAAGTCCTTTGAACATATGAGAAGAAATGGTATAGTTGGGTCATATGGTTATTTTATTTGTAGCTTTTGAGAATTCTCCTAGCTGATTTCCAAAGTGGCTGAAACAATTTTCAACCCTACTAGCAATGAACAGGGGTTCCTGTTTTTCCACAGTCAATAACTGTCCACATCCTCATCAACATATTTTATCATCTCTTTTCTTAATGTTGCCAATCTGATTAGAATGAGACAGAATACCAATACAGTTTTGTTTACATTTCCCTGATGGCTACTGGGGTTAAAAGGTGTGTGTGTGTGTGTGTGTGTGTGTGTGTGTGTGTGTGTGTGTGTGTGTGTGTGTGTGTGTATGTGTTTGTGTGTGTGTATGACTGTGTTCACTGGCCAGTTCCATTTAATTTTTTGAATTGTCTTTAATTCATTAGATATGAGGATGTGCCAAATAATTAGATGGATCTTATAAGAATTAGGATTTTTATTTTTCTAATATGGGAATATTGAAATTTTTCCTTTTCTAAAACAGCATTAAATAGAAAGAAAAACAAAATCCTTCTGATTGGAAAGCATTTTTAATCCAAAATGCCAAAGCAAGAGGTGAAGTTAGGTTGAGTTTTTCTTTATTAGTCTTTTGCTACCAAACAAATATGGTGAAGGTCCTGGCAATCAAACCACCATCTCTACAGTGGAGATGGTGTGTCTTTTTGTCTTTGAATTTGGAAAACACTTTTTATCAGGTTGAGACATTTTTTGTTGAAGAGAATTTGCCTGTAAAGGAACTACCTCATTTTCAGCTCTGCTGTGAGATTCTGTTTCATGATCTGTATTCACCCTTTGCTTAGTGCTGTTTATTTACTTTGCTTACTTGGGGTGGGGCTCCTAGCATTCTAAGTCATCTTGCTGGGTGGTCAGGTCATTGCATTTCACAACCCCATGAACATTTTAGTGCCACTTAGAGTTTACTAATGCCAGTGAATGCCTTGCAGATATCACCATGGCAGTACTAGATTGGATGGTCACCTTTTGACATTGTACATATTTTGATCATGAAAAAGCTATTAATGAATCATTTATTGTTATTATTAAATATTTTTGTATGTTATATTTTCATCATATTATTTTTTCTTCCTCAACTCCTCCTAGAGCCTCCCTCACATACTACCCACCCAACTTCATGTTCTTAAAAAACATTAAAACAAAAAACGCTAAAGATAAAAAATGAAAATCAAAAGAGAAAAACTAAAAAAAAATCTATAAGATAAAAGAAAATACCAAAGCAATTTAAAAAACAAAAAAACAGTGCATACACAAAGAAACAATGAAGTCAGTTTAGTTTTGGCCAATTATTCCTGGGCATGTGGGTAGCCCTATGGTGTGGTTCATAGACCCTGTGACACTTCATTGGGAAAAACTGAAAACTGATTTTTCCTTGCCCACCAGGCATCAATTACAATAGCTTCTTGCTTAGGGGTGAGGTTTTGTGTCCACTACCCCTTCTGAGTACTAGGGTCATGAGTCATGTCTTGCGTTTTGTACCCATGTTTTAAGAGAGCAAAGGGAGAGTTCTCTTAGAGAGAGGTCCCTGTGAAGAATGCTTCATTTGTGCTAGAAAATACCAACAAAGGGTACATTGAAGAGTTATACATAGGTTAGAAGTGTCATTGAATTGTCTTTTCTGTTCCTCTCATGACCTGTCTCTAAGGGAGTGCATGTTCCTCTGGTACCAACACAACTTTGCTCTGTAGATCTTCACTCTTGCATAAGTATTACAGCCTCATCCTAGAACTTTAGACAGAGATAAACCTCATCTCAGTTGGCAATCCTTCCACTTGGAACATTCACAGTCTCTGTCCTTGCACAAATGCTTGTTGAGAGCAAAGTCAGATTTCTTTGCTTTAATCAGTAAGGAACTGATTAGAAGATGTTAGGAATCCTAAACTAAAGGCAAGGATGAAGGAAGACTATCAATCAAGTGCCAAAAGACCAAGCTGATGATCAGAGAGGCAGCTGCACAGTAGTTGCCTATGCTGTGATGAGTGCCAGTGAAGACACCAATCATCGTCAAGTGCGGGAGCTGTCTCTGCTCTTCCTGCACCTGTGTGACACACCCTAGCAGCTAAATACACTTTTGGGAATGTTTCTTCTCTATGACTCTGTGATGGCACCTAAATATATGCACATGGCATCTTCTAGCTTCTGTAATGGAGAAGTGGGCTCTGTCTCCTACCACAGCTGAAAACAGTGGATTCTGTTAGTAAAAGGACTATACTCTGATACCAAACACTCAATGGAATGTCCAGAAAATTCCACTTCATGCAGCACTTGGATAAACTTCATATTTTATCAATGTAAGGAAAAGAAAATTCTGGAAATCAAAAGAAAAAGTAAAATTGCATTGAGGCCTCTGGATGAGATTAGAGTAATGCATTTCTGGAGACTCTTTGTGCTCCTGTCTCTCAGATTCAGAGCTGAAGACAGGAGCATAGCAGACAAGCCAGTGGGTGCAGACAGAGGCCAGCAAGAACCTGCTGCCTCTAAGCAGAGGACTGAGAAATAGATGTTAAGCTGATCACCTGGGACATTTGACTTCCAAAATCAAGCAGCAGTCATGACTGAGCCTTCTCTAAGAAGTTGTGCCAAAGGAGACCTGCTGGGGAGTCAAGATATTCTGTAAGAAACAGATCAACCCTTGGTGTGTTGCAGAGAGCCTGCAGAGTTTCAGAATGCCTGGACCACATTCCCATATGCAAAATACTATAACTGCAGACATGAGAAGTTTGAATTTTTTTTTAGATTTTTTAATTTTATTTTATGTGCATGAGTGTTCTGTCTGCATGTGTGTACACAGGTCATATGCATGCCCAGTGTCTGCTGATGTCAGGAAACAGAGTCAGATCTTCTGGAATGGGGGCTATGGATGGTTGTGAGCTACCATGTGAGGACCCTGGTCCTCTATAAGAGCAACAACTTCTTTGAACCACTGAGCCACCTCCCCAGCTCACTGGAGATAATCTTACCATGTCATAGACAAAATAAAAATAAGCCATAAACTAAGGCACCCCATTTAACAAACATATGAAAAAGGCTCATATATCCATATATAAAACACAAAACTATAAAACTTCAAGAAAAAAATAAAAGGCATTGTTTTGGATTTAAATGTATGGAGTTCTAGATTCATCATTAAAATATGACTCATGAAGGGGAAATCTGGCAAGTTGGTGTGTCATCAAAGTTAAAGCTTTCCTTTGGAAAGGCCCCTGTGAAGATGTTGAAAATATCAGCTACCGAGTACTGGGAAGTATTTAAAATCTTCATATCTGACACAATGGGAATGTATGAAGAAGGTCTAAAATTCAGTCACTTAAACAAAATACTGTTCAAGAACAGACAAATGCCACGGGACAAAAAGGAAAAGGAAAAATGAAAAACATAAGAAAAATAAAAAAGCGAAAGCAAATTACAAAAAACCTGAGAGCAATAAACAAATAAAAGACGCCTATGGCAGAGCTGCAAACATGACAGCATCTGTACTATGGGTCGGAGAGGCTGAAATAAAAGGATGACAGTTTCAAATGCTAAGGATTTCAGATGAATGGTTTAATAAACACCAACAAAATGTTACACATGGTAGTGCAAAAGAAATGTATCTTTTAAATTTTTATTTTTTTAAAAAATTTTACCTACGTGCATGTATTCATATTGAGGGTCTAGAGGGACTAAAACAGGACATCAGATCCCCTCAACAGAGACAGATAGATGGCTGTGAACTGCCTGGCATCCTTAACCTGCATCACCTTCCTCGAGGCTCTTTCTGTAAATGCAATCACATTGTGACTTAGGACTTAGCATATGAATTGGAATTTGCAGGGGACACAGTTCAGTCCACCATACTGGGTCATTCATATTTGTGTGTGTATGTGAATATTGAATTATACAGCTCACTGGAAAACAGTTTTCAGAGTCCCCCAAACTAAAATGAAAGTATCACAGGACTCAGGACTCAGGGATGGTACCCTTGGGCATTTATCTCAAAGAAATGAAAATTTATGCTCACACAAAGCCTACACATGAATTTTTATACCATCCTTTTAAAAATGTATAATGGCCCGAAACTAGAAACAGATCAAATATCCTTTAATGGGTGAATGGTTAAACAAACCAGTACATCATACCCTGGACTGAAAAGGGACAAAGCAGTGATGTAGACACAGACCTAAATGGATCTCCAGAGAATTTACTAAGAACAGAAAAGTCAAACCCCAAAGAGACCATGCTCTGTGGACTCATTTGTATACGTTATTGAAATGATAAAATTAGAAAAAATGGAAAGCAGATCTATAGCTTCTAGGGAACAAAGAAGGGCTGACCTGCAGGGGCATGGATATGGTTGTGAATAGGCCATATAAATGAGACAGATGAGGGGACAAGCCTGTCTCTGGACCCTGGGCAGATGAGGAGACACACCTCTCCCTGGACCCTGGGTGATGACAAGCATTGCTACAGCACTGTTACAATCTGTTAAAATCATAGTGTTAAGATCAAGTTCTCTAAGTAGCTGTGATGAGCACTCCTAATGTTTATTCACCTGTGAATAAGTAACAGTGCGAGAGACTAGGAGGTCTGATTCTTTCATTAGCAGCTGTGTACTCTCCTCGCCACCCTGGATGCCTTGAGCAGAAGGACTGCCAGTTAAATAGCCAACTAGATTATCCTCATGATAATAGCAGCCACCATCTTGAACACCCCACAGAGGCGTGAGACAACTACAGGAGGACTGAAACTGCCTGCTTTGGCACATAGAGACCCAGCCTTCTGAGACTGTTCCAAACAGTTCAGACCAGACAGTTTGCACCAGACCTGTAGATATCACAAGTGTCAGGCCGAGCTTCAAATGTGACAAGGCAGTAGGCTGACACACAGCTCATTTGAATAGTTGGAGAAAAGCCAGGGCAGGCAGAAGACTAGGCAGTAAGAAAGGGTGGGAAGAGGAGGATGAAAGGCAGTGTGAGGGACCAACAAAGAGAAACCATTGGCACTGGTTGTCATGAGGGTGCTGGAAGGTCTGAGCTTTTGTGTTTGCAGAGCTGATGGTCCCAACACCGCCACAAGAACTACAACACTAGGGGCGCTATCTGCTGCTGCTTCCACTAGCTGCCAGTCCAGGACAGGAGACTTCCCTTTCCAACTTGCAATGTTTTATTTATCTGCATAGAGCAAACACCCGTTTCCTTCCCTGTCCCACTGCCTCCACACTCCCCGTCCCTGGATGCATGGCATTCTACCTGCTGCACTGTACTAGAGTTCTGCAAGATATGAGCTACTGGGGAGAACTAGATATACAGTTCATGGGATTTCTCTGTTTTATTTCTGGGAACTGTATGTGCTATTAGTACCTTAATATAAAAAGCAAGACAGCATTTTCCATTGAGCAGCTGAGGATTCCTAGAGGGAAGGAAGGAAGGGGTTGGGGGATAGACAAATCCAGTAATCCTATTGACAGGTTTCATGCAAGAAGAGTTGACTAAGGGAGGGGAAACACTTGAGCACAGTGTAACTCTGTCCTACAAGCCTAAGACACTGAGTTTATAAGAGATTCCAATGACAGTCTGCCCAATGTGACTGTGGAGAAAATGCACAGTCTGAATGCAGAAGAGTGTGCAGTAGTTCCAACATGAAGTCACAGTTTGAGCAAGGCATGCGTTTATCTCCCACAAAAGAAAGTATAACTTGTGAAGATGGGTTAGAAACAAACAAACAAATAAACCTAAGCTCAGTGTGGTGATGCTTGGAGATGAGGTAGGAGGGTCAGAGTTCAAGGTCATCTTTAACTATGTAGAGAACTTGAAACCAGACTGAGCTACTGAGATCCTGCCTTAAAAGAACAAAAGGCAAGCTTTAGAAACAGACCTAACATTCCCAGTTTATTGTCCAGGAGCACACGGCGGGAAGATTCAGGGAAAGCTGCTGATGCATGAGAGAGGTGAAAGTCTGAACTTAAATACCTGCTCTTTTCCTCCCTCTTCTCGCCTGGACTCAGTTTTACAGAAACCTCATCACTGACTGGGTTATCCTCTCTCTTCCCCTTCTCAACAGCCACAGTATGAGTTTTCACAGGAGGGAAAGAGGCCACACAGTGTTTGTCACTTCCCATAGAATTGTTGCTGAGGCAGGGTCAGGGAACGCTTATTGAGACTCTTGATGCACAAATGAGCCTTGCCATATTCATGCTGGGGTTTCCATTCTAGGAGAGTCTGAAAGTACCAGAGGCGGGACCAACCCTGCTGTCAAAACACAAACACCATTAAGACAGATCCGCATAGTCCCGACACATCTGGTGCTCCAGAATTTTGAAATAGAGTCCTCCAAAAGCTCTTCCTACAGAATCAAAAACTTCCAGAAATAAAGAAAAGCTGGGGAAACTGCTCAATCAGGTGGTATTTGCTTTATGTGAATGCACTCCCACAAGCAGCACATGTGTGCATGTACTTCCCTGGGCATGTGCACACACACCAGAAGAAGAGAAAGGAAAAAGGAAGGGAGAAAAGAGGAGAAAAGGCCAACAGCACCATGAAATCAGTAAGCTTAACTGATTTACAGGAGAACTTAGAAAAGAGACAGCCAAATGAACTCTATGGGGGCCATTGCAGACCTCAAATAGTGGCCTCTAAAACTACCCTTGTGTAGGAGCCCAAAGTTAATTGAATCAAGTCATGCAGTAATTTACAACCCAAGGGATTGCCAAAAAACAATATTGCATTCTGTTGGCAATTAGTATTGCCTAACAACTGTCCACAAGAAAGGAAAGTGACAGTTAAAGATATTCCTGAGGCAACTGGGATAGTTGTGCACTGGCCCAAGGCTAAATCCTCTTTGGGGTAAAAGCACAATGTGAGGAGACAGATTTTGTTTGACAGAGTCCCCCAGCTTGTTGTTAAGGAAAACTTCCAAATGGCAACTCTGCCAAGGGATGAGTGAGTGGATGCCCATTTCTATACTCAGTTGCTATAATGTGATGTAATACATAAGAAATATAACATATAATGTAATAACATGATTAATATACTTTACCATATAACATACTACTTTATTATTATTTAGGGCATTTTAAGGTAAAGTCTCACATGTCCAGGTTGGCTTAAAACTTACTATATATGAATTGAGGTATCAACCCAAACTATGTGTGAAAATTCCAGAAGGAACTCTTGTTACTTTGTATGATAATTAAACATCATATAAAATATATTTTAGAAAAGAAGTTAAAGATAACACTGGTAGTGCCTTGGTCACATCAAGAGCAAGTATCTGTGTGGCCGGGAGGAAAACTCTGAGCCCTCTGATGTGTTCCCTGAGAAGAGGTCAGGTTTTCAGAAATAAAGTTGACTTAGTTGTAATAGGAGAAGTGACTATGCGTGGAAAGTAGTCTCTCTTGTAAATCTATCATTTATAATCCAATGTGGCCATGAGATAAGGAGATGAAAACAGCAAGATTTACATCCACAGACATCCCCAGGAGCTGGATGGTGTCACAAAGTCTCCCCAGCTTCATCATCCTTATCATTACAGAAGGTGTGTTCTAACATGCTATTTTTTCATACATTTATATAGCGAGTTTTAGTCCCTTTCACCGACCCCTTCACCTCTCATGTCTCTTCCCCTCCTCCTTCCCATTGTCACACTTCCATCAACAAGTCTCCTTCCCTTCAACTTTCAAGTCATCTTTTTGTGTGAGTCTCTCAGAGTTTAGTCTCTTGCCTGAGTGTGGGCAAGAGATAATTAGTGGAGCAACACATCACTAAAGAAAACGATACTCCATACTCTAAGAAGTTAATAAAAGCAATAGAACGAATTCTAGTTTCCTTTGTACCAACAAGGGTCATTTGGACCATTCACTATTATTGCTTCCACACTTGAGAACCTTTGACATTTTAAGTCTAGAAAGATGGGCTTACAGGTCTGCAAATATTCAGAAAATTCACCTAGTACTAGTCAATTTTATTTCATTATTTCTTTTTGTTATTTGTCACTTTCTCTTTAGATTCGCATTTGAGTTTGATATACAGTCAGCCTTCCAACAAGCTGACATGTGTAAGATCCTAGTTGCTTTACACTTCTAATTCCATCTATTGAGCTAGAAGCCACCTGCTTTGGTTACTTATTTGAAACTGATGTCTCACATGAGTAGGTGTGTCTCAGTGACAGTCCTTATTCCAAGGACTGAGAGAAGAGTCTCAGGTCACCTTTCTGTTATTGGGTATAACTCAGTGGATTTGGCAGTCAAACTTTTCCTGTTTGATTTTTCCAATGAAGTGCAGCCTGAGTTTGGTCCCTGTTCTGTCACATGGAGCACTCCTTACAATTTGGCACCAAAGTCGGAGCCACAGTTTCACCCAGTCTGATGTCCAGGGAATCCTTTCTGTGGGCTTCTACCTTGAATAACACCCACAATCCTGTCTCTTCAGTTACCAGTGCCCTATCCATCTCTTTTCAAGGCTTTAAGTACTGACTTTTTTTTACTGCATTTGTATTCTTGCAAATTATCAATAATGATGGGTAATATTCATTAGCTTCTTGCTACTTCATGTAAGATTACCCATAGAGGTAAAACTAGAGGCTTCTAGTTGCAGACATGATTTGAAGGAAAGCATCAAGATTACATACAATCAGACACTAGTTTTTGACTCATACTCCTCTCCTCACTACTGAGAAGTACAACATTTTATTAAAGACAGCGGTTGTGACATCCTGCAGTGGGCTGCTGAGCCATTGATCCCAAACAAGTCCCTGTGCTAACAGACACTGTTAAGGTGACTTTTTTTTTAAGTTTTACCATTATAAATTTTATGTATATAGACATATTACTTGTATGCATGTCTGTGCATCATATGCATCTTTGGTGCTTGAGGAGATCAGAAATGGGCATAGGATACCATGGACCCAGAGTTACAGACAGTTGTGAATCACCATATAGGTGCTGGGAATTGAGCCCAGGTCCTCAGCAAGAGGAGCCAGTACTCATAAACAATGAGTCACCTCTCCAGCCCCCAAGTGACTTCATTTTTTAAGAGAATTTGAAGGTACCATCCAGGAGACAATAGTAACATGAGTTGATCCTACTTCATCCAAAGAGCCCTAAAGATAGGGCTCCACAGGACACATGTCAGTAGACTCAGCGATCTTCTCCCAGGCACTCCAGTGCTTGCACTGGTTCTCAGGTTGACTTGACCATAATGCTGCTAGTGTTATCTTAAACTATTTTTTGGAAATATGTTTTTATTTGACTTTGAATTGGCATACAAAATAACAGTTTTTTATGATATTTTCACACATACTTCCTTTGGATTGATACTCTGCTCAATTCATGAGTTTTAAGCCAATCTTAACCATGTGAGACTCTCAGAACTTCCTAAATAATAATAAAGTACTATGTTATATAGTAAGTACATATTTATGGTTGTATAATTAAATATTCTGTATTTTACATTATATATTACACTACAATATATGCACGGAGTCAGGCATGGTGTTGAGTTCCCACAATTCTAGCACATGGCGGCAAAGCAGGAGGATCACAATTTGAGACTAGCTTGGGCTACATACAAAGTGCTGTCTATCACAATCTATCAGTCAGTCAATAAAGTTAGATGTGGAAATGACTTAGATATAGGAGTCAGAGAATGAAGCCCTGCAGCCTGGAGACAAGGAAAAGATGAAGAGAGAAGGAAGGGGCCTGTTTCAGAGCATCACAGACCATGTGACCCCAAGGGAAGGAAGATCCCTATTTCAGAGCATCAGAGGCCATGTGACCCAGAGAGAAGGAAGAGCCCCCCTCAGAGCATCACAGACTATGTGATCCCAAGGGAAGAAAGAACCCCTGTCTGAGCATCAGTAGCCATGTGATCCCGAGGGAAGGAAGAGCCCTACCTCAGAGCAGAACAGACCATGTGACATCTAGGGATGAATGATCCCTGTCTCAGCACATCAGAAGCCATGTGAACCCGAGGGAAGAAGAGAGCCCTGTCTCAGATTATCAGAGACCATGTGACCCTGACAGTTCTTTGTACCTTCTAGAACTAATGCAAGATATTTCCAATCTTTAAGCCACCAATTTGAAAGTAAGTTTCATTTAGTTTGTGTTTATTATAGCCAGAATTGCAATTGGTGATTATCATGTGAGTGTCACCAACATGGGGAAGGGCTAGGGTGAAGCTAAGTGTAGTAGATTTTGTCTATGCTGACACTGACTTTTAAGAAAACCATTAATTAGAAGTTATCTGCCTGCTACAAAGGAAGATTTTCTTTGCTCTGGAGACTAAAATTGCTTGTTTACATAGTTAAGAAAGAGTTAAAATCTGAACCCAGCCTGAGTGGGAAATAAAAGGAAGCAAGGAAGGCAAAGCACAGTGTGATGTCCGGATTACTTAATAAAATGCAGGGGCCCTCCCTCCTCTTCCATCTAAATTATTTCTCACAAACAGCAATGTGATTCTCTTCCATACACCTTTATGGTATTCATGCATATAGAGCTGGGCTTCCTATACATATTCATGGGGAAACTTTTCTTTCTGCACATTCAAATCCTTGCTTGATGGTCTGGAGTTAGATTTCTGGTACCATTCAATGTCAAGGGCATGGAAGCAACCTATGAGTAGATGATCCTGGCTATCTGCAGAAACACAACTGCAGATGTGTGCTTAGTTATCTCAGAGTAAGAAGTCAGCAGCATTTGATAGACTCCTTGAAGTTGGCAGACAGACTGATATATACACTATTCTACACATCTGTCTTTGTAGCTATGTTATTGGTCTGTAGGTTGGGCACATCTGTGTGCCCCATGTTACTGGCTATAGACACACACAAGGATCTATTTCCAAATAGCATGCAATCCTTTCTAGCCCAAGCAGGGATTAAGTAAGTGACACTTCTATTACACTGATTGACATTTCATTATCTAAATGTCCAGCCTTCTTTTTTCTTTGGAATAATTAGTTGTCAGTTCCCCAGAGCAATTACATTGTCTGTGTCACTGCATTCCTTCAGAGGGCAGTGAGGGTGATTTAAAAATAAAGTCATATCCAGGAAGAAAAAAAAATCCTTGATGAAAATGCTATAACGTCACAGTGATAGACTATCAAAAAACAAACAAGCAATAAATAACTCAACACCTCCCATGCTTACTAAAGGCAGGAAAGAAAACATGCAGAGGCATTAAGAGCCCATGAAGTTTATCCCATGAGTCAATGCTGCTATTGTGTAAGTTGGTAATCTATGTCACTATGCTGAGATGCTTGTGTCAAAATGTGATTATCTCCCCTAACTTCACATCTTCAGATTAGATTATTTCATTTGTTTATGTCTGTTTTGGATGTCTCACAAATTTATGTTTGTGTAAATATATCAAATAATAAATTTGTGTATATATGATGATGATGATCTTTATTTTTAGTAACAGTCTACATAGAAGTTATTGTTTTCCTGTGGAATCTGGATTATTATTGAAATTTTCTACAGGCTCAACTTCTCTCTATAGTGAGCTACATAAAAAGTAAGCATTAGGAAAATGGAAATGAATACACAGACAATCAGCAAATGTTAACAATGTATGAAATCACTCAGCATCAGACTTAAAATGAGATGGTTTGATACTGGAATTTATTTAAGATCTCAATAGCTGCAGGTGTGATAATGATAACTGGGGTATGAGGATAGCTAACCCAAGAGGCAAGTTCTTTACTGAGCTATGAATCTAAATCATTGGCCTACAGCAAAGACCACAGTGGAGTTGAGTGAGTCCCAAAGAGGATACTATTGTAGAATGGAGCTAATTGGTTCCCTGAGGTCATCAGGCTTCTCCCCATAAACTTCTAAGCATCAGCAGCCTAGTAGCTACCAGTGACTATCCTGGGCTGTTTTTCCTCTCAAAGCTGGCACAGTTTCCAATGTAGTTTCTTTTTCTTGGAGGCCATGCTCACCAAAGGTCTGACTGAGGACGTATTTAGCAGCTGTGAAAATACAGCTTTGTAAAAGCTGTCCCATTGTCCAGTTGTTAAGTACAACTGTACATTAAAGATGGCAAGTAGGCCATTTAATATTACCTTCTTCCAAAGGGCCCAACACTGCAAGAATCTCTGAGGCTGAGAGGTGGTCACTTCTGGAGACACTGAGCAGAGTCAATATCATGCCATTAGGTTATGCTGATCACTTGCTGGCAGTCACTCAGAAGTGAGATGCTGGCCTCTACAAGCCCAGCACGAGGGAAGTGGTAGCATGAGGATAAGGATTCAGAGTGCTCTTAGCTTCTCATAATGAATTTGAAAACAGCTTGGGTTTTGTGAGATTCTGTCTCAAAAACATATAGATAGAAAACACACACCAACTCTCTCTCTCTCTCTCTCTCTCTCTCTCTCTCTCTCTCTCTCTCACACACACACACACACACACACACACACACACACACACACACACACACAAAGGAGAAAGTAACATGCTCAATGCAGCTATATTTTTATTTTTCAAGTTGGCATGTCAGTCCATGGTTGGACAAGGCAGAAAGCTTCCTCTTAAACATTTTCTAGGACATACTAATTATTTGTTCACATTCCTTTTGTTTAACAATGAAGGATATAACAATCAAATTTGAAATGATGACCCTTCAGTTCCAAAGAGGGAAATTGCTAGATAGTAAGATTCTGACAAGTTCAAGGTCAAACAAAACACAATGACTCTGAGAACTGAATGTTCCATGTTCCTTTGCTGTTGGTTATTCATATAGCACATCCCATATCTGCATGTGGATATTTTAGTTGTTAATGCCACATTGAAAACACAACCATTTGATACCAACTATTTTTGCTCAAGTAAGGGTCTAGTTCTTCATTGTGAAAACCGCTAAGGTTTTAAATGATTGACTTTTTGTTTGTTTCAGGTATTTTAAATTAGAGAGAGAGAGCGAGAGCGAGAGAGAGAGAGAGAAAGAGAGAGAGAGAGAGAGAGAGAGAGAGAGAGAGAGAGAGAGAGAGAGAGAGTGTTAGGATATGAGTGTCTGTGGATGTCAGAAGGAGTTGGATTTATGGCTGGAAGTACAGGTGTTTGTGAGCCTCTTGATATGGATGGGTTCTGGGGACTGAACTCATCCTTTGGAAGAGAAGCAAGTGCTCTTAATTACTGAGCCAGCTCTCTAGCCCCATTTCCCCTTCCAGTGGTAATGTCCTCCATGTATACCATGCATTTAGGTCATATCCAGCCCAACTCCTTTAGGACCTCCACATCCCCCTTCCCATGTCCTCTTCATTTCTTTTCAATAATTGATTAACTAATTAATTTTTATATACCACTGTGTCTAGTTAGTACTACCCATATGCCATGGGTGTAGGTACCATTGGTTTTGATAAGGATCTTACTAAGTAGTAATGGCTGGCCTGGTACTTTTTCTGTAAGCCATTCTGGCCTAAAGTCTTCAACAATCCTCCTGCCCCTACCCTCCACATGGTAGGATTGCAGGAGTGTGCTATTACTCCTGGCTTAACTTTTTAATCTTCATATCTGAAGTATCTCTGAAAAAGTCAACATGCATATATTGCATATCCCTTTATTTTTATTTTATGTGTATGAATGCTTTGTCTCTGTTGATGTATGTGTACCATATGTTCTTAGTGCTATGGAGGTCACAAGAAGGTCTCAGATTCCCTGGGATTGGAGTTGAAGATAGATGGTTGTGAACTGCCATGTGGGTGTTGAGAATTGAACCCTTGTCCTCTGAAATAGCAAGAAGTTCTCTTAACTACTGAGCCAACTCTGCAGCCCCAGTATTGCACATCTCTTAACTGGTATTCAGTGAATAGCATTTGATGGATAGGCAGGAGGTATGCCAGAGACATCTGTAGCAGAAGGAGGTAGTGCACAGTAAGATAAGGACAAGAGCCCTTGTATTCAGTTCCTAATCTCAAGCCACTTAATGCCACTGAGCCTCAAGTCCCTCATTTAAAAAATATCACCTAATACACAACTCTCAGAACTGTTGGGGGAAACTGAATGAAGTATCATTTGCAAATACTATAAAATATGCTAAATAATTACTAATGGCTGCTTCTTGCTGTGATATGTTTGAATTTCAGGCAATTAAAATATGATTTAATGTGGGAGTTGTTACAGCAACCTACTGTGAGGCAGTCACCAGAGCAGCCTGGAGAACTGTAGAGACAGGCTTTTTCCCAAAAGGACAAGCCTCACAATCTCAGGCACAAGGTTTTAGGCCAGTCTAATACACATCCTAGATGGGGAGCAATGGGTCTTGAACTGCCACCTCAGCCCTCCTTCTCCAGGCTCTGTAATGTCTGTTTCTTTTTCTTTTTTCTGAAACCAAATATTCTGATGCCATTTTTATTTTACTTTTCCACTTTTTGTGTGGAGTGTGTGTGTGTGTGTGTGTGTGTGTGTGTGTGTGTGTGTGTGTGTGTGTATGTGTACACGTGCATGTTGATGTTGGGAATCACCCTCCACTGATCTTTATTTGTCGAGGCAGGGACTCAAATAAACCACAGCTCACTGACAGGCATAGGATTGCTAGCAGCTTGCTCTGAGGATTGTGTGTCTCTGGAATTACAGGGGGTAATCATGCCCACTCAACATTTGCATGGGCTCCTGGTGATCTGGGCTTCATGCTTGGGCAACAAGTGCTCTGCTGAACAGCTAAGCCATTGCCCCAGCCTCTGGTGATGTTTTATATAAAAATTCTCATCCACATATCAAAACTAACTTGAAAAAAATACGATAAGAAACAGACTGCCTTTATTTTACCGTTTGTAAGAAAACTTAAGGAGCACATATACACCTATGTGTATTTCTTGGATTATATGTTATGCTCTTGTCACGTGGCTGTGCCTCAGACAAAAGCGACAATAGATTTACAGTTCATCTTCACATGTGAAAGTCAACTACTTTTCTGCTTTTTAAATGACTTCTGTAATTTGTCTAAAAACAGCAAATAAGTTATACATGTTTAGTTGATTTCCTAGTGTTTTTTTCAAATTTTATCACAATAGCCTCCATGTAATTTTATCACATGCCAAATTTCACAAAAGAACATTTTTTTTTAACTAAACTGAACATCGATTTCTCTTTTGGCCACTTACAGCACCATCTTCCTTCAGGAGGAGAGCCTGGCTGCTCAGTGAAGAATAATGATGTTCTGGGTTGACTGGAAGTTGGGTTCCTGCAATAATTTAAGATTTTCCTATGAACAGAAAAGTGATGTCAGAATGGATGTATTTTTAGTTTTTTTTAATTTTCCCCAATGAGATGTTAATTCCCACAAAACTGGAGGTAGAAGGAATCTGAAACTCTGAAGTCAACTTTTACATCTCTCATCAATACAGCAAAAAAAAAAAAAATCAAACTTCACACATTTATTAAAATGAGAATAGAGAAAAATCTATATATCAGGCTGAAAAGATGTGTGTGAGTTATCCTCACCCAGAGGCTCAGTTGCAAGTTCCTCTGTGAGTGTTATTAACCAAGAAGCATCCAACAATAATGGGCTATTGCCTTAGAAACACAGCCTGGCATGGCTTGAATGTGTCTGGCTCCGATTCATAGCCCATCATTTAAAAAAGATACATCATTTAAAGGATAAACATAAAATGGGAGCTCCATGGACCAATGAAATGGCTCTCATCAAAACTGTAATTGTGTCTTAAATCTGCACAAAGTGGCTCAGAGGGAGCCAGTGCTAACTCTAGACAAGAGAGGATTCTGCGTCAACTCCTATTCTCCATTTTCCACCTGATTCTTCTTCCCTCTGGGAAAATATGGGCTGTGATAAGGAGCACAATGGCCCTGTAATGTGGACTGCCTAGTCACTTCCCTTTAATCCAATTAGAGCCCCCATTCAAAGCCCAGGCAAGAGCTGTCTATTGCAGCCACCTTTCCTTAGCCAATTTATGTTCAAATCCATCAACACCATGCAGTGTGTACTGCTGCTCAGGGGTGGTCCACATTTTCTCTCTGTCTCTCAGAAACACCATGCATCAACACATCATCATATCCACCAAGCTCCTGGTAGGGTTATATCTCAATGAGCATTTCCCCAGCCTTTGTTCTTTCTTTCTTGCTGTTCTTTGTTAAATAGTCCCCTTTTTCCTGCTTAATTACAGTAGAGAGAGGTGCTCAGCACTTTAGTATTAGAAACAAGAGCATTATTGGGTTCCACTTATTTACTCTGATGTTAAATGGAATTCTAGACTGTAATGGGTGCCACCATGTAAAAATGCCACCAGTATGCCATTTTTTAACCCTTCCTTTCTCCTTGCAGATTACCCAAAGCCTTCCAAGAATTGTGTGAACCCTTTATAACTACCAATCTGCGGGTAAACCGCTGCATTAAATGTGTCTGGGGGGGTGTATAAAGTTTGCCTTGATTGAGATTAAATAAGAAGGATTAGTGTTATTAACTGGCTCTTAGCACTGGGCAAGTTTCTTTTCTTATTTGAATACCAAGTGATTTAGATGAAATCATCAGTATTTGAGTGTTTACCTCAAGGCATGAACTAGAAAGGAAGGAAAGGCCAGTTAAGTGTCATTTTAAGTAAGACAAAGGCTGTCATGGGACTGGTAAGGTCCTTTCTAATCTTCTGTTGTTCAGTATGAGAAGTATGGAGCCTAGTGACAGCCATCTTAGCAGGCTCTTTATGTCACCTCACAGTTTCTAAAACACTGGAAAGAAAATGAAGCCCTCAGATATGAAAAACAACAAAATCATTTACTCAGCACTTCAGGCAGCCCCCTCCATCACTCAAGCTGGGCAGAGATTCCATGGGGGGCAGCATAGGGAAGGAGTTTTACTGTGATAGAGAAAGTTCTGTGCAGGTTAGGATGAACAAGCTTCAGGTGGGCTCTCCAAAAGCAGGCCATCTGGTAATTGACTCTGGATTCGACTTCTTCGGTTGGTCCTAATTTAAATGAAATGAAAACTAGGGAAGCTCATTGATCCATTGAGGCTGGTTTCATGCAGCCATGTGGGGGATTCTCGTTTGGCTTGGTGGAGTTGGTTGCTGAAGACAGTGGCTCAGCCTGAGGATGTGATGGACTGATTGTACTAGGGAGGTGTTGGTCCTTCTGGGCTGACTGATGCAAGTTATGTGGATGAGAGCTCTCTATTTTTTTCTTTTTTACATAATGTGGTCAACATTCATTCCTATGTGTGGTATCTCTTTGATTTCATTTGGGTTCTAAAGTATCAGTGTAAATGGAAGCAATGAATCCCCTCTGCCAACACCCATCATTACTTTCTCTGTTTGAGAATTAGTTTTTAATCCAAAGCCTCTACAATTATGCAGAACCTTTATTTAGCTTATTTGGGCCTCTCTTTGGAAAGCTTTTCTCTTTCTTACAATTGTGGACAATATAGGGGTGGTGCCATATATTTGCCTTTCACATTCTTCCCACCAAGGTTGGAAAGGAAATATTTGAATCACGTGATCTGACAAACTGCCTACTGCCCCAGTCCTGTTGCATTGCTCCAGCTTCTTTACCTGACTTCCTAATTTCCTCTCTTTTGTATCTCTACCATGTTTTTTCTCTTCCTCATTTCATTTCCTGCATGGCACTGACAAGTAAGTTCTCAACTACTAGATTAGTCTGCCTTTCACACACAATAGTTTGTTGATAAAAGCCAACAAGTTTAAGGTTGATTTTAAGAGTGAGACTTCCAGAATGATCATATCGATGGTAAAGTAAATTATTTCTCAGCATGACAGGAAGTGGAGCAACTCATTTAACTCATTAAGATTATAAAACAGTAAAATACCAAAGACAACCACCTGGAGTCTCTGAATATTCCCCAGCAATACATCAAGTAGAGAGGCATCTATGCAAGAACTACCATTTCTTCTCAGCGGGAAGAATGAGATATGGTGGTGGCTGGGCCAAGATGTGCTCGGCCCTTCACCTGATTCCCCGTAGCTCTGAGATGTGCAAGTTTAAACTCAGGCTCTCTGCTGTGGATGTCATCAACAAGATATGGCTGCCCCTTCAGTACAGGTGTCTAAGACATCTGTCGCCCAAAGTCCATGTTACAAGAGTTTCAAATGAGGTGGCATAGTCAGGTGTCCTGGGACCAACATCACACCGGCTTTCTGCTGAATCCTCTGCTGAAGATAAGGCAGGTAAAATCTTGGGACCCAGATTATACATAGTGCAGAAAGTTTGTGCTAGGATATTTAAGCTGAGGTGTCAAGATGGCTGCAATGTTCCCTACCAGGAACCAAACAAGGACATCCCTCCAGTAAGGGAAGGGTACCGCTCTATCTCCAGCTCTGTGTGCCACAGCTCTCTCCCAGGGACAGACTCTTATAGAACCAAGCATGAGACTACAATAGAGAGACACTACTATGGGGATAATCTTGGCAGCTATTGAAGAAGCAGCTGTGAGATCCATTCCAGTACAAGTAAAAATGGAAGAACAACCAGAAGTTAATCAGCAAAAGAAAAGTCTATGAAGAGCCCTTGAAATTGTGCTAATCATGGGATGTGAAGGTCTACCATACACAAAGTTATCTCTGCTCTGGAGCTCTTAGAAGGGTCCAGTGAGACCTGAAGACATCCTCAAAGGAGAACATGAATAGACAGTAAGAAGGGGATATCTATGGGGTGAAGAAGCTGAAGTACAACATCTAACTAGCAATAGTTTAACAATGTAATGATGTGATCCAGAACAACCCTTAGCAACTCAGACTTTGAAAACAATTGCCCTTTCCCAAAGGTCCAGAAGACCCAGTGCATTGGCCAAGATCTTCTTCCTGGGCAGGAAACAAGTGCACCATTGACTCCTGGTTCGAAGTGCAATGAAACTACAAAGTTCCTAACTTATGAGGCAATCTCATAAGTTCTCCTGCATCTCAAGGTGGTACAGAAAAGTTGACCAATGAAAATGCAATGGCATATATTGACCTGGGGAAAAGTTCAGAGAGCCAAGCTAAAAGAAAAAAGAAGCAGGGCTGGGAAGATGGTTCAGTCAGTAAAGTGTCTACTGAAGAGGCATGAGGAGCTACTTGAGGTGGGAACCACAGCAGCTATGGAAAAGCCAGAAGCAGTGTCGTGTGTCCAAAATCTGTGGGTGGTGCAGACATGCTGTGGAGAATTGAACAGTCATCTGACCTAATTGGTGTGCTGTGGGCTCAATGAGAGACTGTCTCTAAAAATAACATGGGTAATGACTGATGAAGAAACCTGATGTCAACTCTGCTCTCCACATCCACATGCAAATGTATACATGTATACACACACACACACACACACACACACACACACACACACACACACACACAAACACCCAGATAAATACACACACATATAATATAAAATATGTTAGACAGGGGAAATGAGGAAGAGGGGGAGTGGGCAGGGGAGATAAACAGAAGGGAATTTATGATTAATGGGGTCATCAAAGGCTGAAGACCACCAAGATGATCTATTTCACAAAATTAGTTCAGCTGAAACAAGTAGTGAAGTGACCACCCACACGGAAGTTTATTCCAGAGCCAGGGAGCCCAGTTCACAGTTCATGCCTTGCACATTTCCTGGTTCGTGGAAATCCCTGGCTCAGCCTCACAATGATCAGATCCTCACTGTTCAAACACTCCCTTACTGTGTGGCTGTTGCAAACTGGTTTTCTTTTCTGTGCTTCAGTTTCTCACAACAATGGAGATGAGGGAGCATCTTCCTGTCAGGGTGATGGAGATCAAATGTGCTGTTCACGTAAAGACCTGGGACATGGGCTACACTCTCAACAGTTAGCCATTCTCAGCTTTCTGCTTTCTCTCTGCTGTTTATAACACCTGAGCTATTGGAATTTCTCTAGCAATTGCCCTATTACAGATAAAGAATTGTTTTCAGATATCTGCACCTCTAGGATGGTTTAGTACATGAGGTTACACATGCGTAGTAGGGGATACGTCCATCACTTTGATGTTGTCAGTGCAAACAGAACAAGAAAGCATGCCTTTGTCTCAAAAGAAGAGGGCATCATCAGGATGAAGACAGAGCCTAGGAGGCTAGTGGATGCCAAAGTCAAGTTACACTGATTTTCCCATCTGGCTTTGCTGTGAGCCCTCCACATTCAACCTGGCAGGTCAGAATAGTTGTGGGAAATGAGTGGCATTCAAGTGTACAGATCACATAACTCTGATTTTCCTCAAACTCTATGTTCCATAGCTTGTTGCTAGGCACACTAATCCTATGATTTAGTTTTGATTGTGAACAGATGGGAAGACATACTCTGCCACCAGGCCTTTCCAGGACACTGTGGGATTATTGGGCTCAACATTTCTTACAAACCAAATGCTAGATCAACTTTGCCCTCCAGGATTCCATTTGCTGGCATTAAAGACCAAATCCTCCCCAAGAGCTTCCTGTCCACAACACAGGTCTTGGCAACAGATAAACATAAATAAATTACAACAGAAAAAAAGAAGAGAAACAGAAATTGACCAGCCTTCCTTATGTAAGGTCTAGGAAGGCAACAAAACAACTTTAGAGCATTGATTTCATTAAAATTTAGTCCCCTTGGTTTGGGTGGACATCAGAATAAATATAGGTTGCCTCAGAGCACATTTTTATTTAACAATTTCAAGTTACAGAGATTAGGAGTAGCTATGTAATTTGATCAAAGTTTAAAAATGGTTTCTGTGCATGTTTTCACTTTCAAAACAAATTAGCTATTCCATTTTCACTCCTAATTACAGCTCTGCATTTCATAGGAGCTTTCTTCATTTGTAATAAGTATAAGATTTCAGGCAGGCAAATAGATTTTCCTTTAAATTCTTTGCATTAGATATATTGACTCAAAAATATTTCAACACTAGCAAAATGAGGACAGCAGTGTGAGAGACCCCACAAACACCTCTCCCACACAATGACCCATGCTTTGCTGAATTCTGTTTGTCATTTCCTTCCTTCCTTCCTTCCTTCCTTCCTTCCTTCCTTCCTTCCTTCCTTCCTTCCTTCCTTCCTTTCTTCTTTTATTATTTTTGTTTCTTTTAACCACTTCAAATATAAATCTGCAATATTGTGTTATTTTAACCCACAGAATTAAAAACCTGTCATTAAAAATTATAGTAGTTTTCTACCTTTTCCTTTTTCTTAATTTAACTTAGAAACAAGATTGTTTTAGATGTCAATCCCAGTTCCCACTCCCTCCTCTCCTTCCCTGCCCCCACTAACTCCCTATCCCATCTCCTTTCTGCTCCCCAGGGAGGGTGAGGCCTTCTATGGGGGGGGTCATCAGAGTCTGTCATATCCTTTGGAGCAGGGCCTAGGTCCTCCCCCATATAGCTAGGCTGAGAGAGTATCCTATGTGGAATGGGCTCCCAAAGTCTATTTGTATGCTAGGGATAAATACTGATCTACCAGAGGCCCCATATGTTGCCAAGGCCTCCTTACTTACACCCACATTCAGGGGGTCTGGATCAGTCCTTTGCTGGTTTCCCAGCTATCAATCTGGAGTCCATGAGCTCCCTGATGTTCAAGTCAGCTGTTTCTGTGGATTTCACCAGCCTGGTCTTACTCCTCCCTCTCTGCAACTGGATTCCAGGAGTTGAGTTCAGTGGTTAGCTGTGGGTGTCTGCTTCTACTTCCATCAGCTGCTGGATGAAGGCTCTAGGATGGCATAAATTAGTCATCAATCTCATTATTGGGGTGGGCATGTAAGGTAGCCTCTCCTCTGTTGCTTAGATTGTTAGTTGGTGTCAGCTTTGTAAATGTCTGGACATTTCCCTAGTGCCAAATTTCTCTTTAAACCTATAATGGCTCCCTCTATTATAGTAGCTCTTATCTTGCTCTTTTCTCTTCTTCCCTGACTCAACCTTCTTGATCCCTAATGTCCTCCTCTCTTCTCCTCTTCTCCCCTTCTCTTTCTTCTAGCTCCCTCTCCTCTCTCTACATGCTCCCAATTTGCTCAGGAGGTCTTGTCCCTTTCCCCTTCTCCAAGTGACCATGTATGTCTCTCTTAGGGTCCTCCTTGTTTCCTAGCTTGTCTGGCAGTGTGGATTGTAGGCTGGTAAGATAGGGTACAGTACTAAATAGAGAATTCTCAATAGAGGAGTCTAAAATGGCTGATAGACACTTAAGAAAGTGCTCAATATCCTTAGCCATGGGGAAATGCAAATCAGAACAACTCTGAGATACCATCTTACTCCTGTCAGAATGGCTAAAATAAAAAATACCAATGAAGGTTTATGCTGGAGAGGATGTGGAGAAAGGGGAACACTCCTTCACTGCTGGTGAGAGTGCCAACTCATACAGCCACTTTAGAAATCAGTATGGTAATTTCTCAGGAAAATGGGAATCAGTCTACCATAAGATCCAGCAATTCCACTCTTGGGCAGTGTTTTCCTTTAAGAAACTTCTTGCACCACCACCAAGCCCAATTCCACCAATACACAGTTCACACTTTAAGTGTTTACTTGATCTCTTCTTAATGGGTTGCTCCGGTGAAGTCAGATGTTACAAATTTGTGCTGTCACTCTGAGCTAGATACAGAGAACTGCTTTTTATGACTCTGTATTCTTTTCCATGCTGTGTATTCTCTGTGAAATAAATAAGCCACCTGACTGGCAGAATGTTTTCTAGGAAAATGAGCCACCTCAGTTGTTCAGTATTCTGAACAGGTAAAGTCAGGTAAGGTCCAGAGGTGCCACCCTACCAGACTCAAACAAAGCCCCCTTTTAAGATGCTCACAGATATTCCTGAAACCCAGGTTTTATTTCAAATTCCCACCAAACCCCTTCTGCTGATGTGAATCTGCCATCAGTTTCAGGTGGTACCAGCCTTGTCTTCCTGTCATACTTTTCCCAAAGGGCATTTTGTGTGGCAGTTCCTGACACTGATCATGCCAGGTTCCCTGTTTTCAACAGGGAATGATTGTAAAATCATCCTCAAGTTCCACCATTTCGTATAAAGCCACTAAATTTTAAAATAAAGAATAGAATTGTTCATATACTAGTGTAAAAATGTAACCCCACTAAGAAAATGTTTAATTATTCAATTCTCAGAGAAAGGATTTGGGATCTGAATTTGTTAGGTGTGTTGTCACTGTGATAATATGCCTGACAGAAGCATCTCAAGTAAGAAAGGATTTATTTTGGTTCATGGTTGAGGGTATGGTCCATCATGGGGCATGGGGTGGGGTAGAGAATGAGGCACCTGCTCACATTCCATCCACAGTCAGGAAGCAGAGAGGAACACATGCTGATACTCAGGTGCTGTCTGTCTCCTGTAGCCCCGGATCCCATCATGTATGACAGTGTCACTCATATTTACAGTGGGTCCTCCTCCCTCAACTAACCAAGTCTAAGAATCCACTATATACACGTGCCTAGCAGTTTGTTTCAGTGATGACCCCGTATTCCATCCAGGTGAAAATACTGATTAGCCATCTTAAGTTTAGTTACTTGTAATGTAAAGGATTATTTGGAAAGGTACTGTCTCTCTCATCTCATTTACTTAAATATTTTATGTATGCAGTGAAATATTTGCATAGATATCACTTGCTTCTTCTTTTTTTTTTTATTTGTCTTCTCTGCTCTGGGAGCTGAACACATAGCTTTAAACATGGCAAGAACTGCAGCCTAGGATTTTTATCTTTTATAGTGCATCTTTTTGGGCAATATCACTTCACAAAGGACAGGATCCCATTGACATGAACCATGGTCCTCTGAGCTCCTCTTGTCTTTCTGTCAGGAGTATTCTGGACAGATCATGTTTGCTTCTATCCCTCAACACTCTGCATTACAGAGCTCATTTGCACACTCATGGGAGCCTGGACACAGGGTTAAGGAAAATTCATGAATTTATTTTAATGACTTGAGTGCAAAATTATCCTGTTTTATTTTTATTGTTATATTGCCTAATACATATGAATTGCACAGGTCAGTATCCTCTGTGATAACTGCATGCATGCCTACACTGTGAGTGAATTGGCCATTGTCTACCCTTCCTTCCTTTCTGCCCCACACACTCTGCAGAACACTCTTCCAGCGTTCTCCCTGTAGGGCATGCACTGCTCTGCTCTTTCTAATCCCTGGTAAACCCTCTGACCTTTATTTTCAGCTGCAGCCCCTAATTTATAAAGTTTTATGGTTGGGTTACATTCTGTCTTATCTGATATCAAAATCACAACTTTTGTCTTTTCATTTTCATTTCACTAATAAACCTTTGCCTATTACTCTATTTTTAATCTTGCTAAATCATGTTGTTTTCAGTCTCTTGTATTTAGACAGCAGTTAAATATACATTTGTTAAGCAATCTAAACACCTTTGTTGTTTTTCTAATACAGTTAATTACATTCACATTTATTAATAAGGCATTAGAAATTGTAATTTATTCTATCTGGTTATATGCATGCATACACACTAAACCTCTACATTGTCATGTTTTAGAAGGTTCCTCTTAGTATTTTTTCTTTAGTTTTGGTATGGTGTATATTTCTGTTCTTGTGGTCCTTATCATTTTAGTATTTTCTTTCTGTCATATCCCCAGTATTGTCTCCTTTTAGACAACATCTTGGGCACCTACCATGAATAATAATGGAGATAGCTGCAGTTTTCATTTTATTCTCCCTCCCTTCCCTTTCTCCCATTGTTTAATTTTAATGACAGACACTATGTCAAGGACACCTTTTCCTTAAACACACTCAATGTTTTCCACTTCATCTGCCCTATAATCTAATGCCAAGGAAATCTTTAGCCAGCTTGTCCAAAATCTCTCTCTCTCTCATCTACCTTCTCTATTGGTCCCATCCATGTTGTCACAGTATGTGTCACAAACTATTTTGCCAACATTTCCTAAATGTTCAAGGGGAAATGTTTGGGGGACATTAAGGAACAATGCTTTTACTTCCATACACTCCTATAAGTTTTAGACTTTCATTTACTAGCCCCCAAAGTGACACACGATTCACTTTCAAGAAGCCCCAGAATTGATTATGGAGAAATCTGAGTTCTGCCAAGGCATTTTCACTTTTAGATTACATTCGAATCTGCATTTCTGAACACAAGATTTCAGATTCTTGAGGATCAATCTTCGTCTTAGCAGTCAGCTTTGTTGGCAAACCCACTGGTTGTACTGAGAGTTACAGTAACACACATAGAGATTGACATGAAGACTGGAGAAGGGTCACCGTGTTTATGAGAAAGTACTGGAGCATGCTACACTTAGAAATGCTTCCAATTTGCCATGTTCCCTACCCCATTTTCTTCCCAGGCTTTCCTCTTTCACCTGCCCTAGAGCCATGAGGCTGCTTGTGTTTTTCCCAAAGTGCACCTCACACCATGTGCCTTTCTCAGCATACTAATCTCCCTTATCCCATTTGTAATTTACATTATTTATCTAGGACATTACTATTACCTAACCCAGTGTACTAATACAGGAATAGGAAGGCTATTGGAGTGCCACGTGCCTATAATCCCTATACTTAGAAACTAAGGGCAGGAGTAACAAGAGTTCAAGGCCGTGTGAAGCTAGCCTGTGCTAAATGAGTTCCTATCTAAAAAACACAAAACAAACAAAATAAGGGGAAAATAGTTTCATTTTTCTGTGAAAGTTCTGACACTGTGTGTCTGACTGTACTCCAGAGCTTCAAAGGTCACACTTAGTCCAGGAAAGATCACTGTGGTTAATGAGTGATACTTGCCAAGGAATGAAGGACTGCAGCTCACCAATCTGCAGGTGTGATTTCCAAGGTGACTTCCAAATGATTTCCATTTCAAGGTAATGCTGTGCTATTTCACATAACCTTGCTCATTCTTTTGCATATGTTCATTTTTTATGCATGTATGTAAGAGTGCCTGGATATTTATATGTGCAACATGCACATCTCTGGTGCCCTTTAAGAGAACGTAGGATACCCTACAACTGCAGTAACACATAGTTGTGAGCTGCCATGTAGTACTGGGAACAGAACATGGGTCTTCTTCAAGAGCAGCAAGCTCTATTTACCAATGAGTGATCTCTGTAGCTCCAACCTTGCTTATTTTTATTGACTCTTTATGATGGAAAGCCATTAAACACTTGGACTTTTTATAATAAGCAATAAGAAAATACACAGAGGATTTTAATATACATACTCCCATTTATTGAAGTTTTAAGAAGGTAAACATTCCTCTGTGGCTAAATAGCCTGCCTTTAAGATACCTCAGATAGCATCTCCACTTAATTTCCTTAGCTAAATAGCTGGGGTCATAATGTAGGCATGTACAAAGACAAAAAACATATTTTTAGCATTTAATTTTTAATGGTGGAAATAAATAAGTTAATACATTTATTGTGACTTAATAATTACTTATAAGAAACTTACACAGTTGCCTTGGGAAAACCAAGGAGCTCTGGCTCAGAAAAGAGGATCAGAGAATTCTTTCCAGAGTGAATAATGTTTGAACTTGGTCCCAGAGGCTGGAGTAAAGCCTGAAAGAAAACAAGTATATCGATGATGGAGACATTTACAAAGAACTCATGTGGTGCGCACACCTGCACCATGAACACTAGAATGCTAAATCTTGCTTGTTAACTTGACAACATTTAGAATCATCTAGGAGACACACCTTTGAGCATGCTCATTAGGGTGTTTGTTTCAAGAGATGTTTGATCAAGGAGAGACGATCCATTCTGAATGTGGTTACTTGGCTCTATCTCATGCTTCTGGACCTTAGAAAAAGGAAACAAACAAACAAAAAGCACGAGGAAACCAGCTAAAAGTCAGCATTCACTTCTCTGTTTCCTGGCTGCTGACACTGAACAGCTGCTTCTTGCTCCTCTTGCCATAGCTACAGCCTGTCTTAGTGCCATGCATATTCCCCATCAGTATGGACTGTATCCTCAGACTTCTACTTTAAGTTACTTTTTGTTGGGTATTTAGTTTCAGCAAGAGAAAAGTAACCAATACTGATTATATCTTTCCAGCAAATTGCAATAAATTTGTTCAGAATCATCCTCGGTGCATATTTACCATTTACTATTCCCACCCACAACTCTTAAGCTCTGTTGACTTTTCTTCTGTATGTTTAATTACTACCTCTCTGCTACTTGAGCAGCTACCATCATATTGCCCAACAGTGATTGCCGAGTCTTCCTGTCAGACCTTCTTTTGCTCCCTACAGTCCTTTCTACACAGAACATTCAGTATCCTTTCTCACAGGCATATTTGGGCATATTCCTCCAGACATTGCTGCCTATCTTTGTTAATATTTAAAATAGAAGCTATTTTAGTATAGGAGTCCAGTGACTTCAGAATGTGGAAACTCATTATGTATAGACAAATAGGAGGCCGAAGTTAGTGTCTAGCCAGTGGTAGATGGGTGACTTTGAGAACCTTGTGCATGGAAGAATCCTTTTTGTTTGTTTGGTTGTTCCTTCAGTAGCATCATTCAAGATCATGTCATATATGCAGTCTCATACTCTGAGAATTTTGTGGCTGAAATCTTCAAACCCTTTGATAAGAGAGAGTACATTGAGACCAGATAAAATATAATTACAAGATCTAGGTAGGTGGAGAAAACCCTATAGGGACACATCTGTTCTCTTTTAAGAAGATTCCCTGACAGTATCACAAGGAACCTCGTTATGGCAACTTAATCATAATGCAGCATATAGTTGTGGGGCAGTGAAGGAATGACTATTGCTTTTACTTGATGGTCATGTATCTACTAAAGACAACATTTTAGTATTGAGAAGGGAGTCCTAATGTTCGGGTAATCAATTGCCTTTGCCTCATTGCTTTGGTTGACTCCTGAGCAGAGCCTTTATTGATCATTGAAAATATGGCACCCTGTCACTATCTTATTATCTTGCTTTATTGTCTTCATAACATATCATGTCTGAATTTATCACACTCATCAATCCATGCCTATCCTCCCAGGATATCATCTATTTCAGTTTATGTTCTATTTAATTCACTTCAATTATATTCACATGTGTATCATCTTATGGTTCCTTTAGATAAAGTCCAGAAAATGAGAATATTAAATGTCCACTGAATTACCCTGTCACCTGAACTAAGAATGATACTAATATGTAAGAGTTACTTAGTGCACTTTTGCTGGATGACATTTCCTCTGGGAAGTAAAAGATAAGGTTATCAATGGGAACAGGAATATATGCTTGTATGGTTAGATGGTTCCAGGAGGGGCATCCAAGTTTTAGGAGAATTAGTGATGTGTAAAATGATTGGGTTGAACATGTAAGAAACAGTGTGATTTCAGTGTGGTTTGTAAGAGCCATTTGCACAAAGTCCCCTGCATCTTGGGTTGTAACAGAATTATTCAGCTGTGTCTGGGCAACGTGATTCAGACAAAAAGCCAACGAATTGTTGACCAAGTGCTGACACTTTATGATATTGACTACAGTGCTACTGAAGTAAAATATAACTTTATCATTTGGGGTACTACATAAAATAAGAATAAATGAAGTTATGAATAAAGGAGGAATGAATGGGCAAGAGTAACAGTGATAGTAAACAAGTATAGGATGTTTTTATTGAAAGCAGTATGTTTTAGTTTTAATGAGTATATAAATGGAAAGTAACCTACAAGTCTTGCACTGTAGATAATATTCTTGTTTGTGGTTGAAGATATGATAACTTACAGAGTTTGGTTTACTTAGGCACAAAACCATCAATAAAAGCAGAAGAGAATATTCCAAACCTTTTGAATGTTTGCCTTACTGCTTTCCCCAACCTAACCTCCTGACCCCAGTTGGCACAACTTAAGATCTCATCATCACTGAGTTGTCTGTAAGGGAAAGCTATCAAAATGCTTACTTTTGTTGGAAAAGCACTATTGGCTTGTATTCAATCCACTCAGATAAGGCCTTAACTTAGGTAGAGTAGCACACTGCATTTCATGTTAATGAAGAATACAAGATAAAACCATTGAAGGAACAACATTTATTTTGATAAATTATGCGTGTACCTAAGAGCTAACATTTTCTTAGAGTGGCACAAAAACCCCAGTCAGCAAGATGTCTTAGAAAAACACATAAACTCAAAGGGAAAAATGAGAATCCTGTCTTAGCCCTCTTCGAAAATTAATTTTATCATTCAAAATGTAGGAAGGGTAATGACATTACATCTTGATCAGGAATACTGTGAATAGACCTGCCCCTGGAATTACATTCCATTACTTGAAAATGTTACACTGCTGTTGACAAATTTTAACAGAGGACCATGCCTAACTTGAAGAAGACAGGGGAGTAACATCCCTGTGGATCCAAAAGGAAGAAAACAAATAGTAGTGAGCAATCTTTGTGTATAGCACAGTGACTTTGGAGATGGCATAGAGGAGAGAAGAGGAGAGGAATGGAGAGGTAAGGAGAGGAGAAAGAGACAGAGATACAGGGAAAGAGACAGAGGCTTGTAGGCAAACAATATAAAAGCATTTTCCAAAGAATGTCCTTAAATAGTTCCACTCAGGAAGATATTGGTGACTATTCTCAAATGAGTTGGTGGAGTGAATTTGTTCAGTCCTTAAGGAATCAAAGCACAACAGAGGACACTGTGGTATTTTGATGTAATTGTCTCCCAATAAATTCATAGGGAGTAGCACTATTAGGAGATATAGCATAGAAATAGGTGTGGCCCTGTTGGAGGAAGTGTGTAACTATTGGGGTAGGCTTTTTGGTTCCTGTACTTAAGCTACACCTAGTTCAGTTCATTTCTTGTTGCCTGTGGATCAAGATGTGGGACTCTGAGCTCCTTCTTCAGCACCATGTCTAACTGCAATCTGCCATGTCCCACCATGATGATAATGGACTAAACCTCTGAAACTGTAAACCACCCCATTAAATGTTTTCCTTTATAAGAGTTGCCATGGTCATGGTTTCTCTTCCCAGCAATAGAAACCCGAACTAAGACACCTAGTCTTCAGAACCATTTCCAATAAAGGCAACGGCAAAGTGTATAGGCACTTCAAATCTTTAATTGTCCTGGCTTTTAAGATGTAGTACTGGGGCTGGAGAGATGGCTCAGAGGTTAAGAGCACTGACTGCTCTTCCAGAGGTCCAGAGTTCAATTCCCAGCAACCACGTGGTGGCTCACAACCATCCTTTATGAGATCTGGTGCCCTTTTCTGGTGTGCAGATATACATGGAAGCAGAATGTTGTACACATAATAATAAATAAATAAAATCTTTTAAAAAGAAGATGTAGTACTGGTGAACAGGTATCACTGGTGAGAAAGATGTCCATTGGAACCATCCCTGAACAAAGGTCGCATAACATGGCATGCAGATGGCTCTACAGAGTAAAAATGTAGCAGGTGGGTCTGAGATCATGGTTTAATCAAGAGAAAGTGGCCTGAGCTGGATTGGGAGTAATGACTTCACTCTATGCACTAATTTTTCTTTCTTACTCCATAATGTTACATCTCAGTGCCCTTGGTAGAAGTGTCCCTCCAAATGCTGTATCCCAAGCTGATCTCATGAACCCGTGGATTGAGATGAGAGCCTGAGTCAGAAGCTGTGTTTCCTCGTGTGCCTTTACACTGTAGGGAAGTGGAGAGAGGGTTGGTGTGGTGCACAGGGGCAGGTGGCTCTTTGCAGATTGATATCATGAATTTTAGGCACTATCCATCTGGTTTTCAAGGAAAAGGAAATAATTCCTGAGTTTGCTAGCTAATGGGCATCAAGAGGCCATATGTAAAATACAGAACCTAGCTCATCTCAGAGCACAGCTACAGCTGAAAATACAAGGTCATATGAGATCATACTTTACCAGTACTTGGAAAATGCCAGTAGTTCTGCATCCTTTTTTAAAAACCTAACATTGGAAAGCATATATCTCAAAATATATAATAAGCTAAGCTATCAAAAGTTTCAATAGTAACTGACTTTTGATTAACTTTTTATATTTATTTATTTTTATTTTATGCATGTGAATGTTTTGTTTCCACACAGGTATGTGCACTGCATGTGTACCTGACCCAAAGAGGCCAGAAGAGGGCACCAGATCATCCAGAATTTAAGTTACAAATATTTGTGAGCTGCCATGTGAGTACTGGGAATTGAACCTAGGTCCTCTGTAAGAGTAGCAAGTGCCCTTAACTGCAGGGCCTTCTCCAGCCCCTACCTTTGGATTTTAATAAGCTATTCTCAAATTACCTGCATTTGTGCTTTTACCTTGTAATTTAATTTTTTTTATGTGAGGCACAACAGCTGCGCCTTATCCTATTGTTGCCTCAACTGCTGACTGCACCTCTGTAGCCACTACTGCCTCTCTGCTGAAGCCCTGGGGGATGCTGCCACCTGTCTCAGCCACCTCCACCTAGGAAGCAAATGTTTTAACTTAGTGTTTATCTTTTTATTTTAACAGTAAAAACTCTGGAGCCAGATGCTGGGGTGAAAAACCTGATAGCTCAGAGAGGCAGAGAAAGCACCTTGCTAACTATTCTCTTCTGCTTGTGTCTTAGAGAGAGAGAGCTTTCTCTTATCCCATCTGAAACAAGACTCCTCCAACTGTATGTCCCTCCCTTCTATTTCCTGTGCCCCCCTCTCTTTATCTCCCCTTTTGGCTTCCCCTCACTCTTTGTGGCTATTTTCAGTCAGCTGGTTACTTGCTCCACCTCTTGACCTATGGTTGATTTTATTTAAATAATGCAATCTTGGGGTTCACACTGTGATCAAATGTCCTATAATATTCTGTATGTGTATGTGGTGTGTATGCATGTATGCAGGTTTATATGCTTGTGAGTGCACATGTATAGATGCACAGGAAGGGCACATGAAGCCCAGATGTCTGCATTGGGTATCATCCTTTATTTTTTTTCACCTTAATGCTTTTTGTTTTGTTTTGTTTTTTGGAGACTTTCTGACTGAATGCACATCACTGATTTGGCTAGACTGCATGCCAGCAAACACTTTATAGGGCCCTGTCTACATCTCCCCATCACATTCCACTCTGCTTTAACATATGGGTTCTGTGGATCCACACTTAGGTCTCATGCTTGCACAGCAGGCCTTTCCCCATGGAGCCACATCCCCACCCCTACTATGTGTTTTGAAAATTAAAGTTCCCATATTAATACAGATCATCTGGAAAACTAATACCTGGTGAGTCTGATTCTCTTGGTGGATGGATTAGCATTTTTCTGCCCATCTAGCATCATATTATTTAGAGTGCCATGATCAATATCTTTTAATACCACTGAGTACTAGGAACACTATCTTAAAATCACTTTCTAAGACCACGGGAGACTTTTCTATAATTAACCTTCACCAAGATTTTTCAAATAATTTCTCTAGAACTCAAATTCCATGTACAATTTATTGTGAATAAGCTGCTTTTTTTAAACTTTGTACTTTTAGGTCACTTTATAAATTTTATAGTTTACTATGATTCTGTAGTCACCACTCCTCTTAGTATTCCTTAATTGATACCGTAATCCATCATTAAGAATTCCAAGCACTTCTGTAGTTCAGTTACATGTCTGGGCATCTGGGGAAATCTAGTCTTCCCCATCTCATGCTTCTCCTATGGTAGCATTTGTGTCACTAGTTTTCTTTAAGTGTGTGGAAATGAAAAGTCTGTCAATCTAAGAGACATTCTAAACTTAAGAAGAATGGATGTTTAAAGTTACATGAAGCTTTCAGACTCCAAAATTCGAATTATTTTCTACAGCCTCAATGATTTGAATGTTTTGATTTCCCAGTTGCAGTATTCAGCTTCATAAGCTGCAGCTATAGTCTCTGCATGATCTTTTACTTTACAGAAATGCCTGCTTTCAGTTTGTTTGAAGGCTATCATTAATACCCACATGAGATACCCTGTTGCATGACTTCCTCTTGGGAGGTGGGGACAAATGTCTGTTTACACCAGACAGGGTACTGACAGCATATCAAAGAGACAGTTCCACTCCAGTGCAACTTAGTGAAACAATGAATGTGCTGGGGTGACTTATAGGAGCATGTCTGAAGAGTTACTATAGGAACATAGGTGAAGGGTGAATGCCAAAAGCATGGGTGGCTCAGGTAGCCTCATTATCATGAAGACCATCCCTGCATGACTGATGAATCACAAACCTGTATCCCTGAATCTCCCTGCCCAACTATTTGATCAAGTCCAACCAAGGCAGTCTCCTTTCCCCAGTGACTGTCCACTGCTTACACAGCCTCAGGGTCTCAGTGGATTTTATAACCTTCTGAGCTTCCCAAGGTTACAGGCCTCTCTCCTCCCCATGCTCCAGAGAGAATGTTCAAATTGGAAGAAAAAAAAAAAAAAAAACAGGTTCTTGTGAGCTAGTACCAGCCCTGCCTACTCTTTGTATTTTATCCAGAGATTTTAATGACTTCTGATAAATTCTAATATGTGGGTTCTAATTCTGTTTACCTAGTCAGTCCCCATCAATTGCAAAGACGAGTATGACAAATATGAACTAAAGTATTATGATTTAATTAGATACTGGAATTGCTTTTACAATGCATGAAACTCATTTGTATATACTAAGTTCTCTGACCAAATAATAACAAAAAATTTCTTTCCTTAGAAAACTTACTTTAGGAACTGATTGAATTTTACAGTTTATTTGACTGTAATCTTGAAATAAGAGTTAAGATTGAATTAATAAAAAAAAAACAATTTTCTGATGGCCAAGGATTTTGAGCCACTTTCTTAAGTGTCTTTCAGCCATTTCAGATTCCTCTGTTGAGAATTCTCTACTTAGTTCTGCACCCCACTTTTTAATTTCATTGTTTGGTGTTTTGGCGGCTAGCTTCTTGAGTGGAGAGGATAACCTAAAAGCCCTTCCCCTAAAATGAGATTGATGACTTCTCTTTATGCCATCCTAGAGCCCTCATCCAGTGGCTGATGGAAGCAGAGACAGACGTCCACAGATACATACTGAGCTGAAATTGGGAATTTAGTTGAAAAGAGGGAGGAATGAAGAGCGAAGGGGTCTGTAGCAGGTTGGAGAAACCCACAGGAACAGTTGGCCTGAACAAGGGAGAGCACATCGACCCCAGATGCTGTCTGGGAGGGCAGTACAAGACTAATCCAGACCCCTGAACATGGATGTCAATAAGGAGGCCTCTGCACTCCAGGGAACTCTGGTGGTGGATTAGTATTTTTCCCTGGTGCAAGAAGGGACTTTGAGAGCCCATCCCACGTGAAGGGTTACACTCTGGCCCTGGACACATGGGGAAGGGCCCAGACCAGCACAGGAAGATTTGGTGGACTTTGCAGAGCCCCATTGAGGGCCCGACCCTGCCTGGGGAGTGGTGGGTGGATGGGGTGGGAGGTAGGTTGGGGGTGGGGGAGTAGGAATGGGAGTGAGGGGAGGGAGAGGGAGAAGGGACTTACATGTGAAACAAGCTTGTTCCCTAACTAGAACTAAAAAAAAGAAAAGAAAAGAAAAAGAAAACTGAAAAAAAAACAATTTTATAGGTTTCCCTTTTTGAGAAGGTAGAAACAAGTCTCAGTTCTGTTTTTCACATTACTGTGTGATTACAAATATAAAAAATCCCAACACTGGGTAAGTAGAGGCAGGAGTAAAGACCAACCTCTATTATATAGGAGGGTAGCCTGGGATACATGAGATCCTGTCTCAAAGAAGGAAAAACTCAAATACAAATCTATGGAATGTTTGTCTAACTATATCTATAGATGAAGACAATAACTTTTTAGATATCTTTTATTATTCCATTTTATTTATATCTTCCAGACAAGAGTATATAATTAAGGGAAATTACATATATCAGGACTTAAATGAACCCCAGAGTATATTTTGGAAATATGCACACTGTAATATAATCAAAACAAGGATGAGTAACACATGTTACTGCCTACAAGGGGCTTAGAATCTAATGAGATGTTTAAAAACAAATTTGTCGTTCACATTCATGTGTAGAATTTGTACCAACACTATTGTCACTTGCCCTGAGTAGAATTCCATAGGGAGGATCCTGGCATAATTTTTTAAGTCTAGCATTATAAAAGCACCCTGCCTTGCTGGATCCTCCATTCTGCTTTCCACTTCTCCATGTTCTCCTATGAGCAAGGAACAAGAATTCAGTTGCTCTCACACTCTCATCATTTCATGCTTATAACAGTATTGCTCATGCATGCTTGGATCAAATCAGCACCAAAGGTCACAAGGTTAGCTCAGCAAAGCGACATTCTGGAACTTTGAGTCTGGCTGGTGTTTCCCTTTTCTTTCTCTTTCCAAATCAGTCCATCATCTGTTAACTTATCTCAGAGCTTCCTATTTTCCAGAATCACTTTTGCTAACATACTGAAGATCTCATGTTCATTGTTCCTCCGTGCACTAGCATTTCCTGGTGGAACTGGGTTTTTTTTTTCTCCTCTACAAAATTTCCCCTTTACCTCAACTTCCAGTGATCTCTTCTCATAGCAGCAGGTGAAGCTAATATCATTATTTTACCAGCTACTGAATTCTTACTGCATTTACAATCTAATTATTTTTACTGTATGATCTGGCCCCTTCCTCCCTCTTTCCCCTCTGTTGATATATGCCTAGCAGCAATTCCTGTCTTCCAGTAGGGTGAACACTGGACTTCTTCCCTGCTCAGGCTCTTTGTAAATAGTATTTGTGAGTCTTGGAGCTGGGCTTTGCTACTCCTGAATAGTTTCAGCTTTAGCACCAATAATCTTCCCAAATAAGTTCTTTTTTCATCATTCTTCTGTTTTCTTAATAATTCTCATCATAATTATGACATTGTAAATTTACTTATCTTATGATTAGTAATATTGTCTCCTCTTACTAGAATATAATTTCCATTAAACCCTTGGAAACAAAGAATGATACTTATTATATGTATTATTTGGTTCCCTCCCCTAGCTTGAACAATAAATCTATATTAAAAGAGTACGTAGGAAGATGAAAGGAAGGAAGGATGGAGGGATGAAGAGAAGCAGGAAGGAGAAAGGGAGTGGGAAGTGAGGGAGAGAGTAGCTGGCAGAATAATTCTACTAGGAGGGTATATTTGGGGACTACCAGCTACACTCCTCACTGGCTAACAGATTTAACTTTCCTGCCTTTTCACTTCACTCTGAGCCCATCCATATAGCTCTGTAGAATTAATTCAAGCCCTCCATCTTCATTTTTTGTCTTTCTTTTTTCCCTTTTTTATTAGAAAGAAAATTATTTTAATGTCAATTCCAGGTCCTTCTACTTCCCCTCCTCCCCTGCCCCCCAACTAATGCCCTACCCATCCCATACCCTTTCTGCTCCCCAGGGAGGGTGAGGCCTTCCAAGTGGGTCTTCAAAGTCTGTCATATTCTTTGGGATGGTGTCTAGGCCAACCCCATTGTATCTAGGCTCAGTGAGTATTCTCTCTATGTGGGATGTCTATCTTCATTTTTCCACATGTATTTTTCTTGAACCAAATAACTTTTTTCAATAAACATTCTGCCCAACTGTCATCTTCCTGTAAGACTCATTAACCCTGGCTCTAAATCACCACATTTATCATGTGCCTTTTTTTGTTTATATTTAGGATTGTAATTTAATTACCACACTTCTTCGATTTTCTCCCTCCAAAACCCCCATATGCCCCTCCCTATTGTCCTCCAAATTCATAGCCTCTTTTTCATTAATTTTCATTCTTATTTCATACATGCATACATGTATATTGTATATAGGTGTATACAAATAAATATAGGTGTATATAAATAAATACATATCTAGTCTTAAATATACTCTGTCCAGTACATATAATACTTGCATTTATTTTTCAGGATTGATCATTTGGTACTCGACCACCAAATGGTGTGCTTTTGCCTGCAGCAGACCATCCTTTCTGTTCCCAGACTTACTCAGTTGCATGTAATTCTTTGTGTAGGTTGGAGCTTCATGGACATTTCCCCTGCACAATTTGGCATCCTTCTTCAGCTCATGTTTGGGTGGTCATGTTGGTGAGGCTTTACAGGTATAACTTCTGATGTTACTAGGAGACACATTCTCACAGAAAAAAATCTCTGATCCTCTACCTCTTCAAATCTCCTCTACCCCTTCCAGAATGTTCCCCGAGCCTTAGGTACAGGAGTGTTTTGTAAATACAAGCATTGGGATTGGGATTGTACTCCATAACTTTGCATTTTGTGTGATTGTATTTTTCTGTAGTTGTCTCCATCTGTTTAAAGAGAAGTTTCCTTATGAGGTGTGAAGACTATACTTATCTATAGGGATATAGCCTATTGTTGTCCCCTTGGTTACCGCCCCTTCGTGGAAACTAAGTCCCTATTACTGAGGATGTTTTGCACTTCGGATACAGGGCCTAGGTATCCCTAATCTAGAACTGACCTGAATTTCCCCTCTTTGAGGTACCATTAAAGCTTCCAAAGGAGGAAGTAAATAAAAGCCCTACATAGCTCTGATGCCTATTGTATTAGTCAGGCTTCTCTAGCAAATCAAAACTTATCAAATGGATCTATCTATACAAAAGGGGATTTATTAGAATGGCTTGCAGGTTGTGGTCCAGCTTGTTCAAAAGTCACTGTCTACCAATTAGATGTTCAATAATCTAGTAGTTGATTAGTTCACAAGGCTGGATATCTCAGCTGGTCTTCAGTATATGCTCGAATCCCAAAGAAGTAGGTTATAATGCCAGTGAAGGAATTGACTTGCTAGCAAGAGCAAGTTGCCAAAGAAAGAGAACATGCTTCTTCTTCCATGTCCTTTATACAGGCTGCCAGCATAAGGTGTGGCCAAGATGAAAGGTGGATTTCTCCTCTTCAACAGTTCTCAACATGTGGGTTGTAGCCCCTTTGGAGATCAATTGATCCTTTCACAGAGATTGCCGAAGACCATTGGAAAACACAGGCATTTATATTACAGTTCATAACAGCAGCAAAATTATAGTTTTGAAGTAGCAACAAAAATAATTTTATGGTTGGGGGGCTCATTAAAATATGAGAAAATAAAAGAATTGCAGCATTAAGAAGGTTGAGAACCACTGATCTAGATTAATGGTGCATTTTCTCATCTCACAGATTTGGATTAGAGTGGGTCTTCTTATTTCAAGTGATTTAATTAAGAAAAAAAATATGCATCACAGGTGTGCTCTGCCATTTGAGTTTTAGTTAATACCAGATGCTGTCAAGATCGCTACCAAGAATAGCCACCACACCTATGAACCACATCAATGACCACAACGGCATGATATTCGTTATAAGTTCAGTAGTGGCCCATCTACCTTGGAGCTAACCAATAGTTCTCTAACTGGACTTAAGACACACTCAACAAGAGGGATATCATGTCTGGTTCTGGAAACCTAGCTAACTAATCAGACCTAGTAAAATCATAGCTGTTGGAGGAGACTTCTCTAACCACTGATTTATTAAATGAGCATAATTCCTAACAACAATCTATACATTCCAAAACATTTTTGTTGACCATCACTCACTTTCTTGTCTGCATTTGCAGACAAGATATATATATATATATATTATATATATATATATATATATATATATTATGTATACCATGGACTTTTAAAGGAGGAAGGAAGGCTCTATAGCTAATTTGCTTTATCAACTGTCTGAGGTGTTAGCTTATCCATATCAGGTTATAAGCACCTTTTATTTCAACTTGTTTCCCCACCCAGGTGGCAGCAGACTGCTAAGTGTTAAAAGAGCACCATGTCCACCAGTTTTCTTTCCTAGTTTCATCTCTTAAAATATTATTTTTTTTTCAGCTGAAAAGTGAGTCATGATTTCTAAGGGTCCTTTTACACCCCCCCCATACACACAACAATAACAATAGCCAATTCCAATCCACTTATTTGATAACTATCAGGTACGCTGGTATTTAGTGTCTTTTTCACACATAAACACTAAACATTAGGAAAATAAATTGCTTTTTTACTCTTTTCCATTTTTCCTCTCCCTGTAAGTGCCAGTGATGTAGAAATGCTGTCAAAACAAGATGCATAATTATGCTACCTCTGCATTGGGTGGCTTTCAAGTCAGGTGGAACTCTTGACACATTACTGCCGATGTATAGCAGAGTAAAAAGCTTAATCAGCTATAAGAACACTGATGAGCTGGGTCACAAATATAATGTGTCATCTCAGGAAAATGATTATTGATGCAATTCTGAAGATGAGGTGTAGATAGGGATTCTGTCCTACTGGAGAAAGAGTGAGTATAGAAAGAAAAACATGTTGTTCCTCTCCTAGTAGACATCTTTTGATTCTGTGCCAGGCAGGGTGAGCTTGCAAAATGCATATTTTGAACTAATACACCATAGTCTCCTGCCAGCAGCAGGATCCCAGCCAGAGCCCTGGGCTCCATGAAAAATATGCAAATGGTGCATGAAACAGGGAGCCCACCATTTATAACCTTCAACTCGTTCCTCATCACACTGTGAAGACACTAATAATAGGAGATCCATGCTTCATCATGCCTCAAGGTTTTTTCACTATTGCTCTATTATTCTGGACCACTACTTACTTGGGGAGGGGAGGGAGAAAAGGAGGAATGGAGGAAGAGGGAGAGGGAGAGAAAGAAAGAGAGAGAGACACACACACACAGAGAGAATCATTGTTAATGAGTAGGTCTTGTTCAAATGCCACCCCCACCAGGAAGGGATTATATGATTTGTTTATCATAGTCTGATTAACAAAATCACATTAGAGAATATTGCCTTGTCCATATTCTGAATTGCTGGTCTGAATACTCTAACTTCTTTTAGAGGAGGGTTAGAGTGTATGTTGAATGTTTGGCAGTGCACATGTATGTTTAAGTGTGGAAGCCTAGAATTGCTATCAGGTGTATTCATTGATTGTTGTCCACACTTAGAATTAATTTTAATGAAAATACAGTTTTTCATTAAAATATATTCTAATCACAATTGCCTTTCCCCAAATCTTCCCAGTTCCTCTCAACTTCCCCTCCCCTCCCCTCTGGATCCATCCCTGTTCTTTCTCTCACTAGAAAATGGACATCTGAGGGATAATAATAAAATAGAACATAACAAAATGAAGCAAAAACAAGTCAATCAGAATAGCACAATACAAACAAACAGAAGAAAAAGAACCAAAGGAAAGTACAAGAAACACATATAGACAAGAAGAGATACATGTTCACACCCAAAGGAATCCCACAAAAGCAAAAAATTGAAGCCATAATATGATGGGGAATGTACTTCTGTGTATGTTTATCTTATTGATTGTTTAATAAAGCACTGTTTGGCCAATGACAGCAAATTAGACGGAACTAGGAGTCAAGGAGGATTCTGGGAAATGTTGTAGATAGTGGTGATCCAGAAACTCTGATAGCTAAGCGAGGAAACAGGAAGTTTCTCGCTCCTTTCCCCTTGGCTCCTGCTCCAGCAGCACGGTGTGATCCACCAGCTAGGAGGGATGCCAATAAGGCGTCCGACAAGATAAGTCTTATAAAATATATAGATGTATGATAATTAAGACTGAGCTAACAGATGAGAATCCTAGTCATTGGCCAAGCAGCATTGTACCTAATACAAGTTTCTGTGTATTTATTTGGGCCTAATTCGGGCAGGCAGCTGGCATAAAGCATACAGGTGGCTGTGGGGCTCAGCAGCTTTTGGCGGAAAGATTTATCGTAACAATAATATATATACAAAGGACTTGTAATGTTTAAAAATAAACACTCCTTGACCCATTAAGAAACAAAGAAACTCCAAAGATGCTGTTGAATTCATTTTCTGTTGGCCATCTACTACTGTGAATGGGCCTACACTTAAGAGTGGTTTGTTTCCCCAGTGGGACTCTATTGTAGAAAGCTAATATTTTCATTTGCACATGGTCATCAATTAGAGACAGCTTCTGGGTTAGGGGTGAGGCCTTGTTTCTGCTTTCCCTTTCAGTTCTAGGACCCATTCTGGTACAGACATATTCTGGGCCTATGCATGCTGCCACAGTCTCTAAGAGTTCATATACCCATCAGCCCTGCTATGTTTAGGAGGTCTTGTTTCCTTGTTGCCCTCCATCCCCTCTGGCTCTTACACTCTTTCTGCCACCTCCTCTGTAGTTTTTCCTGAGCCTTGAGAGGAAAGATTTGATAGATATATCTCAATTAGAGCTACATGTTTTAAGGTCTCTCACTCTCTGCATAAAGTCTGGTTGTGGTTATCTGTATTTGCTCTTAACTTCTGCAGGAGGAAACCACTTTGATGATGGATTAGGAAGACGTTGATCTTTGAATATAGCAGGGTGTCATTAGGAGTCATTGTATTGTTACATTTCTTTAGTAGAACAGTAGTATTTGGTTTCCCTTTAAATCTCTGTTCTGTCTAGTCTCAGGTTCTTGGTCACCAAAGTAGTATCAGGTACAGCTACCAGTGAATGAACTGTGCCTTAAATCAAATAAGATATTGGTTGGTTGCTCCCACAAGCTTTGTGCTACCATTGTCCTCGTATATCTTGCAGGCAGGATACCATTGTAAATCAAAGGGTTTGTAGCTGTGTTGGCGTTCATGTTTCTCCTTTGGTAGCATGCAGAGTACTTTCTAGTACCAAGAACAATAGCCCATAGTGGTGAATGCTCTAGGTAGACAGAAGCTTGACTTCTCCATGTTCAATGAATTCTGTGAATATTGCCTTCATCTATGGGGTATTGTTTCCAGCTTGTAGAGAGCAACCTATAGCCTTGGCAACAGCCTGGGTTGTTTGAGTATGCCTATGGGACCTCTTCAGCCAACAACTCAATTAGATGTAACTCATTCCCAGTACTGGAAGGTTCATTTGCTGATGAGAGGTGTCCAGTTGGGGCTGTATCTCCCATTATTTGGTGAGTTCATTTAGATTGCCTTCACAACACACACACACACACACACACACACACACACACACACACACAAGAAAGCTTCTACTGTATTAAGTTTCTCATCTGGCCCTTAATTTTAGTTGTCCCTCTACATTTTCTCTCCCTTGTCCCCCTCTTGCCTCACCCTCCCCACTTGATCCTCCCATTCCAGTCCCCCTTTCACTCCTCATCCCTCCATAGCTATCTATTCTATTTCCCCTTCCTCCCAGTCCCTTACTCTATACCTAATCTCTCTGGTTCTATGGAGTGGAGGTCACTTATCATTGACTTAACAGCTAGCATTTGCGTATAAATGAATACATGCCATATTTGTATTTCTGGGCTGGGTTCCCTCACCCAGGATATTTTTTTCTGTTTCTTTCCATTTACTTTTGAATTTTATGATTTCATTTGTAATGTCTGAGTAGTATTCCGTTGTGTATATGTATCACATTTTCTTTAACCATTCATCTGGTGAAAGCCATCTATGCTGTTTTCAGTTTCTGAGAATTATGAACAGAGCAGCACTGAACATGGTTGAGCAAGTGTCTCTGTAGTAGGATGAAGCATATATTGAGTATATGCCCAAGAGTGGTGTATCTGATCATGAGGTAGATTAATTCTTCTTTTCCTGAGGAACTACTATATTTATTTTCATAGAAGTTGCACAGGTTTGCATTCCCACCAGCAATGAATGAGTGTTGTCCCTTTCCACATTCTTTCCCACATGAGCTGCCCTTTGTTTTATTGATTTTGGCCATTCTGTCAGGTGGGAAATGAAATCTCCACGTATTTTTTTATTTGCATTTCCCTGATCTCTAAGCACGATGAACCTTTCTCAGCCATTTGAGTTTCCCATTTTGATAATTTTTTTTTTTTAGATCTGTAGCCCATTTTTAAATTGGGTTATTTGTTTTCTTGATATCTTTATATATCTTAGATATTAGTCCTTCATCAGATGTGGAGTTGGTAAAAATCCCATTCTGTAGTCTGCCATTCTGTCCAATGATGGTGTCTTTTGCCATGCAAAGCATCTCCGTTTTATGAGGTTCTATTTATTAATTGTTGATCTTAGTGCCTGTGCTAATGGTGCTCTGCTAAGAAAGTCTTCTCCTGTGCCAGTGAGTTCAAGGCTACTTCCCATATTCCCTTCTATCAGATTCAGTGTATCTGGCCTTATGTTGAGGTCTGTGATCCATTTAAATATCAGTTTTGTACAGAGTGGTATTTTATTTATGGAGTCAGGGTCTTTCTCTAAACCTGGAACTTGGTAATTATAGCTAGTCCAGCTTGTCACTTCACCCTGAGGATCTGTTGTTTCTGCCTCTTGATTTCTGGGAATACAGGTGGCCACAACTTCTGCCCACTTTTCACAGTGGTTCTGGGGATCTGAACCCTGATCCTCACACTTCCACAACAAGTCGAGCATCCACAGCCCCCTTTTGTGTTTTACCCTCTTCTCTCATGTAAAGCATTTGCTGCATCTACTGTTGTGTGTCCTCTGCTGGAATGTGTCTGATGCAAGGGGAGTTATTCATTTGATACCACAGGGCATATGGGTGGGCTTCATTTGGGATACTGTCTTTCCCCAGTATTATAATAGTTTTCAGGTCATTACTATGGTTCAATAAAACACCAGCCACTTTCATACTGAGAAAATGATGCAGCAAGATTCACTGTGAGTTTGCTTATAATATTGACTGGAATCTGCTCAGTTTCCAAATGTTGAAGCAAAAGAGAATATCTATGGGGGAAACAAATAAACAAATTATTTGGATCTACAGATGATCAAGCAAAACACTGGGGATGTCAGTGTTTATACATACACAGTATTGTACATACACATATCAGCCCTAGCAGAGTGATACCTGCTCTATGCACAGGGAAATTCTGAAATATTTAATTTCATTCTCTCTTCTGTTTAAATCCACACAAATAAACTGATGAGGTAGGCACTATTATTATCTTTGTTTTTATTGTTAATAAGATGGCTTCTAGGAAGATATTGTGTTTATCTAAGATAGGAAGCCAATCTTTTTGATTATCCCTTCATTTATTTGTTCCATTTTAAAATTACCCACTATGTAATCATACAGAGACCTAACTTTCTTCATTGTAATCATGTCCCCCACATTTATTTATTTATTTATTTATTTATTTATTTATTTATTTTTGCAGACCCATACCCTTCTATTCAGTAGATATTTCACAGATAAACAGATCCATAAATAGGACAACCAAAGGGGGATTTTTATATATACTTTTAAAAATACATATTTTGTACTTGAATTTAAATTCCCCTGATTTAAATTTTGATTCTAGACTTTCTTTTTTATCTTTTAAAAACAATCTTTGCTCATTTTACATACCAATCCCAATTCCCACTCCCTTCCCTCCTCCTGCTACCCTCTCCTTCCCCCCACCTCACCTCCCATCTATTCCCCAGAGAGGGAAAGAGGGTAAGGCTTACTTCCCATGGGGAGTCAAGGAAGTCTGACACCTTACTTTAAGGCAAGATCAAGCACCCCCCCCCAATGCTGAAAAAGGTATACATATACATACAAAGAGAAAGGGCTCCAAAAAGTCAGTTCAAGCACTAGGGATAAATTCTGGTCCCACTGCCAGTGGCCACACAGATTACCCAAGCCACACTACTGTTACACACATTCTGAGGGCCTAGTTTGGTTCAACACAGGTTCCCCTCCCCCATCAGTTCAGAGTCAGTGAGCTCCCACTAGCTCAGGTCAGATTTTCCTGTGGGTATCTCCAAACTAGTCTTGATACCTTTGCTCATGTTCTCTCCTTTCCCTCTCTTCAACTGGATTCTGGGAGTTCGGCCTAGTGCTTAGTTGTGGATCTCTACATATGCTTGATAGGAAGCCAATATTAAGGGTATACAGAAGTTTGTCTAATTACAAAGTCTGTGTGTGTGTGTGTGTGTGCGCGCGCGCGCGCGCGCGCGCGCGCTCGTGAGTGTGCGTGCCAGTGTCCTACCACCCCTTTCTCCCCATGTGTGTGTTTGTTTTTTATGCTGTGTCTTTTGGCTCTGCTTCCAGTAAAGGAATTTACTCATTATTAACAGACCAGTAAAACCAAACAAAATCATTCAATTAATAAAAAACACTGATCATTCTATAATGTCTTACCATGTCTTGAAATTATGTTCATTTTTCTAAGTGCACATTTATGAGACAGGATGAAGCATAGTGTCCAGCATTAAATGCTCACAGTGAATTTACTAAATAACAAGGCTTGAACGTGTCTTTGAATACTAGATATTTATTCAGACTCAGAACCTCAGCTGGGGAAGAAGATGCAGGCCTTGGTGCTTGAGTCTAGTATTAAGAGATAAAAGCAAGGAGAGTTAATGCTGGAGAGAGAGAGACAGGAAGAATATTGGAAGTGTGGGGTGATGCTGATGAAATTACAGAGGGAAGGACCAAGGGGATGAGCCTGCCTGCAGCATGAGGATGTGAAGTCAATTACATTGGAACTGAGACCCTGATTCAGAAGGGGCCGTTCTGAAAAGATAGGATGAGGTTAAGCCTGTTAAAATGTTTGTCTTCTTTTCCTTCTCTCTTACTTCTAGCATCTTGATTTGGATATTGGAGGTAGGATTTGAAAAGAGGATGCAGGCAAGGCTCTCTGCTCTTGTAAGCACAGCATCCTGGGCACAGTGGTCTTGAGGAGAGGTCCAGGGACAATGGTTCAGTAAAGTTGAGAGACTTCTGAGATGCATGCTATAGTAAACAACAGAGACAGTTTCTGCAGGTGTGTGTGGGGGGAAGGGACATCTGTAATCTATTCCACTGTGCTTCCAATCAAGCTTGTTTTATGGTTGTTTATTGTCACTTCTCATCCTTTCAGTCCTGGGGAGCATTTTGTGGCACATTCTGATGGACTCTGGGGGCTGAAAACAATGTCTCTTAAAACTTCAGGAATAGTCAGGGTATAAAATCAGCTGATTAGGAGCCATTCTGCTAATGAGGCAGTAAATTTTAGCAGTAAAGAAATAAATTGAAGTTTATAAGACAATTATCCAGATAGACAGAAATTCTGACTTCAGAAAATTTGCCAGCATGTATTATTTTATTTTGTTTAGAATTCAGTAAGAATTACCTATATTTAACCACTATTCAAAAATTACTTTTAATTATTTATTTTGGGGATTATAATACAATGACAGCATCTATTCCCCCTTTCTTCCCCCAAACTTTCCCATATACCACTCCTTGCTCTCAATAAAATTCATAACTTCATTTTTACTAATTGTTGTTACATGAATAGATATATTCATATATATATTTCTACACACATAAATAAACCTTCTTTCTGAGGAACTACTGTGCACTCTGAGATTTCATAGATATTACTTCATTTACACATAATACCCTACAATTTTGCTTTAAATAAACTTGAAACTTGAACTTAGCCTTTTTTCTATATCCTACACTCTTTTGAGTATATTATTGTTTTCCAAGATGATTAACTTCCCCTTCCTTTTTGGTAATATTTCCTTTTTCTGTCTTGTCTGCCCCCTTTACTCTTCTTTGTCTTTTCTTCCTTCTCTTCCTCATCCATCTGTCCTTCTTCTTTCTTTCCACCATTTCTTACCTTCCCCAGACAATTTAGTCAGATCTGTCAATGTTTCAGTAAAACTCTACATACTGTAAATACTAAAAAAAAAAGATATATTCTCCCACAGGAACTAATTATTCCATCAGGAGAAGCCATATCTAAGTGCATATGTAATGAGATTATATGTTTGGGAACATAAAAGCACAAAGGATTTAGAGAGTACATGCAGGCATAACTTCAAGGTAATCATTACTTGTAACAGAGATTGAGGACCATGGTAAGAGAATTCTGGATCTAGGGAACAGCAGGTGTGAAGATTCAGCTTTAAGAAAAAGTACAAACAAAAATCCACCTTTCCCAAACCATGGAAGAGCAACACTGTTTCATTCTTTTATAAACCCTCTCTTGAGCAATTAACATTCTGGGTTGTTGCCAGGCAGCAGCAATTTTGTCTTTTTCAGAACTCTTGGGAATATGTGGGAAGCAAGATAAATATTCATGCCACAAAACATCATCAGTATCATTCACATGAAACTCCAGTAAGATCATCTACATGAAACAGTGCATGAGACACTTGGTTCCATACAGAATTCCTGTTGGCTTCACTAAAGGAGCTGTTAAGGCCATCTGAAAAATGGATGTTATTTACTTCATGAAACAAATGTGAGGGAGAAGAGTACATGAGAACTTCACTGAAGCCTGAACAGAATGGAGTGTGTGGAGTGACATTTCTCTGATAGCTGCATCATCCTCCAACTTTTACTGTGCCGTCACTGGATGTGACAGTCTCACAGTCATAGAAAGCAGCCTATGTTTAGACACCAAGTAATAACCAGCAATCACCATGTGAGGGGGATGTTTGCTTTATTCTGTTTGTACCCATGGTTTTTCCATTGACTTTCTTACTATGCTCATTCTTGGATGCTGCACAGGGTTCACCCCTTGCTTCTACCTGTAAACAAACTCATCTACTGGATATCCCCCTTGGCTGTGCAGGTGTTGTTCAGCAGGTACCTCAGCTGGGTATCACCTGCTCTCAGAAGCAGCCATGTATGGAACAGGAGCACTTGTCTCATCACAGTGGGATGCATGAGGCAAAACTGGCTTGCATTAGTCTCATCTAATTGCCTGATTAGGCTTGATATCCATGAAGAGCAAATTCATCTTGCTTGAGATAGAATTAATGTTTCAAAGAATCTCCTTGGAGTTGTTTCATTTTGTTCCATGTTTTTCCATGTAGCAGAGAAGTAGGTGTTCCCAGAATATTTCAGTCAGTATGATATAACATCTATTTCAAGGGTGCATCATTTCAAAAATCCCTTTGTATAGCCACACCACAATCAAAGAAAATAATGTTTAGTTCACTCCTGAGTTGATTCTTGGATCTTTGCAATCAGTACTGTTCCAGTAGCCACTTACTGTGGATGGAGAGTCTTGTTGCTTGTCCTAGAATTGCCTATGGACTACTGAGGTGATGCAGGGGCCCCTGTGTCTCTCTTCCTTCATTTCAGAGTGATTTTAGACTCAACCAAATTGCTTTGCATATCAATAGTTGTCAGCTACACTGTTCTCACCCATCTACTTGTTGATCTGGATTTGGAATTTCTGTCAGGATTAGAGCAAACCTTGAATAAGTGAAGTCCTGAATGAACGTGTATTTTGGCATGGACATAGCCAGTTGAGGATTCTAATATCAATTGGCCCTTGGGAAATTTGAAAAGCCATCATCCCTATGGCCCAGGTTCAAGAGGAATACAAAGGCTTTCCTCAGGAATCCAAATGTGAGTATTTATGAATGATTGATCAGTGTGGCAAAGACTAGCAACTGCAACTTCCTTCTCAGGATAGTTAACAGCCCAAGACTGCTCACCTGCAGTGACTTCCTGTCAAGACTAGCCACCCCCCACAGCATACCTAATAAATATGGTGAGGATCCAGATTGTGGGGAAGCAGTAGCATTAGAGAACCCCATGTGATCCCAGCTTCACTGTACATGCACATGTGTGCCTATCTCACCTTTATTTCCTCAGTCCTGGGACCCCAGACAAGCAAGACAAGGGCATTTTACAGTTTGGGATATTAAGAACACAACTGCTAGAAGGACTTATGTAAAAGCAATAAAACCAAAAAGAGTGTCATGCCATTGTAGCTTTAATTCTTCTGTCTTCAAAACACTGGCAATGTTGTTGGAGGTAAGCTTTGTCATGATCACTGAAGCTACAGATTCCTACAGGGAGTTGATTTTAAACTGGATTTTGACATGATCTGGCTCTTGTAGTGGAAGGTTTACATGCCTATTCAACCTTTGTGCAAACAAGGGAGCTGTCAACTCTCACTACACAGTTTCAACAAGACAGCAAAACAGGTGAAGTGAATTGTGAAAGAGAAGAGCCCTGACCTCATAGATCTAGATTCACATTCTTGTCCCTAGCATTTACTGTGTTACTTAGGACAAATTATAGGTGGTTGCATGGGAATGTAGGAATCAAGTTTGGCTTTTCTGAACTCACTCCAACCCTCCTTACCTTTCTTGTTTCCTCCCCTTGATTCCTTCTTCCCCTCTCTCTGTCTATTTTGCCTCCACCTTCCCTTCTTTCTTCTCTTCTTTCCTTTGTCTTTTCTTCAATCATTTTCACCCCGCCCTTCCCTCTTTCCCTCCTTCCCTCCCTCCCTTCCTGTATTCTGGAGTCATTGGAATGTAAAATTATCTATACTACCATTACTGAGAACTTATGAAGCCTGTACATTTCAACAGCCACCATTAACATGCAGTATTTCTTGTGTTCCTGGTGTCATTTTACCTAGTTGGTGCATCTTTATCCATTAACTGTCATAAAACATCTATAAGAAAGACATTATTTTATCTATCTTATAGAGGAATAAATTGAAGCACTGGGAGGTAAAATATGAAACTATTATAGGCACAGGGAACCCTTTCCTGTACCCCCCCTCCTTGTTCCTCTGCCTCCTGTCCTCCCCTTTCTCTTCCTATTTCTCCTCTTCCTCCTCTCCTCTTCTTTCTCTCCCTCCTCTCCCCCTTCTTTGCCTCTCTCTAACTGCTCTTGCCTCCTGTTCTGCCCCTCCATACTGTCTGGAGGAGCTGTCAGGGCAACTGTGCTGATAAACCAGTGAACATTTTGAATGTTCCTGGATTAAGCACTGTACCAAAGCCTCATACATACAGGCTACATTTCTGTTCTCAAATTCCACCTTGAACAGATATAGACAGAACTGATAAGGATATGTGCTATATACAATAAAGTGTTGTATTATGGAATGTATCCCTCAAGTCAAGAAATCTGCATTCCATCTTAAGCTACATACTATGAGGTGCACATTCTGTGCTCCTATTGAAGTTCTGAGAAGTCAAGTATAAATATGTCTACATTGACAGACCCTTTTACTTAACCAATAACTTAATCCTGTTTATTATAATTTCAAAAGCATTTGTGATTTCTTGCATCTTTTATGGTCCATCACATGCAGATATCAATCTTAGTCACAGATGACCATGTGTGTACTCACTAGATTTTTAATAATTTATTTATTTTTATTTTATGTGCATTGGTGTTTTTCTTGCATATTTGTCTTTATGAGCAGGCCAGATCCCTTTGAACTGGAATTACAGACAGCTGTGAGTGGACATGTGGGTGCTGGAAATTGAACTTGGGTCTTCTGGAAGAGCAGCCAGTGCTCCTAAACGCTGATCCATCCCTCCAGTCCAGTAGTCACTAGATTTACAAACCCTTGTACACAGTTAACTTTAGGAGCTTTGTTTAGACTCTCAAGAACCCAGTCAAAGTTTAGATTTATCTCCAATTTACCTTGCTTTGTGGCAAATACACACACATACATACATACACACATACATACATATATAAGTCACACACATATATATACATTATATATAATTATATACATTAAATTCACCCACACATATGTATTGTATGTATCAATTAACAGACACTATAGAGTGGAGCTGAAGACAGGAAGTAAAGTGTTTGCTGAAAGCTGTATCTGGGGCCACTGACCCAGTTTCACAGCCACCTGATTAGACCTTTGTAGTGGGCACTGCAGCTGACTATGGAATAAAACATGGCCCATGGACAGGACAGTAGAACTGAGGGTTTTTTTATTATTTGGGGGGAAGCTTAATACTATGTGTGATGGTCACTTCTGCTATGGGACTTCTACCCGGCAATGCTTTCTCTGAAATTGTCACCATTGTCAGCTGCTTCGAGCTGATGACCCTCTATTTCATGTCTTCCTTAACTTGCTCAATCTGAGGCTCAGAAAAATATAAATTCATAAGCATGAATCCCATTGGTAGCTGAGTATTTGTGTAATGGGAGTTTGTGGTCAGAGAAGGTCATAGGTCGCTTCCTGATCATCAAAACACCCAGAATTTGGTAAAATTGGAAACAAAGATTGAAATTTATGTTCTTTGAAGGCATGTATTTGTTGACTCTTTTAAATGTAAGAATTATGAGTAAGATTGAGGAAATTTAATAAACTCTGCCACCCAAATATTAGTGATTGGGTAACACTAGCTCCCTTAACACAGGGGGGAAGGGAGGCCTGACTATGTGTGCAGTTTGGAAATAGAGCTACCAACAGACATTTCTTTCATTACTCACTTACCAATCCTGGTTCCCTAGAATTACAACTTGACTTGAAGCATTGTTTCCTGGTGAGTATTTTCTAACCAATGGAATTTATTGCACCTATATGCTTATTTTGTATTTCAAGTGTTTCTGGTGTCTGATAATGTCTGATGAAGGTTAGTAAGACATTGCTTTAAAACAAACAACATCAATCAATAACAATAGAAAGGATTGGTGTCATGTTTTACCAGTGCTGACTCAGCATGCATGGGTTCCATCCCCCAAACCTTAAGAAACAAAGATCCTTTGTAAACACAGTTCAGCACTGGGGCTCTAACCCCATGTCTCCACTTACCCCATTGGGCTTTGGGGGAGAAATGCACTTAGTTGTGTTCTCCTGTCCCATACTTGAGGCATGAAGTCTGCTAGTAACAAATCATTTGGAACTGCAGACTTACCATCTGCTTTCCAAGGTCTCAGACTGTACCTTATCATGGCCAAGTCTCTCTCCATAGCCTACCATCTGGCCTCAGGATAGCCAGCTGCTCTGTGGGTTTCTAGGGTCATCATGGTAGTTTCATTGTCTAGCCCTTTTTCTGATAACTCATATTCTTGACATTTAAAGAAATATTCTCAGTGCCATGAAGGACCCTCAGTGCTAATGTTAGACCCCCGAAAACTCAAGTATCTGGGGTCCCAGGCCACGTTCGCGGTCACCCCAATCACCAGGCGGATTCGAGAGCTTGCTGCAAACTGCATGAGGCTTTATTGTAATTTAACAAGCTAACCCCATGTTAGCTCGGGTCTTTCACCCACCCGCCATGGCGGATGGCTAGGAAAGACGGCTCCTAGGGTCTCCCAAGAGATCTTATAGGACAGCGTAAAGGGAGTGTCTAGGGGTACCACAGACTCAGGGTTGGTGTGCCTCCAGGCTTGGAGGGCTTGCCCTGTGTTGATTGGTAAACTGGTTGTTATGGCCCATAGGCCCTCCCAGGGTGGTTGCTATGCTCTCTACGTCATTGCTGTGCAGGCATCTGACTTTCCAGTGACTAACTTCTGATGGGTTCCTTGTCATGAGACAGGCATCTGACCTCTAAGTGACCAAGGCAGGTTTATGGCAAGCACGTGTTCGGCTGTTATGGCTGCCAAAAAGGGAACAGGTCCCTTCACTATGTCTCCAGAAACCCTCGTCTCAAGATATTTTGTGATTGTCTTTCTCCAGTGTCTACTCCTTCAAAGTTACAGAAGCTCCATGTTCTCCACCCAGCCCTGAGCTTATACTCTGGCTTTCCATTTGTGGGTCTCTTGTCTTCCCAAACACGCTCTCCTTGCTCTGAGGATGGGAAACCTCAGCTCTGTGTCCCTTCCTGCAGCTCCCCCACATTGGTGGGATCTGGAAGACCACTCTGTTTTCAACCTGCATTTGCTGCTAATAGCACTGAGCTGTTGGCTCTGAGGTTTATAGAGTAGTTGGTAAAAGCCCTTAAATCAATCTGGCTGTTTAAAACCAGAGGCTGCCTTTGGCAGCAACATTCTTAAGCATCTTTCTTGGCTGGTGTTTTTAATTAGCACAGCTTAATGCCTTGTTATATTAGTAAAGGACAACCGGATGGACAGAATTAACAGAGGGAAAAGAAAACATGTCGACAAGGCTGTGAGTGGACAAACCTTGTCTTAATTTCATTGCCAGGTTAAAAGGAGTTGCCCTGAATCCTTTAAGCATTGCCAAGACCAGACCCGAAAACTGAAAGTTTTAACTTTCAACAGTATGATGCTCAATGAAAAAAATCCAGGAATGAGGATGTCAATCAAAGCTGCTAACACCAAGTCATCTAAGTTTATGTCCAATAACAAAATGTTAAATGACAGAGCATCATTAATGTGTGAACTCCTTTTTCAACCCTTTTTGGAGGCTGTATTTGGATGAGGAAACTAATACTCAAGAACCTAAAGTGACCTTCTAGGGACCAAAGACGCATTAAGATATAGTAAGTACACACTATGCACTGAAACTACCCAAAATTTACTCAGCCTTTGTCACCACAAAACATTCAATATAAGCAACTAATCATAACTGGTAAATGCTGTGGGATAATCTTCTGTGAATATGTATTGCTCCCATTGGTTAATAATAAGAGCCATTGGCCTATTGCAAGGCAGAGTAAGGTTAAGCAGACAAACTGAGGACTTGGATGAAGAGGTGTGGAATTGGAGCCAGGCAAGCCAGCCGCTCAACATTCAAGATGCCAACAGACCAGTAAAGCCATGGCCATGTGACAATACTTAGATTAATAAAAAATGGTTTAATTTAAGTGTAAGAGCTAGCCATAGGCCAAACGTTCTATAATTAATATTAAGCCTCTAGTGATTATTTAGAAATGGCTGAGGGATGGGACAGGACAGGGAGACCTCTGTTTACAGGTAATCCAAGTGACCATTGAGAAGTGCTTCCTCACTGAAGAACAGGGGACAACTGTCACTGTGGTATATGTGATCTGTCCTACCAAGACCACGTATCAGGGACATTCCATCTGCTGCAGCTGACAGACAGATGTCATTAGAGTTGGGATCCTTATGATTCCTCTGGGGTTTGTCCTAATGGGCTTGAGGAGCATTGTTTTTAAGTAACAAAACTGAGGGAGCAGGGGCAAAGCAAGAAATAAGAGGATGGAAGGGGAGGGAGAAATAGAGAAAAAGGGAGGAGGAGAGGAGAGGAGAAGAAGGGAGATGGGGGCTAGAAGAAGAGAGGAAGGGAGAGGGTGGATGAAGAGAGAAGAAGCTGCGGGAGAGGGGAGTATTCTGGATTCAGAATGGAGAACTCTTTGTCCCAGACCTAGAGTTACACACAGTGAAAATGGTCTGGGCTGCTCCCTTTTTCCCAGGATGATCCTGCCTCACTCAGAGAACATATTTATAAAAATGCTCCAGCATGTAACCTTGGAAATTACAATGTTACTTATATAGAGCTCAACAGACCAGATCAATTTTAGAGCAGATATTTTTAATTCCTAAACTTTTTTTTAAAAAAGAAAAAAAACAAAGACACACATCTTAAGACAACAAGCTGATAACGGTCTCTGGCAGACTTATGAAGACAATGCTAGATGTTCCAGGGCAGGGTCCAGGTATCTCCTGACATTAAAGCAGATCTGCTTGGAGAAAATGCACCTGCAGTGGGGTGGGGTAGGCTGTATCTGTTGATGCTGGAGCCTTGCTGCCACTCTGTGGGATGTACTATAGAAGATCTGACAGGTCTCTACACTCCAGGGATGGGCTAAGATGCTGCCCAAGAGTAAGACCAGTACTTGGCTGTGGGGAACCAAAATATTTCCACTATGGAATATTTTGAGATCCAGCCTTGGGTTTCACTAAACATAGAACACTGGAAAGCTCCCGCCCAATATTGTATTGTTAATGCCAGTAAGGCTACTATTGTTTACCATGGCCTTAGGGTAATATGCCTCTTATTTGCATCTCTGTGGGCCTAAGCATCTGAATAGGCCCTCAGCTGGGCGGAGGTTCTTCAAGATGTGTGAGTGACCAGGGAGGACAGAGGAGTGAGGGGTGAGCGACTAGAGAGCAGAGAGAACAAAGATAGATGGTTCCCTCGTGATAATTACAGGATGGTTAAGAAACAACAGAAGAGATGGCTAATAAAAAATGACTCTAGTTCTACAACATGGAACTGAGAGCTCTCTGATGATGACAAGATGTCTGTGTTTGGTCTTTATCACCACTGGGTTGCTAGGAGCTTCCAGGTCCACACCCCCCCAACTCAGGCTGAACCTCATGGATTAAGGCTGAGACATGCTGGGTCACGACCCTTGGCTCCCACAGCTTTGTTTCTCAGTGTCCAGAGACAGTACTTCTAATAATACTGGCTCATGCCACTGTGGCCACAGTTTCTTTGGTCCAGGACTCATGTCCTTTCACCCAGAGCTGGAAGAAGGGATGTAATACAGAACCCTCTGCCAGGGTTGGTTCAAGGCCTGAGTTGGGGAGCTGGTGTGCTTCTTGAGACTATCTAATTGGTTAGATTATAGAAGCTGCTGCTTCAGCAACCACTGCAATAGACTGGGGGGGGGGTGCAGGAGGCTACCCAGACTGCCAGTAATAGCCAGATACTAAAGCTCCCAGCAGTCTGAATGTCCTGACCACCATGCAGTTCTTTTTGTTGTTTTAAAAACAAGGATTCACTATGTACCTGGCTAGCTCAGTCAGTAGAGCAAGAGACTTTTAATCTCAGGCTGGTAGACTTGTGCCCAATATTGTACACCACATGTGGCTAGAAGTTTCTCGTCCTACCTATAAGTTCCTGAGTGTAAAATCAGAGGCTTAGTGTTAATTATAATTGTTTGGACAGTGGCTCAGGCATATTGCTTACTATCTCTCACAATTAAATTAACCCATTTCTATTATTCTATATTTTACCATGAGGCTCCTGCTTGTTACCTCACATCTGGCTTACCCAGCAGTTACATAGTATCTTCCTGACTCCTCCTCCTTTCTCTCGGTATCTTTATTTGGATTTCTTGCCTGGCTCTATTCTCTTGGCCATTGGCCACATCAGCTTTATTTGTCAGCCAATAAAAGCAACACATGTTCTCAACATACAGAAGGATATCCTGTTAGACCCCAGGAAAACTCAGGCCTCTGGGGTCTCAGCCCAGGACCTCAGTCACCCCAATCACCAGGCAGATGTGAAAGTTTGCTGCAAACTGCATGAGGCTTTATTGTTGTTTAACGAGCTAACCCCATGTTAGCTTGGGTCTTTCACCCACCTGCCATGGTGGATGGCTAGCAAAGACAGCTTGAACCGGCTGCATAGAAATCTTGTAAGGCAGCGTAAGGGGAGTGTCTAGGGGTACGCACAGGCTCAGGATTGGTGTGCCTCCAGGCTTGGAGGGCTTGCCCTGTGTTGATTGGCCAATTGGTTGTTATGGCCCATAGGCCCTCCCAGGGTGGTTGCTATGCTCTGCGTGTCATTGCTGTGCAGTTGTCCATAAAGGACACCCAGAGCCGTAAAGCATAGCACCACCAGCTAACTTCTGATTGGTTCCTTGCCACGAGGCAGGCATCTGACCTCTTAGTGACCAAGGCAAGGTCATGGCGAGCTCCTGTTACTGTCATGGCTGCCAAAATGGGGAGCTGGTCCCTTTTAATCCCATATTCTATGTCAGCTGATACCTGCATCCAAATTAACTATTTGATCATGAACATATCTGTCTACATGGTGTTGTCCCCCATTTCAGTCTGTGAGAATAGAAGGATCATATGGAGGCCACTTTTAGTAATGTTTCTTTTACAAATGTGGGTGTCCTTATATCTGGGGCATAGATGTTCAGAATTGAGACATCATCTTAGTGGATTTTTCCTTTGGTGAATATAAAATGTCCTTCTCTATCTCTTTTGATTAATTTTTGTCAAAAGTCTGTTTTGTTATACATTAGGATAGCTATACCAGCTTGGTTCTTAGGTTTGTTTGTTTGGAAAATCTTTTTACAACCGTTCACTAAAGTAATGTCTGTCTTTCATGTTGAGGTGTGTTTTTTGTATCCACTTTCTTAGCCTGTGTCTTATTATTGGAGAATTGAGTCCCTTGATATTGAGGGATACTAGTGACCAATGATTGTTAATTCATGTTATTTTGGTGGTAGTGAAGTCAGTGGTGTGTGTGTGTGTGTGTGTGTGTGTGTGTGTGTGTATTTTCATTCTTTGGTCTTTGCTGGTGTGAGATTATCTATAGCCTTTGTTTTCATGAGTATAGTAAACTTCCTGGGGTTGGAGTTTTCCTCCTAATACCTTCTGTAGGGCTTGCTTTTTGGATAGATATTTTTTAAATTTGACTTTGTTATAAAATATCTTGTTTTGTCCATCTATGGTGGTTGACAGATTTGCTGGTATAGTTGCCTTTGCTGACATCCGTGGTCTTTTAGAGTCTGCATGACATCAGTCCAGTCCCTTCGGGATTTTAGGGTCTCCGTTGAGAAGTTGGATATGATTGTAATAGGTCGGCCTTTATTTGTTACTTGGCCATTTTCTCTTGCCACCTTTAATATTCTTTCTGTGTTTTGTGTGTTTAGTGTTTTGATTATTATGTGGTAGGGGGATTTTCTTTTCTGATGCAATCTATTTGGTGTTCTGTAAGGTTTTTGTACATTTATAGGCATATCATTCTTTAGGTTGGGATAAATTTTGTCTATGATATTGTTAAATACATTCTCTGGGTGTTTGAGAGAGGATTCTTTTCCTTCTATTCTTATTTTTCTGAGGTTTGGTCTTTTCATATTGTCCCAGATTTCCTGGATGTTTTGTGTCAGGAAATTTTTAGATATAACATTTTCCCTAACTGATGAACCTATTTCCTCTATGTCTGTGTCTGTTCCCTCTCAAGTGTATTCAATGTCTGATATTCTGTCTTCCATCTTTTGTATTCTGTTAGTGATGTTCTCCATCTGTAGTTCCTATTAGATTACCCAGATTTTCTGTTGCCAGGATTCCCTCTATTTTTGTTTTCTTTATTGCTTCTATTTTCACTTTCTGGTTGGTCTTGAACTCTTTTGTTCACTTGTTAGTTTGATTCTTTCTTGAATTTCTTGACATTGTTTTATTTTGTTTTTAGGCAGGATTTCTCTGTAGCTTTGGAGCCTGTCCTGGAACTCTTTCTGTAGATCAGGCTGGCCTCGAACTCACAGAGATCCGCCTGCCTCTGCTTCCAGAGTGCTGGGATTAAAGGCTTGCACCACCAATGCCCTGCTCTTAGCATTCTTTTAGGTATTTATTGGCATCATGCAATTTTTTGTTTGTCTTAGCCTCAATTTCTTTTCTTTTAATTCTTTTTAATTTTTTATTATTTTTCTCTTTTTTATTTAGAAACAATCATGTTACACATCAATCTCCCCATCTCCCATTCCCTCTTCCTCCTATCCTCCCATGCCTCCTACCAATCTCACCAACCCACCCCCAACCCACTCTCCAAGGATGTTGAGGCCTTTCATGGGGAATCATCAAAGACTGTCATGTTATTTGAGGGGAGGGCCTAGGACCTCCTCCATGTATCTGGGCTGAAATAGTATCCCTCCATAGGGAATGGGCTCCCAATGTCCATTTGTGCACTAGAGATAAATACTGGTTCCACCGTTAGAGGTCCCATAGACTGCCCAGCTCTTCTGACTGGCACCCACATTCCGAGGGTTTGGTTCAGTCCATTGCTGTTTCTCCAGCTTAAAACAGGTGTCCCTGCGCTCTCACTAGGTCAGGTCAGCTGCTTCTGTAGGTTTCTCCAGCACAGTCTTGACTGCTCATCCCTCCTCCCTCTCTACAACTGGATTCCAGGAGTATGGCTCGGTGCTTAGCTGTGAGGGCCTGTTTCTGCTTCCATCAGAAACTGGATGAAGGCTGTACAGGGGTTCTGATTTGGTCCTATGTTGGTTCCTCAGCTGTCAGACTGGGGTCAATGAGTTCCCACTTTCTCAGGTCAGCTGTTTCTGCAGGTTTTCTCAGTGTGGACTTGATCCCTTGGTTACTTCTTCCTCTCTGAAACTGGATTCCACGAGTTGGACTCAGAGCTTAGCTGTGGATCTCTGCTTCTGCATCCATCAGCAACTGGATGAAGTCTCTAAGACAGCATTTAAGATAGTCATCATTCTCATTATAGGGGAAGGCCATTTACAGTAGCCTTTCTGCTACTGCTTAGGTTCCTAGTTGGGGTAAACCTTGTGGATCTCTATACAATTCCCTAGTGCCAAATTTATCTTTAAACCTATAGTGGCTCCCTCTATTGATGTGTCTCTTTTCTTGTTCTCCTCTATTCTTCTTCCCAGTGAATCTTCCTGATCCCTCATGTTCTCGCACCTCCTCTTCTCCCCTTCTCTTTTTGCTACCTCCCTCCCATGACCCCATATGTTCCCAATTTTTAGGGACTCTTGTCATTTCCACTTCTCTGAGGGACCATATATGTCTCTGTTATGGTCCTTGTTTCATTGCTTCTCTGGAGATATGGATTGTAGGCTGCTAATACTTTACTCTATGTCTAGTATTCATATGTGAGTGAGTACATACCATGTTTGTCTTTCTGTGACTGGGTTACCTCAATCAGGATGGTTTCTTCTAGTTCCATCATTTGCCTGCAAATTTCAATATTCCAGTTTTTTCCACTGAGTAGTCCTCTATTGTGTAAATGTACCACATTTTCTCTATCCATTCTTCAGTTGAGGAGCATCTAGGTTGCTTCCAGGTATTTGCTATTACAAATAATGCTGCTATGAACATCATTGAACAGATGTCCTTGTTGTATGAATGTGCTTCTTTTGAGTATATGCTTAATAGTAGAATTGCTGGATCTTGTGATAGATTGATTCCCATTTTCCTGAGGAATCACCATACTGATTTCCAAAGTGGTTGTACAAGTTTGCATTCCCACCAGCAATGGAGAAGCGTTCCCCTTTCTCCATATCTTCTCTAGCATAAACTGTCTTTGGTGTTTATGATTTTAGCCATTCTAATGGGTATAAGATGGTATCTCAGAGTTGTTTTGATTTTCATTTCCCTGATGGCTAAGGATGTTGAGCAATTTCTTAAGTGTCTCTCAGCCATTTTAGATTCCTCTATTGAGAATTCTCTGTTTACTTCTGTACCCCATTTTTTTAAATTGAATTATTCAGTGTTTTGGTGACTAACTTCTTGAGTTCTTTGTATATTTTGGAGATCAACCCTCTGACTGATGTGGAGTTGGTGAAGAAGATATTTTCCCATTCTGTGTGCCGCCATTTTGTCTTGTAGACTATGTCTTTTGACTTTCAGAAGCTTCTCAGTTTCAGGAGGTCCCATTTATTAATTGTTGATCTCAGTGTCTGTGCTACTGGTGTTATATGTTCAGGAAGTGGTCTCCTATTGATGAATACAAGGTGTAGCCAGAGATAGGTTGATAATAGTTTTTTAGGGGAAAATACTCATGCAAGGATGGACCCAGAAATATTTCCCAGTCAGCTCATCCTAGCCAGAGAGCCGATTTCTTGTCTCCCTGCTTCATAACCCCCCAGTTAGGTACCTGCGACCATGCCCATTTGGGCATGGTCAGCAGTACCTGTGACCAGGGTCACTCCCTACAACTCCCCTTTTTGTCTAAAGAGGATTTAAACTTGAGACAAAACTAAATTGTATACAAAACGTCTTAACATATGTAAAATCATACATCAAGAGAGAAGACTTTACAGAGTTCGATGATGTGTGATAAACAAATTATACCTAAGTTACCTCATACAAGGATATATAACCATGTAAGTTATCTATAATTAACAATCATAAAGGTGAATTACAAGAAGATATAATAATCTGCACATATCACTTCCTAACTATATCTATTTCATCTAAACTCTAAAATCATCTCAAAGAGATGTCCAATCCTGAACACCTCCTTCCAAACCCAACCCTAAACAATAGAAAACTAGCCCTTACTAGGTGTACATTATCCTTAGTGTTAACAGTGGGGAAAGGGGGGGTAAGGGGTGTAGTATTTTTTGAGTTACTTCCTGCTGAAATGGGATGAAGATAGCCTCATGGAGTCCTGTAGGAAGAAAATGTTAGAGTAGTGAAAGTCTTGAGTGAATTATCTGCAACACATGTATCCAGTCTGTATTTGGAGGGAGATGCTTGGTTGAAGGTCAGGTTGAAGTCCTTATGTCGATTGAAGTTATCACCTGAAGCTCTGGCCAGAGTGTAATAGAACCTGCACCATCTCAGCTAGCTGTTTTGGAGTTGATGTAGTCCAAAATTAGTTTAGAGTGGTGATTGTCTGTCCAATGCATCCAGTTGGATCCAGTAGACTCAATTAAGTGGGGCCCATTTTCTTTTCAGAGAGTTCAAGGATTGCTGTTAGAAAGTTCTTTAGTCACATTAATATCAGCAGAGAAATTTTAACTTTTATATGTATGCATACTGGGAGGGGCAACAATAATGAAAATAATTGTGAGGGAATTTATATTTTTAGAGAAAGAGCCGAGAATAAACATATGACAGTCCCCAATTTTTTCTTATTCTGTATTACTTCAATTGGCTTCTTGATAAAGTACAGAAACTCTGAATTTTGTTTTAGCAACATGCTTGCATTTAGAGGAGGAAAGCCAAATACAACTCTAATGCCAGGGTTGGTTTACTTGAATAGGGACTAGCAAGTAAAGAGAAATAGATTTTACCAAGATACAGCTGTAGTGTTTACCATATGGCAAATTCCTTTTGGTCCTTTTTGGATAGCTACCCTCTATTATTTTAGTATCACCCCATGCAGTGTCTTTTTGCTTTCTAGAGATGAGTTTCCCTATGAAGATAAAAACAAAACACCTCCCTTTCCTTTGTGAGCTTTCTATACAGTTCATGAGATATACCTTGGTGAATGACCTGTCATTTCTCCTCATCAAGAGGTTTTTCTTGTTTGACTCAAATCTTGATTAATTTTGATGGTATCCAAAGCTTTCCTTCTCCTGTGGAAACAAGGGTGAAACCCCTTTTCCAACATAACACATGTCCTTGTTTCCATACAGAGGTCAATACATCTTTGAAGTATACAGTTCAGCAGGTTTTTCTGTAGTCCAGTGTGTTTCTGCATCGGTTTGTCCTTTCTCGTTAGCATTAAGAAAGTTTAGTGTTAATAAAGCATTATGTAACCTGTGTTTGGGGTTTTTTGTTCCCCTTGCTTGTTTATAGAGCATTTCCTTTAGTGTGCGATTAGATCTCTCTTCCACTGCTTGTCCTGTGGGATTGTGTGGTATACCAGTTACCTGCTTTATGTTATAATATTTGAAAAATGGTTCCAATTTGGTGGAGACATATGCTGGAGCATCGTCAGTTTTTATTTGTTCAGGTATACCCATAATGGCCATTGCCTCTAACAGGTGTATTATAACTGAATCTACCTTTTCAGAGCTAAGGACAGTAGCCCATTGAAACCCTGAAAATGTGTCTATAGTATGATGTACATATTTTAAATTTCCAAATTCTGGAAAGTCAAAGACATCCATCTGCCAGACATCATTTCTCCAAATGTCCCTTGGATTACAGACTGCTGGAAATGGAACTTGATTATAGAACAAACAGGTAGGACAGTTTCTCACTATCACCTTGGCTTCTTGCCAAGTGATGGAGAAATCCTTTTTTAAACCTTTGTTATTTACATGGTGTTTCTCATGAAATTCTGAGGCTCCTAGCATGCTTCCTATTAATAAACAATCAATCTGGTCATTGCCTTCTGCCAGTGAGCCTGGCAGACCCATAGTGAAGTTAATTCTGTATTCTCTGGAATGAATTCAACAGTCTCAATGTGTAAAATGGCTCTCTCAACATATTGAGAGGCTCTGTAAAGTCCATAAGTACCAAGAATTGCATATAATTCTGCTTTCTGTACAGAGTTATATGGACTTTGAACTACTTTGCTTATATCTCATGATTTATATCCTGCCTTAACCTGATTTGTTCACATCAGTGTAGAAGGTAGGGACTCCAGAGATAGGTGTTTTTCTTATGATACATGGAAGAATCCAATTTTCTTTTTTATGAATTTAATTCTGTCAGTTTTGGGATAATTGTTAATTGTTTCCAAAAAGTTAGTACAAGCTGTCTGCCATTTTGTTTCCTTGATTCTTTGTGTTGTTTCCATTATTTCTACTTTATCGATTTCAGCTATCAATTTAATTATTTCTTGGTGTCTACTCCTCTGGGTAAGTTTTCTTCTTTTTGTTCTAGAGCTTTCAGGTGTTCTGTTAATTCTCTAGTGTGACTATTCTCCAGTTTCTTCATGTGGGCACTTAGTGCTATGAACTTTCAGCTTAGCACTAGTTTCAGAGTGTTCCATAGGTTTGGGTATGTTGTGCCTTCATTTTCATTGTATTCTAGGAAGTCTTTGATTGTTTTTCTTACTTCGTCCTTCACTCAGGAGTATTGCAGTTGAGCAGTGTTCAATTCCCATGAGTTTGTATGTTTTCTTCAGTTTGTGTTGTTGCTGAATTCTCATTTTAAGCCATGGTGGTATGGTAAAATTCAGGGGCTATTCCATTTTTTAAAATCTGTTGAGGTTTTCTTTATTGCCTAAGTATGTTGGTCAATTTCAGTGAAGATTCCATGTTGAGCTGAGAATAAAGTATATTCTCTTTTGTATGAATATATCTTTTCATATCCTTGAATAATAATGCCAGAAGAATAAATTGCTGAGTCACTGTGACTAAACACTTATTTAAAAGAGTGGTAGAAGATACCAGTTCTGACACTTTTCCTTTCTCCCTCACAAATGAAGGACCTTTCACCTGCAAGATGAGTTAACAACTGACCTATACCCTCAACCTCAATTCATTCCTACCAAGCAATTTGCTTTAGTTTCTAAGACAAGGGCTTTGGTAGCCAAAGTGAACTTTTAATTCTTAATCTTTCTGTCTCCACCTAGGCATTAAAGTTTCCTTAGCCAATCCATTCCAGACAAGGCCTGGAGAGGATATCCAACTCTGGGAGCTGCTGTCAGCTATCTGCAGTGCTGTGCTGTCAAAGAGCCGGGCTATGCAGGCCCCAACCAGAAGCACCAAGTGGAAGGCCTATTTCCTAGGAGAAGTCTCTTGATGTCTACAGGGAAAGCCCTGTGGACTAAATTTTATTCTTTGTAGAAACAAAGTCCTGCCCCAGCATCCTCCATTGTCTTAATCCAAAGCAAAATTAAGAGCTTCAGTCTTCAGAGGGTGACAGCATCCTGGTGGTCTACTGCAGAGGTAGAACTTGCTGTAAGGCCTTAGTCCCATGTCTTAAGAGTCAGCTGTCATCCTCTTCCTTGGAATCTCCCTCAGACTCAGCTGTGCTCTCAGGTAGGTCATTGTCCATCTTCTGGAACCTTCCAGACTTGGCATCCCACATGTATTTGATGGTCACTTTGAATTCAGCCATCTCATACCCAAAAAGCTTCAAGACACGGGCCTGCTCTGGGGTCAGCACATCGCCCTCCTTGCATACTTCATAGTCAGATAGCAGGGTCACCACACCTTTCTTGAGGGCAATGGGTAGGCCCTGCTGCCTCAGCTGTGGCTCCATGGAATGAGGGAACTGCTCCAGGAGCCCTGGATCCAGGCTCACAGTTAAAGTTGCTTTGTTCCCAGCTGAAGCAAAATCCCTTTCTGTATACTTTGTGAACCACTCATTCACCTCCTCCTTCGTGTGGTTGGTAAAAAGGAGCCCAACTTCACTGGCTATTTCCACAAGATTAACTGTTATGTACTCCACACAGAATAAGACCATGTGCCTTTCTGTGCCTGGGTTCATTTAATTTATGTTCTTCAGACTCATCCATGTTTTTGAAAGTGAAAAACAGTTCTTTCTGAAGAATGAAAGATATTCAGATGTATATGGGCACTGTACATTTTTTATCTGTTTGCATGTTGAGAAATCCTTGATTTTAATATATTTTGTCATTATTGTAAATGGTACATCAATCTCTTTGGTGTACTAATTTTTTGTCATTTTCTTAGTTATGTTGCCAGCAGTTGGGTAACATTTTATTGTAGTCTATTTTATTCCTTTGTAAAAAACTTTCCAAACTGTTTTCTATTATGGATGTACAAATTAATAATATCCAGAAATTGTTTCAATAATAGCAGTATTTTAAAAATATTATTAGCTTAATGAAAATTATACTACTTAATGAAAATTATAGTTGACACTGTTTGCTTAATGTACATCATACACATTCATACATATATAATATCATTAATAAACATAAATTCACTTTTCTTCATAATAACAATATGATGCAGAGAATATTATCATTTTAAATATGAAGAAAGTAAAGCATAAATAGTTGATACCCAGAGAAGAATGATTAGTCATTTACAAATATGTGTTAAGGAATGGCTCATTGAGCAAGAGCTCTTACTACTCAACCTAATGACATGTGTTTGGATCTGCAGAGCCCATGTTAAAGGCAGACATGATAGCACAAATGTCCACAGTCCCACTGTGCTTCAGGAGACAAGGCAAAGACAGGAGAATCTGCAGAGGTCATCTGTTCAGCTAACTTGGCTTGCACAGAGGTGAGGGCACTGTCTCAAACAAGGGGGGAAAGTGGAAACTGACATTCAGAGTTGCCCTCTGACTTCCACACACAAATTGTGGCATGCCACTCTCATGAAACTCACATGCACCTCCCTGCTCTCTTTCTCTCCTCTCATTTCACCACCTTTGCTTCCTCTCAACCTCACACATTTCTCCTCCCCACACCTACTTTTTCTCCTGTCCTTTTTTCCCTCTTTTCCTTTTCTTTCCTTCTTTAGACACATAAAAAAAAAAACAAAAACAAAAACAAAAATCTGGACTTAGAGTCAAAGACTTTTGTGCTCTATCCTGTGTGTCATCTATTTCTTGCTGACTTCATAGGCTGGTGATACAGTCCAGTGGTTTTAGAGACCTCTTCCCCTACCTCCTCCTCCCTCTACCTTTTCCTCCACTTCCTTCTCTTCCTTCTTTGTCAAACAAGGTCTCTTGTAACCCAGACTGGTCTCAAGATCACTAGGTTGCTAGGGATTATAATTAACTTCTGTTTTTCCAACCTTCACCTCCTGAGAGATGAGATTATTGACATGGGTCACCACACCTGTTGTTTGTGGTCCTGGATTAGAACTCTAGGCTTCCTGCATGCTAGACAAGCACTTTGTCAACTGAGCTATATTCCTAGCTTTATGCCTTCCAAGCCTAAATGCTTATACAAAGGTAAGATAGAAAGTATTTTATTGAATCTACAACTCATGGACAATTTGTAAGATATCCTCTCTCCTATAATTGGCAAAAGACTATTACTTTCCACATCTAGCACTGCTCAGAACTGATGCTTAGACTGATGAACAAGGGATCCCTTTGATTTTAACAAAAGTTGAGACCACAAGATTGGTGCGATCTTTGATTCTTTTGAGAGTGAAGCCAGTTAGGCCACATTGTGAATGACCAAGCTTATGGGTTTTCAGCTTGTGATTAGTATGTGTTTATTTGCCTGGGAACCTGGAAGAGGAGACAGACATCTGAATATAGAAAGGTTTGCAAGAGTGATGATGGCAATTTGTCATATCCTGTTAACTGATTTAAGTTACTTAGTCTTATCAGGAAAAGAAATTGAAACTGTCAACTCTGAAAGGGCAGTGAATGAGTCAATTAAACTCTTCCTACAAAACATGCATCTGTTTATGCCTGCTGAATAAATACTTACTGATTTGACCAGCAAGGGATCTAGGATTCAGAGAACACTGACTCACATTAAAAATATTGGCCACAAAGTCCTACATGTGATTCTAGCACCATTAAAAGATTTGTTGCAGAGTCCTGGTGTTTTTCACATAATTCAGACAAAATTAATGGGCCTTGATTTTTGTGACAGCCACTGAGCTGGGCGTGGGTGATGAAGCCATAGTCAGTGCTCTCAGAAAGCTATGTATTTTAATCAGTTGTCCTTGTTATGATAATAAATAAAGGCTCTTTGAAAACAGAAAAATCACCATTAATTTCACCACTGTGAAAATTAATTACACAGTACAGAATTACTGAGACAGGACAAGGAGAAAAACCCAACAGACCTCAGAGAATTTAGCACACCAGAATTCACCAATTTGGTTGATCAGTGAAGGGATGCACACCAAAAAGAGGTTCTAGAAATCTGAGTATTGAGTGCCATGAGTTGGAAGGGCATGAGAAACAGACTTATCATCAAAGTTTCTCGGAATTTCTCCACAACTGTTTATATATATATATATGAGGGGCATACAGACTGAGACCCTGATCCAAAACTAGTCCTCAATAAGGAATGTTTATTAGAAGTTAAAGGCAAAGAGATTTAATTCATCAGTGAGCTTGACAGTGTTGTATTTGCTTTGAATTCTTTCATAGTGGCTTTCCAATGTCAGTGTATCTTGTTAGTTTCAGAAAGGAAAAGTGAAAGGAAAAGTGAATCTTTCATGATGTATAAGTCTTAGAATCCCTTTGACATTGGAATTAGTGACTAGAGGCACTTCCTGCTGGCACTTAGAAAAAGCCAAATGAGTCATGTAAACATGTTAGTGCATCATTAGTATATGTCTGTCCTTATAGTCAGGAAAACTACATGATTGTCAGTGCTGCCTCGAAGCCTTTGAAACTCACATATGTATGTGATGTCACCGTTTCTGTTGTGTATCAAAAATCGGACATCAATAACCTACATATCTCAATCAGTGGCCATCTTTTATCTAAGAGCCACCAGTAAGAAAATGCTAGGCATTGTCTATGTAGGTACATGTGTATGCATGTGCACATGCCCTCATGTACTCTCTATTCAGAGGATGGATCGACAGCCTGGCTCTCCACTCTCTTGTGAGTGGTTAGTGCTAAGTGCATCTTCATTTGCTGTATTTCAAACTGTTCCTGGCATTCATAATTATGGAACTGTGGCTGCATTTATTGTATCAGCTAGACATATTCCCACTATTAAGTTTTAAATAACAATAGTAGCTTATCTAATGAAAAAATTTTAGGATAAAAAACCTCCATGTTATTTGATTCTACAGCAAAGCAGGAAACCAGGGGGCTCTTCTCTAAATTCCCATAGGTCTCCTGTAGGTCTACTTCTGAATAGCCATATTAATCTGTGTCTGTAGCGGTGGGAGAGACATAAAAATTATCCTGACTATCTTCCTACCTTCACTCCTGAAGCCTCCTGGGATCTGAAAAATGCATTTGAAATGGTTGATTATAACATTCACTTGGATAAATTAACCTCCCAGTGTGTGAGTCTTCAACTCATAAATGGTTCACAACACACACATATTTCATAATCTGAAGAGACCGGGCATCCTGTGTGTGCTGGGGAGCAGGGAAGGAATGATTTTTTTTCCCACCAGAAATAAGTAACTAACACATTGTCAGCCCAATAGAAGAGGTTGGCTTTTTTTTTTTTTTTTTTTTGCATATCGAAACACCAATTCTAAATGCAAATGCACAGTTTAGAGACAGCATCTTGATTGTGAGACACATAGTTGACTGTGTGGATTATGGAGTCATTTGTTTATCCACTCATTTGTAAAATGTCTTTATCACTCCAACATCTGGGAGTCGGACATTACTTAAAAAACACAATTAAATCTGAATACCTCACACTGGAGCTGTCTTAAGACTTGTTGTTTCACTTCCTTAATCTCTCCCCATTACTCCTAATTATAGTTTTCTGTCATAAACAGCACTTCAGTTATTTTTTCCCTGGGGAATTTACAACCATCGATGAAACATTTCTCCATTTCATTATTTCTGTCTCTTAAACAGTGGCAATTGGATCCTAACAAAACATGCTGCTTGCAGTTGATAGACCCTCCTACTAAAGGGACAAAAATACCAGAGGTCCTTCCCAGCTGAATGAGCCTCTCAGCTGGTAAACACAGTATGGCAATATACTTGAGGCTTGCAGTTATCTCAGGTTTTAATTTGCTGAAGCCTAGGAGAGATTCTGTTTCCTGGTCTATAAAATATACATTACAGAAGTCCTCTACCTATTTCTCAAGTTATTTCAAGTTACTAACCCAGAAGTATGATTTTTAACCCTAGAGTTTCATTCCAATGTTAGGAAACACACACACATGCACACACACACACACACACACACACACACACACACACACACACACACACACGGGTGGGGAGGGAAAAACGGAGGGAGGAAGGAGGTAGAGAAAGAGGAGTAGGAGAAGGGGGTATGGGAAGAGAAGAATGGGAGGTAGGGGAGAGGAATTAGGGTTCTTTCAATGAGCATAAGAGGATGTGAGGAGAAGGTTAGAAAGAAAGGATGAGAAAATATGAATTTGAAAATGAAGAAAAGAAAGTAAAGGAGAAGAAGGAGGAAAAGGAGAGGAGTAAGAAGAAAATAGAAGGAAAATGAAGCAGGGAGCAAAAAGAAGTAATGGAAGCTGGGAGAAGGGAAGGGAGCAGAGGAAAACAGCCATGGCAATAGATGCAGAAAAACCTGGAATGGCCAGGTCTGTTCTGATAGGGAATGGGAATTCCATATCCACTCAGTCCTGCATGAAACCCACTCCCTCATACATACAGATGCAGCCTAGCCAAAGCTGAAGGTCTGAGAACTAAATCCATACCCTAGACCTAGATGTCCCCTGGTGCTGGTTGCTGAGGTCAGAGCCCAGGCTCTCGTGGCTCTGTAGCTTGAGAAGTCTTTACCTGGGCACACTGACTAGGCAACAAAAGTTCCTGATGTCTCATTTAGAAGATGTCCATCTTCTATAGACTAAAGTCCTGGAAAGTGTACATCTATCTTTGTGAGAAGAGCATACAGATGTGAGATATCAGGGCAAGCATCAAAGCCACCATTTAGGCAGAACCAGGAAGAAATGGCTTCCAAGCTGTAAGAGAGGAGAGCGCTCGATGCTTCTGGATCCTGAGTTCTGGTGTTTGATTTTAGAGTGTTTTCTGACTAACTCAGTAATTCAGCTTTAGTTTCCTCAGTCTTCAATTAATTGTGATTTGATAGCTTAGGCATCCGATACTGAGAAAACACAGTGTGGGAGACAGCAATACATTCCAGTGTTGGGAACAAAGCCAGCCAGAGAGAATCTGAACAGCTCAGCCAGGTGGCCTCTGCAGCTCTACTAAGAAAAAGACCAAGCTAAGCTGAAAGCAGGCATGGCACAGTCCTCTCTCGCCTGAAATCTCAGACACCAAGTAGGGTGCTTTTCTCACATCTAGGAGGGTGGAAATTGGTGCCCTTTTCTTCAGATGCTAAAGAATAGTAGTTTAAGTGTGTAGGAAACTGAGCCTACTGCAAATCACCAAGTGCCTTCCTTCAGTGTTCTCCATTTTATTATTCATTCATTCCATTGGAAATAGGGTCTCAAATAGCCTCCTTAAGCAGAAATGATATCCCAGCTGTTGACTTTCAATGGAAGTTTCCGTCTGCATCTGTGTCTCTGTCCGAACTAAAGCAAATGTCAGTCCTTGGGACTGACCGTATTTAGTTACCAGCTAAATACAGAAAACAGCATGCCTCCTCTTATGTCTGGACCTTTGTGACTTGAGATGTGACTTTTACATGTAGCTAGGAAGAAGATGGTTATCTTTATCATCAGCATATGTTGGTTTTACAAAATAAAAGTGTTTATTAAGACATTTTCATCCATGTATGTAATGCACCTTTGCTCTGTTTAAGCCACTCCCCTCCCAGGCTGCCCCCATTATACTCTCTTGTGCTTTTTGAATTATCAATTTTGTATATGAAAACAATAATGTGATAAACTTGCCTTTCTGATTCTGCCTTGGTTCATGAAGCATGAAGAACTCCAGTCACTTCTGTTTTCTTGAAAACAGCGTAGTTTTCTTCTTTTGAAAAATTACTTACTTTTTTAGTAGTGTGTGTGTGTGTGTGTGTGTGTGTGTGTGTGTGTGTGTGTGTGTGTACATATGCCCTATATGTGCAAGTGCCTGCATAGACCAGAAGAGGGCACTGGATGCCCTGGAACTGGAGCTAGAGGTGGTTGTGAGGCCTCCAATGTGGGTCTTCTGCAAGAGCAACAAGTATTATTAGCTGCTGAGCCTTCTCTCCAGCCCCTGAATTATTTCTTTTTAGTTGTATAACTCTATACTGTGAGTCTACACCACACATTCATCATTATCCAGTTTTCACTGACATGTGCCTAAGTGAACTATAGAGTTCTGCTCTGAGTAGCAGTGGAGTAACGTGGGTGAAGAGCTCTCTGTGATGTATTAGCTTATATGCCTGTAGGGTATATTGCCAGGGGTTGACATATTGAATCATATGCAGATTCAAATTTCAGTTTGTATTGCAGATTATTTTCCCTAATGAAGTGAATTCTATGTGCATAGTGTGCACACTTTTCTCAAGGGCAAGGGATACGTTATCCATGTTTGTATGTTGCTATGAAATCCATGCAGAAAAAGAGGAGAGCCACTCCACTATTCCTTTACTCATGGTGGGCAAAATGCCTGACTAAGTGGTGCCGAGCAGATTATGCTTACCTCAGACAGCAGAGCTCTGGTGGCACACAAGACACAATATTTACGTGTTGATTTATGCCGCTAATGCCACGCTTCTAGGATTCCTCATAAAAGATCTAATTATTTGGTAAGTGCTGGGCTTAAATAGTTGCTGAGATTTGTAGTAATTAGAACTAATCTGCTTTTCATGAGAGCTCTTTCATCCCTGAAGTCTTTTGAAGATAAATCACCTGACCTCAGGCATGCACAGATTAGTCCAAAGGAAGTGTGATTCTGGTACAGCTCTGCCTCAGCGAATGCTCAGATACAGGGGCCTCTGTGATTTTGAACTCCAAGGTTGTCCTTGTGGAGGCTTCCCATACATGGTGATGAGCACCAGAAGCACCATAGTGAGAGCTGTGGTCTCTTTGAGGCCTGCTCAAAGGTGCTTAGACTATAGTGCTCCGCCCTTGCAACATGTGCTAGCTTATACTAATGTTCAGGTCAGCTTCTTGCTTTCAGTTGTTCCCTCAAGTGGGTATTTTTTTCTTTTTTTCTTCCTATTCTTCATTTTTGACATGTGCGTTATGACAGGGGTGTTGTAAAATGTGAAGGTTTTCCAGTGTTTGCCCAATATCTACTGAGTAGAGTTCTAATTTCTGTCTGGTAGCCAACATCTTCTATCATCTGCTAAGTAGTAAAATCTACTCTATCATCCATGCACCTTATATCTATTCTCTTGGTTAATCCCACAGAATTGACAAAAATGTTGTTTTACAGATCAGAACCTGCAGAAATAGTTCAACAATCCGTCTCAGCTTCCTCAATAAACAGCAGAGATGGGACTGAAGCCCAGGTGTGTCAGAACAGCCCAGAGACTTAACCTCTTAAGCCAGCTTCCCTCTTGTCACACACCATCCAGCTCTCCCTGACCAATCCCACTCAGTTCTGACAGACCTGAACTGATTAATGTGCTTCAGAAACAGATCCTCATACAGTCTCCATGCCCCTGTTCAAAGGTCCCCATGCTAAGGGCTGGGGCAGCATCTGTCTCTTCAGTGCCATTCCTTGATTGACCTGCCTACATTTGGGGAAAATTTAATTCCTTGGAAGTGAATTTGGTCATTGTGCTGTGCGAGCCATCAGTTGCTCCCATTCTCCACAGAGAAAAGACAGTGTTATCAACCAATTTCTTGCCCCCACCAACATTGTTTCCTTAACTACTTTGATGCCTTCTTGGCCAATTCTAGAAGCACTAGAGCCAGAATAAACCCTTTTCTCCCCTAAAGTTGTTTTGGTCAAGGCTTTTTATTACAGTCACAGAAAAATAACCAATGCAGGCTCTCTGATCATTGGCTTCTTTATACCTGACACTTGACTGACACCAGTGAGTATCATTATAGCTCCAAATGTTGCCTCCCATACTGTCTCCAGCCAAGATGCCTTAATTAAGATTAGATGCTCCTGTGGCATAGATGTGATACCAGACTTCTAGTGAACAAAGGTTGAAGGTACTTCCAACGTCTCCTGCATCTTTCTAGTGATAACTAGTCCATTGGGTAAGACTCTTTCTTAACTAGCACCAATTTAGAACCACTGTCTTTTCCTGTGTTGATACGTACTTCAGCATGACTGGAGCCCTGCACCCACCACTGACTCACCCCGAGGACTGATGCCTCTTGTCTCTTGTACTTGTGCTCCCCTGCATGTTGTAAGATCATTGTCACTACCATGTTTTTGGCATAGAATCCTATCTTTTTGAAGAAGAGAAGATTAAATGATGAGAGGAGCATTCAAATATCCAGCCCAGGCACTACACTCCTTATGAATCTTCAACCATCCTATAGACTGCTTCACCTCTTTCTGCTGCACCAAGCCTGATTTTCATATGATTTTTATATGTTGCATGCAATTCTCCACCTGTAAGATAAAAATTATGCTTCTTATAATCCATCAACATGAGATGATTGTTTATCAGGCAAACCAGGCATGTGCTTGAGATGCAGCTGCTCTTGAGGTGTGATTTGCCACCCTTGAAGCTACACTGTAAACTAAGAACATCAAATATCTATCTTTCCATAGAAGGAGGAGAATGAGCCTCACAGACCTGCTCACTCCATGACAGAATGGTGTGAGCTGAGCTTTATCATATCAGAGATGATCCATATATGATGAAGGCTATATCATAGAACATCTTGTGATATACACTAGGAGAGCTCAGCAATGCTGTATATCAATTCAGATTAAGAGAGGTGGTCATACAGTAAATGCATCATCAAGAACACTAATTCTCAATTAAACAATGTGAAACACTATTCCATAAGAGGCCATAATTATCTATTAATAATTATAGCCACCAAAAAGGAAAACATCATGGGCTCCCTCTTATGGCATGGACCAGTCATTGGTTGGCCACTCCCACAAGTTCTTCATGTGTTCTTGTGGGACTCCTAACAGTGGGAGTGGGGGAGGGGTGTCTCTTACTCTTCTGCCTGCTCTTAGGACCATTTTCCACCTACTGGGTTGCCTCATCTAGCCTTGATATAATGGTCTATGCATAGTCGTTTTGTAATTTGTTTTGACATGTTCAGTTGATATTCCTGGGAGGCCTGCTCTTTTCTGAGGTGAAACAGAGGAGGAATGAATCTGGAGGAGAGAAGAGATGGGGTGGAGAGAGCTGGGAAGAGTGGAGAGAGGGGGGAACTGTCATCAGTATTCAATGTATGGGAGAAAAATTTTAAAAAGCAAAATTTAGCTATGTGTTTATAATTAAAATAAGAGGTTGGGGAATAGCAGTGATGTAGCACATGGCTATCAAGTGTGAGCTCTAGGATATGCCTTCAGGACTCCAAACAAGTAGAAAGGAACTAAATTCTGAAAACTTATAGACCACCCAATCTGCAGTTATTGCCTCTTTTGCATCTTGATTCTGAAAATGATTAGATGTCCTGATTTCTATTTTGGTAAAGTAGGTTCTCAACAGGGTTTCCCTGAGTCCTGGCAAGCTCAGACAAACACAAGAGCAGCTGCATCTGGGAAGTGTTAGACACTAAGGGGGTCCTCTAAATTTGTTTTTCACAGTGATTCTTCAGTTTATACCACAGCTTTTGGACATATAAGCCATTAATATAATGCCATGATTTCTTTCTGTGAATTTCATGGCACATTCAGAATCACAAAGGAGTGAGTTTGTGAATAATTTTCTGGCTATATTTTTGGGGGTTTGTTTGTTTTTCTTTTCCTTGACTAAAATCTAAAGACCAATGTTTTCAGTTTTAGAAGTTTGTCCTTACTAGTCTTGTAGAGGAAAGCTGCATGGGGATTGGTCAGACACACAGAGGATAGATTTTAGGATTTGGTGACATTTAATAAATGGGGAGAAAGATAAAACAATCTGTGCTTCATACTGAAGCTCTGTCATGAAACAACCTCTTGAAAACCCAAGACTCTACTTATGGACTGCAGCAGCAGCTGGATTGCTTTCTTTCATGTATCAGGATATTTCTGTTCTCACCATTAAAAATCCCATCTTAAAATGGTAGAGAGCAATATCAGTCCTGTATGTATCATACCACATTTGGGACACTAGGGACAATGAGTATTACAAATGGCATTATCAATGGCTCCAGGAAAGTCATTTCAAATTTCTAGCTCTTCTGTACTTTTCCCTCCGTCTTTTGGCAGCTTCTCATTCCGCTCCATAGCAGTTACACACACACATCTAAAAGGGGAAGTCTTTCCTAGACCAATTGCCACCCCAGTGGTATTCTTTCACATCTTGTGGGTCAGAAATATGTCCCATGACCATCATTCTGAGCAGTCAAGGCAAGGGTATCAAGCTGGATAGTTAGCCAAACTGTCATCAAGGTTTTTCTGTTAGTCAGTGTGACATAGCTCTGCACTCATAACACAATGGAGCAGCTTAATGGACTATGCCTGTCTAAACATTTAAGTGCAACAAACATAAAGTAAGATATCCAAGTGTGTAGTTTCCAAAAGCTTAGTCTGATCAATGGCAATATTGTGGTGCCTTCGAAACCTAGGTGGAGTCACCTGGATGAAACTCAGAGCCTAAATCCTCTCTAGATACTTGCTTGAAGGTGTAGAATGCATATGACACATATGAAGACCATGAGAAGCTGCCAATTGTCCTATTCCTTCTTATTGATAGATTTATCTTTCAAACAAACATCTATAAAATGGATGAAAAGAAAATGGGACATTTATTTACTGTGGTTAGTTAAACTCTGTGTATATTTGTCTATGTAAATCCCACTCATTCGTAGGGGACAAAGTGTCCTTTCTTAACTGCAGAATAAGAAAACAACCTTTATCACACACACACACACACACACACACACACACACACACACACACACACACACACACTCTTATTTTGACAGCAAAACTTAGTCTTCTAACCACCCTCAACAAACACACTGAACAAAAAGACCACTGAAGCCATTCTCATTGCCTAAGACATTCTAACTCTGGATGCTGGAAAGAAAATTAATAGATGCTGATGTCAGGGGAGCAGTCATGAACAGTAATTCCTGACCTGTGAAGGCCAACACCTCAGATAACAAAGTAACTCTGCTGAGTAACACCAGCCACATAAATAAGGAAAACTTAATGTTCCATCTGCTCCCTGTGACATGTCACCAACACTTGTCAATATATTTCATCTTATGACATGCATTTATAACTCCTTATACCAACTTTCTGAGGTCTCACCTAGAGTTAATGTCTCTAATTTGAATTTAGCTACAGACTCTTAAAGTTACTCTACTTTGGATGTGAGAGCATCTTCTCTTGACCAGTTGAAAAGCCTCTAAGGATGTGCATTTGTCCTTGCTATTTTAGGACATTTTGATGAAGAATTCAAAACAAGACTGTCTGTTATACAATGATGGTCTGTTATCATGGATTAAAATCCATGTGATGGAAAGGCAGACAACACAACACAGTAGGAAGCACCCATTGTTTCTATTATTACCACTTTCCTGCCAAGTCAGTCAGCAGTACTGGGCAATATATATATATATATATATATATATATATATATATATATATATATACATATATATATATATATATTTTTTTTCTGCTACTCTCACTAGAAAGTTTCCTTTTCTGATTAGTAAACTATTTGCTAAGTTAGAGACAAAAGAAGCACAGCAGAATCCCATACACAAACTGCTCAGTTTTGTCAAAACAAAGTATTTTCAAAAGTTCAGGGTCACGTAGGAATAAGAACTCACTTCCCCAGAGGTGAGTCATACCATTACATTGCCACTAACAGTTACTTGCTGGAGAGTCAAAAGTCTCCAAAAATGGTCCCTTGTCACAGGGCTTCATTTCAGAAGACATTGGTGGTGCTTGAGCTGTTATTTTACATAAAAATCAGATGTGTACTGCAGAATACCATCAGAGATTTTTGCTACACAAAGAAAATGACCACACTCTTAAGAATATCTCATGAGCAGTCTCAGGAATGCAAAAAGCCCTTGCTGAAGTCTCCAAGACTTTAGCATCCAGGAATCCAACATTCACATGCAAAAATATGAAAGGAACTGCAGTATTTGTGGCAAACAAGCAATGAATAGGGTTCGTGGTAGCCTAGTCATTACAGAAAAAATAAATGAGGCAATTTGAAGAAATCCAAAGAAACTTTCCAAAATAAAACAAAGAAAGAATTTTTGAAGCATCTAGTGTAGCAATAAGCAGCTTGGAAATTCAATTAGCTTGGTGGGTCTTTAATTGGAATCTCTGGGGATTATAAAGAAGAATATTCAATGTGCTGAAGATGCCAATATACCTACCATCTTTAAGTTCAACTTAGTTTGAGTTAAAATTCAAACAGATTTTTTAATAGAGTTTGAAAAGATGATTGCAAAAGTTGTGGAAATTCATGGGATAACCATGGAATAAACAAAAAGTTTTTCACTGCTAGTTACCCAATCCATAACTTTGTGCATGTAAACATTCTCCCCTGAAATGTGCCTAGACCAAATAAACTGAGGAAAAGAGAAAAGAATGAAAAACAAACTATCAGATTCAATGCTCATTGTAGAGTACTGACACTATAGTTCAGTGATGTTAGTTCTTGAATCCTTTTGTGCATGAATTAGGAGGGAGCCATGTTCAGCTGGTCATTGAATTTTCATAGAAATAGCAAGATAACTCTCCTGGAAAGTGAATGTTTTCAGCAAATAATATTGGTAAACTCAGATGTCGTTATTAAAAAAAACAACCACGGCATTCTATTCCTCACACTGTATGCAGCAATTAGTAAAGGGTGGGTAATACATCTAAATGCCAAGGTAAAACTTATAGAAGAAAACATTGCATTTAAGCAAATTAATAGAAATGACATAGAAATGATGAACTGGGTCCCAAAAATCAATACTTTTCCCTAATTGAAAAACAGTATTAAGAAAATGAAAAACTGCCATGAATGTGGTCCATACCTGTAATCTCAGAATTTTGGAAGCTGTAGTAAGGGACTCCCCAATTAAAGTCTAATGTGGGCTATGTAGTGAATTCTGAACCAGCCTGAGCTACATAGTAAAATTCTGACTTTAAAACAAAGAGCAACCAACAAGTGAAACAACCCCATTTATGAAAGAATACATACACATTAGTGCATTAAAAGACATTGATAAGTAGGGGGATATGAGTTAAATTTATAGAGGTACCATTACACACTTGTCACATTGGTGAAATTGAAGATTAACCATCCCAAGCTTGTGTCAGGGTGCACAGGGTGTGCACTTATGCAGCTCTGACTTGCTGTGTCTTTGATTCCACTTTGCAGTGCTCCATTGCTAGACCATAAAATATAATTGATTTTTCCACATTGATTTAGCATCCCACAGCTTTGCTACATTTACTTATTATTTCCAACAGTGTTTTGTGGTCATATAAGGCTATCTTCATCTGTTCACTGTTTTGGAGAGAATTTTGAAGTTTTATTGGCTTCCCTGTAAAGAGTGGGATACTTCCTTTGTGGTACCTGTCAGGGAAGTATAATATCACTGGTAGTAACACATAGCTACTTTTAGTCCAATTTGCTATAATTTCCCCTATGTATGAAGAAGTCACTTAAACCTCAGACTGATGAAATGATGGGCCCAGGTGTGATGAGAATTAAGCCAAAACCCTTGTGTCCTTATATTGTTTAAGAATGAGTCTTACTACGCCTCTCACCACATGCTCATTCATCTGAGCCATAGTGAATCCCATTTAGTGTAAATTGAAATCTTTATATTCACACAAAATGTAGAGGACTATAGAATAGAACCTTTGGTTTAGTGTACGAATAAGACAATTTGAGATACTGGATTTCTTCCAGAAACTAGTAAAGCCACAGCCAGGTGGAATCCCTTTTTCCTTATTTATAGATAAATGGTACCATATCATAGCACATATCTTAGCACAGTTTCCAAATTACTATACAGCAATTTCATTAGATGAAAAGTGAATTTGTAACCTATATTATCAAACACATTTAAAGTAACATCTCCATAAACATACCCAAGAAAGCAAAGTGGATATTAGAAGGTATTAATCTACCTTATGATAGATGCATTTTATGCACTCTTTAAAAATCTCCATTCTTTTAGAAAATTTGGCAGTATCTCACTGAATGAAAAGGTAGTTTTAAATGTCTGCATTATATATATATTATGAAATTGAACCCCAAAACACCTAGATGAGGCATGCAACTTCCAAATGAGACTCAAAGTGGGGCACTGCATGCAGCCATCTATTCAAGTTGCTTCTAACCCTTTCAGCTCTGTATCTGCTGTGCAAGTGTGCACACAAAGGTGAGAGTTTTCTGGTCAAGATGGACAGTACTCAATATCTTTGATTTTAATCAGCAAGGCAGTATTTATTTAAAGCATACTTAAAGTCCAAGTAGGGGATATATATATATATATATATATATATATATATATATATCATCTCCCTTGTGCTGTGGGGGAAAGGTTTTTTTATATAGGTGGAAATCTTTGCAATCATAGACTTAAAAATATAAAAGAATGCCCAGAAGAAACCTGGACTTTTGTGTGAAGAAAACAATTCAGAAAATGGACTAAAGACCACATTTTGTTCTAGAAGATCACTTAAGCTCAAGGAAAAGGGATAATCTTTTTAAAAATGGCAAGGCTACCAGACAGAATGCTCCTGAATGCCAATGGATGGTGGCTACTGCTTGCTGCAGAGTATCTGTGCACATATTCTCCCAAAGACAGGAGCTGACTTTTGTAACTGCTCTACCATGTACTCAGAGAAAATCTGGCTGAGGAACACCAGTGAGGAGTTTTAAATTGCATATAAATCATTACTTTATCAGGTCAGGCCAGCTTCTTCCCTCTCCACTAAACTCATGTGCCTCTCACACATAAAACATGTGAAAATCAATTTCTCCACAGCTTTGCTTGGTAGAGTTAAGATGAGCTCTGTTAATCACAAATCTATGGTCAGTTCTTGCAGCTCAGTGATGCCACTGTCTGTGGCCTGGGAAAATTGCTCTAGGTTTTCCTTCCTTGTGAAAGACTCCCTGTTTGCATGCGTTGTGGGGTTGATAAACCACACAGCTTAATAGTCCCTTACATTGGTGAGTAAGTCAATAGGGATGGTGTATGATTTGTATATGTGAGAACAAATAAAACACTTTAAAAGTTACTCAGCTAACAAGTGCTTCATCTTGATTGCTACTTCTCTGCTCTTTAAGCTCTCAAACACTACAGCATTAGGTGCTACTGGTCTCTAAATGAATGTGTATTGTATGGTGTAGGCTGATTGCAATGTTTGCCAACTTTCAGTATTGGTGAAAATTTACTTACTAATAATGCAGGTATCAATGTGTGAAGTCAATGACCACACTGCAGACTCCCCATGTAAAGCTACTGAAGTGTGGGATCCATCACTGAGTACTGTAGGAAATGGTTTGAACTTTCCTAGAATAGCAGTTCCTGGGTCGAATTACTTTTCAGCTTGAACATAATTTGCAAGTCTCAGATGGCCATTTAAACTGTTTCCTCCTGGATTCATACTCATCCTTCATACTCATATTGTCAATAATCTAGGCAACAGCATATGGAATGTTCTAAAGTCATGTGCCCTAATGTGACTACAGAAAGTCTGGGATTCAGAAAACCAAAATTTAAACACTGGGGTTTTTTATTTTCTTATTAATTGTACGGTTATTTTCAAATTAAATCTTTATTCAGACATGATATTTAAGCATGATGCTCTTAAAATATTTTTCAATTTGAGTTCTAACATGGAATGAGTTGAATGTTAAAGACTCCAAATTTCTAATAGAAGCAAATGTGGAACAGAATGAATATCAGTGACTCTCCTCAGATCTGTCAGAGAACTGGGGTTTCTTGACAAATTTTCCCTCCAAATCTGAAGAGCTAAGCACATTTGAAAGACACACTTAAGATGCACTTTCCTAGAAAAGAACCTGCCTGTACTGGAACCAGGAGGAAGAGGAGTCAGTGGATTGTGTCCTGGGTTGAATGAAAAGATATGGTTATGGCTGAAGGCTTAGGGAAGCCTCTATGCATTCATAGATCTTTATGCAAATTTTGTTAGTTCCCCCTGGAGAAGATATAAACAAAAGAGACTTTAAGAGATACACTCACCATTTTCTGTAGGAAGGACATACTCCACAGCAGAGAGATCATGGTCAGGACCTTATCTCAGCAATTAGGGGACCCTGCCTTTCTCTACTCCTTAGAATCGTATTTCAGCTCAGGGATAAAAGACATTTTCATTAGGGTGGGAGCTTCCTGGTAAATAGGTCAGTAATACTATAACCAAGGAAGGTAGTAAGGAGGAGGGGTGGGGTATAAGACATTTGGCAAGGTCACACTGCTAAGACACAACTGTATCAAAAGACAGAGGTGTATCTGGATGATTTAGGCCATTCCCTCTTTCACATTCCTTTGCACTGTACCAAGAACTCTCTAAAAATTATCAGTGTTGGAAAAGATGAATGACATAGGGGATCTATCAGGGCCAGTGTATGAGGATGCAGAGTAAAACCAAGGCCACCAAGAGCTTTGAAGTGTTTGGCATTAGTAGGCACAGAACATAATTGATGCAGCCAAACACCTTGCCTGACCACTGCATCTTTTAACCCCAGAACCTGTTGCTCAGTATGGGGTACCCTGAAGAAACAGTAGTCATTAGAACCAGACTTAAATATAAATTCTATTCAAAATCATCATACCCAAGTAGCAACTGAAATGTTCTTCCACTGGTCAATGGATACATTTGAAATACCGTTCAGCAACAATAATAAAGGAACTGTGGACTCACTAAAGCATTACAGAGTTATAGAGAAGAGCCAATTATGTTATTTGTAGAAAAATGGATAGAACACAGAAAGAACAGTAACACATTTTCTCTCATACAACAAATCTAGACTTACAGAGAAGACATGAAATTATAGGGAGGGCCTTTGAGAAGAGGAGGGTATCAGAGGAAGGAGGGAGAAGGGTGTCAAAGACTTTGAGCATCCTCAAGGTGCATTATACACAAATGTAAAAAGTCACAATGGAACTCATTATTTTTTATAGTTAAAATGCCTTAAACACATATATGCAGAGGGATTTTAAGTATATATTTTTAAGTAAATGAAGCTAGTCTGAAAAAGTTGTGTAGTATCTGATTTCATCTTTGTGACACTCTAGAGAACTACCAATCCACAAAGCTGGAAAAAATGACCAAAGAATCCTAGAGTGGGGTGTCAGGGGTCCAGGAAACATAGGAAGAAATATGCAGAGAATGTGTGATTTTATGTAAAGTAAAACTCTTCTAACTTGACACTAGGTTATTAATGCTTATAAAACTCCATGAAATGGTGAACCCTACAGCATGGATTCTCAATAGTAATGTGTTGGCATTGGCTCTCTAATCAGTTGATTATGACAAATAAGCTGTAGTGAAAGAAGAATTTGAGAACAGGTGAATGAAAAAGACATGAAAACCCACTACCACCACCAGAGTATTTCTGTAAATAGAAGCTATTCTAAATTATGATTTCTATTTTGAAATACCTGAGCTGTCTTAGGTTTTCAAGTATTGGTTACATTTATGATGCTGAGTACCATATGTAGCCTAGATTCAGCTCTACATACTCTAATATGGCTGTAGAAGAGTGTTTTCTAACAAATTAAACATAAAATGTAATAAAGGATAATCATATGGTATTAGGAGATAGTAGATTAAAAGTTTAATAATGAACAGTTCAATGAATCTCCATTGAGCACAATTTAATTTATTTTTCTGATGCCACCTGGGGATCTTTGAAAGGTTCTAAGTTGTGATTACAAACATCAATTACTTCTGTAAGCATGGCAAGCAGAATTTCACTGACAGACTGCTTATTATGGGGATGCCAATTTTAATTTGTTTAGGAATTTGGATTCATAAATTCTAGTCCCAGTTTTTTTGAATTGCTCACATACAAATCCAGTCAGCATAGAAAGAAAGCTTTCTCTTAGGACAGCAGCTTGGGAGGTGGAATATGTTAATATTTTTTTGTGTTTCTTACCTGAAGTAAAACAGGTGAGCAAAGGCTTAAGATCTAGAGATAGGAGCTGACAAAATGTTCATTGGTGGAGTCTCAGAGGGAAGAAGGAAGGAGGGGAGGGAGAACAGTTGGAGAGGTGAAAGGCAAGGAAGGAATGCAGAAGAGGTGAGGTTCAGCTGCTCCAACCAGAGGGAATTTTCTAACAGTTAATGTTCCTCTTTGCACCCTTATCCTTTACCATCAGAAACAAGAAAATAACTTGTAGACACTCAAAGGGAGAACATTTCACCATAAAACGTACTTGGACACACAATTAAAATATAAAGTCTGCTTAGCTCAAGGGAGATAAGCCACTGACTATAAAACCAATGCTTTCTGAACCCACAGACATGAAAAACAATTATTTCCTAGTCACCAAGGCATTATTTAAAACTATTAATAGATCCTTCCTAGTCTCTAGGCCATTTCAGATAAGGTCTGTGTCTTCATCCAGCTTAATATTGCAAAAGCTAGTTAAATTAACACATTACCAAGACCCTTTTTACTGCTTTAGTTAAGAGTTTGATACTATCAATATTTTAAATATGTTTGTATTAAAGCAAAAAACCTTGCTATATGTGTACAACCAATTTATATGTGTACAACCAATTTAAACAGATCTTTTTTCTCAATTTATTTGCACACCAGTCTAAAAATGCCATGAAATTTACCACCAGTAGATGTATGTAGCAGACATATTTTTTCACATACTGTATAATACCATACTTGATTTTAATTTGGTTTAGGAGTGCTCATTGTGAGTGGCCTACAGTGTGAAGGATTATCGTAAGTGTGGAAACAGAAGAGTTTGACACTGAGACAAATGTGAATACAGGCAGCACTCAGCTGCATTTTAAGTTCTTTGGTCATTATTGTGGCAAAACTCCTGATGAAAACAACACAGAAGGGTTCCTCCTGGTTCACAGTCGGTGAGGTGGGGTATAGTCCGCTGGGATGTCTAGCCTGGTGGCAGCATCTGGAGGCAGCTGGCCTCATGTTCACAGGCCAGAAGTAGAGATGGATGCTGACACTCTACTTGCTTTCCCCTTTTTATTCATTCTAGGACCACAGTCCATAGAGAGGTACCATCTACATTTAGGTATATATCCTCACCTTAATTAACCTAGAAAAGCCCTCACTAACATGCTCAGGGGTTTGTTTCTATGGTGTTTTAAAGCCTGTCACATTGTCAGTATTTAGTGTGAAACTATGGGGGAGAACTAACTAGAGAATCTTTATCTACACCACTCTGGTATAACAGTCATGCCCACAACTCTGGATCTATATAACATGTTGGTTAGTAACATCTGGTAGAGAGTAAATATGGTGATGATCTGAATCTATGGGTGTATTCTGTTAGGAAACATCTGGCATAGCATACTGCTCAGTAGATGACATCATCTGCTGTGTCAGTAATGCTCAAAATATTTCACATTCTTACTTGTCCATCAATTTGAGTATGAAACCGAGTCAGCTGGGACAAGCATCCTAATTAAGGAGGGTCAGGGGAACTTGGGATAATCTGAAAACTGGAACCTAGTACTTTAAGGAAGCTGTTCCTCACTCCTGGGGTTGCCCATCTTATGCCCCACCCCACCCAATGCCCACCAAAACTTTGTAACTGTTCCAGGTAACAAATTGCTAATGGCTGTTTGTCAGGACAAGTCTGGGAGGTGAGAGAGAAAGGACGGGAGATGACCTTTAGAGCCTATGATAAGTCCAATATAGCTTGCTATTGTTGTTCTTGTTTTTCTTTTCTATCTCTGTCCCCAATGTCACTTTCCAGGCATGAGTCGATGACCTGCTTCTCTTCATAAATCACTTCACTTTCCCATGCTTGCCTTTTGTCTTCAAGGGTCTCCTCTCTAGGATGCACAACTCTTTGTCCATCTCACTGAATAAACTCAGCAGTACCTCTAGGTGACCTCACCTTTTCCAAGACCCATGTTAACACTTGTGACTCACACAGGCTTTACCAGGGAGAAGAAAAAGGAAAGATATTGGAAAGGGCTGATGGGAGAGACTTGCTGAAAATTTTGTTTTACTTCTAGGAAAGAGAACCTCCTTGCCCTGTTGTGCAAGAGACTTCAGAGGGAATCAAAACACAGACAAATGCACATATTCACACATGCATACAAATGGACACACATCTACATCTACACATATATGCACAGACTATACAGAGACATATACCCATAAGTACAGACATGTGCACATACACAAACTCATACATATTTGCACATATCCACACACATATCCACAGATACACACATATGCTCATACCCTATACACACATATGCATACATATATGCTCATACATATGAATATATATACACTCATACAAACATATACACAAGCACACACATTTACACAGACATACACATACATATACACATATATACAGATCACACACATATGCACACATATACTCATATGCATACAAACACTCATGAACACACAAATGTATACACACATATACAACAGACACACATACGTAGACACAGAATGCATGCATATCAAACAGATATTCACACAGACACTGAATAGACACACACACATTCATACAGAAATGCCCATATACACACAGGCACATGAACATTTACACATGGACACAAACACATATACATACAAACACAGAAATACAAGCACACACAACTATATACACATATGCATCACACATATACACACAAATATGCACACACACCTTCTGGCAGACACACACCTGCATAGGGAAATATACAAACATAAACAAATGTAAACAAACATGCACGCATATATACACATACACAACATATTTATAAACACACACACACATACACACACACACACACACACACACACACACACACACACACACACACACACACCTACTCACTCCAAGGAGGCAACATAGGACAAAACAAAGTGGCACCTGCAGCTCAATCCAGCTTGGGGAAGCAGTGGGGTTTTAACAGAAGTATATGTGAGAGGTCACTTACAGAGTAGAGGTGACTCAAAAGCAGCTGCAGCATCCCAAAAGCCCATTTCTACATCACTTACCCCTTTCCCTCTCAAATTCATGACCTGTGTCTGTTTATTTGCAGTTACACATACATATGTGTGACAGTACAGCCTACTGAGTCTGTATAATTTTATTTGTAAGAATGTTTTAGGGGCTGACTACTTGGTATTGGCTGTTTAGCTATTGGTGAATTTCTGTTGAAGACCAGGACATAGGATGCAGTAACAGATCTGGCAGGCATAAAATGCCCTATTTTGAAAGTAGCCCCTTTAATCCAGAATTCTGGCTGTCTCCAGAAGCAGCCCTATGCGCTTTTGCTTTCTTTTCCCATTTTTTTTCCTTGCTGAGGCTCATTTGGGCCCTGTGTATGACTCAGACTCCAGTGACCATTCTACTGAAATCTTTATATTGTCCACAGTCACAGTAGTAACCAATTGTTCTTCCCTTTAGACCCTCACCTTTGAGGCAGAACTTAATGTGTGTCAATGACAGAATTTAATCGGAACAGTCTAAGGCTGTAAGTAATGAATCTGGACTGGCAGTTTATGGTGTCCCTGCTTAATTCTTTAGATGATGTTTTCCTTGGCTTTTTTTTCCTGCCAGCACACACAGTTATATACACATATACACCACACACATATATACCAGTGCCTTGAATTCATAACTATTTTTTCTTCTTTCCTTATGGATTGAATCCAGACTGTTATTGTAGAATCCCTCATATTCACACCCTCCTGGCACAGTTAGTCCTTTTTTCTGCTCGTGTGTTTACAAATGTCCCCTGGCCCTGGTGATATTGCAGCCCATTCACTAACCTGAACAATTCACTAAACTGTAAGAAAGCACTGAGACTTAGAAGTCAGCATTCCCCCCAAACTCAATCACTAGTTAAGAGTTTTAAGAAATTTGGGAATTGCCTACCTAGAAAAATATGAAACCATAGGGAGAGATTTTATTTTTAACTTCTAAAAGTTGGAAAAATAGTCCTGGGATTTCTCTGTTTTGCTTGCAATAGCATTTGCGCTTGGGTGGTAGAAATAAGAAAGGAATTGGGAGGAGGGGTGTTCTCATGGGAATTCTAACAGTGACTCTGCTGATGTGCAGTGTCAGAGGCAGACTGGAGTGATGACTCCAGGGTGGGGCAACAGACTTAGCTTAATGCCAGAAGTGAAGGGCAAAGTGGAGTCTTGTAGAGACTCCTTAGAGACACAGCCCCATGGAATAATGATTCTGAAAAGGACACCCATTAAAACCTCTCCTGCTTTCTTGATCTGGGATTGTTGCCATTATATTTGTGTAAAGGGAAAAAATCGAAGAGGACCAGATAAATTCTCCTACGGTTTTGCTTTAAAAATACAAAGATTTTCAAGTCTGGTGGCCAAGAAGACTGGAGTTCTGTTGTGATTGACGTTTCAACACCTCCCCACCCTCAGACTTCCCACATCCTTATGGGGAGTTATTTGATTAAAGGCTGCCTTTCAAGTCACTAGGATTCCCCAGTGAACACTGCTTAAGCAGAACTAAGATTTTTCTGGACAGAATGACTAGACATCTCTGTCAGTGTACTGACCAGGAAATCTAGCTCCTGTAATCTTAACAGACATGTTCCAGGTAAACAGAGACACCAATAAAATGTGATGCCTTCAAGTAAGAATCCTGTTTCTGGAAGATTCCATCATGTCTGAAGCACTGAGATCTCTAAGGAAAATACTTCTTTTCTGTTGAAAAAGACGATTTTTTTCTGTGATGCAGATCTGCAAAAGTCAATCATCAGGATAGACTTTTCCTTCCAGCCTTCCAGTTTCCAAATAACTGACACAGAATCTCAATATTAATTATTAATGCATGGGCAATAGCTCAGGCTTCTTATTAACTAGCTCTTACAACTTAAAGTAACCCATTTATATTAATCTACATTATGCCACATGACATTACCTCTCTTCCGTCTTGCATCTCCTGTTTCCTTTCAGTGTCTTGCTGATGACTCCTCTGAGCCCGCTCACCTTCTTCCTAGTGTCATTAGTCTAATTTTTCCACCTAATCTTATCCTGTACAGCTATTGGCCAGCTGGGTTCTTTAATAAACCAATCAGAGTATATTTTACACACTGTAAAGGAATACTTCACAGCAGAGATGGGTATTGCTTACAGCATTTCCAATGACTATTCTGCAAAGCTCTGCTTTTGGAAGAGGCCCTTCAGTCGCTATGAGTCCTGGTCTCTGGACTTAAACTAGGTGTCCAGTTTCATGTGACTTACCGGAGGCATGCCTGATGCTTGTTGCTGCCTTTCTCATCACAGTGAGACTCCTTCAGAAGATTAACTGGACAATTAATTTGGTTTCCCTTTTTTTCTGTTTATTTTTCCTTTCTGTGCTCTGGAATATAGAATGTTGAGTACTAAATTACTATTTCTACCTGGTTAACCAATAGCTAAAGAAGGTAGAGGACACTGTTTTGTATTTTCCCACCTGATGCAACTTTATAAAACTAAAATGTAAAACATTATAAAATCTACTAAATTCAATATTGATAAGTTAGACAGGTTTTAGAATCACCTTGGGGACAAACCTCTTGGTACTTCTGTGTGACCATTGAGATGTTAATTTGGGTTAACTAAGACAGGGAGAGTCATTCTAAATGTGGGGGTGATGTCCACTGCTAATTCAGGGGTAGATGTCTCAGACATAAAAATGGAGGAGGCAAACTAAACAGTAACACTCATCTCTCTGCGTCCTGACCATGAGTGCAGTGTGACCTGCCACCTCAAGCTCCCACTACCTTGTGTATTCTTGAATTGTGAGCCCCAATAAGCTCTTCTTTCCATACATTGCTTTTGTTTTGTCTAAGAATACCTAGTACACATGGCTAACTTGATCTCCATGTCAATTCAACTATCAATCAATAACAACAATTTAGCCTAAGTTTAAATTTATCATTGTTTTATTTTCCTCTAATTGCCCGGAGACCCATTAGGCATAATTGGTCATAGTTTTTACTTGAACTCAACTGGATTGTAATCACATTTTACAGTATTTTCATAGTATCACCTAACTTGAGTAAATAAATACATAGTATATCTTAGACAAATAAACACTTAAAACCATTATAATATACACTGTGACTTTATTTATAGTACAGTCATAATATTTATGTTTGCTTTAAGTAAAATAAGTACCAATACTTCTAAACCACACTAAAATGTTTCCAGAAACATTTACTAGTCCAAGAAAGCCAGAGTCTGATTGAAGAAGCCTCATCTTTCCCATTTACCAGGTAGGAAGAAGCTGGCCTTCTGAAAGATGCTTCCTTCACAGATTGTGGCTTTAACTTTTTGGCATATTGGTTTAGTTTATTGTCTTTTAGTCAAATTTTGACTGTATCTATCAATCCATCATTTCCTCTTATATAGAAAATTATGGTAAAGCATTATCTCATAGTCCCCATGAGTCATAATGTACAAAAGTCATTAAAGGACTCCGTAGGATAAAGTCATTGGCTGGAGCTGCATTGTCACTGGGCTTTCAGAGTGATTTTGTGATTTTGCTTGTTGCAGGCAGGATGCAGTTCCTTGTGGTTGTAGCACTGATGTTTTTGGCTTCTGGAGATGTCTGGTATTATCTCCTTGTGATTTGGCTCTCTCTATTTCTTCATGGTTGGCAGAAGAGTCATTAGTGGTTCTTCTTCCATCTCTGACCTCTAGGCCACATGACTTCTGCTATATCCAAAGTAATCCATTTTAACTGACTTAAAATTAGTGGAATCAGGGAATTGAAACACATGTCCCCATTGCTTTAACTCTACCACATAAGACAGCTGATTGGGAGACTGATATCATTTTGTATTCAAGGAGGTGATAATATGCTATATGAATGCAAGGGGTGCCTTTGAGTTCTAGCCATTATACAGACAGTTGAGTGTATCTGCAGCATCATCTCATTCTTTAACCCAGCACAAGATAAAATAATAGAATGAAACTTAATCTATTCCGTGTTATATTGCATTTTGGGAGACACTGAATCAAATAAAACAGATTTAAATTAGTTTTGTGAAAGCAGTGATCACCAAAAATTATGTCATAGATTTTCCTCAATGAAAAAAAATCAATGTGTAATAGAATCTAGATATGACTAACTCAGAAAAAGTACAGGCTCTAGAGATAATTGTGAGACAATGGGCTATAGGTCTTGGATTGATACTATTGTATTGTTTACAGGTACGATATCTGGCATGTAGATTCAAGAAGTCATGTGTTGAGGTGTCTTCTCACACAGCCACCATCTAAACCCAGAATTGTTCAACATTTTGAAGCACATACATACCATACGGTAAGGCAGAACAATGTTGAGGAGCAACACTCAATTCAAATATGGGGGAGCTCTGTCCAAGGATCAAAGGTCAGAGGTCTATGGCTACTGCATATTTATTGTAGCTTCTGTTCTTCTCCCAAGAACTAAATTTATTGAGAGGATAACAAAGTTTAATGGCACACTAACTAGCAAAGCCTGAATGTATGTTAGCAAACGCTAACTAGAAAGGCTCCTGTGTTGCTTGCAGACTTTTGTGTGGCATCTTCATACAGGTTACATATTTTCATAAGCTGTTCAGAATAAGATATGTTAAAGTACTCAGCTCTTCTCACTCTGACACACTCACAGCCATACTTTCCACCCCATTCTTTAACATGGTCTGAAGTGAAGGTATGAGGAAGAAACAACTCATTTCACTTTTTCTTTACAGTTGACATAGGCATCCACTTATACTGGGCTCAGCTTACATTTATGCCTTTCACAGTCAGTCTGACTATTGTTGCAAGAAACTTAACAAAACTATGACAGATTCTCAAACTTGACACCATTTTCCATCACTTATATAACATAAGGTGAAAAAAGTCACGAAAGTGAGAAAAGCATTCATAAATAATTGACTTTTTGATCAACCATGTCTGAGGAATCTTTAAACCATTTTTATATTTTCACTGTAAAAAGCAAAAATTATGGCCAGTGAGATAATTCAATGGTAAAAAGTCCTTGCCTTGCAAGCTTAAAAACTTTAGTTTAGGCCGGGCGTTGGTGCAACACGCCTTTAATCCCAGCACTCGGGAGGCAGAGGCAGGAGGATCACTGTGAGTTCTAGGCCAGCCTGGTGTCCAGAAAGAATGCCAGGATAGGCTCCAAAGCTACACAGAGAAACCCTGTCTTGAAAAAACAAAAAAACAAAAAAACTTCAGTTTAATTTCTAGAATCCACAAAAATTAGATGGAGAGAACCAGCTTATCAGATTTGTTCTTTGACACCTCCCCCTCCCCCCCCACACTCTGACACCTATGTTCCCCTTTTACATATCATACATATGCAACAATTATAAATTAAAAAATAAAAAATCAAATCATAAAATTGCCATTATATTGAAAGCTATCAGTGAGCACAAAGTCACATTAAAAAAATGAAAAAGTACAGAGCTGTGTTAGGTATTTAAATACTTCAAAATATCATTTTTATGTTGGTTTAAAATATAAATTTTCTGTTTTTTAGTTTTCAGGTGTTTAATTGGAAAGAATTACATCTGCCCTCCCTTTCATACTCTCAGCCCCTTCCAACTATCCCTTCCATGCTCCTCTAGTCTCAAGCTAACATCTTATTCTTTGATTATTATTTTATATAAATACATGTAAAATATATGTGTAAGATATATATATATATATATATATATATATATATATATATATATAAACCTGTTGAGTCCATTTGTATTGGGAGTATGTATGTGGTTTCGAGGCTGACCATTTTAAATTAGAGAGGCTAATTCTTCTTCACCCAGCAGTCATTAGTTGCCTGTAGTTCTTTGTCTAGGGGTGACTCACACAAATGTACACTTTCCACATTAACATGCCTGCTAATGGTAATCTAGCCAGCTTTCTGGGGTCAGTAAGGTCATGGACCTTAGAAAAGAATCTACTTTTGTCACTTTGCTAAACCAGCAAAATTCCTTACTACATTCTAAATTTATCCTTATAACCACAGATAAATGTAGCTACCACTCTTCATCAAAAACCTTCTCTTTATAGCAAATGGAGATCATTACAGAAAATTACAACTGGACACAATGGAGAGGTCAATAGATTGTGGGGAGCCCAACCCCAATAGATACATCTGTGTCAGTTTAAGCCTCTGTATCCTAGGGAACATCAGAGAAAGACTGTAAAACCCAGAATGCCAGGGAGTTGTTTTGAATCTGTGTATTTATCAAGTTCTCCCACTGATATTCTAAGTAATACTTTTTACAGGTCAGAGCTGCTTTGAATATGCCATGCTTCTTTATGGTGATTCTGTTTTTATGATGATGTGAAAGCACTTTTGTTTGTATGTTAGCTGTTGCTCCTTAGCTTCTGCAGCAATTTAGCTTCCTTGGGTCTCAATTTCACTTTTAGTAAAAGTGCTAATTGCTTTGCCTTGATAAGCCTTCCATGTGGGTTTACAGTAAAATGGACAAACAGGACTATGTATAGAGGGCATGCTATACATGTCAAAAGTAAGAGACACAGGCTGGGGAGATGGCTCAGTGGGTGAAGTGCTTGCTGCACAAATGTAAGGACTGCAGTTTGCATTCCCTAACACTGGTATAAATGGAAGGTGGGCTTGCTAGCTCTCCTGTAATTCCTAGAGTGGAGGCAGAGACCCAGGAACTCTGGATCAAGGAGGTTGGCTAGCTAGAATACCTGAATCATTGAACTCCGAGCTGATCATAGACACTGTGTTAACGTGCCCCCCCCCCCCCCGCCACCGTGGTTAGCTTTACTTCACTACTTTGGAAAATGCTGCAATGAATTCCTACCCCTCTTCAAAATGAAGACAGTTGATGATGGTTAGATCAAATAGTTGCATAGCCTGTCTCTCTGCAAGGAATGGGGCCTGGGCAGATGATCAAAAAGGAAGAAAACATTGGGGGCTCCGATAGTGGAAAGGCCATTGGGTTCCACAGTGTGGACAGTTCCTTCTAGCCTCTACTCACTGACCAAACGCTTTACTGAAACTCTGCTTCTGGCCTTTGTTGCCACCTCTGAAGTTTCTATTTCCTCCTCCTCGCTGCCCCTGTCCCCTGAAGTTCCTGCTTCCACCCCGCTGTCCTCTAAAGGCACCATGGCTGCCATCCCGCTGACCCCTGCCGCTTCGATATCCTTCCAGGGGTCCCTCCAGGTCCGGCTGCTCCGTGGCCACAGTGAGCTGCCAGCGTCTTGAATCATGCCACTTTTCCTCCTGTATTTCTATGACTGCTTCAGTGCAGACATCAAAACAAACTCCAGTTTTCCTTTAAGGAAGACCACTCCCCTCACTTTCGCATCAATGCTGTCTCCCAGCTGCTCCTTAAGTTCTTTCCAAGCATAACTAACGTTGTGCATTTCAATGGAGCACCATAGGATCATGGTCACAAAGCCCACTTGTGAGTTGATCAAGGAGCGCGGGTCGACTGATGTGGCCCCTGAAATGTGGGCCAGTGCGGCTGCCAGGGCCTGTACAGCTCCCTTCTCCTCAAGCAGCTTCTTAGCAGATTGCTTGAAGTGGCCAATAAGCGGTAGGAGGCACAGAATCTAAAAGCCTGATGGCATCTTTGCTGGAGGCTTTTATTATTTCTGTTGCAGATGGAACACCTATCCGTTTAAATTTAATTCCCGATTTCTGCTCCACTTGTGCTAACTGGTATTCTTCCTTGTGTTGATAAAAGCAGATGTACAACCCTGTCCTTCCAAGCTCTGCCTGTCCACCCCAAACGGTGAATGTAGGACTCCACATCTTTTGGTGGACAGCTTTGAACAACCAAGTCAACCTCAGGGATGTCTAAGCCACGTGCAGCAACTTTGGTTGCAACCAAAACCCCGAAACTGCCATTTCGGAAACCTTTCAGGGTGATTTCTCTTTGCTTCTGTGGAATGTCATCATGTAATGACTGGGCATCCTGCTTTATGCATGTATTCTGTGACAGTGCCTGGGCTTCTCTCTTGGTTTCATAGAAGATGATAGCACACCCTTGACGACCACTGATCACATCCCCAATAACCGCTGCCCTCTCACTCCAGTGACACTTAATGGCCAAGTGCTCCACAGTTATGGCTGCTTTCTGAGTCTTTTCACCAATCAGGTCCACCTGTTCGTATGTAGATTTCATGTAATACTTAGCAACATTAAACACCCAATGAGGGCAAGTTGCAGAGATAAGCAATGTTTGGGGGTTGTCTTCAGAATCTTTCTTGTATGCCACACATAAGAATTCTTCAGCTTGATCAGCAAAACCCATATCCAACATCTGATCAACTTCATCCAGGACAACATGTTTAAGTCTGGTGAGATCTAGCTTGCCATTCTTCAGGTGGTCTTTAATACGAATTGGGATCCCAACCAGGATATCAATCCCACTCCGCATGTGTTCGATTTGACCACCATAGGGAGTTCCACCATAAAAACAAGCCACTGATAGCTTTTTGATGATGTCACTGAAGTCTTTGCTCACTTGATTTACTAATTCTCTTGTAGGTGCAAGAACTAGCACCAGAGGGGCACAGCATCTCTTCCTGTCTTGTAACCCACCCTGAAGCTTCTCAGTCAAGGGAATGGCAAAGGAGAATGTCTTCCCAGTTCCTGTCCGTGACTGGGCAATTAAGTCTTTCCCACTGTACACATGGTGGAATGTCTTGGCTTGTATAGGAAACAGGAAGTTTACTCCATGAGCTTTGAGAAGCTTGACAGTCTCTTCAGATATGGGAAAATTAGAGAAAGCTCCTTCTTTCTGTTCCACAGGTATTTCCTTCTCTGCCTCACTACTATTTTCTTCACCAATAGCTTCATTGGAGGTGGAATTCGACTCAGAATGAGAGAATCCATTCTTGAGCTTGGGGCTTTTCTCTCCAATGTCTTCATTTGCTTCCTTCCCTTTCTTCATCTTCTTGGGCTTAGGAACATCTGCATCTTCCTCAGAAGGCTCCTCAGTTTTTACCTCTTTGGTTTTAGCAGGGGCCACTTTCTTCTCAAGGGGCTCCTTTTTCTTCTTGGAGGTTTTGCTTTTAGAAGCACTGTCATCTTGAGGCACCCCTTCTTGCTTTTTGGTCTTCTTGGACTTGGGGGGCTCCATATCATCTTCAGAAGGACCTTTCTTTTTAACTGCCTTAGCTTTAGAAGAAGCAGTTTCTTCCATTCCTTCTGTTGCTTCTTCGATTTTAGATTTTTGTCTTCTCCTTTCTAGTTTTCCTCTCGCGTGCCAACGTCTCCATGCTTTCCTCAGCCACGGCTGATCCCAACTTAGACTCACTTGGAGTTTTCCCGGCATTATTCAGCATGAGCTGCTCAGGCCTACCGGTTTCCTCCACCTCGTGCAAAGGAGAGAGGGAGAAAGTGTACAGCCTCTCAGCCTGCCCTAGTTCATCACTCTGTGTTAACATTTAAGGTGGAGTTTGATAGAGGAAGACATCTGATGACAAACTCTGACCTCCACCTGCACAAACACACATTCACTGACAGCTGTACACACAATACAACCTCCCTGGCAGCAACACATGTACATATGCAAAAAGATAAACCAAAAAGAAAACTAGAAACTGAAATTTCACCTGTCTTTCAGAGGGAGAAAGAAAACAAAAAAAAAGTCATATATAAGAAGAAATCTCTTATCTTTCTCTCCTCTATTCTTTCCCCAATTCAAACTTCCTGCTCCCTCATGTCCTCCTCACCCCTTCTCTTCTTCCCTTCTCATTCTCCTAGCTCCTTCTCCCCTCCCCTCATGCTCCCAATTTGCTCAGGAGATCTTGTCCTTTTCCTCTTCTCTGGGGAACATGTATGTCTCTGTTAGAGTCCTCCTTGTTTCCTAGCTTCTCTGGCGGTGTGGATTGTGGGCTTGTAACCCTTTGCTCTATGTCTAAAATCCATATATGAGTGAGTTCATACCCTTTTTTTGTCTTTTTGTGACTGAGTTACCTGGGTCAGAATGGTTTCTTCTAGTTCTATCCTATTGCCTGTGAATTTCAAGATTCCATTCTTTTTCTTTTTCTTTTTTTCCCCCCACTGAGTTAAGTACTCCATTGTGTAAATGTACCACATTTTCTCTATCCATTTTTCAGTTGAGGGGCATATAGGTTATTTCCAGGTTCTGGCTATTACAAATAAGGCTGCTATGGACATCGTTGAACAGATGCCTTATTGTATGAGTGTGCTTCTTTTGGGTGTATGCCTAAGAGTGGAATCGCTGGATCTTGTGGTAGGCTGATTCCCATTTTTCTGAGGAATCGACATACTGATTTCCAAAGTGGCTGTGTGAGTTTGCACTCCCACCAGCAGTGGAGGAGTGTATCCCTTTCTCCACATCCTCTTCAGCAAAACTGTCGTTGGTGTTTTGGGTTTTAGCCATTTTGACAAGAGTAAGATGGTATCTTAGAGTTGTTTTGATTTGCATTTCCCTGATGGCTAAGGATGTTGAATACATTCTATGTGTCTTTCAGCCATGTTAGATTCCTGTATTGAGAATTCTCTATTTAGTTCTGTACCTCACTTTTTATTTGGATTGTTTGGTGTTTTGGTGACTAGCTTCTTGAGTTATTTGTTAATTTTGGAGATCAGGCCTCTGTCAGATGTGGGGTTGGTGTAGATTGACAATGATGACACCAACTAAGAATCTAAGCAACAGAGGAGAGGCTACCTTAAATGCCCTCCCCCTGATAATGAGATTGAGACTGACTTATATGCCATCCTATAGCCTTCATCCAGCAGATGGTAGAAGTGGAAGAAAACACCCACAGCTAAACACTGAGCTGAACTGGAATCCAGTTGCAGAGAAGGAGGAGTGATGAACAAAGGAGTCAAGACCAGGCTGGTGAAACCCACAGAAACAGCTGACCTGAACAAGGGGGAACTCTTGGTTCACAGACAATATCTGGGAAACCAGCCTGGGACTGATCCAGATGCCATGAACATGGGTGTCAGTGAGGAGACCTTGGAAACCTATGGAGCCTTTTTTAGTAGAACATTACTTATCCCTAGTATAAGAATAGACTTTGGGAGCCACTTCCACATAGAGGGATACTCCCTGAGCCTAGACACAAGGGGGTGGCCCTAGGCCCTATCCCAAAGGATATGACGGACTCTGAATACCCCCTACGGAAGGCCTCACCCCACCTAGGGAGCAGAAAGGGTATGGGAGAGGTAGGTTGTTAGTTGGGGGAGGGCAGGGGAAGAGAGAAGGCAGAGGGAACCGGGATTGACATGTAAAATAATCTTGTTTCTAATTTAAATAAGAAATAGAAAAAAATAAAAAGAGGAAATCATTTGAAATTTAAGTCTGTTATTGACCACATAACCATTCCAAATACCTATATGGTAAATTGGGCTTCTAAAAATTTTTTTTATATACTATGTCATGTAATTTTTCAGGGGAGAAAAAAGCCATAGAATTGTTCACAGTGTGCCTGGGATGGGTGTGGTATCTGTTCAAGTTCCCACAGTTAGCAGAATGGGAATCTAACTACCAACACCAAGTTACTATGTTCTTTTCTCCAGCATAAGTGTCACAAATTTTCTCGCTATAGGAATTGAGAAAAATAAAAGAAAGAGTCCTTTGCATAGCAGCTTTTATTGAGGGCTTTTATTCAGTGTTGTGGGGCATTCATTGCTAACTGAGGATGGGGCTAGCAGTGGATGAAAGGTTGTGTCTGGCAGTCGGAGTTTGAAGGACTTGACTGCTGAACTGAAATAATAGAAGCTTACCCAGAGCACTGCAGCTTAGAGAAGAAAGAGCAGAGGAGGGGCAGAGCATTGTCAGGTCTCAGGTTGCAGCTAGGGACAGAGTGAAGACTATGGAGTGCAAGGGTGATGCAAGACAGAGTGAGACGTTCACATCATAGTAAGACATCCAGTAAGATGCAAGGTTTGGACATCAGGGTGTGGAGGTGAGTTTGTGTATCTGTACCAAGAAAGCTCAAAGCTGATGCTAAAGAGGCTTAAATAGGTACTGGAGTTCAGGCAATAACTACACCTTTTTTTTAGACTGGTAGTGTTCTGATTTAGAGTGCCATTAGCATAACCCCTTTGGAAAATAATCCTTGGGCAAAGATATGGAAATGGAAGAAGTAGACAGAGTTGCAGTTGAGATACAAGCCACCCAGCAGGGTCTTCAGCCCTTTCAGATTCCCTCAGCAACATTCCTGATTACCAAGTCTTGCATTGGCTTCAAAACTGCCTCTTTAATACGCCATCTTCAAAGAGTTATTCCTAGATGAAGTCAGATACCCAGAAAACTGTGTAATTGAACTTTATTACATTGATTTCTATTGTGTCACTGAAAAATTACTTAATATATTCTGCTTTTTAATCAAAGAACAGTGTAAGAAACATGTCAGGAATACTTCTTTATGTTGATAGAATTATAATTAAAACTGTTATCCATTTCCTCTATAATTTTCTTGGAAATATTTTTATGGAAAAATAAGACTTGGAGAATGTCTGGGTCTCATTTTTCACATTTTTAAGTGGAAATCTGATCTGATGCATTCTTAGCAGCTATTCTTAGGTGATGCAATCTAGATAACTTCATGGCCTGTATATTATAAGGAGGAACTTCAGGGATGAAAGAAGCTGAAAGAGTTTGAATGCACTATTAAAAAGTGTGTACTTCATCATTAGATCCTTCTGGAAAGAGCAGGCATAAAGAATCAAAAGAGTGAATTTTTGGCAAAGAGAATTCACTTGCGTGTTAGATGAGAAACCAAGACTCAGTGCCTTCTGGGTAAAGAAAGGTAAAACTACCCAAGGGAGGATGTTTCTTTGATGCTCTGAGTTATTTGCATTATATGTGGGGGTACACATGTGAGTTTAGATGAAAAAATGATGACCTGAATAATAACATTACATGAAATAATAATGACAAAAAGGCAACAATATGATACCTCCCACACAATTGGGCTTTGATAACTTAACCGCAGGTAAATAGGAGCCAAGGGTTCTGAGGTTGACCTGCCTTCTTGACCCTCACTAGTCCATCACACATTTTCTTCTAGATCCAGTGACCTGTTGTGCAAGTTACTGACTAGTCACTACAATTAAATATCACAACCAAAGCAATGTAAAGAGAGAAAGGGTTTATTTGGCTTTCAGTTCAAGAGGGACAGCATCCATTATAGCTAGGAAAGCATGGCATGGCGGCAGGAGCAGGAGGTTGAATGATCGATCACATTTTGTCCTTACACAGGAAGCAAGAAGAAAGTAAGAATAAGCCTATATTACTTCAGACTATAAGCCCTCAAAACCCACCCCGCAGTGACACACTTCCTCCGGCAAGGCACCACCTTCTTATAAAGTCCCATTACCTCCCAAACAGCACCACCAGATGTGATCTATGTGTGCAAACACATGTGGATGTGACATTTCTCATCCAAAGCTCCATACCTCTCCAGTTCTCAACTTACACTTACAGTTCCTGGTGGAAACATAGGCAAGACCAAATACATACACACCCTAGCAAATTCTAAAACTCCCTCACCCTGTATTGCAATTATGCTACTGTATTTATAAGGGAGTGATTTCTTTTCCTTGCCTGTCACTGCCCAAGAGAATCTCTGACCTTTTAATTACCATTGATATTTGCTTAATGGATAATCATCATTAGATTAACTTTCTGTCATGTACTGGGTAATTAAAATTGCAACTTGATAAGATGTAGTTGTAGCTATCTTTACACTGTTAAAAACATAAATGGAAAGTCACTTTTTAAAGATTAACACATGTGACAGTTTTCAGAAAAATTATGATTTCTACCTTGATTTGGACAGTCTGATGGAAACTTCACACAGTAATTACCACTACATGGAAGAAATCGTGTATAAACTATTCCACAGCATCTAATTAGCATTCTGAGGATTTTGTGGTAGCTGGATACAACCTATGGCTTAAAGACAGGCTACAACCATTTCAGGGTCAATTTCCCGACAGACCTGTTTTTTTTGTTGTTGTTGTTTCTTGTTTGTTTTATGTTTTGTTTTGTGTTTCCTTTCTCTTGAATTTTAATTCCCTCGTACTTCAGTCAGTACCTAAGAAAACTACTGTAGTATGTAGTCCTGGCCTCCCATTTGTGTGCAGACAAATAGGGCTGGTGTCTTTACAAATATAACCAGTGTGTGCTACCATCAGGCTTAAACATTCCTCAGTGGCTTCTCATTTTTACTTTAAATATTATTAATGATCTTAAAACAGATGAGTCCAGCATGCTGTATGCTTTTAAATTACAGCTCTTTCGTGTTCCTGAAAGGGACTTTTGGCATGTATCTTTTTTTCATGTACTTTTCAGCGTTGCCTTGTTTCTGCTGTGTATCTTGTTAACAGATTTCCTGAGGGTGCACATGTCCCACATCGTCTCATCTCACTTCATCATGGTGTATATTTTGCCTTTCTGTATAGTGGTTTCTGCTACAATGTTTTAGCCTGTGTTATTATAATATTGGTGCCTTAGTTAGGTTTTTCTATTGCTGTAAAGAGATATCATGACCACAGGAGTTCTTATAAAGCAAACATTTAATTGGGGTGGCTTGCCTACAATTTCATAATTTTAGTCCATTATCATCATGATGGGGAGCATGGTGGCGTGCAGGTAGACATGGTACTGGAGCTGAGAGTGCTACCAGGAAGTCAACTGACAGTCACACTGAGGGAAGCTTGAGCAAAAGAGAGTTCAAAGCCCATCCCCAAAGTGACATACTTCTACCAACAAGGTCATACCTCCTAATAGTGCCATTCCCTTTGGGGGCCACTTCCTCTCAAACCACAATAGTTATCAATCTGTAATTCCCTTTCTGAAATCTTTACCAGGCTAGATTTTAGTATATTAAAGGAGGTCTGGGGATGTAGCTCACTTGGTAGAGTACTTCACAGACACAAAGCCCTGGGGTAGTGTAATCCCCAGAATAGTGCAAAACAGGCATGGAACGGCACTTCTGTAATTTTAGCATTCTGGAAGATGATGAGTTCAATGTCAAATTCAAATACTTAGCAAATCAGAGGCCAGCATGGCGTATGTGAGATCCTGTCTCAAAATAAAGTTCCCTCTCCAAAAGAAAGAAAGAAAGGGAGGAAGGAAGGAAAGAAGAAAGGAAGCAAGGAAGGAAAGAATGAACTTGATTATTCTCTTCTGGTTTCCAGGCTCTGGAAAGGGTCAGGTGTCTTTCAGAGTATTCTGGAATGGGTACAGTTTTCCCATGATGCCCTAGGCCTAGGTTTTTTTTATTTTCATTGTTCCTCAAGAGCATCCTGGTGGGCATTAATGACAAACACTAATTTTTACTGTCTGCAAATCAGTCATATTAACTTAAAAATGTGTTTCTCACAGTGTTTATTTCCCCCTTCTCTCTCTTATCCTAACCCTGCCTCATTTTTCTCTTGGGTCAATGGCTGCGTGTCTGCTTGGTTAATTTAAGTTTAGAATTTTAACTATAGCTTTTGTTTTTCTCCATTTTATCTCAGCAATTTTTGCTCTTAATTTCTTTTGTATGTTTTTAAACTTGTTCCCTTGTTGTTACTATGTTAACTGGGTGCTTAGTTCACTTGCTTTTTCATGATCTTGAATTTATCTTACTTTGTTGCACCTAGTCCATTATGCTCCATGAGGCAAGTGAGAGACAAAAATTATGGTTTCCAAAGATTTTATTGACTGATTGACCAGGCAGTCAGAAGAAAAAGGCCCCCAGGTCAGGTGTAACTTTTGGAGGTCCCACTGAGAGGCCCCATTGAGAAATGTGATGGAGATGTTCCTTAGGCTAGAGTCAGAATCCTCCAGAGGCAGGTAAAGATTTTACTTCAGGGTTTGGATTCAATAAGGAGACAGGACATAGCAGCACTACTTGAGTCCTGGGAAGATAAAGAACACCTCTCTTGTCACAGGGGTTACCATCTCAGACATGGTCCCTTTGGTTGTAGAGACAGGATCTGTCCCAGGTGGGGCAGTATCCAGGGATTGGTGTTCCAGGTGGAACAGAATCTTGGGCATTCCCCAGCTTGGACCATGGTCTCAGGCACAAGCCCAGGGACAGTGTCTTTATCAGCTGAAATCTGGTCTGTCTTGTTTGTCCATCATATCCATTTGTCTTATTGCTATATAGTCAGTCTTATTTGTCCATTTTCCCACCAGTTGTCTCATCAAGTTTCTCTTTCTCATTCTTATAACTGTCCATTTTGGTTTTTGATTTTTGCTTTTCTGTGTTGGTGTCTGTCTTGTTTTATACTTTAAGATTATGGGGAGAACACTTCACATACTCTTATGTCTCTAGATTTCATATTACAGCACTTCAAAAAAAATTTTTTTTAAATGTGCTGCTCTTGGAGCAGTGTACCTTAGCTGAGTTAAACCAAGACTGTAGACTGTGATTTGTGGACAGTGGACAGCTAAAAGACCCACAGTCTCTGGCAAGAAAGTAGGCATCTGCTCCTGTTACAGTATCATGGGAATATGACCACTGCATGTCTGTGTCTGACTGCTCTTGAATTCATGGATGGTGTATGTTGTTACTGTTGCAGCTAGCTTCCCTGGTCCACCATTTATCTCTGGGAGTACTGGTCATTGGAACTGATGTAATAGGGATACAGATGTCAATTGGGTATGGATAATATTAAAGTTTTTTTGAGCTGTTCTGCTTTATTGGAAAGTTGGCTCTAGAATGAGTTATGGCCCACCCTTTTTCAGACAGAGACTAGCTTTTAAAGCTTCTATGTCCAGGGTCAAAAACTGACCAACAGGAAGAATGAGAGCTGAGCAGCTGAGGAATTGTGGCCCTGTAAGTTTACTGGGTATGGTTAAAAATCTGTAACAAAAAGAGTCAACTTAAAAGTTTAAGTTGCATAGGTAGTCTTAAAACAAAGAGCTAATATATCAATGTCTATGGTTCTGGGCAAAAGTTCAAATGTGCTAACCTTGCCTCTTAACCCCTTTAGTTCTGCTTCTGACTAGCTGTTTTTGTTAACTGAAATATGTCAACCCAAATCATGGTGTTTGTGCTTAAAGGCCCACCCTGAGAAAGGCTCAAGACTACACTGGAATTCCAAACACTGGCCAACTAAAGTTAGGCCACAATTGCTAAGCAATGGAAACAGGCATATTTCTATCTTATAATATAGTAAGATGGTGACCTTAAAGAGTTTGGCAGAGAACATGGAGGAGTTTCTCAGCCTATGGGCCTTGACCTTTTGGGGTCAAAAGACCTTTATTACAGAAATAGCTTAGAGTTGACTGCATGTCAAATGTTTCCATAACAATGCACCACAAAAAGTTGAAAAACATTGGCTTAAAGAATGTGTCTCCTTACAGTTTATTTAAGCTTGCAAAACAACTGGTTTGAAGATTCATGTCTAAACTCCTTGTCTTTCCTAGCATTGTTAAGCTGTAGCTATTCTGGTAAACTGAGTCACACAGGAAACCATTATGTTCCATAATGTACACCATGTATGAATAAGGAACGTTCCCAGACCCTTTGTAGACTAAGTTTATGAGTTGAAAGTCTTATCTTGATATCAGAGAGAATTTCAATTCAGAAATTGTCATTTTTAGGCTAATTTATTGTAAAGTGTTAAAGATGATTAAACCTTCAGATATTCAGAACTATGCTTATAATTCATGCTAAGTACAAATGTATTCAAGTACAGAAAACAATTATCTAGTCTCTTATATGTTTTCAAGGTATAGCCTAATAGAAATAACTAAAAACAAACAAGGGTTGTTTGGCTCAAGTCCTCCAACTGTCAGAGATTTGCTTAATATGGCAATTAAGATATTTAAACTTATGTGATAGACAGAGACTTTCAGATCCTAGAAATGCCTCCCCAGGTCTCCAAGAAGACAATGGAAACAGCAATGGACAACTCTACCTGGACTGTGGTAATGTTAACTAACTGGTTGGCCACTGGGTGAGACTTTCCCAGTGTCTCGCCTTTTGCCAAGGCTCAACCAAAACTGTGTATATGCAGGACATTGGGGAATTTTATTCCCCACTTTTGCCTATACAAGGTGAGACCAGTCTCCCCATATTCCTCCTCCATAGGAAAGCCTCTCATCTTCTAGGCCTGGCAGCCAGCACTGCTGTCCTGATACCTCTGCCCTCATAGCCATGGAGACCACAGGAGCTTGGGATATCTCTCTAGATGGGCTAGCTAGTCTCTGTCACTTTGGTTAATCCTTTTCAGATCTGGGACATTGATGGCTAAGCTAACTGTGGCCCTGTCAGCTTGACGACAATGGGCAATTAGCTCCTTCCCTCAAGGCTACAACCAGCTTGTTAGTTCATTTGTCCATTAGTTAGTTAAAGCTACTATGTCTAATGTTAAGAAAAGGTAAGCAAGTTTACCTTGCTTATAAGCTTTATATTAAAGAATAAACATGTTTCATATTTACTAAAGGAATGTAACAACTACTCCTGTCTCTGTTAAATGATTAGATGGAAAGGAAAAATGTTCAAAAGTATTCCTTCTTTGGCATGAAGTCTTTTTTTCTCATAAAGCTCACCTTCTGATGATATTGGGAGTGAAGATAATAATAAATGGGTTCATATATAAAATGTCAAATGCTAATAAGTATAATGCAGAGAAATAAAAAAGAAAAGAAATTGCTGAGAATGGTGGAATGAATTGGCTTGGTCTAACTACCTTGAGAGGCATGCATCATAGGTTTTTCTGGTTATGTTTCTCTGACTGTTTCCTTAGTAGCCAAGGAAAATGAAATCTTGACAGGACAATTGGTCTCATACATTAATCTTACACCCCCTGTATGACTTGCAAACTTCACTATAAGTATATTGTTACACCAAGGTTCCCCGGGGTCAGAGTTTTAACATTAATAAATGAAGTTCAGACAAAGTGATGGATAACTGAATACTCACCATTCAGTCAAAAGCTCAAGATTTTAAATTTCCTTTGGTTGTCTTCTAAATAGAGACTTAAAGGGGCATTTCATCAGGCTAACCCAAAGCCATTGCTTTTGCTATGTCTCCAAGGTTTAAATCTGTTCTAGCTGTTTTATAGACACCTGCTGACTGCTTTAACCCCCTACAATGTGGATTTCAGTACAATGAGAATGTTAATATATCTAGAACTATTATCTCAATTGGTAAACTCAAAATTCATGAAAGCTTCAGGAAGTCAAAACCTTCATAAGGCTCTAGTCCACCTGTAACAGGTCAGATTCCAAAGAAGTAACAGTTCTGAGCATCAGGCTTTCTTTTAAGCTCCTAAATTTTAAGTTCTGTCCTTAGTCTATATTGGTCTCAGCAGATTTTACAGTCATTTCATAGGAATCACCTATGAAATGCAAATTCTGAACTCTGGACTTGCTGAAAGCTGATGTGAACCATTCTAGTCAATGTGATTGCTGTCTGTTCCTTCACTAGGACCAGCTAATCAGATACTCATGATAAACGCTCCATTTCCCAGCCTTTGACTAGCTTCTTAGCCTTCCTGGGCCCTGATAATCTATGCTGCATTTCAGCTGAAAGCAGTTACAGAGGACAGTACAATGTCCCTGTCCCCTTAGCAGGCTGAAAATGTTAAGTCAAAGGCAAACTCCCTTTGGGGAAACCTGTTGCTTATATGTCAATCATTCTTGGATAGTCCAGCAAAAGTAGCATAGGGAGAAACAAAGTAGACCTTAGCTAAATTAACTCTAGAGGCTGGCAAGGACCGGGCAGTACACCGTTCCTTTGCCCTCCTCCAGGTCAGAAATATCCTTTACATGGAGGGTCTAACCCTCTATGAGATGATATTTGGGAGGCCCCCTTCAGTCCCCCCAAAACTCAGGTCTGATTTAATTGCCAAGGTATCTAATTTTGCCTTACTCCAGTGAGTGCAGGTGTTACAAAGGACTCATGATGGAGTATTTCCATTGCTCCACCACCTGCATGTTTTACCCCATGTTAAACCACATAACTGCCAACCAGAAGACCTGGTCTGGGTGAAACATCATCAAGAGGAGACTCTGGGTCCCTAATGGAGAGGTCCTCACATTGTAATCCTGACTACTCCTACTGTCCAAGTCAACAGCATCTGCTCCTGGATACATCGCACCCACCTGAAAACTGTTCTTGACAAAAGATATGACACAGATGTTGGAAGAAGATGGACAGTTAAGTGGGACTAGCACACCCCACTAAAGAGAAGACTGTGTAAGGCCGTCTTTTTTTTTCTGTCAGTTGGCTTTAACCTCTTCTTGGGTGACCCCAAACTACTACCAAACTACATTTTATGAATGGGTTTCCCTAAACCAAAATACCCTCTTGGTGGCCCCTACATCAGCTTGGTTTGCCTGTACCTTTGGCAGATACCCTGCCTCTCCCTAGGACATTTCACTGAAAAAGACAAGCCTGAGCTTTGTGTATTAGTTCATATTGTGCCTCAAGTGCTATTCCATGAAAGGGAGGTAAGGATAATGCATATGAGAACCACAAGCTTACTATGCATAAGGAGGGCATCTCCTATACCTGTCAACCTCCTGATAGGTACAGGGATTACAAGGTCAACCACCCCTTGGACAGCAGCCTTAATCACTGGGGATCATAACTTGTGGGTCTTAAGGAAACAAACCATTAGAGACATTCCTACCTCCATTCTTGCATATCTTTCTGAGGAAAATCAAGTTGACATGATGGTTGAAATGGTCTTGCAAAAACTGTGATGGAAATAATTGTTATGCATCTTTAGTTCTTCAGAAAGATTATTTTTAAAAGAGAAAGATTATGGATGCTCCTAACCACAGAAGGAACAGATGAATCTGATTGGCTGGACATACTTTTCTTTAGGGAGGGAGATTTATGCATGGTCCTGGGAGAAACATATTGCTTTTATGCCAGCCATTCAGGTGTTATAGAGACACCCTAATAAAAGTAAAAGAAAATCTCCTCACTAGGGAGAAGGAAAGAAAACAATGTTTCAACTGATAGAAATTACTTTTCAGTCAGCCCCCCTGGTTGACAGCCCTCATCACAAGTCTGAGAGGTTCCCTGACCCTCCTGCTTCTTGTTCTACTATTTGACCCCTATGTTATCAGTGTCATTACACACTTTGCTCAAGATCTCATAGGCACTGTGAAGCTCATGGTTCTAAGGTCACAGTACAAACCCCTATTCAAGCCTATTGAATGATCCAAGAGACAATCCGTAATCCGTAAGGTCAAGATATCTTTATTAAGATAAATACCAGCCAAATGCAAGCCAGAGCGTGCCAGGGGCAGCCGAGCAGGGAGGCCAGGGAAAAGGGGAAGGAGAGAAGGCTTCCATGTGCTTGAGGTTCCTTAAGAGCCCATGACCATCATCCTGACCTCACCTTGACCACGCCTTGACAGGCGTGGTCAGGCATACCCGTAGCCAGCCTCTAACAGGCATTGGCTTACTGTCCCCTACACAAGCCCCTAGATGAAGATTCATCTCATTAGTCACAAGACAAGTGGGGAATGAAAGGAGCAGGCAAAAGTATCTTGGCCTGAGGACTGCCATTTTGACTTCAGACTCCATTTTACCTGCACTGTGAAAAAAGGTTTAGGTTCCCGAGCCCTAGAGGAACTGAGAACTCTCCAATGGCTGGCCAACCTCCTCCCTAAACCATAGAAATAGTGGTTATGCATATTTAGTTCTTTAGAAAGAATATGGCTGTTCCTAATCGCAGAAGGAGCAAATGAATCTGTTTGGTTGGTCTGAAAGCTCCCATTGTGTATCGGTTGGCAATGATGGAACATTCAAGGAAGCATCTAATCTCTAAATCCTGATTGGTGAAAATTGTAACTGTACCATAGCAACAAATGTTTGTTATATTTGTGCTTACAAGCACTACTTCTGTGCCTGCTCAGGGTCGTCAAGAGACACATGGCTCCTGAGTTCTTGTCCTGCAACCTTGATCCATCAGTGACTGGCTTATGTGGTGAATTACAGAAATCTTTGAAACCTATAAGTGTTGTGTATCTCCTTGCTCATGGTGCATAATGAGCTAGGTGTAACAATTTATTCTGATCTATGATTTTCTCTAATCATTAATCTTATCATCAATTTTCCAACACCTTATTCTCTTATTACTAAAATTCAGAAAAATCTATAATTTTAATTTTTACTTTCTTTTTCACCTTCAGTGTGAAGAACGATTTCCAGTTTTACACAGCAGTTAGTCTGAAGTTTTGTTTTGTTGTGATCAGCATTTCTACTTTTATCAGAACTGTTCATACATTCCCTAAGACCTACACAGAATTTTAAAGTGCCATTAGATAGGACACTGTCCAGTTATCAAGATGGACACTCAGGTCCTCTGCACCCTATTTTTTGACCACTTGATTTCTTTGTGCAGAAAGCTCATGTAAAATTGTTCCTTTATTTTTATCTTTGCATCCTGGTTTATCCTGTATGTTTGATTATAAATAAAACTGCTATTGTTTTACTTATGGATGTTTATAACTGCTTTAGACTCAGCCTAAATAGTAGGTTTTTGCCTTAAGAAAGTTGTTGAATTTCATAGGACTTTTTTTTGTTTGTTTCTCTTTGGGGATGTGGGGGTATGGATAAAGTGTCTCAAGCAGCACAGGCTGGCTTTGAACTTACTATGTGGATGAGGATAGCCTTGAACTTCTCATCCTCTTGTCTCCATCTTCCTGCTGCTGGGATCAACATATACCTGTTAGCAAGCCCACCCTGAGTTTGATGCTCTTTAATGATTCAGCTATGAAACCCATTACATCTATGTTGTTGCTTCCATTCCCATAGTATTTGTCTTTCATTTTAAAATTATCTATACTTCCTGAATTGATTTTAGTTGTTTATGGATTGTACTGACTGTTTCCTTGTGGGCTAATTTGAAAATAATTTTCATTTTAATGAGTAAAAACCTATTTACATGGATTAATAAAACTTATTTTTAAGCTATCATATTTTAAAAAGTTCAATGTTTATCACTAGAGTATCTATTAAAACTATTAAATATGTGCAGCTAGTATGGATTTAATAACTAAATAGGACTTCTATTGTCCCTCAAACTTAACTGAGGGTGGTGGAACCCCTTACAGCTTACTGAATTACAGGGCCTATGAGCTTGTCTGTCTGTGTCTGTGTGTATCTTCATACATACCTTGGACTGATCCCCTTAACTCCACCCCAGTAGAATGAGCCACCTGACATGTGCATGGTTTATCCTTCCCTGGTTCTGCCACTTGCACACACGTATCCCTAGAGCACTGAACCTGTAGTAGGAACTCAGGAAACAGTGGCTTCTAGGGAGAAATCCTGTTTAGAGGTACTGCTGACCATGCCCAGTTGGAGCTGGCCACAGTTGCCGCTGACCACACCCATTTGGGCATGGTCAGAGTGATGTAACAAGGGAGGCAAGCACACAGCTCTCTCCTTTTTCTCTCTCCACTTGCCTGAGTGGAGTAGGTGGCATCTTGCAGGTCAATCCTGCTCTGGTGCAAACCTGGTCACTGGCTCCCTTTTGTGAATACTATTCTTTAATAAACTACCTGTTATCAATCTAGTTCTGACTCCACTTTGTAGATGGCTGAACTAATTAATATGCATATAACTCAGAAGAAGGAACCTCTTGAAAGCAAATCATTTTAAATTATGTGAGTTCATTGTTCCATTCACCTGTGAAATAGAAGATACAAATCTTTTATCTTTTTCTTGGCTCCAGAGACAGCCTAATTGTTCAAGTGCATCTGTATTTTTCTATGCCACACTTTCTAAAATCGCACACTTATTGTCCAGCTTGGAACCCAGGTTTGTTTAATTACAGATCCTGTGCTCCTACGATTAGCCCAGATTACATCTTAGTTGAAAATATTTACACCTTTGCCCCAACTCTTCATTGTCCACCTTCCAATTACACTTCAGATCCTCCTGCCAACCCTGGTAGCTCTACCAACATGATTGCTGTTTTTCACTGGCCCCACACATTAGAAATAATGTGGATTTATTGGTTCTTCTGAGAAGCACTGGGGCCACTGCTTGTGACTAAGACTCTTGGCATGTTTTCTCCCAGCCCTTGGTGTTCTGTTTCTATTTCCATAAAGGAATATAGAGGGTTTAATTTTCTTGGATCATTAATTTCTCTAGAGTTGTAGGAAAGCAGAATACTTAAAGCTTCCTCAACAATTTAGGTGATGGGTGGATGCATCCTACTCTGAGCTGAAGACTTCATTAGAAATAGCACTGGCCATAGAAGACTGATGAGTCAGCAGCTGAACCAGGAACGACAGATAATGAGATAGGAACTCACAGGTGCACAGATGATAACGTCTACCTTCCAAGTGCTGTGAGCTTTATCTACAATGTGCCTGAAGTAATGATGGTGAAATTCCCCAGAGTCCATCAGAATGTAGTGGTGTGCACTGGTTGGTTTCTTTCAACTCTGTGCAAACCTTAGACATACCCAGGAAGACAGAACCTCAAATGAGGAGCTGCTTGCATCAGATTGGCCTGTAGTTATCATCAGTGGCACATTGTATTTAATGATTGCTATGGGAGGGTACAGCCCACTCTGGGTGGCACCATACCTATCCAGGTGGGCCTGACTACATAAGGAAGCAGACTAAGTAAACTGAAGGAGCAAGCTAGTAATAAGCACTCCTCCATGGACTCTACTTTAGTTCCTGCCTCCAGGTTCCTGCCTGGGGTTCTTGCCCTCACTTCCTTGGCAAATGGAGTGTAACACATAAAACAAATCAACCATTTACCATCTAAGTTGTTCTTTGTCATGGTGGTTATCACAGAAACTGGAAAGAAATCTAGAATATTAGGTATTCCTATCATTAGTGAGAGGAATGTGAGGTTGTGAAACAAATGATTTAAAGTAACCTGAGATGCTATTTTTAAAATAGTTTTTTACTATGGAATGCTTTTTTGGTGTTTTTTTATTTAAGTTAGAAACAAGCTTGTATTACATGTCAATCCCAGTTCCCTCTCCCCCACCCAGTCCCTGTCCCCCACCAACCCCCTATTGCAACCCCATTCTGCTCCCCAGGGCGGGTGAGGTCTTCCATGGGGGATCCTTAAAGTCTATCATCATTTGGAGCAGGGCCTAGGCCCTCCCCCATGTGTCTAGGCTGAGAGAGTATCCCTCTATGTGGTGTGGGATCCTAAAGTCCATTTGACACAAGGGACAAATACTGATCCACTACCAGAGGCCCCATAGATTGCACAGACCTCCTAACTAACACCCATGTTCAGGTGGTCCTGATCATTCCTATGCTGGTTTCCCAGGTATCAGTCTGGGGTCCATGAGCTCCCGCTTGTTCAGGTCAGCTGCTTCTGTGGGTTTCTCCAACCTGGTCTTGACCTCTTTGCTCATCACTCCTCCCTCTCTACAAATGGATTCCAGAAGGTCAGCTCACTGTTTAGCTGTGGGTGTCTGTTTCTGCTTCCATCATCTACTGGATGAAGGCTCTAGGATAGCACATAAGGTAGAAATCAACTCATTATCAGAGAAGGGCTTTTAAGGTAGCCTCTCCACTATTGCTTAGATTGTTAGTTGGGCTCAACCTTGAAGATCTCTGAACATTTCCCTAGTGCCAGATTTCTCTTTAAACCTATAATGGCTCCCTCTATTTTGGTATCTCTTATCTTGATCTCCTCTATTCTTCCCTTGACTCTATCTTCCCACTCCCTCATGTCCTCCTCTCCCCTCCTCTTCTCGCCTTCTCTTTCTTCTAACTCCATCTCTTCTCCCCTGCCCATGCTCTAAATTAGCTCAGGAGATATTGTCCCTTTCCCCTTCTCCTGGGGACCACATTTGTCCCTCTTAAGATCCTCCTTGTTTCCTAGCTTCTCTGGCAGTGTGGATTGTAGGCTGGTAATCCTTTACTCTATGTCTAAAATCCACATATGAGTGACTACATACCATGTTTTTCTTTTTGTGATTGGGTTACCTCACTCAGGATGGTTTCTTCTACTCCATCCATTTGCCTGCGAATTTCAAGATTCCACTGTTTTTTCTGCTGAGTAGTACTCCATTGTGTAAATGTACCATATTTTCTCTATTAATTCTCCAGTTGAGGTTCATCTAGGTTGCTTCTAGTTTCTAGCTATTACAAATAATGCTGCTATGAACATAGTTGAACAGATGTCCTTGTTGTATGAATGTGTCACTTTTGGGTATATGTCTAAGAGTGGAATTGCTGGATCTTGTGGTAGACTGGTTCCCATTTTCCTGTGGAATTTCCATACTGATTTCCAAAGTGGCTGTACAAGTTTGTACTCCCACAGCAGTGGAAGAGTGTTCCCCTTTCTCCACATCCTCTCCAGCATAAACTGTCATTGGTGTTTTTGATGTTAGCCATTCTGACAGGATTGAGATGGAATCTCAGAGTTGTTTTGATTTGCATTTCCCTGATGGCTAAGGATGTCAAGCATTTCCTTATTTGTCTTTTTAGACAAATCATTTTAGAATCCTCCATTGAGAATTCTCTATTTAGTCCTGTATCCCACTTTTTAATTGGATTGTTTGATATTTTGGTGACTAGTTTCTTGAGTTATTTTTATATTTTGGAAATCAGCCCTCTGTCAGTTGAGGAGTGGGTAAATATCTTTTCCCATTCTTTGGGCTGCTGTTTTGTCTTGCTGACTGTGTCCTTTGCCTTACAGAAGCTTCTCAGTTTCAGGAAGTGCCATTTACTAATTGTGATCTCACTGTCTGTGCTAATGGTGTTATTTTCAGGAAGTAGTCCCCTGTACCAATTCACTCAAGGGTACCTCCCACTTTCTCTTCTAAGACATTCAGTGTGGCTGGATTTATGTTGAGATATTTCATCCATTTTGGACTTATGTTTTGTACATGTCAGCATCCAGTTATGCCAGCACTATTTGTCGAAGATGCTTTCTTTTTACATTGTATGATTTTAGCTTCTTTGTCAAAATTCAGTTGTTCTTAAGTGTGTGGGTCCATCTCAGGGTTTTCAATTTGATTCCATCAATCTACCTGTCTATATTTGTGGCAATTCCAAGCTGTTTTCATTACTATAGCTCTATAATAGAGCTTGAAGTCAGGGATTTGGTGATGCCTCCAGAAGTTCCTGTATTGGACAGGGTTGTTTTGGCTATCCTGGATCTTTTGTTTTTCCATATAAAGTTGAATATTGTTCTTTCAAGGTCTTTGAAGAATTGTGTTGGGATTTTGATGGGGATTGCATTGAATCTGTTGATTGCTTTTGACAAGATTGCCATTTTTACTACATTGATCCTACCTATCAAGAGCATGGGAGATCTTCCCATTTTCTGGTATCTTCTTTAATTTCTTTCTGTAAAGACTCAAAGTTCTTGTTATACAAGTCTTTTTTATTGTTTAAATATTTATAAAACACTGAATATTAAAGAAATGGAGGCTATGGAAGGCTTCACCCTCCCTGGGGAGCAGAAAAGATATGAGATATGTAGAGTTTTAGTTAGGGGAGGGGGTGGTACGGGAGGAGAGGAGGGAGTGGTAACTGGGATTGACATGTAAAACAATCTTGTTTCTAATTCAAATAAAAAATAAAAAGAAATGGAGGAAAATGCCTCATTCAATTAATATCATTATACTAAAATATATATGTAATACTAAAATCATAAATGTAATAAATTATATAATACTAGAATATATTATGGGTATAATTAAATGTATTATAAATATGCATTTAATACTAAAATTAATTATAATACTAGAACCTTTAGAATTTTTAAGTAGCAAGTGTATTAAATTCACAGCCTCTTCTTAAATTGTTACTGTTACACATACACATATTTAAAAATAGTTACTGTTACACACACACACACACACACACACACACACACACACACACACACACACACACTGGTTATAAATAGAAGCCACTGAGTCCATTTAGTGTTGCTCATATATACATGTGTCTAGGGCTGACTAGCATCATATAACCTCTCAGAGGGCTTGTCCTTGGAGAAGACTGATTTTGCTTCTCTCAGCAGCTTTTAGTTGCATGTAGCTCTTCATCTAGGGGTAGGGCGTTATAAGATTTTTCCATCCATGATGGCATGTCAACTTGCATTCTCATAGTTCTGGCATGTTTGAGCAGTCATGTTGTTGAGAGTTAGTCCTTAGGGAAGAAACTCCCAGGTCACACTGGCTCAGTTCCTCCAAATCCTGTGTCTGAAGTATGTGATGGCTACAGCAACAGGGTCTTAACCTTTAACTTCTGAAAAGTGGCAGTGGCAATAGCAAAGGCCTATATTGTCCTGAGAATCTCTTGGACTTGAAAGGGGGTTTCTTATATTTGGCAGTGGGGTTTTTGTTAGGTAGTCTATGGCTCTTAAGGGGAACATTATCATTCTAAGAGGCATAACTTCATTTAAAATATATATTTATTTTAATAATATAGCATAATATACAAATATATTTAAATATGCACATTAATATTATATTCTTTCTAATAACTTTTTTTTGGTTTTTCGTGTCAGGGTTTCTCTGTATAGATTTGGAGGCTATCCTGGCACTCGCTCTGGATACCAGGCTGGCCTCGAACTCACAGAGATCCTCCTGCCTCTGCCTACAGTGCTGGGATTAAAGGCATGTGCCACCAACACCCGGCTCATTCCGATAACTTAAAATTTGATTTAATTATAGTTTGTATTAATTTTCTTCTTTTAACCCTTTTATTTATTCTTTATTGCGATCTTTTATCATATCTAAATATTTTGATATTCTTATTTTGTGGTGATTCTTTTCATTGCTATAATAAAATTACTTGGGCATTTCTAAGGCATATCATATATATCTTTTCTTTGAGTTTGCTGTAACTTCACTGCAACTGTAATAGGAACATTGCTTCTATACAGCCCTAGTATGACCTTCTTATAGGCCATTATTATTATGCTCATGATAAATAATACATTATGAATTCTTCATTGCAATAATTCTTATTTAATACTATTTTTAGAAAATAGATGAATATAAGCATGTCCAGAGAATTTGTAATTTTAAACTTCATTCCTCTTATCCTACCATCTCTCTTAATACTCCTCTATGCATGTGTCTGTGGGTCCAGTGCTGGTCCATGTTTCTTGAAGGTTGTATTTGCTTTTTGTAACTCTGTGTTCTGTGAATAGTGTAACATCTTTCCTAATGTATGTATTCTTTTACTTTTTATTTTTTTGTATTTGAAATCTAACATTGGGTTCCATAAGTAAATTTTCCATTTTAGTGATTTTACTTTTAAAATGTAGAATCACAAACAATAAAAAGGGACTCAGCAGGTTGTATTTATGTATTTATGCACACAAATACAATGTAACAATAATAAAAAAGAGGCCATTCATTGAAGAGGGAATTGAAGAGTATAGCAGGAGATGCAAGGAGAAGAGAAAGGGGGGGATAATTTAATTATGTTTTAATTAAGATGTATTAAATAAAATATGGAATCTCTACCTAGTCAGTTTATGGTATTCATTCCATCATAGTTGATAGATGTTGAGAATATTTTAACACGTGGACCTTTTAGAAAAACACATCAAAATCTGTTATGTTTAATTTGTTTATTTTGAATATAAAGCTGACCCTGAAATATTTCTCTGCTAAGTTGATATCTGGATTTCTGACAGCTCCTTTATAGTGCTTGTTTATGTCTTGTACTTTGTTGTTTTGTTGTTTAATATGGACGCTTTTGGGTAATGTATTTTATGAACTCAGACTCACTGCAAGCCAAGCTTGCTTCTGGGTGTGTTTGTGTTTGTGTGTGTGTGTGTGTGTGTGTGTGTGTGTGTGTGTGTATGTGTGTGTGTGTGTGTGTGTGTGTGTGTGTGTGTGTGTGTGTGTGTGTGTGTGCTTGTGCAGACACAATAAATGTCTATGTACATATATATTTATATGTTTGTGTATATGAGATTTCTATAATTTTAAAATAGAATATGGGGAGTGAACAGAATGGTAGTTTGTGTTTTCTGACTTTCTTCTTCATGAAATCTCAATGTTAGAAATGAGCTAGGGTCAATGAAGTTGGGGCTTAGTTATTCTCAGCCCTTACTTCTGGCACACCTCTCTGCTTGTGGGTGAGGACTGTACTGCAAGTACTGGATCCATTTATTTCAGCCTCTGCAGCATGGATCCCGAGTAGGGATGAAGACTAAGAAAATCTGCTTTCCCCAGAAGTGCTATAGTCTGCACATGGAGCTGTGGGGAGGGGGATCTCAGTCTTCCCAGGTCTGAGGCTCCTCTGCCTAGGGTGGAGTGGCCATCCTTCTGAAGTGGCATGTGTATGTGGTGGGAGGAGTTATGACTCAAGGCTACAGTTTCATCTTTCTTCTTATAGTTAACGAGATTCCCTTCAGTAAATGTTTATGTTTTTGTTCACTGTCCTTGGACAATTCCTGAAGATTGATTGGGCAGGCATATATGCACATGATTTTACAAGCAGTAGCTATTAAACTAGACAGATCCCTAGGGCCTTTCCCTTGTCATTATGTATATTGTCCTCTGGTTCATGTCCTTTTAATAACTGTCCTTTCTTCTTAAATTAGCTAAAACTGGTTTCTAGTGATTATAAGTAACAAAGCATGACCTTTCCTCCAGAGAAACAGGAAACCACTAGACTAAAAACCATCATCTTTTATATAGTAAGGCATTTTGCTGAAATATTCACCCTTTAGTTAAAAGTATTAATTTTAATGGATTCTTGAATAATTTTTGTTTCTGCTAGAAAAATATTTGTATGCTATTGAAGAAACAGGTGCTTAGAGAGTTATAAAATATAATATTCATGTGGGAAAATATATATAGTAATGCTGTGTGTTATGCATTCTGACTTTGCTGGTTAATATGCTTATGCTATGTATGTTTGATAACTCAGTATTCATTACTTTTGAAATTTTGAAATGCATTGTACTTGTTTATATTGTGTGACTCTCTGTGTTTGCATGTGTGTACGTGTGTGTGTGTGTGTGTGTGTGTGTGTGTGTGTGTGTACCTTTGTGTGTGTACGTACATGTGGATGTCAGAAAACAACTTGCCATTTTTCTTCTATCCTGTGGATTCTGGGGTCAGACTCAGGTCATGGGGCTTAACAGTAAACACCTTTACTGCTGAATGCACCTTAGCATCCTGACTGCTGGTTTGTTTGTTTGGGTTTTTTTTCCTGACTATGTTTGGAAAACACAAGAACTTTGTGACTGTTTTCTGTGTGTGTGCACATAGGCACATAGTGGAAGTGGTCCTGTTCTATCGCTCTCTGCTTTGTTCCTTGACATAGAGAGATAGTTTCCAGGACATGGGGCTTGGTTGGTGGGCAGCAAGCCATCGGTCTCCATCCCTCACAATGGTGGAGCTACAAGAGTATGCGACCACACCTGGCTTTTTACTTGGGTACTAGAAGTTCAAACCCAGATTTAGGTTCCCATGCTGCTGCTGCAGGCATTTTATTCAGTGACCCAACTCTCCAGCACCAACCAAACTCTGGATGCAAATTTATCTAAGTCAGTATATTTTGTAGAAGAAGATAGTGATCATTACATTCAACTCATTTTAATGCTGCTCTGTGTTTTTCAGATGTCTGACACTCACAATACAGATTCCTGCATTGGCATATAGCAGTTTATTCAACTAATTCCTTTACAAGAATGAAGCTAATTCTAATTCTTCATCTTTTTCTTCATGGTGTCATGAACAAGCATTCTTTAGCTAAATCCTGGGATGTTCTTCATATTGAAAGTGCCAAGAGAAAGCATCTTCCCAACTGCAGTTTTTGTTATGTTTTGATAAATTATCTTTCATAATGGTTCTTGGAAATCTGATTAACTTGGTGGAATGATCTCTAACATTTTTTGTTACAAACCACTTAAACCTGGCCATCCCAGTTATGCTTATCATGCTCCATTCTCCCCCATTTTATTTAAAATATATATTTTCTCCATATAACATAACCTGATTATGGTTTTCCCTCTGTCTACTCCCAGATCCTCCCCATCCTCCTTCCCATCTGAATCCCCTTCCTTTATGACTCCCATTAGAAAACAAGCAGGCTTCTAAGGGATAATAATGAAATAAGATAAATTAAGATAAAATAAAAACTAACACATCAGATTTAGACAAAACAAACAAAAGGTAAAGAGCCAAGAGAAGGCACAAGAAACAAAGACCCACTTGTGTGCACACTCAGGAATCCCATAAAGCACTAAACTGGAGACCATAATATATACACAGAGGACATGGTGCAGACCTGTACAAGCCCAGTGCATCCTGCCTCAGCCTCTGTGAGTTCATATGTTGATCATGTGAACCTTGATTTCTTGACATCCTCCATACCTTCTGGATCTTGCACTCTTTCTGCCTCCTCTTCCACAAGGTCCCCTGAAACCTGAGGGTAGGGATTTGATAGAGACATCCTGTTCAGAGCTGTAAGTCCCAAGGTCTCTCAATGTCTGTATGTGGACCACATGTTTGCCTGGTGCCTTCGAAGAACAGAGAGCATGTCAGACCCTCTGAAACTGGAGTTACAAACAGTTGTAGCTACCATGCTAGAAATGCATCCCCAGAGCCTCCTCAACCATGCCCATTTTTTCCAGACAGAGTTTCTCTGTGTAGCCTTGGATGTCCTGGAACTCACTCTGTAGACCAGGCTGTCCTGGACCTGACAAATATCTACCTGCCTCTGCCTCCTGAGTGCTGGTATTAAAGGCATAAGCCACCACCTCCTAGCTGCCAAGGCCCTTCTAATGATAACAGCTGGTCCAGTGCTCACCCACAGTATATCATGCAGAGTCAAGCCTGGCCTCATCATTTTTATTATGTTCACTGACATGCTCCTTGAATAAGGCTCTTTTTCACCATACCAGGAAATTTACAAGTTTGGTAGAAAACCTGTGACTTTTGCCTGCTGTTCAGTTGCAAGCCCTTCTATTCAACCTCTGACTTCTGTTGGAATAGTTCAGATGGACTATTGTCAGATAAATGGGCATGCCAGAATGTGGCTTAGCCACCTACCTTCATGATATGAAGGAAGATATCAATGAGTGACTCCTGTAAGCCTCAACACTGGCTTTTGGTCCAAGGTGCAAAATCTTTTTTTACAGGTAATACCATCAAGAAAATTTGTGTGGGATTAATTTATGATTAATTATTATTAATAATTTTGAAAGCGGTAATTTAGCTTTTCTTTGTAAATAGACCTGAACATGTGATACAAATTGAGGCCCTGTATCTGAAATATGTGGGAATGGAAGTGCTATAGATTTTGGAGTTTAGGTGTTTGTATGTAACCAATATGCCATGGGAGTACCCAAATATAGACATGGAATTCACTTAATGTGTATTTACACTCTGCACACTTGTATGAAAAAATTCTCATAGAATACTTTAGTGCATGTGTGTTTTTCCCACTTGCAGCATTATCTAAACACTCCAATAATGTCGACTTTGTAGTTTTTCAAACTTTGAAGTTTCAGATCAGAGATACTCAGATCCTTTGATGACTTTGGAAGTTGTAAATCCTTGTGTTAGGTCCTGTTGGCAGAGCCCCACACGTGTCAGTGCCTCAGGGTGTCATACAACTCAGACAACAGAGTTCTAGGAACAGAGGCCACCTCTCTCTTTACCATTTACTACTTCTTTAGCCTTTTCCTGCTGTTCTGTGCTCCTAAAAAAAAACCCAGCCCTAAGCACACATTCAACCCCATGTGTCAGGAATAGCATAAATGACTTTTTTTAAGTTCTTAAAGATACATATACTCTGCAATACTGCAGTGAAGTGGGTCGGAGACCAAGAAATACATCTACCAGAAACCATCTGTAATCCCTAGTCTTCAAACACAAGGAAACATTGTGGACATTTGACACCGAATTAGAACATCATTTTTATGTAAAATGAAACATTTATCTTCCGTTGCTTAGAGTATAATGCTGAAGAAATATGTCTGAGAGTCTCCTCGACAGGGTTATTCAGTTGTTTGTCTACCTCACAAATCTCTGGATGAAGCAAAGCCACTCTCACTATTGAAACAAATTCAGATTTACTGTGCTTATATTAAAGAACATTGTGAAATTTAATTAGATGATTTGAAGAAATGCAAAGAGTTTTGGTAACACACTATGAAATGATAAATTCCAGAAAACTTCAGATGTATCTCTGAACAGCTGTCAGCCAAGATCTGTCTATCTTCTACCTTAGGCGAATGCCCAATCTCTCCAAATCTATTTCCTGATGCAGTGAAAGACATAGCAACACTGATCTTATGGCATTCTGTTACTGTTAAATGGGATAATTTTTTAACAATATGAAGGACTTAGCATGCCCCCAGGCATATATGACTCTGTAGATGCCTATATCTGATGTTAGATATAATGATAGAAGACAATATTATCTAAAGGGCATACAGCAAACACATTGTGCATATTACAAAACAAAGAAAAAGGTGCTGGTATTGTGGAAGATTTGTTCCCACTGGGTCACTATGAGACAGCAAATAATGCTTTACCTTGAATCAGAGAGCAGAGTCCACATTCAGCTGGCTAGAATAAACCATAGAATTTTTGTTGGACCCTGATTAGGATCGAGTGACACAGGAAGGAATGGGGAGGGGCTTAAAAAGATTCATGGACCTTTTTGATGTGGGAAGGTGGAGAGGCAGAGTCAGCTGATTGTTTCTCTGGTTCTATAAGTTGTCTACCCCAATATCTGACTCCTAAATTTTTATTGGTAAGGGAATAACTTAGATAAATGCTTCAACTAGCACCCAATGTGGGGCATTATTAGATCATGAAAAGGTATCAAAACCACCACCTCTCCACCTCCTCCACAGCTGCTTTCCTTCCATGCCACTCCTGATGATTTTCCATTGTAGTCTCTCTACAGAAACCTCCAGCTACCACCCTCCCCCAGCCACAAATGCCACAAGTGGCTGTGACAGAGTTAGCCACCCACCACTGGCCAGCTCTGTTATGCAGCCCACATGCCCTCAATTCCCACTCACACAGGCTTCTTCCACATATACCCATGTCTACTTCTCAGGCAGCTCTATCCCTCTCCTGGTGGGTCCCAGGCTTTCCCTGGAACCCCTCTTCAGCTCTCTGTCATGCCATATCAGCCTCTTTGACTCCTGCTCTGGCTTATTACTGCTGCTGTCACTGCCATGGCACACCCTAAGCTCCCCCCAACACACACACACACACACACACACACACACACACACACACACACACAAAACACACACAGAGTGAGAGAGAGAGAGAGAGAGAGAGAGAGAGAGAGAGAGAGAGAGAGAGAGAGAGAGTTACATGTGAGCAGCTGCAGCTGCTTTTGGCCTGGCCTGCACTGCCCATATTCTCTTCCTAGCCATGTGTCACAGAGACAGCCAGCCTCACACCAGGTTAGACACCTTGGAATCTTAAGGGGATTTATGTTTTCAAAAAAGTCTTTCCCACATTAAAAATGGAAAACAATATTATTGTTCCACATAGATGGTTTGAAAATGGAAAAATTAAATCAAGTTAATTGCGATTGAGACAATGTCAATTAAAATTATTATCAGTTTGGTAATTAATATTTTATCATTAACTATTCTTTAAAAAGTTGTTTGATGTCAGTTCTAAATATGAAAAATTGACTTAAGAGATATAACCCATAAAAGGACCTATTAATAAAACTTTGAAAAATCACACACAGACAGAGGAACTTAGGGCAGAACCTACCACACAATTGCATTTTGAAACTGAGGAAGAGTGGGCCAAGGTTATTAGAAAACCAACCTTAATTATCCAGTTACCATAAGAGAACTACCAGCAGATGATAGGCACCCTCAAGGCTATGCCGAAGTTAACTGCTATTCTATAGAAATGTTAGATTTGAAGAGATATAAGGAACAGTCATTTCATATGACATACACTCACCTTTTGTGAAGCAGGTGTTAAATTCATGGACAAATCATAAAAAATCATTCTACAAGACAGGAAAGATTTAGCTACAGAAATATTGGAAGCTGGTTCTCACTTACAGTGGAAAACATGGTGGAGAGAGGAAGCTAGGGTCATAGAACAATGAGGAGGGATAGTGGTATTGAAATTTCCCAAGATCAGCCTCTCAGTAAAGGACAGTATACTGACTAATAAAGACAGTTTAGATTTGATGATCATACCTTGATTCTATGCTGTATAGCAGCTTTGAAATACTTGGGACAGGTATGAAGAATCAGGAAAGAGGAGTGCGTCATTTACTAAAATTATACAAGGCCCAAAAGAAATTTCACTGATTTCTTACAAAGATTGACTTTGGATATAAATGGAATGATAACAGATTCAGGAGTTACACAAATATTAATTGAATCTTTGACTTTTGAAAATGCTAATTCAAAATGCAAAAGGGTAATTAGGCCTTTAAAGGCAAGTTCAGCACCCTTAGATGAATAGATATTAAACACAGCTGATATTGGATCTCAATATCCAAATTTGATAGGATAACTGATTTCTAAAAATTCTAAGAAAAATCAAAAGGTCAGATACTTTAATTGTGGTAAATAAGGTCATCTGAAAAGGGACTGTAGACAGAGCAGTCCTAAAAACAATGTTGTTTTTTCTAGAGATAACCCAAATAGAAGGCCCCAGGCTTCTCGACTATGCAGAAGGTATGGCAAAGGCTGGCACTGGACTAATGAATGTAGATCAACATGGCACAGGCAGGGTAACCTTTTGCTATTGGGAAATGCCTTAGGGAGCCTCCCATAGGCCCCAAAGTCAAATTTGATTCAGTCATTCCCTGTCAGCTTTGGGAAAACTCCATAGAGCAATTAAAAGACGTAATGCCTGTTGTTAAAGCCATACTGTTATGGATGACAGAACAACTTCAGTAGATAAAACAAAATTTTCAGGACAGACCACAAAATAAGTATATTGGCAAACTTCTATAAATGTTCAGAGACCGAAGCTAAAAATATAAATAAATGGCATTATGTCACTAGACATAAACAAGGATGTAGTAACAATTTCACCCAAAATCTTGCCATCCAGATTGGCCTCTTGAGATAAATATTCAGCTTCTAGGGTGGAACTTTATCCAGGTAAAACAAAATACATGATGGGTCAAATGTATAGGGACAGCAGGACAGGTAGGAAAATTAAAGCCATATGTGGCTGACATAGCAATGAATTTTGGGGAACATGACTTGTTACAGCAAGGAAAAACACAGATTAACATTCATCCAGTCTCAGAAAGAAACATAAAATAAAGAATGCTTCTGAGAGAAATATTAAAAGGTATTACCAAGAACAGTCAGTGACTGTTTAGGTTGTACATAAACAGGGCACAACAGCTGCTGATCTTTCAAAGATACTAACCGCCCTACATTTAAAGTGGTTAACTGGCAAAGCAATATGGGTGGAACAATGGACTTTGAAATTAGAAAAGTTACAGACACTGTATTAGCTGATGCAGGAGCAAGCAGCAACTACTAGTCTTAAACATTTTATTTTGGTATAGATTTTTGTATATTGATATAAATTTAGGTTTTTTTATACTGTATATAGCTCTATTTTTGTTTAAGGCATTTTTGTATATTGATACACATTTAAAGTTATTTTTATTATACTATATATATGTTTCTACTCTTGTTTAAGGTATTGTAACTATGCATCTCATTTAACAATGCAATGTAAAGTTCTAGTCCTTGACAGTTATTATTACAGTTATTATTAAGGTATTGTAACTATGCATCTCATTTAACAATGCAATGTAAAGTTCTAGTCCTTGACAGTTATTATTACAAATTATTTAGGATAATTAAGAAATACAGGTTAGTAGTCATCTAACAATCAAATTTGTGGCCATGTTAAGTATGTTTGGAAGGATAAGCAAAGATATATTTTGGATAGATAGATGGTGTTCAAACACTTCAGAGACCTACAGAATTTGACTCTTAAGATGTTTTAATAACATAAGGCTTTTCATGACAATGAGACAGGTTGGCTCCTGGCATCACCAATTTACTTCAGAAGAGAATTATGACCATCAAAGAAGCTTCATTTGGAGTTTGCATTCATTGTGAGAAAGTTAGCCACTGGGCAAGAAACTGCCCTTGCTTTGACTGCTGACAGTATGTTGTTCCAATTGGACAAGCAGGGCACAGAAGAAGGTGACCACTGAACTTTACCAAGACAAGGTAGGACAGACCTTCAAATATTCTTCCTTCCCAAAAATGCTTGTCAGATATTCTATGCCAGTGGACTGAAGATGGATGCCCAAATATTGCAGAAGAAACTTAGGTGACTATCCAGGCAGCCAGATATCTCTGTCATTACTATAGTTTTGGAAGTTGTTTGCTCCACACTTCTTATTTACTCAGGTAATATTAGATCCTTCTTAGGTCTCTGTTGGGTTTGAATGGCTAGATATCTGCAGTTATGGTTTTCCTTGTTACCAAATTCAGAAAAGATACTCACAAAAGAGGTGTATAAAGTTATATAAAGTTGAGAGACATAAACACTTAAGTTGTTTATCTAATAGAATGTTTTGAGGCCTAGAAAGATAATTTTGGGTTAGTAATACAAGTTAGTATAGAAAGTAAGTTAGGTACAAAACTTTGGACTCACCAACATAAGATAGATAATGAAGTATTTTCCCTGAATTTGCCAAATTCAATGTGTCTGGACATTGTGAATTAGATTCTTACTTGATAATTTTTTTTGTTCATAATTTTACTTTGTTAAGTTTAAAACCTTCACCTTTTTTCCCTGACAATACATAATTGTTCTTATTGTCTATAGTATTGCTGTATTAGAGATAAAACTTTTGCTTTTTATTTAAACAAAATGTGAGAAATATTGTGGGAGATTTGTTCCCATTGTCACTCCAAGACTGCCAATAAAGTTAAACCTTGAATCAGCTGGCCAGAATAAGCCATAGAGTTTTTGGTGAACCCTAATTAGGATAGAGAGACACAGGAAGGGATAGGGAGTCCTTAGAAAGATTCATGGGCCTTTTTGATCTGGGAGAGGCAGAGTCAGCTGATTGTTTTTCTGGGTCTATAAATTTTCTATCCCAATCTCTGACTCCTGAAATTTTTTTTTGGTGAAATAATAACTTAGATAAATGCTTCATGATGTGATGACCTGGTTCTTGCTGTTTTCCATTGCTGTCCATTGATCTCTCATAAACTTCCCAAAAGATATTTCAGGAGCATCATTCCTGTTTGAGTTCCCTCTGTTTATCTTAGAAATGTCCATGCTGTATTCTTCTCAAGATAAACTTTAGCCTGGGTTCTACAAATTTTCATTTTAATTAATTTTAACTTGTATCTTTGAACCTAGGAGAAGTGTGTACACTCTAGTATTTTCACTCACAGTATTTGTCTTAGATACTGTTTGATAGAATGTTGTCTCCTGTGGTTTCAATAAGGCTCCTCAGACTCAGAGAAGTTGAATATAAAGCCAAGGCACATGGAAAAGAGTACAACCTTCATGCTTTACCTAATCCTGACTCACTCCACCCCATGCCATCTCTAGGTTTTCAAAGTCCCTTACTGTGTTTCAGAAATTGGGAGCCTGAGAAGAGATTTGTCATCAACAGGATTTATCAGAAGGTGAAAAGCATAGAAGCTAAGCCAGCTACCATCTCATGAAAAATCTGGCTCTGTGTGTGTGTGTGTGTGTGTGTGTGTGTGTGTGTGTGTGTGTGTGTGTGTGTGTGTACATATATGTTCTATCTCAAGATGGAAACTTTGTTTTTCCCAATTTTTAAAGTTTATACATATATTTGTTCCTATTTATGAAGTATAATGTGGTTCTTTAATTCACTTATACATTGTGTAGGAATTAACTGTGGGAAAAACAACATATCTATATCCTTAAATATTTGTGATTTATGTTGAGTATATTGCAATTCCTATTTCTAATTCATATTTACATATATTACATATATTAAGTAGATAATACACATAATAAAATATGCATAGTGCATTGTGGCTAATTACATTCATAGTACTACATCTTTATATATGTGTGCATATGTGTACTCATGTGTACATACATAATTCTTGTTAATTATATTCATAATACTACATCTGTATATATGTCTCTCTATATTAAATTTTATTTTATTTACTCTTTTAGAAAATCAGAATTTATTATTCCTCTTATTAAACGATGCTCAATGATCTACCTTTCTGCCATTCCCCTCTTCCTAATCTTATCCTTGGTGCTTAATAACTAAAAATCTACTCTTGATATTTGTTGGAATTTTTACATTGTGACCCTACTCTTGAGTTATCTCAGATGTGGTCCACCTCTTCAGGCATCCTTTAATTCCCTTAACAGAGTATTCTCTGGATCATACATATTATTATCACTGACAGGATTCTTGCATTTTGAGGTTGCTGAATAGCACCACAGTGTTTGTACAGAACATGCTAGAGAGTGGATATTTTTAATTTTTGTAGAAATAATTCATGTTTTTACCAATACTGCATAGTGGTTCTCTCTTCTCTACATCGTTGCCAGTACTTGTTATTTTTGTATATTTTGATAATAGCCATTATCATGAGGATAAGGTGGCATCTCGCTGACCTTCAGTTTTACATTTTTTTCTGATGGTTAATGACACTGAACACATTTTTAATACATTATACATATTCATATTTGGTTTTATTTTAATTAGAAGTACATGTGTGTCTGTGAGTGTGTGTGTGTGTGTGTGTGTGTGTGTGTGTGTGTGTGTGTGTGTACGGTGGCAGGGCTTGAATATGAATGTAGGTACCTTACAAGGGTCTGGTAATGGTGTCAGAGTCCCAGAATCTGGAGTCACAAGCATTTGTGAGCTTCTTGCCTTGGGTGCTGGAACCAAAATCAGGTCCTCTGCAAAAGCAATAAGCTCTTAAGCACCGTGACTTCTCTCCAGCACTTCTGCATGCTTGCCTGTGCTGTGTTGTTTATTTCCTTTGCTGTGCAGAAGACTGAGCTCTACATTCTCCCATATGGCAAGGTTTTCTTGTTGTTGCCTGTACATTTGGGGTCAGATCCAGAAATGAATTGCCGGTCAAGAATCCTGAAGTATTTTGCTTGTTGTCTTCCAGTAACTCTAAAGTTTCAAGTGGAAAATTTCAATTCTCACCTATTAAAAGAGGATTTTGTATATGGTGACATAAAGAAGTTCATTTTCATTCTTCTGTACATAGACCTTTTAATCCCCTTTCCTCTTATATATTTTTCCTGAATTAAAAGACCAAAAGGAGGTTTACATTTAATGCTTTCCAATTTTGTCATTTTCCCCTCCATCATTTAATTTCTATAACATTGTGAAGAACTGTCATCTGAAGTAATGGAGGGACAGTGTGGCGAATGACTTGCCCACAATCATATACACATTGGAGTCTGATTCAGCTTTAGAATTTATACTATGCTAAAAGCAGAATTAATTGTTATTCTGAAAGCATTTGATGATACTTTCTTCCCAAGAGATGGTTCATCTTGAGGGCTGTGTGTTGTCTTAGCAGTTACTTTAACTAACACTAATATCAGCCTTTTTTTTTTTTACTGGTACTTCCTGTGTTCTAAAATGAATAAATATGCTTTCCTCCTCTGGTACTCATAGTAGATGAGCGGTAAAACCAGAATCACTCACACGCTCATTCTAATGAATAACACTCATTTTTTAATGAATAACTTACATCTAATTTTCCCAGTTAACCCTCAAAGCATAGGGATTGTTAGCAGAATGTCAAAAAGAAAGTTTAAATTATTTTAGGAAACTTGAAGTAAGAAACTTCTCAGTTAACATTTTGTGTGATCTCTGGTCATTTAAAATCAAGATTTCTTAGCAAAATAAAACAAAGCATAAAACAAGCAAAACTGTAGCAAAGAACCCAACACAAACATTACCCAGGAAACAGAGTTTAAATCCTCAGAAGATGCCATGGCTAAGAAGACAGTTCTCAGGTTCTGGCTTCTCTACCCTTTCAGGAAACTTCTGTTTTTTAGCCAATTATCTCTAATGAGTGAAGGAACCCGCTCCCCATACCAAATATGTAAAATATTGCTAGAAATTAAATCTAAATCATGCAAAAATTTTTAAAAGGAAACATCTTTGTAATTCTTAAGCTCCATGCAGTAAAAAAAAAAAGTAACAATTGCATAAGGTGGGATGGCTTGTAAACATAAATAATTGTAATACATTTATTACAATTATTTGTAGGTAATTTGTAGGTGAGAAGGTAAAGGAACCATGGATAATGAAGTGATCCATTTTCTCTCCTCAGGGATGGGAGTTTTAGTTCTATGTTGTTGCCTTGAGTCCCTATCCAGAGTAAGTTCCAGTTGTTCACATTGGCTGGTGCAGTGGTTTCAGTGAGAAGTGTCTCCCAAAGGCTTGGCATTTGAACACTTGGTCCTCAGTTGGTGGTACTGTTTGGGGGAGCTTAGGAGATACAGCACTGCTGGAGGAAGAAGGCACTAGAGGCAGGCTTTAAGATTAAAAAGCCTTGCCCTCCTTCAAGTTTACTCTTTCTACGAGTGGTGGTTTGAAAGAAAATGGCCCCCATAGGGAGTGGCACTATCAAGAGATGTGATGTAGTTAGATGAAATGTGTCACTGTGGGGGCAGGCTTTGAGGTCTTTTTTTCTCAAGCTTCCCTCAGTGTGACAGTCAGTCAACTTCCTGTTGCCTACAAGAAGTAACACTCTCAGCTCCAGCACCAAGAATACCTATACACTGTCATGCTCACCTTCATGATCATAATGGACTGAACTTCTGAAATGAGCCACCCCAATCAAATGTTTCCTTTATAAGAGTTGCTGTGGTCATGGTTTCTCTTTGCAGCAATAAAAAACCTAAGACACTACATCATGCTTGTGTTTGAGGATGTGAGTTCCTAAGGTCCTGACCTGACACCTGCAGCCATGCTTCCCCTCTGTAGAACAAAATGAACTCTTTTTTTCTATGTTGCCTTGGTATGGTGTTAAAGCTAATCCAGCAGATTATCATGACTTCTTTGCTGTTTCTTTTGTCTCCTGACCTTGCCTGTCTACTTTCCTACTGACATTCCTAAACATCTTACCTAAGCCTGAATCTTTTTCTCAGAATATACTTCTGGAGAATCCAGATATATCAAAGGTGAAAGCAGCACTTAAACAACAAGTCTACTCTGAGAAACTTGCCTGGGATGAAGTCAATCCAATTTGAGAAAGCATCTCTCAGTTATGACCTTGCCATATGGCTCCCATGTATGTACATAGAGGAATGCATGCCAGCATTCTGGAGAGATCCCAGCACACCTGTGTTTACTGACTCACACTTCATGTCAGCCAAGGCATGGAAGCAGCCAACATGCCCATCAAGAGGAGAACGGATAAAGAATGTGGTTTATACAGAGTGTAATTGGAGTTCATTCTATAAAGTAGAATAAGGCTGACTTAGAACAGAAACAATAATACCATATAACATCTGGACTTCAAATCAATATATGACACAAAAGTAGAAAAAGACTCTCTGGAGAGTGGAGGGAAAAAGGAGGAATGGAGATGGATAAATGATGTACATATAAGAAAGTACCAAAAAGAAAGTATTATTTTAAACACTAATTTCAAAAATATTTTAAGTCTGGAGAGATGGCTCAGTGGTGGAGAGAACAGGATTATTACAGAAGACCTAAGTTTAGTTCCCAGCACCCACACTGAATGGCATATAACCACCTGTACCTGGCTCCTAGGGGATACAGGATCCCATGCTCACACTTGCATATACCAATACACACAAAATTAAAAATGAAACAAACCCTTAAAATGAATTACTTCATTAGGTCCTGACTCCATATTGGCTTTTGGATTTTCACCTATGCTAGCAAAAATAATATTCTCTATAATTGTAAATGATTTTTTAGAGAGATCTTACATTGCTTGACTCAGTTTGCTTTCTTGCTTGCTTATTAATTGTTTGTTTGATGCTGGGGATCAAACCCAGGGCTTCACGTGAGTTGGCAAGCATGTTACTGGTGGATTATACCTCTTATCCCTCATTTCTTCCTCATGACAGAATCTGATATATTAGGATAGTATTGTGTGTAGAATAAAGACACAAACAAATCCCATAATCTCCTTAAATAGGAATGTGGTTTCATACAACCTTTTCATGTAAACAGTACTTTGCCTGTCTCTGTGCTCTCTCAAAAGGGAAACCAGTCAAGTATATCTGTAAAGTTTAGAGTCTAATATTCAGTTGCTTACACCATGTCTTTCAAGGCAGGTGGTGATGTGGAATTGTGGAAACAGTGTGACATGGTTGCTTTGGATTGCAGTCAGTATGGCAAGTATGTTGGGGGAAGTCTTAGGAAGTAAACTGCTTGACAAGCAATCTGTTTGTTCACATAAGCAATCAATTTCTTATAAGAAGTATTTGCACAGGTGAGTGAACTGTTTGCAGATAGATTAATATGCATGTGTATTTTGCAGCAATCAAGGACATTATTCATTGCCTTGAAATCGTCTTGGAACTAGCCTCTGGGGCTTGCTGTCACAGGTGTTCTGCTTTCAACTCTGGTGGTCAAGGATGTGTTGAGGGTGGGGGAGGGGAGAAAAAGCACCGTACCTTGGAATATATTCCAAAGAAAGAATAAATTACTAAGAAGAAGAATCAGTTACACTCTGCTGGGTTAGAATGAATAAAGGACTGGGGGGAGAGGTAAAGGAAAGGGTATTTGGTTAAATGGTAGAGAACAGGAATATGAACTGTCTTCTAATTTTAATCACTCACCTTTGGGAGATCTTGAGTTTGGATTAAACTGTTTTGTTGTGAGGCTTCAGTTTCACATCCTTATTATATGTGTGTTCTCCAAGAGTAGAATTAGGTCATTTTATCCTTTCATTTTACATGTGAAATCTTAAGTTTTTAAGAGACTGTACAATGCACATTGTTATTCATTAAGAAAATTTCCTCTTTAAACATCTCCTCAGGATTTAAACCTATTTCATATATTTAAGCACTGAGACCTGGGCTTTAAACATTAGCTGGGAAAATGAGAAAAGATTGTCCACAAAACAGTGGCAACAGGAGAGTGAGGATGCAGGCACCTGGGCTCCATCTTGGCGTCTGTTCCTGGAACCAGAGCAAAGGCAGTTTTGCTTTCAGAGCTGGGCACAGCCCACCTGTTAGTTAACACGGCTTCAGTCTAATCCCTGGGGTTCAGGGCAAAATCCTGATTGTGAGTGAGTGCTGAGAGGGCAGATCAGAATGTCTGTGTCGTTCAAAAGTCTTTAAGAGGAAGATGACCTGGTGAGATTGCTTCTTTACCTACCATGTTGACATCTGTTGAGATTTCTAGAAGGCATATATTTATTTTTATTCTTGGGTTTTTGTTTCTGAATTTTACAAAAATGTCTCTTTGTAAAGTAACCACCGACCCATAAATACTCTATATTATTTCTTGGTACCCTGTGATAACTTGCAAATATATTTATCCCAGAGCATTAAAGTCAAGAAAACCACCATCTCTGTCTCTGTGGGCATTGTTTATTTTGCTGGAAACTTCCAGGTTTTCCCTGTGTAAAGTATACTATTCATATAACTACAGCAATGCTCTGTGCCACAGAGCACTTGAATCCACACTTCCTAGTTACATTTCATTTGGTGCTCTCTGCTGGACCTCTGTCCTCCCTCCTCCCTACCCTTCAAGTCTTGGCTGATCAGTGTTCTGATCACTACTTCTATGGCAACAATTGTCTTTTTTTCTTCTGCAGTGTGTGAGAGACGATGCGATGTTTGTCTTTTTGTAGCTGGAGTACTTCACTTCATGACTTCTGCCTTATCTGTTGCTATGATGGACTTCTTGCATTTTAGTGTATATACACCATAATATTAATGTCCTTATCTATTTTTCTATCTGTGGACACTTAACTAGGTTTCATGTCCCAAGCTGTTGTGAGAAATACAGACAGGAAGCTCTTCAACAATCTCGCTTCCCTTGCTTTGGGTACATGTCTAGTAGTGAGATAAATGAATCATGTAATTATTTTACTTAAATTTTCTGAGACAGCTCAGTACTAATCTTCACAATAGCAGTACTGGTTCACATTTCCACTACCAGTACCACTTCACATTGTCACCAAACTAAATGTTTTTTTTTAAATAATGATTCTAATAGGATGAGATTATATCTCATTTTTGTTGTGATTTGTGTTGCTCTGTGGTTAGTTATTGAGCATTTTTATATGCTGTTAGTCATTTGTATCTCTGAAGAAATAAACAGGCTTATGTACTATACTCATGCTTTAATTAGATTTCCATCTAGTTTCTTGACTTGCTTATGTGTTCAGGATTTTAATTATTTATCAAACGAGTAGTTTTCAAACATTGTCTCCCTTTCTATAGATGGCCTTTTCAGTCTCTGGGTTTAGCAAAGAGCAGCATTCTTTGTTACACTTATTGTTACAATGGCAATCTTTTGCCTATGTTGGCTCTTTTCACCTGGGATATTGAGTTTTTAATCCAAATAACTTTCTCCCTATCAGTATTTTATGCATTTTTCCTACTATTCTTAATGTTTGGGATTTTTAAATTAGGTTTTTGGTCCATTTTGCATTGGCTTTTATGTGTGGAAAAAGTTCGGGCTTAGTTTCATCTGTGTACATACAACTGTTACATTTTCCTCATGACGTTTACTAAAGAGACTGTCTTTCCCAATATGGGCTTTGTTGAAATAGCCTGTCTGTGGATGTGTGCATTCACTTTCAAGATCCCTGGTCTGGACCGTTTATTTGACTGTCAGATTTTATGCAAATGTTGAACTTTTTGGGTTAGTCTGGCTTTGTAGTGTATTTTTATTTTCTCAAAACACTGAAGAAAGCCCTGACCTCGCACACACTGGAGATTCTATCACTGAGCCACATCAAATATGATGATGGCTCCAGACCACACCCCCTTGGCTAATGACTGTTTTGGCTGTGTATATTCTTGTAGTTTTGTAGGAATTTTAGGATTTTGTTCCGTTTTCAGTGAGGAATGTAGGTGGTTTCTTCATGGGCCAAACCATGTATCGGACCTCTAGAGTGTTTGGAATAATATATATATTTTAACAATATTGATTCTTGCAGTCTGCCAGCATGGGGTATCTTTCTACTCTTTATGTTTTCTTTAATTTCTTTCCTTGTTGATTTTATAATTTTTATTGTAGAGGTATTAATTTACATTTGCATACACACATACATAGATACACATGTGCCCGAATATGCATGCATATGCATTCTGAATCCATAAGAATGGATTACACTATAATACAAAGATATATTAATGGTCTCTGAAATTGTTACCTGACTGAAAAGAGGCACTTTCTATACTGAGAGTCTCCTGATCCCCATTGTTAAGCAATCCAACATCTATTAAGACAAGTGAGGATTGCAGGCTTGAAATGACACTTTCAAGGCAACACAAGTCACTGTGTCCACATACACTTGTGCAGAGCTCCGTAGTCTGGGCTCTGCCATTATCCCATTGTGTGTTGTGAAAGGGAAACACCTCTCCCTGTTTTCTACTGGGGCCCTGGTTGTGGAACATTTGCCTGGATACCTGCTCAGTGCTGCTGATGCAGTTATTGCTTTTATCACAACCACTGTTCTCCTGCCTAAGGATGGTCTCAGACACTGGTTTCTGCTTATGTTAGGACCACACTGGTCTTTTGTCTTTCCCAGGTGATTCATGCCAAATGACATCTCTCTGTGCAACACATGTAAGAATCGCAATAGCAAAGGTCTTCACTCCCATCATTACAACATTTGTGACTAAAATGCTCTTCCCCAAATTCTGAATGAACAATTAGTTCAACCATGACCTACATACAGGGCTACATCAGCCATTGAGTTTCTCTTAAAGAGAGAAGTGGCCACATGTCTGGATTTTATCTGTCAAATCATTTCCATAGGGAGCCCTTTCACTAAGCATGTGTGTCTCCCTAAAGAGAAAAAAGGCAAAAACAAAAGATTAAACCCTGTTTTCCACCTCTTGGCTTCTCTCTCTCCCTCTCCACAATTTTCTTGAAGCAAGAATATTATATTTAGGAGCTCAGGTCCTTTGTGTTTTGGTGCTGTATTGCTTCAGATATATGTTAACTGTTTGAAAATTTAAGTTTGAAGTCATATTTTCAAATTGGATTTTCCAAATTTGATATTGACTGTTCTCTCTTGTTCTTGTATGGCTTAGAAAACCCCAGTGTTAATAGAATCCAGGTGTTTCTTTTTGTTCTAACACTGGGGTTGACCCCAGGTTCTCTCATACTAAGCCCACACTGTGTAATTGAGCTGCATTCCCTGCCTTGCCCCCAGGATCTCTCTATTGATAGCAAGAAGCACACAATAAAACATATGTTTGTTAAATTTGTAAATGGTTTTATTGATCTCTGACTTTCCAGAAACTGCAAGGTCTCTTATTTCCTTGCGTTTTCCTGACCTCTTTGGTCTGATAAAGCTGAAGCATAACTCACATCTAATTAGTTTTTCTCAAGGACCTCCTTAGCATTCTGCGTTGTATACACAAAGTCACTTTGCTGTCCTCACAGGAGGATGCAAGAAAAAAATCAGTCTCTTTCTGCCAGGGTGTTCTGTCCCCAAGTCTTAGAGTCTTCGTGTCCAGTGGGGATGGATGGGGTACTGAGATCATATGCACTTCACTTCATTTCCCATAATATCTTCCACACATTTGTTTACCCCTTTCCCATCTTCTCTTTGCAACAGCACTTCTCTCCTTTACGTTTTAAAATCAAAATATACTTAGATTCTTTAAAAAAACATTAAAATAATAAATTTCATTAGTATTTTGAGGGGAAAGGCTTCATGTTAAGAAAAATAGAAATGTATTTAGGATTAAGAAGTAAGGACAGCAGAGTGCCCAGTTACCAGCCTCCTGGTGCCATGAGGCCCAGAAGCAAGGAGGACAGCTACAATTCCACCCCAGGACTCTTGCCCTGGGCAGGCAGAGATCAACCATGAGCCCACCGAGCCCCTGTGGTGCTAGTTGGTCAGGCATTAGTATGGTGAGGAAATAGAATAGAGAAAGGCAGAAAGGTTCCTGTGCTGGGGAGAGAGGCATATCTGAAAAGTCAAGTGCAATGAGGAACTGGCTGATGTGGGTTGCCTGCTTGCTACCTGGAGCCTTGGAGATGTCTGGGCCAGGGCTACTGCCAATGACCATGTCTGGCCCTAACACAGCTGTGGAGGTATGTGTTGATATCTGTGGCTCCTCTTACCACCAAGGGCCCTGTAGATATCTGGAGGCTGGGCTACCACCTATGACCATGTTGGGGTCGAAGGGATGTGCCTCCACAGGGTCATGCCATTTAAAGGGGCCTGTGCTGCCACACAGGTTCAAAGTGACATCTGGGCCTGGACTCCTGCCAAGGGCCATGTGTGAGTCTCTGGCCCTGCAGCCAGGCTCTATGTTGATGTCAGTAGTTCCTGTTGCCGTGGAGGACAGTGCAGAGGCCAGTAGTTTGGACCAACACCTGAGGTCATGTTGGTATTTTAGGGTCATGCAGCCATTGGGACCATAAAAATCTGTGTGGCATGTGTTGTCACCTGAGGCTGTGGTGAAATCTGGATCAGAACCATGGGCCATGTCTGGGTTTATGGCCCTATCCCAGCCAGAGTCTGTATTGATATCTGTGGCTACCGTTACCATCAAAGGCCTAGTGGATGCCCAGGGATGGGGACATTCTGGCACTTAAGTGCCACACTGCCACTGGGACATGCCATTCTGGGTGACCCATGATGCCACCTAAGGCCATGATGACATCCAGGCCCAGACTGTTGTCATGTACCATGTCAGGGTCTTGGGTTCTACTGAAGCCTGAGTCTGTGTTGATGACCATGGCTCATGTGGCTACCAAAGTCTGCACAGAGGCCCAGAATCTGGGTTGCCACCTTTGTTAGGGTTGGTGTCCAAGGGCTGTGCTGCTGACAGGTCATGGCCATACAGACCTGAATGTTATGTGCAGCCAACTGGGGCCAGGGTGTTAATGCCTGGGTCCACAACCCAACCATAGCTGGAATCTGCATTGATGTCAGAGGCTCCTGTTGACATTGAGAGCTGTGCAAATGCCCAGGATCTGAGCCACCACCTGAGGCCATGTAGGTGTTCCGGGGCCACGAAGCCACTGGGTCCATCCCAATCTGAGAGATAGGCACTGTCATCCAGGGCCATGGTGACATCCTGGTCTGGGCTTCTGACAAGGACTGTGTCTGAGTCCAACCTCAGTTGGGGTCTGTTTTGATATCCACAGCCCATGTTGCCACTATGATGAGTAGGGGCTAGGCTGCCACCTAAGTCCATGTTAGTGTCCAAGCGTCATGCTGCTGCTGGGACCATTCATATCTGAGTGACCTACACTGTCACCCAGAGTCATGGTGTTGTCTGGGCTTAGACTGCTGCAGAGGACCATATCTGGGTCTGTGGCTCTGCTGCAGCCTCAGTCTGTGTTGATGTACATGGTGCCCATTACCACTGCAGACAGTGAGGATAGGGCTGCACAGAGTTGTTCCTACCCCTCACTGGCTGCAACAGTAGGGAGAACTGACCCTGCACCTTACCTGGGAAGTACAATGGAGCTAGCCTCACTGGCAGGGTTATTGGGTGAGCCGGCACTGAAGGCATGAGAGTGGGAGAGTTGTCTGTCATGCAGTGATGTCGGCGAGGAAGAGATGCCTTGACTTATACTCCTCACCCCTCATCCCTGCTACCTACTGCAGGCAGGAAAGATGATCCTGGGGTTGCAAGAGCGGGAGAGCTGACCCTATCCCTCACTGACTGGAGCACTGAGGAGAGTGGCCCTGCACCTCACCTGGGTAGCAGAGTAGAGCTGATCCTGTTAACAGCTGCTCAGATGGCCCCATCCTTCATCTGCCATATGATGGAGTAAGTCAGAATGAGATGCCCTCCCCCATCCCGTGTCCCTTGACCCCTGTGGCAGGTGGGAGAGCTGGCTCACAGGTCATGAGGGTGGGAGAGTAGGTCCTGTTCCTCACCAACGGCAGCACTTGGAAGAGCTGGCCCTTTGCCTCACCTGGGCAGAAACGTAGAGCTGGCCCTGGTGGTGGTGGTGTGGGTGCAGGTGACTTGGCCCCAAGAGCATGCATGAAAGCAGAAGAACTGGCCCCAATCCTTACTGCCTGCTGTAGTGGGCAAGCTAGCTGGGGCAAGGCTGGAAAGCTCAGCCTTGGTGGTGAGGATGAGGAGATGCTGGTGGGATGACCAGCCCAGCTACCACTCAGGCCCAGAACTAGAGCTGTGAGTTGGCCTACCCCAACATCCACTTCATCTGGAGCTTCACCACGTGCTGGAGCACGTGACAGGGCCAGACCTGCAGATCCAAAGCTGCAGGATCTCTACGGCTCAAGGTAACAATGGGATATCCAAGAGGACTTCCAGTGAGAGGCCATTATCAAGGGTGTAGTGGAAGCCAGAGGCCTTGAGCCAGACCAATGACTCAATGTAATGAACACTTCAAAGTAAAGATGTAGGACTAAAGGGTTTACAGTCTGTCACACTACAGCTTCCATAAGGTCTCTCTCTCTTCCTCTCTCTCTCTCTCTCTGTGTGTGTGTGTGTGTGTGTGTTAATTTGCTTGTTTTTGTTTTATTTTTCTTTTGGATTTTTTTGTTTTCAGGGGAAGGTTAAAAGGGTGGAGGGTAGATATGAAGGAGTGGGGAGATAGATGTGATCAGGATGCATGATGTGAAACTCACAAAGAGTCAATTTAAGAAAAAAACAAACTATATAAAGATAGCAATCAGTCTCTTCAAGCAATTAAGGGTTTAATACATTAAAATGAAATCTGGTAATAAGTGGACTCTTTCTCAGTGATAAAAGAATACACTAAAAAAGGCAATTATCTCCAGTTTGGCAAGTGTCTGGTGCAGCTAAAAATGGAAGCACTGTGTATGTGAGAAAAAGCCTGAGAATGGTGTCATTAAGCAATTAAAACTGTCATATATTAAGTAGAATTTTATGATAACTGGTAATTTCTTTATTCACAGTGAAATAGATCTATCATCTACCTATCCATCTAGATTCCTTTGTTTTAATTAGTTAAAAAAATAAAAAGCCAAGACAATTTTATAAATGTCTCTGAAGTGAATTATTTCTTTCCCTTCATTTTTAATAAATGTATCTTCAAATGAAATAATCACACACACAAATATATATATATATATATATATATATATTATATATATATATATGTGTGTAAATTACTTCCTGAAGCCAATTTCCAGTATACTGTTGAAAACCTAAGATTGGGAGACTTCACCTTTGAGTAGATATTTGGAAATAAGGCTGTGCATGAAAGAAAGGAAGGGCAGGGTGGTGGACATGTCGAAGCATAAACAAAACCACCATCCAGATAATCTCTTTTCATCCTACTTGAAGTCAGCACTGATGTCTCAAAAGCACAATAGATACTGAATCCCAGCCCTTCAGATTGATTGATTACACACATACAGGGGCTTGGCATTCAGTAAAGAGCTAACTGATGGTGGGATGCTGGAATGGCACTGTATTGTCCTCAGAGTACTTCTGACCAGGGGTGTTGCCTTGCTTTTCCACTAAGGAGAAAGAATCAGGAAGTAAACTTTTTTTCTAGCGTGAAAAAGGGCTGAGATGGTGTATTTTCCTTCCAGCTCCTTTTTACCCACCGTGCTGCCCACCAATCAGAAGGTAAACAGACATGATTTGATTTATGCTTCAAAATCAAATCTGAAAAAGTCTTCCCTGATTCCTAACCAAGTGATATAACGAACATTGTAACACTTAAGGAGGAAAACAATGACTGTTGAAATCCAATGTTTGCATATTTAAAACGAAGCAAAGCCCTTCTTACTCTAGAGAATGAAATCAAGCTAGGTGCTAAAAATATGCACAAGCTGCCAGCATTACGTCGTGAAATCACTGTGCAGTTGATTTCACAGACCCTTGGGAATGTGGAAGGAATGAAGTCACTAAAATCCTAAGAGCCACTAGAAAACATCTTATGCACTTCCTGTTCATGAAAGTCATCTCCTTAAGGATTTGGTTCTCCTTGCTGCATGGCTCCCACCCTGTCTGTTATCTTCCCAGGAACCCAGCATCTCTGACTGCTCTCTGGGCTCACAGTCCAGACAGAAGGAATGCAGCAACTTGAGAAGTTTGGCTGCAAATGGAAAAGAGAAGCTGGTCTTTAGCTAGAGAGGAAAAGGAATTGAGACTTCCTAACATGGGGATCTTTAGAAACACTTTGATATGTTGTTGGGAATGATGTAAAAGAAAAGAATTGGTACACAAACTGAGGTTGTAAGACCCTCAGAAAGCTGAGGCTTCCAGAATCTTAGCCCAGGACCGTGGCCACCCCAAACACAGAATGGAGACGAAAACTTGATGCAAATTGCATGAGGCTTTATTGTAATTTAACGAGCTAACCCCATGTTAGCTCGGGTCTTTCACCCACCCGCCATGGCGGATGGCCAGAAAAGACGGCTCCTAGGGCCTCCCAAGGATCTTATAGGACAGCGTAAGGGGAGTGTCTAGGGGTACGCACAGGCTCATGATTAGTGTGCCTCCAGGCTTGGAGGGCTTGCCCTGTGTTGATTGGTCAACTGGTTGTTATGGTCCATAGGCCCTCCCAGGGTGGTTGCTATGCTCTCTATGTCATTGCTGTGCGCTTGTCTGTAAAGCACACCCAGGGTTGTAAAGCATAGCGCCACCAGCTAACTTATGATTGTCTCCTTGTCACGAGACAGGCATCTGACTTTCTAGTGTCTGGGACAAGGTCATAGAAGCACGTGTTCGGCCGTTATGGCTGCCAAAAGGGAAGCTGGTTCCTTCAAGGTAATACCCTAGAGAAGGAGCATAGGAAGAAATTCCTCAGGGGCAAGCCAGGAGGGCAGGGCAGTGTGCAGAAAGAGGTAAACGGGAAGTAGATTGGGTACAAACCAGTGAGGCGGGTAGGTAAGCATCGAGAACTCATGGAAACTTTCTTCTGGTGGCTTTACTTACCAAGGAAACATCACAGGCATGCCCAATAGCCACAAATTATATTTAAAATATTGGGTTTGTTTATCCAAGGCTTTATTTTTAGCAGGGAAGAAAGTTGGCACTGAAACGTTAAAGGGAAATGAAGACTACAGAATGTCACCAGAGTGTGGCAGAACCTGACTGAAGCAGGTAGGAGCTTTAACGATGTAACTTGAGCTGCCTAGGTATCCCCAAAGTCCAGTGGATCTGCATAGTCAAAAGCAGAAAAATCTTTATGAATTGTTCCCACTCTCCAAGAGCAGAAGAACTTTTTATTTCTGAGAAATTCATGCATGTATAGAACGGAACATGATTGAATACATCCTCATTTCTCTCCTCTAGTTACCCCTAGTCTCCTCCTACACACCCCTCCCTATTTCATTTCTTTCTTTCTCCTTCCTTCCTTTTTGATAAACCTTTAAGTCCAGTTACTGCTGTCCATACCTGCATTGGGGTATCATAGGAAGCCAACCACTGTCCACATCCAAAAAAAAAAAAAAAAAAAAAAAATGAATGGTTTTCCTTTTCCTCAGCAACTATCCAGGAAAAGGGTGGGGCCTGGAAATTACCTTAATTACTGTTACCTTAGTTACTTAGTTACTATCCCATTACCTTAGTTACTGTTCTCTTGCTGTGAAGGGAAACCATGACCAAAGCAACTTTTATAAAAGAAAGCTTTTAATTGTCTGCTTCTTTAGAATTTCAGAGGATTAGTTCATTATCATGATGGCAGGGAGCAGACAGGCGTGGCACTGGAGCTGAGAGCTTTACATCCAGATCCACAAGGGAAAGAGAGAAGAGAGAGGAGAGAAAGAGAGAGTCACTGGGCCTGGATTGGGCTTTTGAAACCTCAAAGCCTACTCCTGGCAACACACTTCCTCCATCAGGACACTTCTGCTCCAATAAGGTCACACCTCCTAATCCTCCCCACACCTATGCAGGCCATTCTTATTCAAACCACTAATTCATCTACTCTTGGATTGTAACTGGCTTGATCTTATGCATCAATTCTGTAGATAATCATATCTTCTGAGGGCTCATGAGTTCAATAGTCATGCCTGTAATAAAAATGAGTCAGGAAAGCAGAGAGATTTAATCTCAATAGGCTTGAGATGGCTTTAGAACATCAAGGGGCCATCCTTTGAGGGATGAAGGTTGAGCACATTTAGAGGAGAGGGGATGGGTATAAATACAGACAGACACATACCAGGAAGTTACAACATTTTTTGTTTTTGTTTTTGTTTTTGTTTTTTTTTTTTTTTGGTGGTAGTGGTTTGACTGGAAGCAGGATGAGTTTTTTAGATACCTGGACATATTTTTTTCTATAGGTGGAGCAGAACAATCAGGCTGGGGCAAGCATTTTTTTTACTGGCTAGAGGCTATTATCTCATACAGTCTGATGCAATTCCTCCTAACCTAAGGCTATTACCAAACAATGCTAAGTTCTGAATGACACCCAAGCCCCTGCTCTTCCATTCTTTCTGCTTCTTCTTCTGCAATGCTCCAGTGCTGTGGGGGTGGGGGTGGGGGTTAATAGAGACTTCAGGTTAAGGGCTGACCACTCACTCTGACTTTCAGTGCTTTGCTCCTTATTCATCTGTACATTGAGTGCAGCCCATTGTCAAAGAAAGCTGTCTGACCAAAGGTGAGAGCAGCCTAGGTATTCCAGAAGGCAGTTTGGCCAGTTTGGCAGACGACACTTGGTTGTGCTATTTGCAAAGCTTCAGAGCAAAACCAGTGTGAGATCCCAGCTTTCTAGAAGCAGATCCGGAATGTGTGTGGGTTCTACACCATGCTGATCTTCTCACTGGAGATTTTTGTTTTGGAGAGTAGAAAGATTATTCTTAAAACATTTATATTGGCATATGACCAGTTTGCTTCTTGTTTTTAAATGGATTAATAAATGTTTTCTTAGATTTAATTTCTAGTATTAGAAGCAAGAATTCTTATTTCAGTAATTTTTACAAACACACAAACATCCTGAGACCAGGACTTTTGGTACTGATGGGTCTGAGAAATCTGGTGGGTTCCTGTGCAGCAGGGAGGGCACCCTTGGGTGAGTGCACATCGAAGTGAAAGCCCAAAAACGCTTTTATGCTTTGGTTTCAGCAGGGTCGGGTGCTTGGACACCTTCATGATGCAGTTGAGGAATCCTTATGTAAGACCCCCCGGAAGCTCAGGCCTACAGAATCTTTTCCCAGGGCTGCAGCCACCACCCCAACCACCAGGGAGGAGGCAGAAACTTGATGCAAACAGCAAGAGGCTTTAATGAAAGGTAGACGTTTGTACAAATGGGCTCTCTCAGCATGCAGGCTAGAGAGCAGCCCTGTCCCCCAGACACAGGCATTTTTAAAGGCAAAACCACAAGTTTAGGGAGGGGTGTGACCAGAGTCATGGGTTCCTAGGAGGCCCTTTGTCTTGAGGAGAGGGCTAGGAATCAGACAGCCTCCTGACCCACCAGTTGTAAAACCTGCAGACCTCAGGATATGCTTATCTTGCTTGAGCAAATGGTAGCTATCTCTTCATTTCACAGGGACCCTTAATTGTTAATGATTGACACATTGGCCAGTGAGGCAATCTGTTTCCTTCCTGAGCCCCTCAGGGAGGGTGGCCATCTGGGAATTCTTGGTACCCAATTATCTTATGGCCTTGTAAGGGAGTAATTGCTGGTGGCTGGTAAATTCCATGCACTAAGTCATAGTAGTAGCCTTGGTCAGTTTCTGGGCTATATTTCTTTGCTAATTTTTAAGTCTTTAACTTAGAACGTTAGATTTTGCCAAAACTAGAACAAGGGGAGAGAAAGCAAGGAAGTGTTGTTGGAGTTGATGTTAGATCAAGAGAAAAGTGAGACTATGGGTGGCCCCATAGCAAGAAAAGGTGAGGAGTTAGGCTGTAATTCTGTTAGAGGCAGGGAAACTATTTTGGATCTGTAGAGTAAAAGCAGTAGACAAGAATTACAATGTGGTGGGGAGTATGTCCCTTCTAGGAAAGCAAGCAGGTCCTGATCCAAGGGGGGTGGGACCAGGGGTAGCATGCCAAAGACTAAAAGAACTGTAAGTCCATGTTCTATGCTAAAACTATAAAGGGAGGGTAAGGTGTAAACCCGAATGTACCAGAGGGATTCTGTGTTTACTCAAAGTGTAGGGATATTCACAGCTCATGGCCAAGGCGAACCAGGGCCCCCAATATGGAAATTCACAGCAGTGATTAACCTTTCCCATCTATCATGGCACCTCAGGAAGTCTCTCACCCTTTTAAACTACAGTTTTATTGCTTTGAATTGATACCTTGCCACAGGGTGTTTGTGAAATTAAACTGAGATGACACACTTGAAGGACTTATTATAATTTTGACACCTGATAAACACCCAGAAAACATTCATTTTTGAGATCATCCTTCTGCAGAATGTTCTCTTTTTGAGGAAGGGCATCATATTCTACCCCACTGATGTCTTAGTGCTCTTGTTACAGAGTGCTAGGTGTGCTCAATCCTTGAAAAATTGGATTTGTATGAAACACTCATTTTTTTACTCCAATTAGCATTTTTTTTTTGTAAAATGTTGGTAAATGAAAAATGACAATGTTGGTCATATCACCAAGTTTGGTCAGTTGTCCACCTGTCATTTGATGTGTCCATAAAATGAGGTTGAAAGAACACAGTGCAGATTTAAAAATGTGTTTTGAGCCTATGGGTCAATGCAACAACTATAATTAAATTGCTGCCAAATTAGAACTAGATTTCATTCGATGCAAGATGCCTCACATCATTTAAAGTTGTATTTAAGACCAAAGCAAACCCATGGTTTTAGCCCCAGTGTCAGCATTTTAGCCAAGGATTTCTATATTTGAAATCTAAATTATATCTCACCATGATACCTTAAGTTTGTTGACTTAGAGGAAAGTGTCTGGGAACATATAATTTAAGGATGTAAATCTTACTTGAAAATGAAAAACACTTCAGTTTTGACACGTTGAACTAAATGGTATATGGTGTGTATTTCCATAAACTAATCCATGATTGCCATTGCCACTTGAAAATGTGATCCATTTATGCCCGCTCTAATTTTCTGTTGCTAAAATGAGACTGCTGTAAGATGGAAAAGTGCAGAACTGAGGGAGTTAATAACATCTGCCATGGTGACATCTGTTTACTGAGCATTTACTGTGTGCTGGTTAGGCATCCACACACAGCCCATGGCAACCTCACTGGTTCTCTAATAGTTCTGTTATATCAGGTGGAAATGTTAGAACAGAGCAGTTATCTCAGCTTTGCAGTCACACAGAGAGCAAGTCAGCAGCCAAGCCTGGAGTGAGAGCCCAGGGCCACAAGTTCACTGTCTGACTGTGAGGGCCCTGCTTGCAGCTTGTTCTTTGATACAGGAAATGCCTCCTCCTTGCTTCTAGGTGAAAGTGGAACCTCTTTCAGTATTTGGCAACTTTGATGTCTTTATTTTTTAAAAAAACGTTGAACATAAAATAGTATTTATTTTTATTATGACCTCTGAGGATACACATAAATCCTAGGTAAGCATGCAACTGTGTCTTGCCCATCAAATAAGAAAGCAATTAATTAGTCATTGAATCTCTGGAAGCATCCCTTTCTCTTCTACTGACTTGGTAGATGATCAGAGATAAATCTTCCTATAGCAGCTATTTAGATTGAGTTAGTTAATGCTTTCCTAGTGAAAGACTTAAAAATTAGCAAAGAAATATAGCCCAGAAACTGACCAAGGCTACTACTATGACTTAGTGCATAGAATTTACCAGCCACCAGCAATTACTCCCTTACAAGGCCATAAGATAACTGGGTGCCAAGAATTCCCAGATGGCCACCCTCCCTGAGGGGCTCATTGTGGAAACAGATTGCCCCACTGGCCAATGTGTCAATCATTAACAATTAAGGGTCCCAGTGAAACAAAGAGATAGCTACCATTAGTTAGCACATCCTGAGGTCTGCAGGTTTTACAAGTGGTGGGGTCAGGAAGCCATCTGATTCCCAGACCTCCCCTCAAGACAAAGAGCCTCCTAGGAACCCATGACTCTGGTCACATATTCAATGGACAGAGAGTTGAGGCCCCTCCCTAAGCTTATGGATTTTGCCTTTAAAAACTCCTGTGCCTGGGGGACAGGGCTGCTCTCTAGCCCATTTGTACAAACGTCTACCTTTCATTAAAGCCTCTTGCTGTTTGCATCAAGTTTCTGCCTCCTCCCTGGTGATTGGAGTGGCTGCAGTCCTGGGAAAAGATTCTGGAGGCCTGAGCTTCCGGGGTCTTACACTAGGAGACATGTTCTGCTATTTGCTATTGATAATCTGAGAGAAGAAACATGGACACGGTCAAAGTGAAGGACTGTTTCAAAACTGAATAACAGTTTGCAGTAATTCTAGGCTTAACTGCTTTTCTGCTGCACTCACTATTTTAAGTGGACTAAAATGATCTTTCTTGAAGTGATATAAATTAGTATTTCTGTATAGGATTGACTAAACACACGGTTCAACAGTATCAAATGTTCTATGAATCCTGCTTTCTCTGTGAGTAGCTGTTGCTCATCGGTATGTACATCTTCTCATGTGATCTGTGGCCTTTCACACCCTGATTCTAGCATGTTCTTTTCACTGATACCTGGTGCTCTAAATAAATCATATGTTCTTTATCCTTTATCTACATTAAAAACAACTTATACACTTGTAGGTCTTCTATGAGCATTGTAGGTCTTCCATGAGTACATGAGAAATTTGGTTTCCAGATAGTTTCTGAGGAACACATATGTAAAGGTCAGGACTTAGTGTTGGGAAGTGAAACTTTCAGCTGTGTCCCTCCAACCAGGTCCCCTCATAGTCATTATCCCTCAATACCCTATTCAGGGGACCTGACAACCTTTATACTTAAAACATTGTTGAATTAAATATTGTGTGATTGACACACAATCCTGTATGAATATGCAGGAAAAGAAGAATGCCTTTGAAATAATCTCTGCCTTTAAAATATATTTCAATATGCTATTATAACCCCTAAACTGCAAACAAATACATAGAAGACAGTATTCTTTAAGCCTTCAAAGATTCTCAAGTTTTATATCTTTGAATATTCTGTTTTTAAAAATGTATTTATTCTCTATAGGTGTTTTAACCTATGTCTATCTATGAACTATATATATGCTTGGAGCCCACAGAGACTAGAAGAGGGTGTCAGCTCATGTGGGTGCTGGGAGTTGATCCTGAATTATCTGGAAGAGCAGCTGGTGCTCTTAACCATTCAGGCATTTCTCCAGCTCCTCTTTGAATATTCTTATGAATTATTTTTTCATAGATAAGACTCATTATCTGCTCAGGGTAGCTTAAAAGAACCTTGATCACACACACACACTCTCCTAATTCCTAGTAATGTGTTAAACAGACCAAAGGTTTATTTCTGGTCTTCTAGCTGGATGAACAGTGTAAGTGGACAGTTATTGATTACCCATCTAAACTGACTGATGCTAATTTCAAAGAGCTATGACATTTACCCTTATTTCAGACAATTGTTTATGAGTTCAAAACATTATTACTTCATTAGGACTAATAGAATTAATTTATAGCTGTCCCCTATGCATCTTGCTGGTCAGAGACACTGTTGTTATGGAAGCCTAGAAGCCAAATGTGATCTCAGATAGGAGCTGTAGTTTTTAAATGTTTGATTGCTGTTTGACCACTTCCCAGATAATTAAAATGCTCTTTTCCCAAATGCCTATCGTGAACTACGGGACCTCTAAGAATGTTGATGTCACTACCATGCATCCTTGTTAGTTATGAGAGTATGTGTGCTGATCCAGAGTAACCACTGCTGACAACTGAGAAAATAAACCAAGGAAACAGGACAACCAGAGCTGGTGGAAAGCAAAGCACATGTATGACTACAGCCTCTATAAGGAAAACATACAGCTGGCTTTTTTAATGTTATAAGAAAAAGAGCATTAACAACAACAACAAAAAAAAACTATCACTTTTCTCTCTCCATGACAATTTTTGGGAATGTTTTGGAACATATAAATGCTTGAGAAGTTCAGATAGAGATTTGATATATCATGCACTTCGGTGATTCCTCCTCACTTATTTCTGCCCACTGGTTTACAATTAATTTATCTTATGGGTGTTTTGCCTACTTATATGTCTGTGCACCATGTGTGTGCAGTGCCCCTGGAGGCCAGAAGTGGGTGATAGATCCCCAGGAGCTGGAGTTACAGATGATTGTGAACTACTATGTGGTTGACAGGAACCAAACATTGGTTCTCTACAAGAAGAGCCAGTGCTTTTAACTGCTGAGCTATTTCTCCATCCCTTATTCAAAACGCTGAACTTGCTCTTGAAATTGGAGCGAGGCTCATACTGTAAGTGGTAGTATCAAAAATCAATACCCATCAGCCTGGTGCTGTGAGGATAAATCTAATTAAAAGCCAGTAATTGGAAGAAACTTAGATTCTTCATCTCCTGCACTCCTGGGAATCTAGCCATCAAGTCAGAAAATGGCATTCAATTCATTTCACATAAGTGTGACATGTTTGGTTGTATGATTCCCATATTTCTGAAAACAGACCATCACAGCTAACATATTTCTCTACTTATGGTCAATGATGAAGATGTCTATTTTAATTTAATCTTAGTGAGGAAGCATCCTTGCCAGGAGACTGCTCCTGCAGCTCTGTTGGCTCACTCTTCATTTTCTTCTCTAATTACTCCCTGATTGTTGGGCAAACTATCCAAGCTGTAGTGGAGAGGAAATCATTGTCTCTTTATCCTCTCCCTGGGGAATTCATTCTACTTGTTTACTTACGTGTATGGCTGACTGAATAAAGTGATCCCTAATTAGAATACATGAAATAATAATTGGTCTATCTGGAGTCATAATTAATGCATTAGGAAAAATTTACTGTCAGGAAAATAGGTATTAAAATAAATGAGCTTATTTTATCTGTGTTGAAATACAAAGGACAACTTTAGATACAGTGATTATCAAACAGAGCAGCAATGATATTTGCTAATACCATTAGCAAACACCATTGGGAGTGTAGGCTATTGCATATGAACTATATCCTATATAACATACCACCACAACAAAAAGCTGATTTGATACAGGAAAAGTGTATTCAAAGATTTGATACAGAAAATGAACTTATTTTTTCCACCCTGCTATTTCTCAAATCAATACAGTCCCCCACAATTCATCAGCCTGATCTACATAATCCCTCTACTGAAATTCGATCCTCAGATAACTAGGTTATTGCCTGTTGACATTTAAAATAGAAGGTCATGGTTCGAATTTCCTATCTGTGTAGGAAATAGGAAGTTGTGGAGCTAAGAATAGGAACTCTCAAGGGTTTTGAAGGAAAAACTGCCTAGTTACCATGGGGATTATAGGACATCTTTGTCTAAAGATTTAACTTCCACATTGAATTCTGGGAAGCAGAATATGCTCTCCACCATGTGTTCTGGGGATCAAGCTCACACCATACTTTCATTCACTAAGCCATCTTGCCAGCTCCTACCATGCATTCATTTCTCCCTCAAACATGTGTATCTTCTTGGGGGACTTTAAAACGCCAAATGGATGAATTTTTAACATCAGCTCCCCAGTTTCTTTTACTTCTTTTGCTCCATCCAATTGGAACCTGATGTCCTGATACTCCCTATTTTTGTCATCTCTGGGGCAGTTTGTACCTCCTTCCACTCCACAGTTCAACTTGAGTTCCTATCTTCCCAGCACTCCCAGCTGCCTTTTACTTCACACCCACTCTTCCAATGTATGTAGTTGTCCTCTCCATCCCTCCCTCTGGTGGCTCATCACCCCATCTTTACTCATATCACCTATTCAACTAATCAAGGCTTGCTCCCTTCCTATTGATTGGCCTCAGTAGTTGATCATATAGGTCACTTTCTAACCCAACCCAGCCATTTCTACTCTCTCATGTTGATTCTACATCTATCTAATGCATTGATGTCACTATACCCTTGTCTGGTTCTGAAGGCTTATCTAGAATAAGATCCTGGATTATGAACATTTTCCAATGATGGAAATGACCTCAGCTCTGGGCAGCACCCGCTGGTGGTATAGGCTGTGCCTTTTGAGATGATCACCTAAATTCACTTTTCACTTTGTTTCCAAGATAACATACATATTTATTGTGCACAGGCAAACACACACACACACACACACACACACACACACACACACACACACACACACACACACAGAGGCAGGCACACAGGTGGAATGCACAGAGGCAGCATTCTAGCATGCTCTCATTAAGCCTTAGGTGGATTTATCCTCTGCCACTTCTCTGTTTCTGATGCTAAAAATTAGAATTACTAAATGATTTTCTCATTTAAGACACATTCTCATTCCTGGAGCCAATGGTAACTCCTGTAGATCATCAGACTTGAGGAAATTGTTATTTAAATTAGTCTGATGATTCTTTCAATAAGCCACCTGGTGAGTGAGTCCCTGCTAGACAGCCAGTGTGCATGTATCTATCCAGACTCCGGAATTTTGTATTGTCTATACACACATTTAAATAAAGATCATCATCTCCAAAGTAAATAAGAGAGTGGAGTTAAAAAATATGGAGTTAAAGTTTGTAAGACGAGGAGTTCTGGGTTTAAAAAGTCAACCACAGCTCTTTAGCCACATGGTGCCTCAGAGAGTGTGGTTCTCCTGAGTGGCTTGGAGTTTTCAAAGTTCATAGCACTGGAGAAACAGCATTGTAAAAAGAAGCTCGTCAGACTGTTTTTGCAAAGCATACATCCAATTGTAAGACACTTATTTGTGAAGTATATCATCATTATCATCATCATCATCATCATCTTCATTAATATTAGTGTTATTATTAGCCACTATCGTTTATCCTATTACAGGAAGAAAAGCTTGCCTAGTGTTGCCTATCCATAGTCTTAGTCAATAAAATGCTATGTGAACACAGAATGTTATCCAGATAAATGCAACATTATATTTTGTACAAACAATAGAACTATCATTACAAAGAAATGAACTCCTAAAACTCCACGTATTCTGAGATAAGGGGCAACATACAAACTATAATTATTCAATTGATACAAAATCGATGATCTGGAAAAATTCATCTGTGATGACAGAAATCAGAAATGTAATTGTCCCTAGGAGGGAGTGGCACTGATTAACTAGGGTCAGGAGATATTCCAGAGTTTAAAACACCCTGAGTCTTGATTTGCGTGATAGCAATTTAGGAAATTTCATGTGGTGAAACTCATAAAACTGTTTACCGAAGTCTAAAAATTCCTTTCAGTGCAGATAGATTTTTTTACGCTTTTTTTCTTTTTGTATTTAGAGAACTTTAGGGGGAGGTATTTTTATTTTTATTCAACTGTTTATTGTATATATCCAGGCCAAAGCCTCCTCCCCATCCTCCCTTCCCAGTCTCTCCTCCCATTTCCTCTCTCCCACCACTCCAGTCCCCTTCTCTTCTGTCTCCACCCAGACAAAGGGCAGATCTCCCATGAGTATCAATGTAACATGCTATATCAAGCTGCAGTAAGACTAAGCACTTCCCCATGTATTAAGTCTGGACAAGGTAACCCAGTATAAGGAGTAGGGTCCGAAAAGCCAATAAATGAGTTGGAGACAGTCCCCATTCTCATAAGAGAACCAAGCTACAGATTGGTGCCTTGCCCAATTCTTATTAAAGAGGTACTATCCACCAATCAGTGGAGGTAGACATGGAGACCCACAGCCAGACATTAGGCAGAGTCCAGGAATCCCACAGGGGAAGGAAGAAAGGAGTATGTGAGCCAGAGAGGTTAAAAACACCACAAAGACTCACACATCAACTAACGTGGGCCCATAGGGGCTCACAGAAACTGAATAGGCAACCAGGGAACCTGACAGGACTGAACACTCTGCAAAAGGATTTTTTAATGTGGAAAATTATATTAAATTAGAATTGATAGTCCTTTCTTAACATGTTTTTGTTCAATGGACAAGAGTAATACTGATGAAAAAATAAAAGAATGTGGATTCTACAAGGGCCCAGTACTCCACAGATGCAAGTGTGAACATTTTTATCCCTATTTTTTTTCATTGGAGCGGAGCCAGGGAAAATGACCTTTTAACCTTGGTTATCCCCCACATCTGGGAGTATTGATCTAGAAACCATATCTTTTTTTTTTTTTTTGCAGATTTTTTCATTTGAATTAGAAACAAGATTGTTTTACATGACAAACCCAGTTCCCTTCTCTCTCCCATCCTCCCCTACCACCCCCTAATTAAAACCCTACCTCTCACATATCCTTTCTGCTCCCCCTGGTTGGTGGGCCTTCCAGAGGGGGTCATCAGAGTCTATTGTATCCTTTGTGATAGGGCCGAGGCCCACCCCCATGTATCTTGGCTCAGGGAGTATTCCTCTATGTGGAATGGGCTCCCAAAGCCCACACCTATGCTAGAGATAAGTACTGAACTACTACAGGAGGTCCTGTAGATTTCTGAGGTTTCCTCACTGAAACCCATGTTCCTGGGGTCTGGATCAGTCCCATGCTGGTATCCCAGCTATCAGTCTGGGGAACAAGAGTGCCCCCATGTTCAGGTCAGCTGTGAAAACTATATCTTGTATCTCCAGTAAGAGAGGCTTGGTATCCTTCAGTCTTCACAACTAGCTCTTCAAGCTGTCTTCTGTCTGTTCTGTCAATGCAGTGTCACACATATACCTCAGGCATCTAGAACATCTCACTGGGAATACAGATCGCTGATGCTCATTTTTTTTCAGGATTGTGAGGAGTAAGGCTGAATACAGGAGAAATTCTTAGTTCCTGGCCAATAGTCAGTGCTTTATAAATATTGAATTTTAGATTCACAAAGTACTTTCATAAATATATCCTCATTTAGTTCCTGTAACAATCTGAAGAAGCAGTATTTTATCAGGATTTGCATAAGAACCTCAAAGAAATTAAATATAGTAACAGTTTTAGTGTTTGCATGTCAGGGACTCAAGAACTAAGAACATGTGCCTTGCCCAGGGGTATGCAGAATGAGAAGCCTGGACACTAAGAGTCTCAGAGAACAGGACTCTGTCCTGTCTGACTGCTCAGACCTTTCCTGAGCAATTTTATAAAACTGTAAGCAGTTTAAAAATGCAAATACCATAAAACCCTAAGTATTTAGCAAGTATTTTTTTATTTTTTTTAATTAGTTCAAATTAGGGACAAGCTTGCTTCACATGTCAATCCCTTCTCCCTCTCCCTCCCTTCCCCCAGCCCAACACCAGCTCCCACCCCTTCCCCCCTCTGCTCCCAATGGAGGCTCCTACCCTCCATGGGGTCTCCCCAAATTCCACAGCATCATCCTGGGACAGGCCTAGGCCTTCCCCCATGTATCCAGGCCAAGAGAGCATCCCTTCACATGGGATGGGTTCTCAAAGTCCCTTCTTATACCAGGGAAAAATACTAATCCACTACCAGGGACCCCATAGAGTGCTGAGGCCTCCTCATTGACATCCATGTTCAGGGCTCTGGGTCAGCCCTCTGCTGGCTTCCCAGACAGCAGTCTGGGATCCATGTGCTCCCCCTTGTTTAGGCCAGCTGTTTCCTTGGCATTCACCAGCCTGTTTCCAACCCCTTTGATCTTCATTCCTCCCTCACTGCAAGTGGATACAAGAGGTCAGTTCAGTGTACAGCTGTGGGTGTCTGCCTTTGCTTCCATCAGCCGCTGGATGAGGGCTCTAGGATGGTATAATACGTAGTCATCATTCTCATTATAGGGGAAGGGAATTTAGGGTAGCCTCTCCACCATCGCCTAGATTGTCAGTTGGTGTCATCCTTGTAGATCTCTGGAAATCTCCCTAGTGCCAGATCTCTCCTTGTATCTATAATGGCTCCCTCTGTTATGGTATCTCTCATCCTACTCTTCTCTATTCTTCCCCTGACTCAACCTTTCTGCTCCTCTATTTCCTCCTCTCCCCTCTTCTCCTCTTCCTCTAATTCTGCCAGCTCCCTCTCCCCTACCCTCATGCTCCCAAATATCTCAGGAGATCCTGCCCCTTCCCATTCTCTGAGGTCCAGGCATTTTTCTCTTAGGGTCCTTCTTGTTTCCTAAATTCCTTTGGTGAAGAGGATTGTAGGCTGGTAATCCTTTGCTCTATGTCTAAAATTCTTATATGAGTGAGTACATACCATGTTTGTCTTTTGTTGACTGGGTTACCTCACTCAGGATGGTTTCTTCTAGTTCCATCCATTTGCCTGCAAATTTCAAGATTCCATTGCTTTTTGCCACTGAGTAGTATTTCACTGTGTAAATGTACCACATTTCTGTATCCATTCTTCAGTTGAGGGGAATCTAGGTTGTTTCCAGGTTCTGGCTGTTACAAACAATGCTGCTATGAACATGGTTGAACATATTTCCTTGTATGAACCTGCATTATTTGGGTATATACCCAAAAGAGGAATTGCTGGATCTTGAGGTAGACTGATTCCTATTTTTCTGAGCAACCGCCATACTGATTTCCCCAGTGGTCTTTCAAGTTTGCACTCCCACCAGCAAAGGAGGAGTGTTCTTTTTTCTCCACATCCTCTCCAACATAGATTGTCATTAGTGTTTTTTATTTTGAACATTCTGGCCAGTGTAAGATAGTATCTTAGAGATGTTTTGAGTTGCATTTCTCTGATGGTTATGAATTTTGAGCACTTTCTTACATGTCTTTCAGCCATTTTTAGAATCCTCTGTTGAGAATTCTCTATTTAGTTCTGTACCCCACTTTTTAATTTCATTGATTGGTGTTTTGGTGGCTAGCTTCATGAGTTCATTGTATAATTTGTTAATCATCCATCTGTCAGATGTGGGGTTGGTGAAGAACTTTTCCCATTCTGTGGGCCATCATTTGTCTTACTGATTGTGTCCTTTGCCTTACAGAAGATGTTCAGGAAGCGGTCTCCTGTACCAAATCGTTCAAGGGTATCTCCCACTTTTTCTTCTAGAAGTTTCAGTGTGGCTGGATTTATGTTGAGATCTTTGATCCATATGGACTTAACTTTTTGCATGGTGACAGATATGGATCTATCTGCAGTCCTATGCATGTCCAAATCCAATTGTGTCAGTACCATTTGTTGAAGATGCTATCTTTTTTCCATTGTATATATTTAGCTTCTTTGTCAAAAATCAGGTATTCAAAGGTGTGTGGGTTAATATCAGTGTTTTCAATTCCATTCCCTTGGTCTATCTGTCTATTTTTATGCCAATCCCAAGCAAGCTGTTTTCAGGACTATGGCTCTAAAATAGAGCTTGAAGTCAGGGATGGTGATGCCTCCAGAGGTTCTTTTATTGTACAGGGTTGTTTTGGCTATTCTGGGTCTTTTGTTTCTCCATATAAAGTTGAATATAGTTCTTCCAAGGTCTGTGAAGAACTGTGTTGGGATTTTGATGGGGATTCCATTGAATCTATAGATTGCTTTTGGCAAGATTGCCATTTTTACTATGTTGATTCTACCTATCCAAGAGCATGGGAGTTCCTTCCCTTTTGTGGTATCTTCTTTAATTTCTTTCTTTAAAGACTCAAAGTTCTTACTGTACAGGTCTTTCACTTTTTTTGGTTAGGATTACCCGAATATATTCTATGTTGTTTGTGGATATTTTGAAGGGTAATGTTTCTCTGATTTTTTTCTCATTATGTTTATCATCTGTATATAGTTGGGCTACTGATTTTTTTAGTTAATTTGGCATCCTGATATTTTGCTCAAGGTATTTTTGTGCTGTAGGTGTTCCCTGGTAGAGGTTTTCGGGTCACTTATGTAGACTATCATATCATCTGCAAATAGTGATAGTTTGACTTCTTCCTTTCCCATTTGTATCCCATTGATCTCATTTTCTTCAAGTACAATATTTAAAAGACATGGAGAGAGTGGACAGCCTTGTCTTGTTCCTGATTTTAGAGGAATTGCTTTGAATTTCTCTCCATTTACTTTGATGTTGGCTGTTGGTGTGCTGTATATTGCTTTTAACATATTTAGCTATGTTCCTGTTATTCCTGTTCTCTCCAAGATCTTTATCATGAAGGGATGCTGGATTTTGTCAAAGGTTTTACTTTTTCAGTTTGTTTATATGGTGGATTACATTGATGCATTTTCATATGTTGAAACGTCCTTGCATCGCTGGGATGGAGCCTATTTGATCATGGTGGATGATTTTTCTGAGGTGTTCTGCTTCAATTCACCAATATTTTGTTGAGAATTTTTGCATCAAAGTTCATGAGGGATATTGATCTATAGTTCTCTTTTTCAGTTGTATCTTTGTGTGGCTTGTGTATCAAAGTAATTGTAGCCTCATAAAAAGACATTGGCGATGACCCTTCTGCTTCTATTGTGTGGAACAATTTGAGGAGTACTGGTATTAGCTCTTGTTTGAATTTCTGGTAGAATTCTGCAGTGAAGCCATTTGGCCTGGGCTTTTGTTGGTTAGAAGGCTTTTGATGACTGCTTCTATTAGGTCATTAGGTCGATTTTAACTGCTTATCTGTTCTTGATTTAATTTTGGTAAGAGAAATCTGTCCAGAAAATTGTCCATTTCCTTTAGATTTCTGAATTTTGTGGAGTAAAGTTTTTGAAAATATGACATGAAGAGTCTCTGTATTTCCTCAGTGTCTATTGTTATATCTCCCTTTCATTTCTGATTTTGTTAATTAGCATGCTCTCTCTCTCTCTCTGCCTTTTGGTTAGTTTGGATACATGTTTGTCTATGTTGTTGATCTTCTCAAAGAACCAACTCTTTGTTTCATTGATTCTTTTTAATGTTTTCTTAGTTTCTACTTTATTAATTTCAGCCCTCCGTTTGATTATTTCCTAGCTTCTAGTCCTCCGTGGTGAGCTTGATTCTTTATATTCTAAAGCTTTCAGTTGTTCTGTCAATTCTCTGGTGTGACTATTCTTCAGTTTCTTCATGTGGGCACTTAGTGTTATGAACTTTCCTCTTAGCACTGCTTTCAGAGTGTCCCATAAGTTCAGGTATGTTGTATCTACATTCTCATTAAATTTCAGGAAGTTTTTAATTTCACTTTTTATTTCTTCCTCGACCCAAGAATGATGCAATAGGGTATTATTCAATTTCCATGAGTTTGTAGGGTTTCTGTAATTTGTGTTGTTGTTGAATTCTAACTTTAAAGCATGGTAATCTGATAAGATACAGGGGGTTATTTCAACGTTTTGTATCTTTGGAGGTGTTCAATTTTACAGATGGTTCCATGTGTCGTTGAGAAGAAGGTATATTCTTTTGTGTTTGGATGGATTGTTCTATAGATGTCTGTTAATCACAATTGGGTTATAACTTCTGTTAGATCCTTTGTTTCTTTGTTAAGTTTCTGTCTGGTGGTCCTGTCTAGTGGTGAAAGTGGGATGTTGAAGTGTGTGGGTTTTTATGTGTGGTTTGAGCTTTAATAATGTTTCTTTTACAAATGTGGGTGCCTTTGTATTTGGGGCATAGATGTTCAGGATTGAGACTTAATCCTGATGGACTTTTCTTTGATGAGTATGAAATGCCCTTCTTCATCTCTTTTGATTGATTTTAGTTTGAAGTCTAATTTGTTAGATATTAGGATTGCTACATCAGCTTGTTTATTGCGTCCATATGACTGGAAAATCTCCCAAGCCTTTACTCTGTGGTAACGCCTGTCTTTGAAGTTGAGTCATGTTTCTTGTATACGGCAGAAGATTGGATTCTGTCTTCGTATTCATTCTGTTAGCTTGTATCTTTTTATGGGCAGGTTAAGACCATTGACATTGAGGGATATTAATGCCCATTGATTGTTGGTTCTTGTTTGTTTTGCATTTATTGTTGGTGGTGTCATTGTGTGTAGATATTGCTCTCTCTCTTTCTTTTCATGTTTGGTAAAGTTGGATTATCTATTGCTTATATTTTTGTGAGTGTAGTTATCCTTGTTAGATTGGAGTGTTCTGTCCAGAATTTTCTGTAGTGCTGGATTTGTGGATATGTATTTTTAAAACTGGTTTTGTCATGGAATATCTTGCTTTCTCCATCTATAGTGATTGAAAGTTTTGCTGGGTACAGTAGTCTGTGTTGGCATCCATGTTCCAATAGTGTTTGTAGACATCTATCCAGGACCTTCTGGCTTTCAAAGTTTCCATTGAGAAGTCAGGTTTGATTCCGATAGGTCTGCCTTTATATGTTACTTGACGTTTTCCTTTGCTGCTCTTAATATTTTCTCTTTATTCTGTAAGTTTGGTGTTTTGATTATTATGTTGTGAGGGGAATTCTTTTTGTGGTCCAGTCTATTTTGAGTTCTGTAAGCTTCTTGTACTTTCATAGGCATATCCTTCTGTAGGTTGGTGAAGTTTTCTTCTATGATTTTGTTGAATATGTTTTCTGTACATTTGAGCTGTATTTCTTCACCTTCTTCTATAACTATTATTCTTAGGTTCAGCCTTTTCACGGTGTCCCGTATTTCCTGGAAATTTTGTGTTGGAGATTTGTTGGACTTGAGATTTTCTTTGGTCGATGACTATATCCTCTAGCGAGTCTTCAACAACTGAGATTCTCTCTTGCATCCCTTGTATCCTATTGGTTATACTCACATCCTTAGATCCTGATCATTTATCCAGCCTTTCAATTTCTAGCATCCCCTCATTCTGTGTTTTCTTTATTGTTTCTATTATAGCTTTCATGCCTTGAACTGTTTGGAGTGCTTCCTTCACTTGTTTTTTTTTTTAGATTCTTTAAGAGAGCTACTTATTTCTTGAATTTTTGTTTGATTTTTCTTCTATTTCTTTTTTTCAGATTTTTTTATTTGAATTAGAAACAAGATGGTTTTACATGACAATCCCAGTTCCCTTCTCCCTCCCGTCCTCCCCTACCACCCCTCCAACTAAAACCCTACCTATCACATCTGCTCCCCTGGATGATGATAGGGTGTCATCAGAGTCTATCATATCCTTTGGGATAGGGCTTAGCATCAACCCAGTGTGTCTTGGTTCAGGGAGTATCCCTCTATGTGGAATGGACTCCCAAAATCCACACCTATGCTAGGGATAAGTACTGAACTACTACAGGAGGTCCTGTAGATTTCTGAGGTTTCTTCAATGATATCCATGTTCCTGGAATCTGGATCAGTCCCATGCTGGTATCCTAGCTATCAGTCTGGGGAGCAAGAGTTCCCAGATGTTCAGGTCAGTTGTTTCTGTGGGTTTCACCAGCCTGGTCTGGACCCCTTTGCTTTTCACTCGTCTGTCTCTGTATCTGGATTACACTTCAGTTCAGTGGTAAGTTGTGGGTGTCAGCTTCTACTTACACCATATGCTGGATGAGGACTATCAGGTGGCATATAAGTGAGTAATCAATCTCATTATCAGGGGAGGGCATTTAAGGTAGCCTCTCCTCTATTACTTAGATTGTTAGCTGGTGTCATCATTGTAGATCTCCAGATATTTCCCTAGTTCCTGATTTCTCTTTAAACCTATAATGTCTCCCTCTATTATATTATCTCTTATCTTTCTCTCTTCTGTTCTTCCCCCAACTCAACCTCCCTGTCCCATCACGTCTTCCTCACCCCTCCTCTTCTCCCCTTCTCATTGTCCTAGCTCCCTCCCCCTCTTCCCATGCTCCCAGTTTCCTCAGGGGATCTTGACCCTTTCCCCTTCTCCAGGGCACCATGTATGTCTCTCTTAAGGTCCTCCTTGTTTACTAGCTTCTCTGGCAGTATGGATTGTAGGCTGGTAATCATTTACTCTTGGTCTAAAATCCACATATGAGTGAGTACATATCATGCTTGTCTTTTTGTGATTGGGATACCTCGCTCAGAATGGTTTCTTCTAGTCCATCCATTTCCCTACAAATTTCAAGATTCCATTGTTTTTTTTTGTTTTGTTTTGTTTTTGTTTTTTTTTTTTTTCTGCTGAGTAGTACTCCATTGTGTACCACATTTTCTCTATCCATTCTTTGGTTAGGGGCATCTAGGCTGCTTCCAGTTTCTGGCTATTACAAATACTGCTGCTATGAACATCATTGAATAGATGTCCTTGTTGTATGAATATGCTTCATTTGGGTATATACCTAAGATAGGAATTGCTCAATATTGTGGTAGACTGATTCCCATTATCTTATGGAGTCTCCATACTGATTTCCAAAGTGGCTGTACAAGTTGGCACTCCCACCAGCAGTGAAGGAGTATTGCCCATTTTCCACATCCTCTCCAGAATAAACTGTCATTGCTGTTTTTGATTTTGGCCATTCAGACAGGAGTAAGATGGTATCTCAAAGTTGTTTTGATTTGCATTTCTCTGTTGGCTAAAGATGATGAGCACATTCTTATGTGTCTTTCAGACAAATATTTTAGATTCCTCTATTGAGAATTTTCTACTTAGTTCTATACCCCACTTTTTAATTGGATTGTTTGGTGTTTTGGAGACTAGCTTCCAAGTTCTTCGTATATTTTGGAGATCAGCCCTCTGTCGGATGTGGGGTTGTTGAATATCTTTTCCCATTCTGTGGGCTGCCGTTTTTGTCTTGCTGACTGTGTCCTTTGCTTTACAGAAGCTTCTCAGTTTCAGGAGGTCCCATTTATCAATTGTTGATCTCAGTGTCTGTGCTACTGGTGTAATGTTCAGGAAGCAGTTTCTTGTACCAACTAATTTGAGGGTATTTCCCAATTTGTCTTCTAATAAGTTCAGTGTGGCTAGATTTATGGTGAGGTCATTGACCCATTTTGACTTAAGTTTTGTGCCTGGTGATATGCTTGGATCTATTTGCAGTCTTCTACATGTTTGCATCCAGTTATGCCAGCACTAATTGTTGAGGATGTTCTCTTTGTTCCATCATATAGATTTGGATTTTTTGTCAAAAATCAAGTATTCATAGGTGTGTGGGTTAATATCAGGGTTTTCAACTCTATTCCATTGGTCTACCTGTCTATTTTTGTGCCAATACCAAGCTGTTTTCAGGACTGTAGCTCCGTAGTGGAGCTTGAAATCTGGGATGGTGATGTCTCCACAAGTTCCTTTATTATACAGGGTTGTTTTGGCTATGCTAGGTCTTTTGTTTCTCCACATATAGTTGAGAATTGTTCTTTCAAGTGTCTGTGAAGAATTGTGTTGGGATTTTGATGGGGATTTCATTGAATCTGTAGATTGCTTTTGGCAAGATTGCCATTTTTACTATGTTGATCCTACCTAGCCAAGAGCATGGGAGATCTTTCCATTTTCTGGTATCTTCTTTAATTTCTTTCTTTAGAGACTCAAAATTTTTATGGTACAGGTCTTTCATTTTTTCGGTTAGTGTTACCCCAAGGAATTTTATGTTGTTTGTGGCAATTGTAAAGGGTGATGTTTCTCAGATTTCTTTCTCCACCAATGTCATTGGTATATAGTAGGGCTACAGATTTTTTTTTTTTAGTTAATCTTGTATCCAGCCACTTTTCTGAAGGTGTTTATCAGCTGTAGGAGTTCCCTGATAAGAGTTTTTTGGGTCACTTATGTAGGCTATCATATCATCTGCAAATAGTGAGAGTTTTAATTCATCCTTTCTGATTTGTATTTCTTTGATCTCCTTATTGAAGAGGTATTGAGAGAGTGACAGCCTTGTCTTGTCTCCAATTTTAGAGTAATTGCCTTGAGTTTCTCTCATTTTAATTTGATATTGCCTGTCGGCTTGTTGTGTATTGCTTTTATTATGGTGAGGTATGTTCCTGTTATCCCTGTTTTCTCCAAGAACTTTATCATGAAGGGGTGTTGGATTTTTGTCAAAGGATTTTTCCAGCATCTAGTGAGATGATCATGTGGTTTTTCTCCTCAGTCTGTTTATATGGTGGATTATATTGATAGATTTTTGTAGGTTGAACCATCCTTGCATTCCTGGCATGAAGCCTACTTGATCATGGTGGGTGATTTCTCTGATGTATTTTTTTAATTCAATTTGCCAGTGTTTTATTGAGTATTTGTGCATCAATGTTCATGAGGAATATTGGTCTGTAGTTCTCTTCCCTAGTTGTGTCTTTGTGTGGCTTAGGTATCAAGGTTATTAAAGTCTGATAAAAAGAGTTTGGAAATGACCATTCTGCTTCTATTGTGTGGAATACATTGAGGAGAATTGATATTAGCTGTTCCTTGAATTTCTGGCAGAATTCTGCAGTGAAGCCATCTGGCCCTGTTTTTTTTTTTTTTTTTTTTTTTTTTTTTTTTTTTTTTTGCTTGGGAGACTTCTGATGATTGCTTCTATTTCATTAGTGGTTACAGGTCTATTTAAGTTATTTATCTGTTCTTGATTCAATTTTGGTAAGTGAAATCTGTCCATAAAATTTTCCATTTCCTTTAGATTTTCAAATTTTGAGGAATATAGGTTTTCGAAGTATGACCTGATGATTCTCTGGATTTCCTCTGTGTCTGTTGTTATGTCCCCCCTTTTCATTCCTGATTTTATTAATTTGCATATTCACTCTCTGTTGTTTGGTAAGTTTGGATAAAGGTTTGTCCATCTTGTTGATTTTCTCGAAGAACCAACTCTTCATTATATTGATTCTTTGTATTGTTCTCCTAGTTTCCATTTTATTGATTTCCACCCTCAAATTGATTATTTCTTGGTGTTTGCTCCTCCAGAGTGTATTGATTTCTTTGTGTTCTAAAGTTCTCAGTTGTGCTGTTAATTTTTTAGTGTGATTATTCTCCTGTTTCTTCATGTGGGCATTTAGCGCTATGAACTTTCCTCTTAGCACTGCTTTCAAAGTGTCCCATAGGTTTGGGTATGTTGTGTCCGCATTCTCATTGAATTCTAGGAAATCTTTAATTTCTTTTGTTTATTTCTTCCTCGACTGAAGAGTAAAGGTTGCAGCATGTGCTCAAAGATGAACTGTGATCCGGGATGGTAAAGTCAAGAAAACACCAGGGCAAAACGCAGGCCAAAGCGAGGTTACAGGAACCCAGAAAGCTTGGCCAGAAAAAGGGCTAGGGTTTTCCGTTGCAGCCCTTAAAAAGCTCCCTTACGTCACACCAGCTTTCGTTCACCACGCCCTTATGGGCAAGTCCCGGGTCCACCTGGCACCTGTTCCATGACTATTGGGCGGGGCTAGGGTGTCTCCCTACAATTCCCCTTTTAGTCTAAAAGAGGATTAAAACTTAATAGTGTAAAATATCCAAAACTAACAATCATAAAGGTGAAATACAAGAAGATACAATAATCTGTTATGGCACATCCTATGTCTATTCCAGCTAAGTCCTAAAGTCATGTGGAAAAGGTGTCTAACTTGAACACCTTCTTCCAATCCCAACTCTAAACAATAAGAAGGTCATTCTTAAATAGGCTTACACTACCCTAATAAACAATAATGGGGAATGGGGGCGTAGCATCTTCTAGGCTACTTACTGCTGAAATGGGACGATGATAGTCATGTGGGGGCCCTGTGGAAAAACAAATGCTAGTACAGGGAAAGTCTCTAATGAGTTATGTCTAGTCCATGTTAGATGAGATTTGTTTGATTGAAGATCTACATTGAAATCTTTAACTTGATTGAAGTCATTACTCGAGGTTCTGGTTGGAGTGTCAGTCGAAACGGAGTGAGTTGAATCCAGTGCAGTCGGGGAGGTATAGTCCAATTCTTTTTCCGGAGCATACAGGGATTGCTGTCAGGCTGGTTCTTGTTGGCTATATGGGACTCAAACATAAGTGTCATCAGAGAAATGTTCGCTTGTTCATGTATGTGTACTGGGAAAGGCAATCCTTGAAGAACAACAATTATGAGAGGGTGTAGGCCTTGAAAGAAAGAGCCAAGAAAAGACAAAGATAGTCCTCTTATTCTTCATTTATTCTGTATTACAGCAATTGGCTTCTTGATATAACACAGAAACTTTTAAATGTTGTTAAATAACATGCTTGGATTTTAGAGTAGGAAAGCCAAATCCAACTCTAAATCCAGCATCAATTTAATTGAATACAGACTAGGAAATGAAGAGACATAGAGTTATACATAGAGAGACAGCTGTAAATTTTACTGTATGGCACATTCCTTTTGTTCGATGGTTATAGCTACGTTCTTTCCTTAAGTATCCACACATGTAGTGTCCTTTGACTTCTGGAGGAAGGTTCCTCAGTAAATACCTGTCAGTCATCCTTGTCTTCCTCAACTCGAATCTTGATCAATTTTGATGGTATCCAAAGATTTTTCTTCTCCTGTGGAGACAAATGCAAAACCCCTACCCCAACGTAACACATGTCCAGGTTTCCATACCGAGGTCAGCACATCTTTGAAATACACTGGTTGGTTCAGTTCAGCAGTTTTTTCCGTAGTCCAGTGTCTTTCCGCAGCTGTTTGTCCACTGTCATTGGCATTAAGAAAGTTTAACGTTAATAAAGCATTATGCAATCTATGTTTGGGGGGTTTCGACTTACCAGCTTGCCTATGGAGCATCTCCTTAAGTATCCTGTTAGAACTTTCAACGACTGCTTGTCCTGTAGGGTTGTATGGTATACATGTGACATGCTTAATGTTATAATATTTGAAGAACTGTTCCATTTTTGTGGAGACATATGCTGGAGCATTGTCAGTTTTTATCTGCGCCGGTATGCCCATAACTGCCATCACCTCCAGTAGGTGTGTAATAACGGAATCAGCTTTTTCAGAGTTGAGAGCAGTAGCCCATTGGAAACCTGAGAATGTGTCAATGGTATGATGCACATATTTCAAATTTCCAAATTCTGTAAAGTGAAAGACATCCATTTGCCAGATCTCATTCCTCCGAAGGCCTTTAGGATTACATCCTGCTGGCAGTGGAGTTTGGTTATAAAAGGAACAAGTAGGACAGTTTCTCACTATCTCCTTGGCTTGTTGCCAAGTGATGGAGAAGTCCTTCTTTAAACCCTTGCTATTTACATGATGCTTTTTATGAAATTCTGAGGCTTCTAGCACAGTGCCAATCAATAAACGATCAATCTCGTCATTGCCTTGTGCCAGTGGGCCTGGCAGACCCATATGGGATCTGATATGCGTAATGTACAGTGGGTTACTTCTGTTTCTGATTGTTTCCTGTAACTGCAAGAACAACGAGGTTAGTTCAGTATTATCAGGGACGAATTCTGCAGTCTCTATGTGCAAGACGACTCTCTCTGTATATTGGGAATCAGTAACTATATTAAGAGGTTCCGTAAAATCCGTAAGAACCATAAGGATTGCATATAATTCTGCTTTCTGTACAGATGTATATGGACTTTGAACTACTTTACTTACCTCACCTGCTTTATAACCAGCCTTACCTATTTTGTTAGCATCAGTGTAGAAAGTAAGAACTCCAGAAATGGGAGTTTGTCTTACAATGTGTGGAAGAATCCAAACTGTCTTTTTTTATGAATTTAATTTTGTTGGTTTTGGGATAGTTGTTACTAATTGTTCCCAAAAAGTCGGTGAGAGCTATCTGCCAATATTCATTATCCTTCCATAAGGAGGAAATTTCATCATTAGTTAAAGGTACTATAATCTCTGCTGGGTCTTTCCTATTCAACTGACGAAGTCTTAATTTGCCCTTTAAAATCAAATCAAAAATCTTTTCTATATATGTCTTTAACTTTTTGTTCTGCTTATGGGGCAGGAATATCCATTCCAATATAGTGTCTTCCCTCTGCATCAAAATCCCAGAAGGGTATTCTCTGGATGGCAAGATAACCAGAATGCAGTCTAGATCAAGGTTAATCTGATCTACATGCACATCCAATATTCTGTTTTCTACCCATTGTAGCTCTTTTTCTGCCTCAGCAGATAATATTCGTGGACTGTTTAAGTCCTTATCACCTTTTATTGCCATTTTCAAATGCTTTAAGTCATGTCCTTCCACACCAATAATCGTCTGTAATTGAGAAATTTCTCCTAGTAGCTTCTGAAGACTGTTAAGAGTTTGATAACGGTCCCTTCTAATTTGTACCTTTTGAGGTCTGATTCTTTGTAAGTCTATCTTATATCCTAAATAGTTAATAGAATCTCCTCTTTGTATCTTTTCTGGGGCAATTTGTAAACCCCATCTGGGAAGAACCTCCTTCACCATTTTAAACATACATTCCAAAGTTTCCTCACTAGAATCTGCTAAAAGAATATCATCCATATAATGATAAACAAGAGATTGTGGAAATTTTTTACAAATATTTCCAAAGGTTGTTGTACAAATTGTTGACACAAGGTGGGGCTATTTAGCATCCCCTGAGGTAAAACTTTCCATTGGTATCTCCGAACTGGCTGTGAGTTATTAAGAGTTGACACTGTAAATGCAAACTTCTCTCTATTGCTTTCTTGTAACGGTATAGTGAAAAAGCAGTCTTTCAGGTCAATTACTATGATCGGCAATCCTTTAGGTATTAAGGAAGGCAATGGCATTCCAGGCTGTAGAGCGCCCATAGGCTGAATTACCTTATTTATGGCTCTCAGGTCTGTCAGCATTCTCCAGTTACCCGACTTCTTCTTGATGACAAATACAGGAGAATTCCAAGGGCTGGTAGATTGCTCTATGTGACCAGCCTCTAGCTGTTCCTGTACTAACTTTTCTAGAGCCTCAAGCTTTTCAGAGGTCAAAGGACATTGCCCTATCCAGACTGGTTCATCTGTAAGCCATTTCAATGGCAGGGCCTTTGGTTCCTCTGAAGGCCTATCATTTGTATTTAGTGTCTGTACAGCCTGGATAGTTGGTAACCATTTTCCATGGCATCTTACCTGATCCTTTTTATTATCCAGCGATTGTCTAGAATTCGTATCTGACACTGGAGGGATGTTAATTTGAGTATTCCATTGCTGTAATAAAGCACCACCCCATAAATTTATAGCAATATCTGCTACGTAAGGTTTCAGTATTCTTTTTTGTCCTTCCAGTCCAATACAGACCACTGAATTAACACTCCGTCGAACTCTAGATAGAGTTCCAATTCCTAAAAATTGTACATTTGCCTCTTAAAGTGGCCATTTTTTAGACCAACTTTTCTGAGTGATAATAGTTACGTCAGCTCCAGTGTCCACTAAGCCAGAAATAACTTTATTATTAATTTTAACTTTCAACTGAGGCCTTTTATCATTAATAGAAGCTTGCCAAAATATGCGTTTCTCATTTTCACCAGTCACATGTGATTCTTCATCACTATTCAAACTACCCTCTAGAGCAGTGTCATTTTCCACCATAGGCAAGGAACTATCTATTGGGTGTTATTCAATTTCCCTGAGTTTGTAGGGTTTCTGCAATTTGTGTTGTTGTGGAATTCTAACTTCAAAGCATGGTAGTCTGATAAAATACAGGGGATTATTTCAATTTTTTTGTACCTGTTGAGGTTTGCTATGTTGCCAAGTATGTGGTCGATTTTAGAGAAGGTTCCATGTGGCTCTAAGAAGGAGGTAAATTGTTTTGTATTTGGATGGAATGTTCTATAGATATCTGTTAAGTCCAAGTGCACCATAACTTCTATTAGTTCCTTTGTTTCTTTGTTAAGTTTCTGTTTGGTGTTCCTGTCCAGTGGTGAGAGTGGGGTGTTGAAGTCTCCCACTATAAGTGTGTGCAGTGTTATTTGTGATTTGAGTTTTAGTAATGTTTCTTTTACAAACATGGATGCCTTTGTATTCAGGGCATAAATGTTCAGAATTGAGACTTCATCCGGATGCATTTCTCCTGTGATGAGTAGGAAAATCATCATCTGTGATGAAAATAAATCATCTCTTTTGATCGATTTCCGTATAAAGTCCAATTTGTTGGATATTAAGATTGCTACCCCCGCTTGTTTCTTGGGTCCACTTGATTGGAAAAATTTTCCCCAACCTTTAATTCTTAGGTACCATCTGTCTTTGTAGTTGAGGTGTGTTTCTTGTATGCAGCAGAAGGATGGATTCTGTCTTCTTATCCATTCTTCTAATCTGTGTCTTTTTATATTCGAGTTAAGACCATTAATGTTGATGGTTATTGATGACCATTGATTGTTTATTCTTGTTTGTTTTTGATTTGGTGATGATTGGAAAAATTATGCATGGGATTCTATCCCTTTTTCCTTTTGGCTGTTGGTAAAGTGGGATTATCTGTTGCCTATATTTTTCTGGTTGTAGTTAACTTCCTTGGGTTGCAATTTTCCTTCCAGAATTTTGTATAGGGCTGGATTGGTGGATATGTATTATTTAAAACTGGTTTTGTCATGGAATATCTTGTTTTTTCCATCTATATTGATTGAAAGCTTTGCTGGGTATAGTAGTCTGGGCTAGCATCCATGGTCTCTTAGCGGAGGCAGAATATCTATCCAGGACCTTCTGGCTTTCAGAGTTTCCATGGAAAGTCAGGTGTAATTCTGATAGTTTTGCCTTTATAAGTTACTTGACCTTTTTCCTTTGCTGCTCTTAATATTTTCTCTTTATTCTGTATGTTTGGTGTTTTGATTATTATGTGTCGAGGAGACCTTTTTGGGTTCAGTCTATTTGGTGTTCTGCAGGCTTCTTGTATTTTCATTGGCATGTCTTTCTTTAGGTTGGGAAAGTTTTCTTCTATGATTTTGTTGAATATGTTTTCTGTGCCTTTGAGTTGGATTTCTTCACCTTCTTCTATACCTATTATTCTTAGGTTTGGTCTTTTCATATTTCCTGGATATTTTGTGTTAGAGATTTGTTGGACTTAAGATTTTCTTTGGTTGATGAGTCTTTTTCCACTAGTGTGTCTTCAACTCCTGAGAGTCTCTCTTCCATCTCTTGTATTCTCATGGTAATGCTTATGTCTATAGTTCCTGATCATTTACCCAGCTTTTCTATTTCCAGCATTCCCTCAGATTGTGCTTTCTTTATTGTCTCTATTTCAGTTTTTATGTCTTGAACTGTTTCCTTGAGAGATTTGTGGTTTTTGGTTTGTTTTTTCTTCCATTTCTTTAAGGGATTTTCTCATGTCCTCTTTGAGGTCCTCTATCATTTTCATGAAGATGTTGTTAAGGTCATTCTCTTCTGCTTCATCTGCATTGTGATGTTCAGGTCTTGCTGGTGTATGGTTCCTAGTCTCCGATGGTGTCATATTGGGCTTTCTGTTGTTGAATGTGCTTTCACATTGTCCTCTTCTCATCCTTTCTTCTGTTTGGTGTAGCAGGAGTCTCTTCCTCTCCTGGTAAGTATGGGACCAAGATTCCCTTCTGGTAGATGCAAACAGATCCAATACTCTGATGTCTGTCCTCTTTTCATGGATGGAAGTGGCACTATTACTGGGGCCTCGACAGTGTCCAGTGTGTTGGGTCCTGCTGTGGAGTTCAGATCCCGTGAGCAGATCCCTGGCATCAGATGTCTCTGAGTAGGGCCGCCAAACCCTTTCTTCTATTTCTTTAAGAGATTTTCTTATTTCCTTTTTAAGTGTCTTGAACATCTTCATAAAGTAGATTTTCAGGTCTGTCTCTTCTTCTTCCTCTGTGTTGTGCTTTTCAGATATTGCTGGTGTGGAGTCCCTAGATTCTGGTGGTGTCATAGTGGTCTTTCTTTTGTTGAGTGTGTTTTTATTCTGCCTTCTTCCCATCTCTTCTTCCAGTGTGTTCAGGTGGGGTGTCTGTATCTCCTCTGTTCACCCTGGGGTGTGTGTGGGTGAAGACGTCAATGTCTGCAGCTCTGGATGGTCTTGACTCTCCTAGTAGTCTCCTCACTCAGGAGAGGTCTCGACGGCAGAAGGGGAAAGAAGAATGATGTATTTCCAGACTCAAGGAGGTCTTCCCTGTCTGTGTGGGTCCACTCTATGCCAGGTGCAGGCCCAGAGAGATCCTGTGGTGATGGGTGCCTTGGGCAGGAGTAGGGCAGGAGCAGAGGGTACACTCACCTTAGGAGAGGTTGGGCCATCGGAGGGGGAAGGAACTTTATCAAGTATTTTATCTTTAAATATGATCTGTTGTTTTTCTTCTTTCACTAATGAAAAGATGTATGTTATGTTATGGATGGAAGGTTATAAAATTTATTTCTCTACTATAGAATCTGCTTACAATTTTGTAGGTGTAAATATAATAAATTCTTCTGGAATAAAATAGAAATAACTGGTGGCCCATAAGTGTTTTTCTCACTTATAATTGTTAAAATTGTTCTTTTCCCAGGTTGAACATGTTGAACATGAAGGCCTTCAGTCTCAAGTGTTGTAAAACCCAAATGATTTTGAGCACCAAGTAGAAAATTTCACACCTGGACTAACTCATGCCACTTGCTCTCTATATATATCACATAAGATTATTGTAGGCAATGTGCATATGAAACATAAATCTGATTCATGTCCAATCTTAGTCTCATTTTCAAGATGTCTCATTGGATGAACAAATATTTAAAAATCTACAAAAACGATGAACCTGAACTCATTTTGGTTGAGGCATGGTGATAAGAGATACTTAACTCTGTGCTAGATGTGTGTGTGTGTGTGTGTGTGTGTGTGTGTGTGTGTGTGTGTGTAGAGGCCAGAGATCAATGCTAGCTGCTGTCTCCTCAGGTACATGTTGCTTTTGATACATGGTCTCCCATTATCTAGATGGAAAGCATGTGCCACCTTTGCCTGGGTTTCCTTTTGTCATTGGTTGGAGGATTCAGATTCAGGTCTTACATAGTTAGGTTGTTGTTACATAAGCCATCTCCCAAACTCTCAGCCTATGCTTCTGTGAATCAACTGATTTATACCTGAATCCTTTCCCCCATCTTCATTTTTTTTCTATTTACTCATGACTCTCCATAGATGAGTTCCCTTGGAGGAATTTTGGCAGTGCAGATTTGCTCCAGAAAATGGTGTATGATTAACCTTGTTTTGGGCAACAATACTCCATGGTATCTTGGAATAGGGCATTAGAAAGAATCAATGCAAGCCCAGGATTGGCTTTCCTGTAGCTGTAAGAGATGCTGCAGATATAGCTTGTATGTGGATCCTCTATGGAAATTACAGCAGTGAGGAGAGGAAACCCAAGAGAAGGGAGAGAGCTCTGAAAACACACCTGGACTGCAGATTTTCGGAAGAGAATGAGCTTGTCAGGAAGTCATGGCTTTCCAGTGGTGGGAGCTGGTGTAATGTAATTCCTCCCGAAAGACTGGTGCTTCAATGCCGTTGTGCTGTTTGGTTGAAGAGCTTCCACTGTTCTACTTGGAGTCTATCATTCTTCATGACTGGCTCCTTGAGGTGATTTCTGTCTACTTTGTCTTCCTACATCCCTGGAATGTCTCCCACACACCAGGCATTTGAACCAAGCCCCACATCTCTCATGCTATTGGAAGACAAACTTGCCTTTTCTCTGTTTAGTGAGTTTTAACTATAGTATGTAAAAATGGAAGGTATTGGTGGTATCTTCTTCAGCAGAGGTTCAAGCCGTTCTGCTGGGCATAGTAAGAAATGAGACTCACTCATTTTAGCTTGGTAGTAGTGTGACCCTGCCACATAGTGCAGCCCACTATCTGCCTGTGGCTCTTAGCTGAGACACTTTTTACCCAACAGTGTCTTTTCTGATATCAAATCCTTAAGTCTTAGTTGTCTCCTCTTTTTTTCAACATCTTTCAGCTTAGATTTTTTTTTTTATTCCAACATTGCAAAATATCAACCTTGGAAAATATCTTGGACATAAACTTGACCCAGGTCCTTTTGTCCAGTCACTTGAGACTCTCACATCTCTGGGCAAGGTTTTCATTTTATTCTCTAGCTCTATGCACAAAAATTTCTATAGGTCCCCAAGGAGAGGCAGAAGCTCAGGAGATCCCTTTACCTTTCTATTTCCTGTTTAAGAGAGTCCTGGGTTCTTTCTTTCATTTAAGCTGTTGGTAAGGGCAATAGTCCAGGGGACTCTTGGCTGATGGTTTCTGGTGTAGAACTCCATCCTGTAAAGGAAGTTCAGAAAAACCACTCAGGTCCTAGTGTTCTCCACTTGCAGTCCTGAGAAGAGCTTCCTCCTGCAGTGGGGCCTGAATGGCAGAAGGGAATCTCTGACCATCTGGCATTTTCTCACCATTTGTTTAGAGCCTGAAGTATACAACTGAGGTAGAAACCTGAGCCAAACTGTTGGTCTGACTGTCCACAGCCTTGACTCTATTCTGAAGTGACAAAGAGACCTGTGCATCCACTCTGCTCAGATGGAGCTGTTCTGTCCTGAACTGCAGAGGTCAAGAAGGAAGCTTGCTCGGGTTCAAATGATGGGAATCCATACTCTCTCCAACCTTGTTTCTGATGGATTGTTTTTTCTTGAAGAAATGTTTCTTCGTTTTTGGTATGTCTTTAGGACTATTGATATTTTAGATTTTAAGAATTATTCTTTACCATTGCTGTTTCTCTGTGAAACTGTAATACAGGGAGCTGTATTACTATTTATGTGATTATCCTCTAAGAACTAACATAAGACCTTCCCATGTGTCATATTTTTTGTATTTATAATAATCGTAAGAAATAAGTGGCCATATTGTCCCCATTGTAGCCAAGAATGCTAAGCTCAAAGATGCTAGTAATTTCCATATGTTCCTTTGCTAATTAGCTTCTTTAGGTTGAAACAATGTTGACAGATTCCAATACTCATGGTTTGGGTCACATTGTGTCTTCCTGATAGGTTCAAGCATGCACACTGTGTCATAGCTGATTGTAAGAATGAGAAGTTACACACACATACACACACACACACACACACACACACACACACACACACAGGCACACACACGCACACACACACACACACAGAGACACACATAAACACAGAGACATACTCAGAGATATGGGAGCACAGAGACACATACAGATATGAGGTGGGAAGGAGAGGGGAGACTGAGGCACTGACATATTCTGTGAATGCCTCTGTCACAACTGATGTCTGGAGAACTTGTCTATGCAGGAAGAACCTCACTGTGGAGGCACAGGGTAAGCCAAGCTAAGCCAGCTGCTGTGGAATTGTATCCTCATGCAAAGAATCTAGTCCTTTCTTCCTGACAACAGTTTTTAGGATTTCCATATTTTGGTTGGTTCTACATTCAATGTATAATTGCAATACAAGATTCAAGATGTTGTTTACAGTGCAATTTCAGTGTGGTTTATACTCTTGCATCATTGAAATGGTTTTCTGGAAGCAGGCCACTGCACTAAGAACTGATTTAGCTAAGCATGGGGACCTCCAGATCCTGCCCTTAAAACTGCAACAGCACCCAACTGAAGCATAGCCTGTTGCTGGCTGCTATTTTAATTTACTGTTTTTGTGCTTAAGTTTTTAGGACAAAGTGGTACCTTCCTCATTGTTTACTAATATAATATTATGAGGACTACATTGATGGTTTTATTAATGGAAGCAACTCCTTGACTGAAGACAACTAGGAAAGCATTTTGTAACTGTTGAAAGTTTTTATAAACCTGTCTTCAGTGCACACCTAAAATCCAAATACCTTGGAGTCTAAGACAGAGAATCAGCCATTCCTGGCCAGCATAAGCTGCATAGTGAGTTCTAGGCTAGCCTGGACTATATGCTCCCATGTCTCAATGAATATACAAATACAAATAAAGGATAAATAAAATAAAAACAAAGAAACTCAGTTATGCTTCAGGTCATGTTGGATGTCATGTGTGATGTAACATGTGATGTCACTGTTACCATGTCATTGTAATGCTCATAAGACAGCCCAAGGACAGCTTCAATCAGACTGATGGGGCCTGGAGAAAGCCAAGCTCATTCTCTGTTTATGTGGTTCATTGTGTTCAGAGATACAGTAGGATGATCTATATGTACCAGCTTTTAATGCAAAGCATGTGTGAGGCTAGGAAGAAATGAATTACATCCAGTAGACTCATTTGTTATGCTGAGGTCCAGGCTAGCCAATAAAGGCTCAAACTTACCAGTACGATGATAATTTCACAGTGTCCCATGTTCATATTGTAATGTTTTTTTTCATTCTGAGCTGTATTTGGCCAATCAGAAGGCTCTATCTAGTGCTATATTCATTACATATGTCCACATATGTAGCATGTGTGTTTGCATAGGTATGTTATTGGGTCACAAGTCAATGATTGTCTTGTAAATTTGTTGTCGGTGGATTGTTAGGATGACCTCCAGTGATCTTTATTCACCCTTGGGTAACCCTCCTGAGGAGAAGAATGGGCAGAAACTGAGTGTGCTTAAGTGTTATGGCCACTATTCTGTCATTTTGTGTCACCAAAAGGGCTTTTCAAATGTAACCCTGTTTCCTAATCCATTAGGCAACCACAAGCTGGTATGCTGATTGGTTTTCATCATCTTGACACAAATCCATACCTATCTGAGAGGTTGAGAAAATGCCTCTGTAGGAAGGGCCTACGAGTGGGATTATCAGGCATTTGCTTGATTGATGATTGATGTGGGAGGGCCCAGCTGACTGTGGGTTACACCACCTCAGAGCAAGTGATTTGTATCAGAAAGCAGACTGAGCCAGCCAAAGGGAGCAATCCAGGAAGCAGCGCTCTTCCGTGGCCTGTTTCAGTTTCTGCTTCCAACTTCCTGCCTTGAGTTCCTGCCATGGCTTTGCTCAGTGAGAGTGTAATCTGTGAGGTGAAATGAGCCCTTTCCTCCCCTAGCTGCTTCTGATGGTGGGTGTCCTTTAATAACATGAAAACTTTAAATAGAAGCCTAGGGTCAGAGTATCAAATTCAAATTCAGATCCCAAGAGATAAGGTGTTCTCCTGCTGACCTTGAAGGACTAACTGAAGGAATAACTGGGGAAATCCAGGCAGCTTCTAGGAACCAAGTATAAACTATCGGGTTTTCTAACATGAAGTTTGATGACCACACTTGCAATTCTCTGTCTTTGGCTTTGAACTCTTTTCCTGAGGCTGTGCAAACACTGTTCCAGTGGCCCACTTGTTATACCCATGAAGTATAATGAGTATAATAACCATGTCAGAAGACAAGTATTAAAACTGCCCTCCTTGGTGGCAGGAGACAGATGGGTATGGGATTGGAGAAGTCCTGGGTCTGATGTGGAATGAGCTCTGATCTCTGTTGATTTCCACCACTCGGGAATTGAGCAGAGAAGCTACTGATGATGAAGCAGACTTCTAATCTGTAGGAGCTGTGAGGTAATAACTTCATGCTTTTATAGTTACTATTGAGTATATATATTGAGTATATATATATATATATATATATATATATATATATATATTGAGTATATAACTATTGTTGTATGCATGTGAGGTAATCACTTCATTCTATTTTAGCTACTATTATTGTATGCATTTGAGGTAATACTGTGTGCTGTTTAGTTACTATTATTGCATGCATTTGAGGTAATAACTTCATGCTGTTTTAGTTACTAGTATTCTATGCATTTGAGGTAATACCACATGCTGTTTTAGTCACTATTATTGCATGCATGTGGGGTAATAACTTCGTGCTGTTTTAGTTATTACTGTTGTATGCATATGAGATAATAATGTCATGCTGGTTTAGTTATTTTTGTCGTATGCATGTAGGACTTGCATGTAAGTGCAGGCACATGTGTGTACAGCATGCATGCATGTGGAAGTGAGGGGCTAGCTTTCAGGGGTCATCTATCTCCTTCTACCATGTGTGTTCCAATCAGTCACCCACTGAGCTATCTTGCCATCCCCCTTCACGTTGTTCGAAAGGACCAAATTCAAGGCAACTGGTTGTCTTAGTTACTTTTCTCAAACCTGGGACAAAATGCCTAGCAGATGCAAGTTACAGAAGATAGATTTCTGTTTCCTCACAGTTTCCAGGTGGGGGGTGCATGGCAGCCTCCAAGACAACCAAAATAGCTCCTTCCCCTGGAAGCAGAAACAAGAGGAAGCTTGTTTACATTTAAAAGACCAGTTTTTTTTTTTTTAAATCAGAAACAAAACAGAGAGGTTGGGCTAATACTCAGGTCACACTATAACTCACAAGGCCCCCCTCTGAAGCTCCAAAGCCCTGCTTCTGCCAGCTATGCCCCATATCTAAAAGATTCAATAACATACAACAGCCTAGCAGCTGGAACCCACATTCAAACAACCTATAACAATTGTTGCACACCATCTGGAAAAGAGTTCAAAGCTGAAGACAGAAGACTACAAGTATGACCTTCAAACCTCTTATTAGAAGAACTGACTGGGTGCAAATGAACCAATCCTATGCATTAGTGTAAGTTTCCTCTATGTCTCTTCAGGGTGGACACAGATCCAGGGGCTTGTAGCAATCACTTTTTCTGAAAATACCCCTTGTCTCCAGAAACTGAACTATTGTTAAACCTTACAGACAAGTTCATACTATTTCTTGAGACCATTTAAACTATTCATTTAACCTGTTTCCCTATAGCAAACTCAGCCTTTTAGGTTTAACCTGTCTCTATTACAACAGTGTAAGGAACCTTATATTGCCTTGGATTTCCTATGCAATCAGCTTTTGCTATCTAAGCTAAATATATAGCTTTAGTTTTAAATTATATACTCATCCTTGCTGCTGACCAAGAACAGTGTTGTGGTAATCATGTTTTGAAAGCAGCCAACAGGTTTAAAGAAACCTTAACAAAACAAATATCCCTCTTAGATATTGGAGGCGGCATGTGGGTAGAGGGTGATGGCGTCTATTTCTAGTTTTGAGTGCTGTTCCGGTTCATTCGGTGTCAGTACAGTAACTCCTTCTGTTGTAAGACTCTATTGAAGATTTCTGTAAAAAGAATTCCTCATTTCCATCCTGTTCCATGTTTTCTGTGCTGTTTAAAAAAGACAGAGCAGAGCCCTTTATTGGGGATAGATGGAAGACACAGGGAGAGAAACGGAGGATTCAAATATGGGCTCACCTTGTCTACATCCCTCCAAGAAGAGGGATCTTCTCATTCTCAAGGGCAGTACCAGTCAAGGGCTAGCCATCCTGAGAGATTGGTGCTTTCATCCAAACATTTTCATGCAAATACTGTACTTGTAATTAGAACACAATGGATATCTCAAACATGGAATGTGGAAGCAAGTTTGCTCTTTCTCGCAAAGAAGCTGACAAGTGAGAGGATGTGATAGACGTCTTTCTAAGTATAGTAGTAATACCAAGTGTGAGCAACATAGCATGGAAGAGCAGCTGAGTGTGTGTCAAAATGTTCTAGACCATCACTATCCAGTGTAGGTGCTGCCGTAAGTCCTGTGAGCAAAGGGGAGCCCTGCTCTTGTGGGCTTGACTCTTCTTTGGATCATTCTATTTCACATCAGTTTATAAAATCTATGTTTGCTCCAGTAATCTTGGATTTTCATGCAGTAAATATGTAATCAGTCCAAAGTAGAAAGAATAATATAGACCCCTAACCATCCCGGCCCGTCTCCTGAGCTCAGTGCAACAGAATCTGATGTCATAGGCCGAATTATGTAAATAATACTGAGAAAGTGCAGCCCAGAGGGAAAAATAGCTACATAATCTAAGTAGTCATGGGCAGAAGATGTGATTGCAATTTCCAAACTCCTGTGTCACTCTCCAGGTTTTTAGTGGAATCTGATCACGACAGCCCTGAGTGACAAGCCTTCTCTGCAGGACCGCATGGCAGCAGCCTGCAGTGCAGAGTGCAAACAGTATACACCTGACCTTCCTACCTTCAACAGCAGTTCCCAGAGCCTGCATGGCCCAGCTGAGTATTGTTGCCCGAAAGCCCAGTGTTGCTCCCTATTTTTAGATATATACATTGTTTTATAATTATTGTTAGATTTCTGAAGTGGCTTAAATGAGACAGAGGGCAGAAAAATAAAGGTGTCTCTTAGGTGGGGCCATGTTTATTCATTTACAGGACAAAGTGTCTTATCCCCATAGCACAGGGGTGGTTGTGAAAAAAGATGACTACTGCCCTTTATGGGGTTTGAAGTGATTGGAACACAGATCTAACATTATGTGTCTTCCAGGGTTCCCTTTCCTGGCTACAAGGGAAACAGGGAAGTGTAGTCTTTTAACAGGAAACAATCATTTCAATTGTTAAGAAGCTATAGAAAGTAGAAGAGGATGTAGTGTTAAGAGCTATTTTCTGCCAAGGAGTGTGTTGTTGGAGGGAGGTACTTCTAGGTCTGTTGAAGAGATCTACTGGTCACTCATCAGCAAGAGAGTTTTAACTTGATCTTTAACTGTTTACAACTAACAAAGTGGCTATACAGAAAGGGCAGGAGCTAGAATGCCTCAGAAGAGGGTTCATCAACGGGAATGATAGCACTTAACAGATGGCAAAGATCCAAAACATAAGCCAAGAGGTAATAGATATAAGTTTTGGGGAACATTAAGAGACAGACTTACTCTCGTGAGACTATGCTCCACCCAAGAGAACTGCTTCGCTAGAAGATCATGCAAGCCCATTGTGAATTTAAACCTGTTTCAGTCAAGCATTCAACTTTTCATGACCACTTTAATAAATATACCTGACTTGGATGTTAGTTTACATTAAGCATGTTTCAAGTTTATTTTAATCTTGTTTTGAGTTACTTGCTTCAGGTTCAATTTTGAAAACATACATAGAAGACTGCAGGAGAAACCGCCCACCACAAGCCTACCCAAGCCAGCCTGCATGAGCATGCACGGCAGGCACTTCCTCCCTGAGCCAAGCCTGCCTCTATGCCCAGACATTGCTGAAGAAGAGACAACTGACCAGAGACACCAGTGAGGAAAGGACAAGGCAGCAGAGTCAGCCACCTGAGCCAATAGGACCTTGGGAGGGGTTATAAAGACAGGCCTAACTTCCTTAATAAATGAGTGCAGCATGCCCTGCTACTCAGTGACTCCCAGTGCCTGAGTCCTTGGTGCTGCATCTTCTTACCCATGGCCCAGGGGTGTCTGAGCAGGGTGACCCACAACAGAAGACTATAAATTGGGCCTCTCTCTCTAAGCTTGTCTCTATAAACGTATCATATCTCCATTGACATGACCATACCCATTGTTCTGAGCACCCTAAAGAATCATCATTTATAAGGAGACTTACTATTGACTTGTAAATCTTAATTATCTTTGACAGCTGTCAACTTTTAGGCCAATCTTGACTGTTGAACCTGGGATCTGAGGACCTGAAAGAATGGGGCAGACTGCAGTCTAACACTTTAAACAGCCTTACATCAGCTTCTGTATTCTTTTACACACAATAACAAAGAAAGCAATTATCCAAGGAAGGTTGTTTGAGTCTTCCCTACCCCCCCCCAAAAAAAAAAACTATCATCAGAAAAACAAGTAAACAAACACCTGCTAAATTGTAATAGAGTAGCCCTTTCCCGGAACTTTCTCTGGACAGACCAATTTAAACACAGTGGGCTAACATGTACTATAGAATGGATCTGGGAAGGCACAAAGCAAGGCAGACGGCCATATCTAGATTCAGGGAACGTTGGGAACAGCACTCAGCATATCCTTTCACCAGATTGATGATGGGGAATGTCCTTCTGAACATATGTTTCTCTTATTGGTTAATGAATAAAACGCTGTTTGGCCAATAGAGGCAGGAAGATAGGCGAGACTAGGAGGCAGATTTCTGGGGAAGGTAGGCAGAGAGGGATGGCAAGGAGACACCATGCTGCTGAAGTAACATGCCGGATTATGTAAACTACGGCCTAGTATCAATACATAGATTAATAAAAACGGATTAATAATTAAGACAGAGCTAGCCAGTAAGAAGCCTTTGCCATTCAGCTTGCAGTTTATAAATTAATATAAGTCTCTGTGTGTTTATTTGGGGCTTAAGGGCTTCGGGAACGGAAGGGAAAGAAAACACCAGCTACAGATTGAGTTCTATAGCTCTGATCTGACATCCAACAAGAATAAATATGTCTTATAAATTGAATGTAAATGTTTAACATAGGAGGCACAAAATCACATCCAAGAACAACCCAGGGAACCAAAATGCATCTGAGATAAAAGGCCTTCTGCCTTTATTTCCTGAAGCCTCTCATAGTTTCCAAAGGTATTTTTCACCATGAATCATTCTTTTGACTGTGTTCTGACAAACAGCTTATAAAAGTTAATAACTTTTATAAGATTAGGATTTCATAGTTTTGTCCCTGTTAATTTGAGCCCTAAAAATTATATCTTTTGAATTAAAGATCCTTTAGTATCAAAATTTAAACCACAAATACAGGCAGCACTAAGCCTGGGAGCCTCATGTCCTTTTATAATGTACATTTTCAAAATATCACAGTTTTTTTATATGAATAAGTTTATCCAAATAGTTAAAGCTTAACAAAGTTAATAAATGCATAAGTGATTCAATATCTTTATGGCAGTTTCTGTTAGCATGAATAGACCATTACAACCTGAGGAATTTATAAACCACAATAATCAAAATATGTTGTTCCTATGTTCCATTATTCATAAACCTGTTTTCTCCTCTGGAGTGGGTTTGACATGCAACCAGAAGTGGTTGGTTCACCCATAGCACTTGTGCCACCATTGTACCCATGGGCATATCCTGCTCACAGGATTTAAGGTTGAGTAAGACTATTGGTGACATTTGACTGCAGCATTCAGAATAGCACCTTTAGGTCATGTGGAGGTGGCCTACACCACTAACGCCAGCACTTGTGGGGGGCAGAAGCAGGCAGATCTCTGTGTTCCATGCCAGCCTGGTCTACAAAAGGAGTTCCAGGACAGCCAGGGCTACGAAATGGAAACCCTGTCTGAACAAACAAAACAGAATAGCACCTTTAGGCACTGATAAAGCTATGCAGGAAGAAGGAAACCTTCTAGTCAGTATAAACTTTATTTCTTCAAGTGCTGTGAGTGAAGTGTTTGGTGCCTTTAGGAACAGGGTAGTAAAATTCTGAAGGGCTACCAAAAACAGTGGTACAAACCTGTATTGTTTGGGTAGGGAGTCTCTAGGATACTGATCAACAATAAAAGGACTCTGTCCCATACATGGTACTTGACTTTCTGTCTGTCACTCTATGGCTTCTGCAATTAATATTACTAATCCTGTATAAGGTAACTTCATTTAAGCTCTTATATATTATTTAGGACTGTTGTAAAATGGGTCCCCATATGGATTTTCTAAACATCCTTAGTGTTAGGTATCTCTCCTCACATCCATTTACTTTTCTGTCTCTTAAGTTGATTTTTATTTAAATAAAATTTTTATCACCATGCCTATATATTTTTGTGTATCTTTTTGAGATTTTCTAATAGAATAAGAATCAGATAATGATGAATAAAATTTGCAAGGTTTGAAGATATTTACATATGTGGTAATGTCCATGAAAGGACAATTGTTATATACATCTAATAAATCTTCTAGGCACCATGTGTCTGGACATACCAGTTAAAAAGATCAGGCTCATCCATATTGAGTCCTTCTTCTCAGAACCTCTGGCCACATAGACTCTCCTCTGTATGGAATATTAGTTGAAGATTTGTTACATTGATTTATGCTATGGAATATTTGCTTAATGATACAAAGATGTATTACACTCTTTTATGTTGCATTTGTTTAACACTTTAACAGGTGTATTACTTTGCTTGCCTCAAACACCTGATTTGTCTAATACAGAGCTAATAGCTAATAGCCAATACCTTGGCAGGGAAGGTTAGGTAGGGTTGGCAGGCAGAGAGAATAAAAAAGAGGAGAAATCTAGGCTTGAAAGAGGAGAGAAGGGGGAGGAGCAAGGAAAGGAAAAGAAAGAGAGGAGGACACCAGGGGCAGCTTCCCAGCCACACAGCCAGCCATAGAGTCAGAAGGGAGAAGAGATATATAGAATAAAGAAAGGTGAAAAGCCCAGAAGCAAACCATAGAAGAAGATTGTTTTTTTGAGACACTGTTTCTCTGTGTAGCTTTGGAGCCTATCCTGGAAGAAACAGGTTAATTTAAGTTAGAAAAGCTGGCTAGAATTAAGGCAAGCAAAGGCCAGGTATTCATGAGTAAGAATAAGTTTCCCTGTGTTTACTTGGAAGCTGGGTGACAGGCCCGCAAAAAGTTAAAAAAAAAAAAAAAAAAAAAAAAAAACCCTAACTACAGGCCTCTAATCCTTCACCTTTCATTGCTGTTGCCTGGTGCTTTGTTTCAGTTATGTTTTTACTTTAGTTTTTAATGTGTATTTCATTTTGCTTAAGAATTGAAGCCTAAGGCTCCCTTCGATTTCATGCCTGTTTGAAGCTCCTCAATAGGTTGTGCAAAATGCAAAGTGACATCTAATAGATAGTCTGTAGGTTTATTTAATGATTACCTATGAATAACTTCCATGAGATATTTTATGTAATTTTGTTACTGCCCATCGTAAATCAGATTTCATTTATTTTAAACCAGCACATCCAGATTGCTTTAAAAAATTAACAAGTACACAAAGCATTTAACAAACATAATTTCTTCCCTTACTTCTTCTGAAGTCATATTTACATTTTAAATTCTGATTATATCACTTTCTCTCCCATACACATACAAATATTCATTCTCACAACTATAAACACTTTACCCAATTTCCTTTTTAAACTCTTTTGGTTGCTCCTTGTAATTTACAGATTTTAGCTCTCTCATTCCTCTGTACCAAGAGCTTTGTAAATACCTGCCACCTCCCAGCTATCCCCACAGCCAGAGAACATTGCAAGCAACACTCCATGGTGCCAGACCCCACAGCTCAGGCAGACCCTTAGCTAGAAATAGACTCAACTTTAACATTCTGCTAAAAATGGAACATTCCTAAATATTCAGTTAATGGATGTCTTGGCTGGTTTTGAATTCTAGGTTATAAATAATTTTTGTGCAAGTTTTTCATACTTATTGGCTCTAAGTTTCCATCTTTACTTTTAAGACATAGTTTTTATTCTCTGGAGTCCTTTGTCATTGTGAGATATAATTCTGCATACATAAACTTATGTTTTCTTTGTTTCTCAGTAATATCATATATGCCTCTACTGGTGAAGAGCCTGTTAGAAAAGTTAGTGACAAAGTTTGTAGTTGACTCAAATAGAACTTAAGTTTGCAGTAAGCAAGGTGAACCAGAAATGTGGGAGAGCACTGATTTATCACCAGTAAGTCAAAAATATGAGGTTCTATCTCTGGTGTCTGCAAGGTAGAGACAGGGTATTTAATGTTAGACCTAGTAAGCAAACAGACTCACGCGATCAGTCATAGGCTCTTAGAAAACACAACACACACGTGTTTCCGCTATGTATTGTAAACCATTGGTTCAGGGATCAAAAGACTGCCAAAGCATCAAGTTCCCAAATTCAAAGGGAAGAGGAAGAAAGGAGGCCAGGCATGCCTGGATACCACTCCTTAACTCAGAATTTCTTCTCTAAGATATGAGTACATGAGGAAGCAGGGAAAGTCTGGATGTTCTGGAAAGTGATCTCTTGGCATATCTATGTGTCAATTCCCCAGAGCAGCAGACTATCTATAACTTAAAGGCTTCAAGCCTTTAATGTATTTTGCATCTTAGGAAATCAGAAGTTTGAAACCAACATCTTAGTAGATTTGCACTCCTACTATTTGAATTTGTTCAAATTCTTTATTTGAACTTTGAATTTGTTCTAATAAGTCATATACTGGTAACTTTATCCATAGAACACTATTCAGAAGTTAGATATTTCAAAAGTCATTAAAATAATTAGCTTTCCCTCCTCTATTCTTCCCGTCTCAGTCCTCCTGTTCTCCTCCCCCTCCTCTCCCCCCCCCCCCGTGCTCCCAATTTTCTCAGGGGTTCTTGTCCCCCTCCCCTTCTTCTGAGGACCATACATTCTTCTCTTGGGGTCCACCTTGAATGATTTATTTAAATTTTTATTTCATGTGCAAATGTTGGATCCCCTGGAACTGGAGCTACAGACTGTTGTGAGCTGGCATGTGGGTGGTGGGAACTGAACTCTGATCCTTTGGAAGGATAGCCAGTGCTCTTAACCACTTAATTTGGATAGAGGTCTGACATAGAGGAAATATTAGGGGATCCACACGGATGAGCCCAACTAAGAATCTAGGCAGTGGTGGAGAGGCTGCCTTTGATGCCCTTCCCCTGTAATGAGATTGATGACTACCTTGGTTGCCATTCCTAGAGCCTTCATCCAGTAGCTGATCGAAGCAGAAACAGGCACCCACAGCTAAACACTGAGCCATATTCCTGCAATCCAGTTACAGAGAGGGAGGAGAGATGAGCAAAGGAGCCAAGACAGTGCTGGAGAAACCCACAGAAACAACTGCACCTGAACTAGTGAGAGCACAGAGATCCTAGTCATAAAGCTAGGGAACCAACATTGGACCAAACCAAGCCCTCTGAATGTGGGTGCCAACTAGGAGGCCAGGGCAGTCTATGGGACCTCTAACAGTGGAGCCAATGTTTATCCCTAGAGCACAATCGATTTTGGGAGCCCATTCCCTGTGGATGGGTACTATTGCAGCCCAGATACTGGAAGGACGGCCTGGGCCCTCCCCCAAATGATGTGACAGACTTTGATTGTCCCCCATGGAGGGCCTCACCATTCCTGGGGTATGGGTGGGGCGTGAGTTGGGGGGTCGGTGGGGAGCATGAGAAGATGGGAGTGAGAGGTACTGGGGGAATTGATATATAAATAAGAGTGCTTCTAAAATAGAAATACATTTTAAAAAAACTATTAGCTTTCACTATCACAAATTAACTAATATGGTGTGGCAGGTGCAGCTTACTTGTCAATGGGGGTGGATTCCTTACAAGGGAGCAAAGTTGTTCAGTGTTCCAGTAGTCTAGTTTGTCTCCCTAACCCCTGCACATTCCACCTTGGGATGCGTGATGGCTAATTTTTGTTGTCACTTAATTGGATTGAGTCATACTTAGGGGACTACTAATGGATTCTTGTAGGTATGTAGAATGTTTCTAGGCACAGTTGGAATTAGAGATAACAGTTGGAAGAGACATATATACATATAATTAAAATTGAAATAGATCTTAAATTTGGGAACAAGGGCTGTGTAGTTGCTAAAGATCTTGGTGCCACTAAGACAAAGTCAAATGCATTGTACTGAAAGAGAGAAAGAGAGAGAGAGAGAGAGAGAGAGAGAGAGAGAGAGAGAGAGAGAGAGAGAGAGAGAAAGTTGCCTTGAGGGCCTGAGGGGCTTTTTAGGCCCAAATCCTGGAGAACTTAAAGGTATTATTGTATCATGTCATTTGAAATTTTTACTTTGAGAACAAAGTCTCAGGTTATCCTGGTTCCCCAGAAATGACTACCAAACCATCTCCTATTATTTTGCTTTACAAACACTCAGCGCTACTGCAGCTATGATCCAATGGAGCCAGGTGGCTGCTTGAGCCTGTGACAGACCTTGGCATTCAGCACATGATGCTGATTTTCCAGTGTGTAAAATATCTGAGTTACTGAGTGTTAGAGCCTTACATTGGATTTTCAAGGAAAAGTGGAAAATCTTGATAATGTGTGACAGAACTACAGTCACTGTGGGCTGCCTGCAATTCAGGAACTGTAAAATGAAGCTAGCACCTCCTTGGTATCCTGAGACATTGTAGATGGTTTTCAAGGAAACAACAGTGAGGAAAGCCAGCCATGAAGTGGCAGAGAGGCTAGAAGAGTTAAATCTGTCAAGGCAACAGGAATGGTTCTTAGTTAGGGTTTCTATTGCTGTGAAGAGCCACCATGACCATGGCAACTCTTATAAGGGAAAACACTTAATCAGGGTGATTCACTTATAGTTCAGAGGTTTAGTTCATTATCGTCATGGCAGGAATCAAAGCAGCATGCAGGCAGACATGGTGCTAGAACTGAGAATCCTTAGATTTTGATTCAAAGGCAACAGGAAGTGAACTGAAACACAGGGTAGTATCTTGGGCATATATGAGACCTCAAAGCTTGCCTACACAGTGACACACTTCCTCCAATAAGGCCATACCTACTTCAACAAAGCCACACACTTGGGGGCCATTTTCTTTTAAACCACCACAGATGGGTTTCCAAAACCTTTTGAGAACTCATCCTAATACCCTGTGTATTGAATGCAAACCAGGGACCTAAAGAATTGAATGTTGATATTGCTTCGTTTAGGGCATGCTTTGATCCTTTAAAAAATTAGCTTTTATGTGCATGTGTCATCAGATACCCACAGAGGGCAGAAGATGCCATTGATTACCCTAGAGCTGCTGGGAATGAAACTTGGATTCTTTAGAAGAGCAGCAAGTGCTAATAACCCCTGGGCCAACTCTTTACCCCGGATTTCTTTCTTCCTTCCTTTCTCCCTTTCTTTTCTTTCCTTCCTTCCTCCTTCCTTCCTTCCTTCTTTCCTTCCTTCCTTCATACCTTTCTCTCCCTCTCTCTCTCTGAGATAGGGTTTTTCTTCGCCCCCACTGGCTGTGCTGGAACTCTCTATATAGACCAAGCTAGCCCTCAAACTCAGAGATCCACATGCTTCTGCCCCTCATGTGCTGATGTTTTTCTCTATGTCCATTTTAAAATGCTAGTGTTCACACTGTGCTATTATATATTGATATTTTGTAACATTAATTTTTGTTGACGCCTCTGAGATTTTTAACTGCTTTTTATTAATTCTTTTTGTCTTTCACATCATGCATCTCCATTCCATTCAGTTCCCCTTGTCCCTTTGTATACACTCTCTACCTTTTTACCCCTTGGTAAAATTTTATTTCTTTGGAGAAATAAAATTTAAGAGAAAATGGAAAAAGGAAAAATCTCATCGTGGAAGCTGTAATGTGACACAGTGAGTCACACAGTAAACTTTTTGTCCATATACTTTTACTTGCATGTGTTTGAGTTATTAGTCTGGTTCCAGACCTCTGTTTTCTGCTACACTATTGATGCTGAACCCTCACTTAGACATCCTGTTGTTGCCCTTGCCAAAGAAATGCAGACGCTTTGGGTCTACTGGACTGGTCTCCTTTACGTGCTCCAGCAGATCACGAATGGGGTGGATGTTGGATGGGCCAACTCAACCCTGGTTCTGGGCCTGGGTAGTTACAGAGTTGGTCAGCCCACCTGCTCTCCCCAGTTCTCACCACCAGGGTGAGCTCTCCAGCAATGCCGTTATGCGCAATGGGAGAGGCCAGTTCTCTTCTTTCACATGCTCAGGGTTGACTTTCTCACACATGCATCATCAGGAGCCAGCTCTACTGTACTGCCCAGGTGAGGTTCAGGGCCAGCTTTGCCAAGTGCCGAAGCTGGTGAGGGGGAGGCTTAGTCTCCTCACCCACCACAGGTAGCAGGGTCAAGGGGGTGGGCATATTTTCCCAATGCTCTCCACCACAGGGCAGATGAAGTATGTGTGGCCAGTTATCCCACACTCACACCCTCAGGGCCAGCTCACCTGCACCCCACATAAACAGGATCAGCTCTGCTGTGCTGCCCAGATGACGTGCAGGGACACTCTCAAGTGTTGCAGTTGGTAAAGAAAGGGGAGAGTGAGCTCTCCGACCAATTAGAGGCAATAAGGGCAAGGGAGAAGGCTTCTTTCCTTTACTGCCACCACTACACCACAGACTAGGGAGGTAGTACCATCTATGCCCCTCTAACTCCCTCAGGGCTGGTTCACCCTCTCCCAAGGTAAACTCTACAATGCTGCCCAGGTGAGGCAAAGGATCTTTTCTCCTGAGTGCTACAGTTCGTGAGGGGTCAGTTCAGGTCCCCCACCTGCTGCAGGCAGCAAGGTGTGAGGGGAGAAGGGCATCTTTCCCTTACCTATGCCACATGGCTGATAAGAGGGGTGCAGCCGGCTCTCCCTTTCGCACACGCTGAAGGCCAGCTCACCCAAGCCCCTGTAAACAGGGTCAGGTCTATTGTGTTGCCCAGATGAGGTATAGGACCCTCTCTCCTGAGTGCTTCAGCTGGTGAGGGGTAAGATCAGTTCTCCGTAGTGTTGTAGCCAGTGAAAGGAAGACCAAATATATACAGCCCTATCCTCTCAGCGTTGGTGATAGCAGGAGCCATGGACTGAGCACAGACTGCAGCTGCCCCAGAGTCCCAAACCCAGTCATAGGCCTCAGCAGCAGCCAAGGCCCAGACATCATCATGTCCCTGGGTGACAGTCAGCCCACCCACTTCAGCCTGCTCCTCACCTTTCCCACCTCTTCTGGTATACCTCTTTCCACAGGATGTGAGACATCTCTCTCTCTCTCTCTCTCTCTCTCTCTCTCTCTCTCTCTCTCTCTCCCTCCCTTCCTCCCTTCCTCCCTCCCTCTCTCCTCTCTCTCTCATACCACACCAAATATTTACTCACCATAATAGTGCCTGTCTGCTTGGGGCCACAAGGTGCTGAGTGCACCCCTGTTTTCTCCTCAGAGACCTGGGAAACTGTTTAAGGCCTGTGTATGGATCTCTTTATCCCACTCAGTTTGTCATGGTACTAGACAGGACCATGTTTTCTCATTACAAAGAGATCCTAATAGTGCCTAACCATCCAGTTTCCCTGGCTCCCTGTTGGTGTGGAGCTGTTGCTGGTGTCCTCTTGGGGGCTGGGGCTCTTAGAAACCCTAGGCTGCATTTCGTTGAGTTCCCATTATCTCAGAGTAGATGTTAGACTTGAATTATTGAACAAATATTCGTATTAGTAGACTCTTGAGGATAGAATAGATCCTTTTTTGTTGCAGGATGATGATGAGCCTTTTTAAGGAATAAAGTGGGAAATTAGCAATACGGAACCAGGTAGAAATACAAGGGATTTTAATAGGGAAAAAGCCTTACTTACAGAGCAACCTAGCCAGCTGGCGGGCAGCAGTCTGTACGGCAAGCCGAAAGCGAAACCAAAAGCAGAAACCAACCACCTGACCAACTCTCACTCTATGTCACCTTGACCACGCCCTTGCGTGGTCAGGCACACCTTTAGCCAGCCCCTAAGCAGGCGTGGCTACAGCTTCCTCTACAAAGGAAGGAGAGGATTTTATGGCTGTATAAAACATATTCATTTAAAGTTCGTGTGTTGAAAGTGTGGCCCCCAGTGCAGTGCTTATAGGTAGGAATTTGGATGGTGATTGGGTCATGAGAGCCTTCATCAGTGTATTGATTCATCATTTGATGGCATTGTTGAGATTGGTGGGAAGTGGGAGGCAGGGATAGTTGGAAGAATTAGATTACTGGGCTGTGCCTTCCTAAGGTGAATCTTGTCCCACCCACTTACTCTGCCTCTTAACCCTGCTACCACAAGGTGAACAGTTTTACCTCAGCATGTTCTTCTGTTCTTATGCTCTGGCTTGCCTCGGGAACACACAATGGAGCCATGCCTCAAACTGCTGATGGAGAACAATGCTTCAGGACCACACAATGGAAATGTGCCTAATACCACTGGAGAACAATGACACAGGGCTACACAATGGAGCCATACCTCGCATCACTCATGGGCACAATGCTAGCCCTACAACAAATTTTGCTCCCAGTTTAAGCTTCAGGTTTCAAACACTACATTATATTCTTTATTAATGTTAAGCATTGGGAAAGGCAAGAGATTGTTAAGGTCAATTGCTATGCACTTAATTCAAGTTCTATCTTGGATAAGAACAATACATACATTTTCTCAGTATTGTAGCAATGATGTAAAAACATATATGATGTGCTAATGGTTGCTTAAAAACCATAGCTACTCTTAAGATCTACAATGATGGCATTTCTTGTTAGGAATAAGATCCATCATTTAATTTGTTGGTTCTTTGGGGGTTCCGATTTTATGTGGAGGAGAGTTGTCCTACTGGGAGACAGAAACACGGTTTGTGACTCACAGGGAGATTGGGATGTGTGTTCCTCCCAGTCTATTAAGTACAATTTATTGAAGCCTGCCTTTTATTTAAAAATTAATTTATTAATTGACGTATTCATTTGAAAATGATTATTTAGTACGTAATAACTAGACAATGTTTTGTTCTCCAAATACTGAATTAAATTTGCCAATGCTTTCTCAGAGAGCATATTGATTCCTGCAAATAGATTTCACCATCATCTTTATTCACATTTCATAGAACTTGCTTAAACTGATACATTAATGTTGACTCTATGCTTATCTCACAGATGTCTAGATAAATGCTTATTGTTGACTAGTGGCTGAGCTAACCAACACCCCACCCTGTCCTTTATTTAAGTAACTGCTTGTTATTAGTCCCTAATATAGAGCATTCATGCATAGCTATAATCCACTCATGCATATTCAGTCGTTATTCTCAGCAGCATGGAAGGTACCCCAACTAGTGCTACACTCATTTAGGATTAGAAACAGAAGAGGATATTGGAAAGCAATTCAGGAGAAAACATTGGGCAGAAGCCAGAAACACTTGCCTGGGCTCCATATGGAAGCATTCCCTTGCCTTTTCATCATAGAAACTGAGGGTGCTGATTTGAGATTCCAGTAGAGGAAGGATGCCAATCCTCAGTAGCAGCTTGGACTACTGCTTGTGTTAGGAGTCAGCAGCAACATGGAGACAGGCACATCATAGTACAGATGAGCTCTGGCTGCTTGCTGGCTGTGCTAATGTAGATGGACAGTAATTCTCCATGTCCTCACCTACTAAACAGTTGCTTATAATGATGATTTCACTACTCATAAAGTTCATTCCTATGAAGTGAGAAAAAAAGCCACATACTCTTTAACTTCTTTACTTTCATTTCATGTAATAATAGAGACCACACCATAAAATGGCAGAGCCATTTGTCAGCTTTTACCCAAATGGAAAATCACCCAAGTACAAGAGATTTGAAGACAAGGTCTTTCTTAAAGATGAGTTAACACTATCAGGTTTAACTCCTGCTGAGGTCTCTAACCAGCCATCAGAGTTTTATTTTCAGCTTATGCTAGGAGGAAGGGGGAAGAGGGGAGGTAAGGCTTCAGCCAGGAAACAAGGTGTAAGGAGAGCAGTCAACAAAGGGAGGAGCCAGCTAGGAGACAGTTTCTACTTGATGTTAGTTTCAACTTCCCAAGCCTCACAGGTTGACTTATCTGGTTCACAGTGGAAGAGAGGAGTAGCTGCATCAGCTAGCCTTTGCTAACTGGTAGCCACACCAGACTGCAGTACTCAGTTGCCCTTCAAAAAGAAGGGTAGAGTCTTCACATATGTGGATTTAGTTCATTGCATGGGTGGCTGTTTGCATTTACCACATTCTTCCAAAAGGTGTTTGTTAGTTGATGATGGAGGGAAAACAGAAGTCATCTAATTGGTCATTCTTCAAGTTTCCCAGGCCTTTACAAGTTATGGTTCATTTGGGTCTTTTTCTTTTTTATATAAGCAAGGCTGGTCTCAAGCTGAAAATCCTCCTGTATCAATCTCCTAAGTGTTAAGTGTTTGTATAACAAGTACACATATCAACAAACTGCCCATGTTTTCTTCTTTTGGTCTTAAATCTCAGTTACAGGAGCAGGTCCATATAAGGATGCTCATATAGTGTTTCATGAATCAAATCAAATCTATCATAGTGGTGGCATTTATTTTTTTATTTGCTCTGTACATTAATGGAAGCATGCATTTTTATTGCTTATTGGAAATGATTTCTATTTTCTGTATTTAACTGGCTAGCTTTTATTTGATTGTAGCCAGTGGTATTACTGGAACAATGATACATACATTTTAGCCTCTTCCCTTCCATGACATCTAAAATCTTTCCTTAACTTTATCCTAGATTACATACATATTAAATTTCCATTGCCCTTTCTGCCTATGATCTGTCATCTAATTACATATCTGAAATTCTCTGCTTGACCTATTTGCACATACATAACAACTGCATGAGCAAGTAGGGGTGACTGATAAGAACAGGTAGATAAGGTAAAATGCAGGATGCCCAGTAAAATTTAGGTTTCAGACGGGCAACACATAATTTCTCAGAAATGCATGCCAAATATTGCATGGGATGTACTGGTACTATTTCTACATCTGCCAAGACTAACATGGAGTAAGATAAGTAACTATAAGGGACAGAGTTGAGATTTGGCCGATTCATCCATACGCTCCTACTGGGTTCATTTCCAGCATCATTCACTTGGTCAGTGCAGTTTTGTTCTCTTCACTTGGGGCTCTCCACTTGCTGCTCTGCCTTTTGCTGGAACATTCTCAAGAAGAGTGATGTCATCTGAAACTGTAGCGGTTAGTCATCTACAAAGCAAGTATCATCTCAGTCCTTGTTTTGACCTTTGTTTGCTTGTTCCTGACATAAGCCTGAGACTGCTAAGAGCTGTATCATTCTCAGAGTATTCATAGGACAGAAAACAGTGTTGATACAAACACAAGCTTGAGTGAAACATAGAGAGACTGAATACTAATGAATCAAAGGATGGTAAGAATTGAAGAGTAGTAAATCAAGAGTCTAGTGATACTATACATTTATCTATTGGCATCCTAGATGTAGTTGATATCCATCATTTGGTGAGCATGTAGAATACTGATAAAAGTTACAAAGTCACATGTGAAAAATTGTTGTACTTTTGTAGCTGATGGTACTAGTGGCAGAGACAGAATTCCAGGATGGTAACAAGGGAGTGAAAGACAAAGTAGCATTGCCACCATGTAGAAAAAAGTGACAAGAGCAAATGGCATACACCATTTCATCTATATATACTTATATATCTATATGTAACATTTGTATCTGTGGTGAATATGTTTAGGTGTATGTGCACACATATATGTCTATGCATGTGGATGGCAGATATAGATTGATATTGAGAACACCCAATTATTTTTCTGTTGCTACTATAAAACCCTCTGACACAAAGCAACTTAGAACAGAGAAAGGTTTATTTGGCTTACACTTCAGATCACAGTCTATAATTAAGGGAAGTCAGAGAAGAAACTCAAGGCAAAAACTTTAAGCAGAAACTGTGGGGGAATGCTGCTTACTGATCCTACTTCACTCACACATAGGCTAATGCTTAGATAGCTTTTACATACAGCCCTGGACCGCCTGGGCCTGGGGATGGTGCTGCCCATAGTGGGCTGGGCCCTTCTACATTAATTAACAATCAAAACAATTCCTCAAAGGCTTGTTCTCAGACCAATCTGATACGATACTTAATCAAGTAAGAGCCTTTTCTCTGGTGGTCCCACACTAGATCAAATTGGCAGTTAATGCTAATTAGGGCATTATGTCTTTCTGGATGTTTTCTCCACTTCATAGTTTTTAGACAGTCATTCACTGACCCTGGAACTCACCAGATCAACTAGGCTATCCAGTTGATGAGCTTTGGGGAATCTACCTGTCTCTGCCTTCCCAGCATTAGGATCACAGATGCACACCATCATGTCAATATTTTATGTCAGAAATGGGAACCTGAACACTCAGATCCTCAAACTCACATGCTTAATGCTTTGCAGACTGAAACATCTTCCCCAACCACCAGCATCGTTAGTTTTAAAGTGAAGTGTGTGTGTGTGTGTGTGTGTGTGTGTGTGTGTGTGTGTGTGTGAGAGAGAGAGAGAGAGAGAGAGAGAGAGAGAGAGAGAGTACATGTGTAGAGATCTGAGGACAATTTTGTGGAGTCATTTCTCTCCATCCACCTTTATATAGATTCCAAGAATGAAAATCAGGTCATCAGTCTTATGTGGTATGCTCTTTGCACACTGAGTCATCTTGCTGTCCCATCAACCCCAAAACATCTTGTAAGCAGGGAAAACAAGCATTTTTCAACTCTTAAAAGTATAGTGAGTCTTAACAATAGTTTTATATACTACAGTAAAAATATTCATTGATTTATTCATTCAACTATGCATCTAGGGAAAGAGTGAGAAGGCTGCAGGTTAAGCAAATGGCTGGATCAAAGTTTCTTTCTATAACACAATGATGTAAGGGATTTGGAATCTGTCCTTAAGGGGTAGGATTTCAAACCCAGAACTAGATGCCATTTTGAATTTCTACAGCATAATGTGCTTAAAGAATGAGGAGATTCTGGGATTTTAATTCATTTGTTGGAAGCTTTTGTTGTTTTTCAGTAAAAATAAACATGCTGTGTAGCCAAACCGAAACTGATACACACAGATTGGTGTGTGTACTGCAGGACAGATGTTCACCATTTAAGGGATCTGTGTGTGTGTGTGTGTGTGTGTGTGTGTGTGTGTGTGTGTGTGTGTGTGTGTGTGTGTGTATGTCTGTCTTTCTGTCTCTCCCTCTCTCTCCTCCTAACTCTCTTTTTTATTTTCCCCTCCACCCTTCCTTTTCTGTGTCTCTCCCTCACTCTCTCTGCTCTGAAATAAATTACATTTTGGATCACACTTGTTTAATTCATCATTGGAAACATTTTAAGGAGGTGCCCTTCCTTGTTCTCTCTCTCAATGGCATCCTTTGAATTCTTCCTCATCTTGTCCTGTTCTTTCTTTTCTTCTGTTTTCTCCCTTGTCTTCTATGGACATCATTGATGACTGGGCACCCCACACTGTACCCTACTCATACAACCTCCAAATTGCTCATTTAGAAGAAACACTGACATTTGCACCTGTAACACTCTGAGAACATCATGGGTGTTCTCAGCTAGGCTCCTGTGATCTCTTTGCTTAATAACCCATGTAAAATGATAGTGTCTTCTTCAGTGGTGGGCATAAGAAGGAAGGTAAGAAATGGATACTCACATTCTGCCTAAAGCATATGAGTTTTCAGTATCTTGATGAGTAAACTCCACCCCACAAATTTAGAGCCTGAGACTAGATCATGACAGTGGGTTAGCAATCACTACATCTGAACTAATGTTCAAAAGGCTGCTAATTCTGGAAGAGTAGGTCATAGAAATTTAATTCAATATTTCTTCACTTTCTTTCTGTTGAAAGCCCCAAGCTATTGTAGAAAGAACATATTACATTCAAAAGTCTCTTTTAACTATAAAGAGGATAACCCCAGAATTTCTTCTTCTCTCAAACTACAACTTCAGGCTGTCTCTGGGGCTTTGAAAAATCAAAGATAACTTTTAGCTTGTAGGAGTGAATGCAGGACTTTGAAATACACATTGCCTTTTCCAATGGGTTGGTTTGGGGAAATCCTTGGTTTCTTGCCTTTGGCTGGTGCTAGACATATAAATACTCTATATATTAGTGGAGAAAGTTAGGAATAAGAGAGGAAATAAAAATTAGCATTATGTAAATGTTCGTAGGCCTGGCTTTCCCATGCTTCCATTTTCCCTTATTCAATCCTGTGGGGTCTTTATGCCACCACAGGCAGGTGTTTTGTGGTATCACTACTTTAAAATGGAACACACAGATGGGACGGGGGGAACGAACTTACCCAACTGTCCTTAGCACTCATGAGTAGAAAGCCTAACTCTTGTCATCTCTAAAATATTCTGATTTTAAAAGTCCTACAACTTAGTTTAAGAGCCATTTCTCAAAACTCCAGAAAATTAAGTTATTGACTGTCATAAACCAGCACAGGGCAGAGCATTCCCCCCCCCAACAAGCATTTATTCTGCTCAGAGTGTTTTTGAGTTTCTTCTATATCAGTCTCTAACCAATGCCTCAAGCTCTTAGCCTGTCTGACATCTTCAAGTCCAATCAAGATAGAGTCTTGCATTTCCCCCTCACTCTTCACAGTCTAGAAAGGTTGGAAATTATTTAAAAGAACAACCATCCCAGAGGTATTTATAGACTTAGCACATTCCTATGAATGATTGAATGATTTTATCATTAAAATGAGATAGCTGATAATAGAAACTTCCAGATCATAGACCAGCAGTGCATACATATCATAAGATGGTGGAATTTTCCATTAGCCTAAAACCACCAGAACCAGCAAGCTGTGTATGCAACATTCAAGCAGTGGATCAGGTTTTATATTCTGATGTCATTGTCCTGATAGCAGTGACTCTAGATGTCTTTTCTGATCTAAACCAGATCTGAATTTATGTTAAAGCAATCTCAGTAGTTCCAAAGCCACAGGGGATGCCAGAGTAAACTAACCCAGCAAAGGGGAGATAATCATTTCCATGGAACTGATAGCCACAAATGTCATCAAGGACTGCAACAAATAAAAGGCCCCAATCTCAGGCATGGGCAGGAAGTGGTTAGGCCATTTTGTGACTAGCTGAGACTTTCCTTTGAACAGGTCTATTTTTTTGTTTTTTTATCTTCTCAGGCTCCATGAAGCTAGCTTTCTTTCAAGCTGCTCATAAGAAGACATTTAAAAACTATTCTGTTGCAATTCAGGGAAGACTTAAAACTTTCATCATCTATCCCACAGCAACCTCTCATGCTTAGCTCTGCCCTTAACGTTCTTCCGATTTGAGAATCAGGGGCCGTTGTCACCTGTGGTCATAGAGCAAAGCTATGTTTTGAAGATCATTAGTTAACTACCTCCACCTTTCCCTTTGATGTTTGAACAAAGTCAATCCCTTCAACCTTCCCCCAGCAGTCCTATTTGCTTGTCTCCCTCTGTGTAAATATTCCAGTTCCCTTGTAAGCAATTACATGCTGGGGAATTACTGGCTCTGCCCCTCCTCTAAACATAACTGTTTATTTTTCTCAGCACAGGAACATTTTGCTTTAGGGACTTCATGAATGACACCATGCTGCCATCAAGGAAGCTGGATCATCCCTTGAAATGATTTGTGTCTATGTTGCCCATTTGAATCCTTCAAAGCCCAAAGCCAGGTTTCCTGAGCCAGGCCACGCTTCTCAGGCTAACAGTGAGAAGAGGTAGTGAGCAAATTGCTATTAATTAATATGCTATTCAACAAAGCAAGACTCTAGCTGGTTTTAGGCATATCTGCAGTACATTGCATGAAGCAGTTCAAGAGATTTGGGTTAGTCTCAGCTCTACCTTAACTGGTAATGAACAGTTGTGTTATATAAACATTATTAGGAATTGGCATTATGTTAGGCAATGTATGTGGCATTATGAATAAAAACAAATGTTTCCTGCTTTCAAGGTTCTCATGTGATGTAGTAAGACAAATCAAGAAGTCACCCCCAGGGTCTTTGGATTGAATCTTGAACTTCAGTTTGAATGGAGTTTAGTGTGTGAGCACCACACAACTATTTCGCAAGATAAATAACCTCAAATTCCACTTGTGCAGTTCATCTTTTGTTCTTCCTTCCCCCTTTTCTCTCCTTCCTTCTGTTTCCAAATTAAGATACAAAAATAAAGTTATTTTCACAAGCAGTTTTGTAGTTGAAAAGCTAGTTTGAACTTTCCAAAGTTTCTAACCTCAAAGCTGGAGAAATGGCTCTGCAGTTAAAAGCACTGGCTACCTTTTCAGAGGACACTGGTTCGTTTCTGGCACTCACATGGCAGCTCATGACTATCTATCCAGTTTTCACAGGCTCTGTCTCCCTCTTTTGACTTTGGGCAGCAGGAATGCACAGGTGCACATACATACATGTAGACAAAACACTATCTGATCCTCAGGTTCCTCATTAGCAGAGCTAGAATACTCTTACACCTACTCCTTAATGATGAAGAGAACAAAGAAAATAATTTAGGTAAACCTAGCCTTGTAGAAAGAACTCAGTGGATTGCAATTATTATTACATTAGTTAATAGATTTTTCAGAAGGTTAAATAACAAAAAATATATAAGGTTACTTTTAACAATGTTTGGTACATTGATAACTGTGAGATGCATGGGGGTATTAGATTATTCTTGCTCTTATTGTTTTAAAATCACATACACTCATTTTGTTCCTTATATCCACTAAAAATTCATGAGGTGATGTTTTAGTATATATTAAAAATGAGGCTCACAGATAATAAGCTAAATATAAATCTCAAGAGCATACAAATTACCTTGTCTCCTAAACCCTTAAAAAGGAATGTTGAGTAGTGAGAGCACTATATCCAATAATGAATAAAATGCAAACTCAGCTCCACTAATCGCACTCTATGCTTTAGCATAGATATCTTTGTGTCCTCACAGGGAGCAAGGCACTTGAGTGTTAGCCTTTACAATAATTCACCGAGTTCCTGGACACCCATGGGCAGGGACTCTGCTGAGGTTGGAGACAGTGTCAGCAAAAACAAACACACTCTCTGCTTTTAGAGTACTGATTTAAGTACCCAGTGATTTCCCCCAAATGACAATGAGGATCCTGGAGGAGTTATATTCATGATGGTGGGATTTTTTTAGTGAATAAGAAATAGCAGAGCTACCAGATTTGAGGAAAATAGGAATGGTTTAGTTGCAGAAAGTTGAAGATTTAGGCATTCCAGCTGAGAATCATAGCAAATGAGGGAGTGTTATATGTCTCAGAAAAACAGAAAGTGAACAGGAATGCAAAGACCAGGATGATTTTTTTTAAGATAAAATAATACAATGAGATCGGAGGAAGCCAGACTATAAAATTGGAGGTTCCTTGATAATTATTTTTCCTCTTTAAGGTGACAAGAATCTACCAATCATGGGTTACAGTGTACACCCATCTTACCAATTGGTGTGATGAAGTCATAACCCTTCACATGATGGAATTGGGAATGGGGTCCCTGGGAATTGAAGATCTGTGTGACTTCAGTAGTATGGGGGACCAATACTGGAATAACTTTTATAAAAAGAGGATTGAGAAGGACTCTTTGTTCTGTATAGAAACTAGCAAAAAGGGAGCCATGTGCAAGCCAGAAGCTTATCAGTAACCTGATGGCCTAGCACCTTGATGTTGAACTTCCAATCTGAGTGCTGTAAGGAAAAAATATTGTTGCTGAACATGCCTTGTCTATGTATTTGATCATATAAGCTTGAACAAACTATTATACAAAAGGCTTAATTGCTACAAATATAGTAAGATTTAGGTATTCTAGAGTTCAAATTCACTGTGAGAATAATACTGGAAGGTTTATTATCTTTTAAGAAGGATAATTCCAGCTACTCCTACACTTGAGCTGGGACAGTACTATAACACACAGAAGATTATTTTGTCCTTGTAGAAAAGTGTTCTTCCATCTCTTGGGTTTTTGTGATTCCTAATATTAGAAACAAATAGAGATATGTCACCAATTCTTTATTAGCTAACCAGATATCACTAGGATCATAATCCAGATTTGTCTCAAAGAAGAGCCAGATGATACAGTATGTTTACCACAAACCAATGATATATTAGCTACTTTCTGTTGCTGTAACAAAACATAGGACCAAGGCAACTGTGGAAGTAAGAGTTTATTTGGACTTAGGTTTAGAGAGTGAGAATCCATAATGGCATTGGAGACATGGAAGCACGTATTTGATCAAGAAGCTGAGAAATTGCATCCTCAACCACAGGAGGAAGGCAGGGAAAGCAAACTGGAAGTAGGACAAGGCTAGAATGACTTCCTTCCTCCCAAAGGTTCTATAACCTCCCCAAACACTGCCACCTACTGTTCAAATGTAATATTCAAGCACATGCACCTATGAGGGATGTTTCTCATTTAAACCACTACAATGAGGGACTACATCTGTATTGCTGGTCACATCCATTCACTCAGCAAAATAATGTTAAAAATAGTTCTATGCATAATTTGGATGCAAGAAAAAAATCTTATTTAAAAAAAATCTCTTTTTTTTTTTCAGAGATCTGCCTCTCTGCAGGGCAAGAACACAATAGTTAAAAAATATAATGAATTTCAGATTATAATTGCATCTCATTGTGATTTTGTTCTGTGAGTACCAGAGATAAAGTATTTTATATAATAAACCTTCATTAAGACATTTAAGCACTGCAAATAGTGCTGCTATGAACATAGTTGAACAAATGTCCTTGTGGTATGAGTTTGCATCCTTTGGGTATATGCCCAAGAGTGGTATTGCTGGGTCTTGAGTTAGAATGATTCCCAATTTTGCCCCAAATGATGTGACAGCTTTGATGATTCCCCATTGAAGGCCTCACCTCTCTGAGGAGTAGATGGGGGCTGGATGGGGAGATGATGTGAGGAGTGGGAGGCTGGGAGGGAGAGGGAACTGGGATTGGAATGTAAAATAAAATTGTTGAAAAACAAAAACTAACAAAAAGATATTTAAATGAGGATTAGAGAGAAGGGTCTGTGGGTAAAGTTCTTGACGTGCAAGCATGAGATTCTTAATTTATATCGCCAACACCCATATGAGAAGCTGAGCATCGTAGTACTTATTGTGAGTACAGTGGGGTAGAGGAAGGTAGACCCATGGGTATGGCTGGGCAGTTAATTAGTCTATTGGGATTAGTCAATTCCAGGGTTAGTGACAGATCTTGTCTCAAATTGTAAAATGAAGAATGATTGAAGAAGATACCTGCTATTGATGTCTAGTTTCCACACACATATGTACACATGTGTACCTGTACAGACAGACAGACACACATTCCTGCACACATGCACAAAGGATTCTGAAGCAGAAACTTGAAGGGAGATATCACTGGGGAAATCTTTCATGAAGAAAAAGGAAATTGCTGGGTTAGGAAAATGGTAAGGAGCATCAAGAAAGCCAGCTGCTATTGCAAAGAAAAGAGAAAATATATCCTGAACCACAACAGCAGCAATGGGCATATGTGAAATAAGGTGTGGATTTTAGATATATTTGTAGGGAGACCCAAAAATTAATGAAGCATTGAGGACAGGATCTGTGGTTGTAAATATAAAATACACGGACTAAAAGATTCTAAGCTCTCTTCTTGCAAAGGTAGAAAAATGGAGTCTGAATATCAAATGGAGATGATGGTAGAAGAGCTTGCAGAGGGGCAGTTTGCAGTTTGGTATCTGTATGGCCTGTTAGGGACCAAAGACAGATATTTTGAGTTAGGAATATATCTGCTCAAGTAGAGTTCAGAATTCCTCATTGGAGACAAAACCTAGTACCCTTCAGTCTTGTAAACAGCTGGGGTCAAAGGAGGGTGGAGGGGAAGGGTATGGAGAATGAGTCTTAAGTCTGAGTATTGGTCCATTTGCTCAGTGTCATTTAGATGGAGAGGTGACAGCGACATTGGAGATACAGAGAAGGTGATGTTTGTCATGTTGGGAAAAGGATAATGAAGGGTGTTTTTTTGCTTTAAAACCTAAAAGGGAACTTGCAAGCCGGGAGGGAAATCCAATGTTAACATAATGGTGTAGGAAGATGAGGGTAAAGGGCCACGGTACTGTGACTTTAGAAATGTGTCAACTAGTATATTTGTTTCTTTTTGTGGTTCTATAACATTGATTATTCTGGAAGTCTCAGTAGCTCTCATGAGAATAATTGCATGCCCCCAGAGTAAACAATTAAATATTCAGAAGGGCTCTGGCGGATATATGCATTCTCTACCTTTCTCTTATCTATGTCACTCATCCAAACAGTAATGGCTCTCCGTAAGAAGTACTCTGAATGTATCTCTGAGATAAGGGATGTCCATTATGCTTTTATTTTAGCTTACAATGCAAAAGATGGCCATTATGATAAAACAGATTTTAGCAGTTCAATGTTATTGCCATGGTTCTGATACCAGAAATGAGCAGATTGAGTCAGGGTTATGAATCCCCAAATGTCGAAGGACAAAAGCCAAGAATGCAGAGTCTAATTGTGTGGAAGAGTCTCTGCACTGTGCCAGCTAAAAGGAAGAACTCCTGCAATCATGAAAAGAGTGCCTGTTTCTTCGCTTTCAAGTGAGATCATATTTTTAATTATCTCAGAGAGAACACAGCAAGACTCTTCCCATGAGGGCTAGCATCAAATCACTGTGTTCTCAATGGATTCCATCCTCATCCCCACTTAGATGTGGGTGTTTTGATTTCTGGAATGAACTGCTTGGTTCACATATGCGACAACCTCATGTTCTAAGTCTGAGATTGATCAGGTTTCATGGTCTACAGGTGCTCTCATTTGCTAGTGCATCAAGGAGCATCAAATGTAAGAATTCTCAGAAAAGGCTTTACTTTAGAAATGGGTTGTTGGAAGACAAACCCAGCAATACCCTAGGAATTTAATCAAGCAACCTGGAAAGGTAAAGGCAGAGAAGAAGAACCAAACTGGCTGTACAGTGTTCTATCTTAGCAAGGTATGGAGCTTCTGTGTGTCATCGTTAGTCTCAATCAAGATTCCACTAGGCCTGGAGTGCTGCTTAGCAGAAAGAGCCAGTCACCAAAAGGATACAAATGCTAAGTAGAGAGGACCACTTGCAAATTACAGTGCTAATCTTCACATAACAATAAAATTAGAAACCTGAGATTGCACAGGGCAGTAAACTGTAGTCAGAGAATAGTACTAGACAACATGACATAAAACTTATTTGAATGACCATGGTCACAGTTTGTCATAATATGGTATACCGTCTGTTCTGGATAACTGTACTTCAAGCCCATCACATGCTGTCTTAGGGTGTTCGGCAGGGGCCCTGTTCTAAATATCATCCCAGCAGTGATAGTTGATGGTTTACACCCTGGAATAGGGGCCCTGAGTAGGACAGGAGACTCTTTCCTGTGTATTCAGCGGCTCTCTACTATCCATCAATGCTGCACATCGAGGAGGGGTGGGAGTAGGGCTAGAGTATATAGGGGTAGGAAAAGTAGAGCAGGGGCTCCATCTGTGCACTCCAGGCCGGGTAAAGCTTTTCAGGTGTTACCATTTAGGTAAAGAGTTCCTACACCCTGTAAGCAACCCCTAACATAACTTAGGCTCTGTAAGGAAGCCTAATAAATTCATTGGTTCCATGGAGTGAATTTGGAAAAAGCCTGTCCCAGTTTGTCTTTGGGACTTTAGAAGGGAAGTAGATTGTGCAGCACTGTCTTAGCGGTAGGATGGTGATTTAACGGGTCTCCAAGACTGAGCGAGAAGCAGAGTGTTGCTTTAGGGACCTTATTGTTGAAATTTTTCTGCTGTTTTCTTTCATTCCTGGGTGTTTACCTTAAGAAAAACAAAAACAAAAAATCTTCTTTTTTCTAAGCTTCTTAGGCTCTGTCAGCATCCCTGGGCAACTTCATAGAATACAGAAGAATTTCTGTCAGTGTTTTTACTGTTTTGTTTTGTTTTTAGAATCCCATAGCTTGGAATAATACATGAGGTATAAATGGAGTGGTGAAAGAAGCCCTCAGGGAGGAATCTGAAGCCACACTATACAATCATGTGAACCAGAGCATTCGTTACAGAATCTAGGTTTCAGAAATGTGGGATTCTGAGTGTCACAGGAGTGAGATGACAAGCATGGTCTACTCCATGCATCATAGCAGGAGAAACCACAGAACAAACCACTGAAGCGGCTGAGGCCAAGACACCTGAGGCTCAGCAGAGTTAAAACAATCAGGGCCTTGGTCAAAAGAAAAAGAAGAAAGAGGAGGTAAGGGATCTAGCCAGTTGGTGAGCATGTAAGCTGTGTACAGCCAGTCTATCTTCTCAGAGAAAAAAAGAACTTTCCTGAAAATGATATAATAATCTTCTTGTTATTGGATTGATTTGTCCAGGCATTTTTATCTCTACAGAAACCTACATATGTTGCTAAAATATTAAGTTTTCTCAAAGAAAGTGTTATGTATGCAGATAGAGTAAGAATATCCTAATAACTGTTTTTGCTTCATCTGATCTTGGTTATCTAAACTATTTTATCTATTAACTCATTAAATCTATAAAATAACTCAGACAAGAGGCCAAAGGTTCTATCATCGTTCCGCAGCTATAGTAACAGAAAAATCAAATGTGGCATCCAAGGTCACATAGAGGCCAGATCCCACCTTCCTTCCATCTGAATTAAGAGCACCATGGATGTGGTTGTTATTACTTACCAGCATTTATTTTTTTCTTTTCTTTCCAAAAGGACTGCTCTTTGAAAGTTTTATTATTCTGTTTATTGTTTCAGAAGACATCACCAAAAATTTCCAGAAGTTCTAAGTTCAGTGATGTTCTCGATAAAACTCAAGATGAAATCCATTGATTTATATATACCAACTGCAAGATAACTGGAAAAGGATTTTCTTGTTAAAATCTTGTCACGATAGTATCAAGAAACATAAAAACTTAGGAATGAATTTAGCAAAACAGTTGAAAAGTCAGTATGCTGAAAGCAAGGCAATGGTAAAAATAATTGCAAGAGACGCAGATTAATGAAAAGATAATCTATAAGAATTAAAACTCCTCAAATGCCCACAGTGCACAAAGCTGTCTACATATTTAACTCAACCTCCCATCCATTTTCCAGGGAGCATCCATAGGAACAGGAAAGGTCTATAACCTGCACAGTGCTACAGACATCCCTATGGGGAGAGCAGAGGAGGAAATGTTACATTCCCCTATTTCAAACTGGGTTTTAAAGCTGTGCCAAGAGAAACAGGATGTTACTGACCTTAAAGAACAAAAACACAGAGACCTGTGTAGCAGAGTAGAACATACAGAACCAAGTCCCTGGATAGAAATTTTTTAATATATGATGAGAAATTCAAGAAAGGATAGACTTCATTAAATACCATTGGGAAAAGACATTTAAGAATGTAGGAACATATAGAAACCATACACAAAAATATTAGAAGTAGTTTGAAGACATAATGGAAGACTAGCCACTTCCAAACCCCAGAAGGAAAACACGAAATTTTTTTTGACATATACCTTGGCAGTGATGTTCAGTCTATGAACCAAGACACAGGCAAGAAAGACAGAAATAAACAAATGGTTTCTCTTTAAACTTATAATGTCTCCCTCTATTATAGTATCTCTTATCTTGCTCTCTTCTGTTCTTCCCCCAACTCAACCTCCTTGCCCCATCATGTCCTCCTCACCCCTCCTCTTCTCCCCTTCTCATTTTCCTAGTTCCTTCTCCTCTCCCCCCATGCTCCCAGTTTGCTCAGGAGACCTTGCCCCTTTCCCCTTCTCCAGGGGACTATGTATGTCTCTCTTAGGGTCCTCTTTGTTTATTACCTTCTCTGGCTGTGTGGATTGTAGGCTGGTAATCCTTTACTCTATGTCTAAAATCCACAAATAAGTGAGTGCATACCATGTTTGTCTTTTTGTGACTGGGTTACATCACTCAGAATGGTTTCCTCTAGTTCCATCCATTTGCCTGTGAATTTCAAGATTCCATTTTTTTTCACTGAATAGTACTCCATTGTGTAAATGTATCACATTTTCTGTATCCATTCTTCAGTTGAGGGGCATCTAGGTTGCTTCCAGGTTCTGGCTATTACAAATGATGCTGCGATGAACATAGTTGAACAGATATCTTTGTTATATGAATGTTCTTCTTTTGGGTATATGCCTAAGAGTGAAATTGCTGCATCTTGTGATAGACTGATTCCCATTTTCCTGATGTGTCACCATACTGATTTCCAAAGTGGCTGTATGAGTTGGCACTCCCACCAGCAGTGGAAGAGTGTTCCCCTTTCTCCACATCCTCTCCAGCATAAACTGTCATTGGTGTTTTTGATTTTAGCCATTCTGACAGGAGTAAGATGGTATCTCAGAGATGTTTTGATTTGCATTTCCCTGGTGGCCAAGGATGTTGAACACTTTCTTATGTGTCTTTCAGCCATTTTATATTCCTCTTCTGAGAATTATCTGTTTAGTTCTGTACCACAGTTTTTAATTGGATTATTTGGTGTCTTGGTGACTAGCTTTGAGTTCTTTGTAAATTTTTGAGATAAGCCCTCTGTCAGATGTGGGGTTGGTGAATATCTTTTCCCAATCCGTGGGCTGTCATTTTGTCTTGTTGACTGTGTCCTTTGTCTTACAGAAGCTTCTCAGTTTCAGGAGGCCCCATTTATTAATTGTTGATCTCAGTGTCTATGCTACTGGTGTAATAATCAGGGAGTGGTCTCCTCTACCAATTTGTTCAAGGGCAGAGAGCTACAAAGATGACACCAACTAACAATCTAAGCAACAGAGGAGAGGTCACCTTAAATGCCCTCCTCTGATAATGAGATTGATGACTAACGTATTTACCATCCTATAGCCTTCATCCAGCAGCTGATGGAAGTAAATGCAGTCACCCACAACTAAATCTTGAAGTGAACTGAAATCCAGTTGCAGAGAAGGAGGACTGATGAGCAAAGGGGTCCATACCAGGCTGGTGAAACCCACAGAAAGAGCTGACATGAACAAGGGAGAGCTCTTGGTTCCCAGACTGATAGCTGGGAAACCAGCATGGGACTGATCCAGAGCCCCTGAATGTGGGTGTCATTGAGGAGACCTTGGAAATCTATGGGCCCCCTTGTAGTGGATCAGTGCTTATCCCTAGCATAGGAATGGATTTTGGGAGCCCATCCCACATGGAGGGATACTCCCTGAGCCTAGACACAAGGGGGTGGCCCTATCCCAAAGGATATGACAGACTCTGAATACCCCCTATGGAAGTCCTCAACCCCCCTGGGGAGCAGAAAGGGTATGGGATAGGTAGGGTGTTATTTGGGGGGCAGGGGAGGAGGGGAGTGAGAGGTACCTGGGATTGATATGCAAAATAATCTTTCTAATTAAAATAAAAAATTTAAAAAAAGAAATAAATGGTATTGCAGCATCCAGAAAGGGAGAAATAAAATGAAGAGGCACCCTACAGATTTGTGTCAAAATTTTTCAAAGCATCTACTGATAGAGATTGAATACCTGGCCTGTACAAGTAAATCACATAAAAACAGAAGAGAAGAGTGGATGAATGAAACAGATATTTGCAAATGAAAATGCTATCAAGTAGATATATGATAATGTTCTCAACATCAGTAATCACCAGGGGGATGTGGTTACAAATCACAAGGGATAAATTCACACCTGTTATATTGGCTATTATGACAAAAAGAAGTGATAACAACTGTTGCTAAGGGTGTGGGTGAAAGAGAACCTCTCTGCCTCAGTGGGATATATAGTAAGTTTCTGTAGCTATTACAAAAATAATGTAAGCATTAATATTCAAAATAGACCCACAGTACAAACTTTGGTCTTACATTCAAATCTTTAATTGTTACACCTATAGATTATTGCTGAACACAATATGGAGTCAGATGCAACATTTATAATGGTAGTTTATTTATGAGAGGTACTCATGCATGTCCTCTTAGCCAGGCCGCAGGGAGCTAGAGAAGGGTCCCCATGTTTATGCCTCTGCCTCGAACTACTTAAACCTTTCCCATGTCACTCTGACCACAAATGGGTGTGGTCAGTGACACCTGTGTCCATCCCCAAGCGGGCATTGCCAGCATTACCTCTAAACAGGATTCCCCTACAATAAATCAATGCATCTTTCAGTGTATGTCAGAGAAGGGTCTGTTTGCAATAGTTGGTGATCAACAGAAAGATCCACAACTGGCCAATATGCAGAGAGTAAAAGTATGGAATGTTCAATCATAAATGGAACCCCTGTAATATATCTCCTCCCTCCTTCCCAAGGCTTAAGGATTATTGTAGAAGAGGCAGACAGAAAATCTGTAAGAGCCAGAGGTGGAAAATGACCACATAGAAACAGCATCTTCCAGACACAGCAGAGCAACTGCACATATGAATTCACATCAGTTGTGACAGTATGCACAAGCTCCTGGCAAGCACAAGGCAGATGAATTCCCAGCATGGAGACTGGAGTGGGCAGGAAGTCCAACCCCTAGCTAAAGAGAGTCAGTTTTCTTTAAGAATGTTGCAACTGGTAGGTGAAGTCCACACATCAGTGAATATATGGACAGCACAAATTGGATTAGATGAATGGAACAAAGAAATCAAAATTGAATGAGATGGGTAGGAAGGTGGGGGTTGATCTGGAAGCATCTGTGGAGAGGATAAATATGGTCAAAACTCATTGTACAAAATTCTTAAAATCAATATTATTAAAAATTAAAAATAAAATTAAAAACACGTAATAATATACCAATCTTACCTCAAGATCTATATTCAAATGAGACAGAATTAGTATCTCAGAGATATCTAAAGCCATATATCCATCTCAGCATGTTCATAAGACCCAAGATACAGAAATGCCCTAAGTGCCATTGTGGGTGGATGGGTGGAGATCATGCACCATTTGTGGTGTGGGTAAAGTAAAGGATGTGGACTGGGCCACATTGTGCTAAGTGTACAAAGCAAGACGGAGAAGACACATGCTTCATGAACTCACATGTGGAATCAGACTCGTGAAAGCTGAGATCAGAACTTTGGGGAAACTGGAAGAGGTCTTCTAAGACAAATGTTTTCAGTTAGAAAGTAAATAAACTATGTGAACCTAAAGTACTTCAGGGTGGGTGAGGGCAAGAGTACTATATTGTATAATTGAAATTTCATTAGTTGTGTTTTAATTATTTTTAAATATTCTTTTGAAAATGAGGTCCTACTAAGTTGTCTAACACAGCCTCCCACCCAGTAAATCTCATGTCCCCTTGTGGAATAGCTTGGGTTATAGTGCCTGCCACCAAGGATATTCAGTAAACACCCACAAATGCATAGTCTCATACACGCAGATACATTAGCCATGTCATCATGTGTGAATGTATGTATTATACATATTATAATAGATAATATCATCTTTATCCAGTTTTTAAAATAATAGCTCACCATTCTATTATTTTTATAATGACATTCATTTGTCACTCAAACTTTTCCATGCGTAAACAAAATGTTCCTACTCATAATTGTTACATTTACCTAAAAATTGAATGAGAATGGAAAAGCTGTAGCTGTGCCAGTTTGGAAGTGCAAGGAAATCTGAATCTGAAGCTCTGTTAGTATAAGGTCTTGAAGGAGTCTTTGAGCCTTGGTTCTTCCATTCATAAAGAGAGACAGAACCTCTAAGGCAGAATTAAGGATGTTAAATAAGACAGTCTATGGAAAGGGATATTCTCAGTGTTGTTTAGTGTTCTCTCACTGATCACACCTCATGGTAGCTGACTCTTCTTCAGGGAGATGTGGTTCAATGTCAGCTGAATAAAGAAACAAACCACTTTGCTTTTCCCAAGGACAAGGATGAAAGATGTATCTCTAACTCTTGGTCAAAGAATGAGGCACAGAAAACATGATTAGAATTCCACACACCAACACTCTAGATCCAAGACCGGGCACTTCACAGCCAGCACGCAAGACTGGACCTTCTCAGAGCCATGGAGCAAGTTGTCTTTGGTATATGTATTCCAATTTTTGAGTTGAGTCTTTGCTTCCAAACTAAAGACCGTACTATGGCTTCTTTTACATGTCTAAAATCTTACACTAGCTTGAAAGATGTGTCTTGAATTTTCTGTCAGAAAAAAATAAAGATAACCTAATTTCTACAGAGAAAAACAGAATAAATGAATTTGCTTACATGAAATTTGAAATACGTGCCCCATGTGTTCACTGTGTGGGGAGATTAGGCACAAATGGATTTTCTATTACATATCCTCTAGTGAAAATACGAAGTCACTCCCTCACTTGGGGATGTAAGCCACAGGTAATAAGGAGAACTGGCATATTCTGAATCCTGCACGGCGGTGGAGGCAAGTGACAGCCCCACCTGACTCCGTGATTGAGACTTTATTATTCCAATAACACATTCCTTGGCTCCCAGCTGACACATATTTGTTACAAGGCATCACAACTCCATTCTTCTCACCTGCCAAGTTCACATTTTGATTTAGATTTTAATTGGATTTTTAGGAGTTTCTATTTTACCTCAGATATTTGAATCAAAGTACTTCTCTCTCTTCATTTATTCGGAATAGGTCTTCGGGGCTTCCTCATGACACACTGGAATCGAAGCCGAATAGTCACAAGTAGAGAATGTGCATTTGTACCGGATAAAAGCTACTCTGCAGTTCTAGCAGGGTATCCCCATTGGTCATATGTTGATTTCCCTAATATAAGAGGGATTTTGTACTTGGGTTGTCAAGTGTAATTAAGGGTTTTGTATTTCAGAATGGTAGACAGCCTTGGGAGTGAAAATATTCCTTTATTTTCTCAGAAGTCAATATGGTCCAATCATTATGTTGAGAACTTTGTTATTTGCTCAATATTATAAGCTAAGTAGTATTATCATAATGTCATATTTGCAAAGGGTGTGTGTGTGTGTGTGTGTGTGTGTGTGTGTGTGTGTGTGTGTAGACAACCTTAAACACACTATGTAACTGAGGATGACCTTGGACCTCTAAGCCCCTTGTCACAACCTCCTGACCCATGGGCTTAAAGGAGTATATCAGTTTACCCAGTTTTATACATCACAGTGTTCAAACTGGGGCTTCATGTAAACCTGGCAAGCCCTGTGTCAACTGAGCTACATCCCAACCCTATAAGGTTAAATATCAAATTCAAATGGTTAGATGATTTTCCTAGGATTAGAAACTACTTATCTTAAGTTTTAAATTGTTTGGCCATCTCAGAAGCTCTGCTCTTCTGGCTGAACCAGAGTTAGCTCAGTCTGCTGATTTTAACTTAATGTGTGTGTTTACTTTATCATCAACATGTTGGAATAGCCACAATGGGCATCAGTTTTTCTAAGCTTCTAGAAGGCATGAGTTGGAACACAGTGTGAGCTATAGTACACAATATTCAAGCACAAGAGCATACACTGACTATGTTAATTAGCAGGAAGTGCCAGTCTTCCTATTGCTCACACAATTTGATGTCTCTCCACCCCATCCCAATTCTTCCTGCCCTCATCCCATGGGAAAGCACTACTTTTTGTCTGTATGCATTTATCTATTGATGTTTTCCTCCTAAATGGAAGCTGTATGGCCTGTGGGGTTTTGTGAGTAACCTCATTCATTCAAGAATACCCTGACCTTTTCTCTGGGTTGCAGTAAATGCTGACACATGTTCCTTTCCCTTGGTGAATAGTATTCTGCTGTGTGGATCTGTTATTTCTGCTTATTCATTACCAATGAATGGACATTGACCAGATAAATAAAAACCAGACACTAAAATCATATTTCAACTGAAAGATGCATCTACCTTTTCAGAAGGTGAAAAAAACAACAAAGATTGCATCTTACATCTGATGGGATAGAGTCATTGACAAAACTGTCTGGTTTTCAGCTGTGTCTTTTTATCGGTTAATTTATACAATTTAATCAGACTGATGTAGGCATTTGCATTCTTATATTTCTTGGTTAAACTAAAAAGTTGTCTTCATTTTAATTTTAATATAAAAATAATTAGGGAAGTAAAGCATACAAATAAAGGAGCCTGTTTCTATTGCTCATTACCTCTCATAGGGTTTCATTAGTTATTGGAAATCCTAATGGGTCTTTTCTATATATCAGAAAGCTAATGAGTTGGTCAGAGTTCCTCCTGGCATCTGTAAGGCATACTACCTGAAATGTGCATCCAGAACACATAGTCCCACACAGCAGAATTATCTGGAAACAGATCCATTCTAACAAAAGCCTGATTCCCATCAACAGTTGGATGAATGAATAAATCATGGTATGTCCCTGCAATATGCCATTCAGCCTGAGAGTCACAAGGATACTAAGGTATGAAGCATGTGGCTGTGGAAGGATCAAATGGTAATTATGCTAAATAAAGACAGGAAAGAAACACCGCATCACTCCATTTACATTAAGTTCTGGAAAATGTCACTAAGTTTATAGTGATACAAAGCCCATCAATGGCTCTTTGTTCTGGACAAGGGAAATTAAGAAGGAGAGAAAACTACCAGTGAAAATTACTATGCTGTCTATCTTGATTGTGCTCATTGTTTCATGAGATTTTGTGTATGTTTAAATTTTAAAAAATATGCACATGCATTTTATTATATTTCAATTAAACTCAAGAAAGTCAATGTAAGCATGTCATGGGTGCTTTGTCATGACCTTTATCTATAAAACATGAAATGAATGATAATAACTAGAAGTAGTAATGAAATTCAGTCAGCAAGTCTAATAATTAATGTTGTTAGTATTAACTATTAAGGTTCCATTCTAGTGGCTATGGAGTTGGAATCATTGTTGTTCTATGTAACATCTCCTCTGGGGGCACCTGTTGGTATCTAGAGATACCAACAGAATTTGAACTTTCAGTGGTAACTTTTCAATATATATATATATATATATATATATATATATATATATATATATATATATTTAGATAGATAGATGGCTTTCCTACACGAGGAGGGGAGTAGGGAAAAAGCCATGACTAGACAACCAGGTCTTGTTATAGAATATTATTTTAAGATGTGTTACATTTGTTTATGTATAGAACATTTGTTTAATGATTCAATGATGTGTTGCATTCTTTTAAGCTGCATTTGTTTAACTCTGTGAAGCTGTGTTACTTTACCTGTCTAAAACACCTGATCGGTCTAGTAAAGTGCTTAATGGCCAGTAGCAAGGCAGGATAAAAGATAGGCAGGGCTGGTCAGCAGAATAAATAGAAGGAGAAAAAGAGAGAAAAGAAAATTGAGGAACAGGAAATAGGAAGACTCCAGGGGCCAGCCACCCAGCTACACAGAAAGATATGCAGAAATACAGAAAGATAAAAGCCCAGAGACAAAGGATAGAAGACATAATATGTTTTAAAAAACTGGCTAGAAATACCATCCTAGAGCCTTCATTCAGCAGCTGATGGACATAGAAGCAGATACCCACAGCTAAACACTGAACTGAACTTGAATCCAGTTGCAGAGAAGGAGGAGTGATGAGCAAAGGGTCAAGACCATGCTAGTGAAACCCACAGAAACAGCTGACCTGAACAAGAGGGATCCCTTGTCCCCAGACTGATCACTGGGAAACCAGCATGGAACTGATCCAGACGCCATAAATGTGGGTGTCAGTGAGGAGGCCTCGGAAATATATGGGGCCTCTTGTAGTAGATCAGTACTAATCCCTAGCATAGGAATAGACTTTGGGATCCCATTTCACATAGAGGGATACTCTCTCAGCCTAGACACATGGGGAAGGGCCTAGACCCTATCCTAAAGGATATGACAGACTCTGAGGAACCCCTATGGAAGACCTCACCCTCCCTGGAAAGCAAAAATGGTATTGGATAGGTAGGGGACAGGGGAGGAGGGGAGGGAGTGGGAATGGGGATTGACATGTAAAACAATCTTGTTTCTAATTTAAATTAAAAAAAGAAAAGAAATAAGCCAAGCTAAGGCCAGGCATTCATAAAAAAAAAATGAATAAGATTTCATGTATTTATTTGGGAGTTGGGTGGCAGACCCCCAAAGAGTAAAGTGCCAAAGAGTTAAAAACAACTAACAACAAGGTCCACTTACTCTCCTGAAGAGGTAAAGCTACCAGGCCCATCCAAGCTAGAGACAGCTCTAGTGTGATAATGTTAGACAGCCTATGAGCCATCTGGTTTAGGGACCATTCAGTTGATGTCAATCCTTTGTGGACAGGCTGAGGTTACAAATGTGTGTACTTACATTACCATTGTCAGAAAAAAAATGCTCACATAACAAACAAAACAGTCACCATCAACTCCAAATTCCCTTTTTTTTTTCTGTTCGGAGCTACATAATGGTGACCATAATAATCAAGAGTGGAGAATATGTAAAAATTAGGGATTTTTCTCAGATATTGGAGAATGCAAATGCAATTACTGAGGTTAAAGATGCAGCACTGATGCTTATGGGGCAGGCTGAACAGCAGCTGTAAGTCATGTTGGGTGTACCATCCCTAGTCAGCTACAGTTCCCCAGTCATTTGTCATTTATTAACCATATGGTAAAAAATAGATCTGGATCATTATAAAAATAACTGGTGGCTTGGTCTTCTGCATGCCAGGAGATCTGGTCTATTGTATGTCTGCCTCTGGAGTGAGGACATCTGATACAGAACTTTTTCTCTCATTTTCCCCCTCGGTGGCTGTTATGTTACTAGAATCCTGTTTCTTGCACTTCAGTATTCTAAGCTCATGCTGTCTTCATCATCTTAATTCTCTTTCAGAATCACATTAACTTAAAGCAATGTCCCATGGCCTCTCATCTCAGTTTCCATCAACGTCATTTTTCATGTCCCCCGCCCCACACATACAAATCATCTTATTTTGCTTCAGATCTTGCTGTGAGCCCACTGCCTACTGGACAGAAGCATTGGCACTATAATACCATCTTGTGTGAGTCCATTGCTGTTCCCCAGGCAACAGTAACCCTGAGAGTTTCGACTTAATCATGTCGTGTCCAGCATTGTGTGAGCTTGGCAAAGCTAAGCAGAAATCTGCACTATGCAGTGGAGGTCAGGGTGTGCAATGTGCCCACATGCATCTTGCAGAGAGTAATTTTATTTCATTGCTGGATGTGAATCTTCTAATTGTGTCTCACTGATGGAAATAAAATATGCTTCTTCCTACAACTGGCTCCAAAGGGAATTAAAAATAAAACTCACATCAGGCAGAAGATACTAAGAACAGAAACTATTATCCAAGATTTCTGCAGCCTTTGATTTTGGTTTCCATTTGTTTTGGTAATTGGGAGGTGGAACAGATGGTGACGTCTCATTGAATATGTTGTACCCATTGTAGCAGCCTGTGTAACTATCAGTTCCTCACAAGAAAGGACGCATTAGGCGACACCAATGCTTTCGAAAGCATGAGGAGCTCAGGGGGATGAACCATTATGCAGACAGTGGGTGGGTGGGCATAGACACACCTGCAGGACAATAGTTCTGATGCCTGCTGCAATCCACAGAGGAGTGAAATGCAGCACAAAAGCACTAAGCTGTATGTGACTAGAGTTTTAATGATGAGAAACATAATCCCAGGTACTTCTTCAATAAGGCTAATATCTTCTTACTTCTAGCTCCTCCTGAGGACCAAGAAGACCAGATATAAATTATGTGCATGGTTTGTAATTTGCAAGGAGCAAATTAGACCACAGACAGCATCTTATAAAAGAGGAGTGTTCCTGTGACCACTGGCAGGTAGCAGGTAGTTGCTAAGATAACACACCTTTAGGAGCCTAATGCCTGGCTGTAAAACTCCTCTTCAGTTATTTCAGTAAAGATTGTAACTTAAAATAAAATTGCCATAATAAAGGAAACTCCTCATAGGAGTGGAAATCAAGGTGTGATAAATAGTATCTTTGTGCAGCTCCCTTGTAATGAACATCTCATAGAGACTAAGAGCTTGCTCTTGAATTCTCCTTAGTGATATTGCATCTTTTAAATCTATATATTTTAAATTTGCAAGGCAAACAGTCAAGTGGTTGTTTCTTTCCTTCTACATGTTTGGCATTAAATTGGAATGAGCAGAAAAAGAGAAGCAAAAGCAAGATTTTATACTAAGGAAACAGTCCCATTCGTGTGTGTGTGGTGGGGGGGGAGTTCTGTAAATCAGTGGTAAAGTACATTCCCAGCATATGTGAGGTCCTGGGCTAAATCCCAAAAATACAGAGAGGGGGATAGAAATGGAGGAAAGGAGGAAGGGAGGAAGGGAAATGGAGGCTACAGAGAGAGATGAGGAGGGAGGGAAGAAATCTATACTCTTACAAATAATATAAAGGAGCTGTCTCTACCAAACCCTGTGTTGATTATATGTTGCTATTAAATATAAATTATTCTCAACAATATTTTCAGGCTTTCATTTCATACTGGATTTATACCTCTTTCCCATGTGATTCCCAAGTTTAACATACAGTCCCTGTACTGGCACTCCCATCACAGTTAGAAAGTTCCTGATACAAAGAACATAAGAGACACTACTTATTTAGGCTTACAGTGTTGGAGCCAAAATACTTGTCTGGTCCCAAGTGTGTGGACAGAAAGTCTTGGCAGCTGGAGATAGTGGGAGAGAAGGTTGTTCATCTAATGGCATACAGAAAGCATCAGTGTCACAAAGGTGACCAGGGATTAAAAAAAGAAGAAGAAATATAAAAGAAACAGTCCCCAATGACATCAACCCAAGGACCTACTTTCTCCACAACCAAAATTTTTCAGAACCTCACAAAATTGTTCTATTAACTGGATCCCAAGGGCAAAACCCAAGGGCCTCTGGGGAAAAATTTTACAGTGAAACCATACACAGTTCCCTATAAAAAGACAAATACATATTTAGTTAATGTCTATATATTATAAGATAGTGCATGCTTATTAGATAAAAGTGAGGCCACAAGCGGAAAAGAAATGGGCTATAATATAGAGAGGTTTGTCCATGTGAACCTTCTATTCTCTTTCTCCTGTTTTGTTTTATGAGACGTTCTCAGAAATATTTAAAACTCACTAAGGAGGTGCACTTTTGTGAGCTTCATTTTTCCAATCGTTGTACTTTATAGATGAATGTATAAATTGCTCAATAATACCATATTAATTCAATACTACTAAAAAGTGTTCTTTAATGGTTTTCAACATTCAGCTTGTGTCTAAATGTTAGATTATTACAAGAAACACTCAGATGCAAAAAGCTGTATATAAGATCATTTTATATTCAATTATTTATGTCAAAACTTTCAGATATAGACTGGAAGTTGATAAGAGCTGTGCCATTCATATGCCATTAGCAGTTTATGATAGCAATAATGGATGTTACAAGGCCTTTTAAATGTTTGCTAATTTTATGGGCAAAATAGGAATCTCATTTTAATTTGCACTTCTTGGATTACGAGCAGGCTGAATACTTTTCTGTTTATTGTTCTAGTGCCACTTCATGAATTGCTCAGGTCATTTGTGTGCTTGTAATCAAAGACTTTTGATTCTGTCTCTGTTCTGAGTTTTCTCAACCATGGTGGCTCACACTCATACTTGATTTGTTTTTTGGTTCCTAATTTGTTTCATTCCTTTTTACTTTGCTATTTCTTCTGGGACAAATTTTTCACTTGCATACAGATAAACTTTGGTCTTTCCACTCCCTTTGTGCCTCTTCACCTTAGAAAGCCTTTACACACACCCACTTTCAGAAGCTCCAAAATTAAAATGCAGCCAATATTCTTATTGACTCAGTCAATGAGTGTTTCCTATGATAAATTGTGGAAATCACAGCTGAGTAATTCTTCTGAAAATGTTAAACCACTGTTATACTGTGACTCACAACTATAAGTGGTCTTATTGTCACCACCAAGAAATGCTTTTATCACACATGTGCACTGGGGCATATGTGCGCGCGCGCGCGCGCGCGCACACACACACACACACACACACACACACACACACACACACACACACACCAAGCATATATTCTAAAGGCCATTGGTCTCTTCTTCCTTAACAAAGGGATAATCACTTTATTTTCTGTCAGAGTGCTTTATGTGCCATCAGCTCTTACCACTGCAGTCTCCTTGCTTTACAGAAGAAGTCGGTAGTTCCCCTTAGCCTAGGCCAGTCAAAATGTCACTACCTATGGACGTGGTCAGATCCTCAATACCAACTCTTCCACATCTGTTTCTACAATCTCCCTTCCATTTCTATCAGTATTTGCCTCAAAGATAACAATACATCTTCCAAATGAGCCCACCAAGCCAGCATCTCCCAGGACATAGAAGCCTCCAAAGTAGGCTAAGCCTCATCTCTGAGAGAGAAACACAATGATAATTATTGTCCCTTTTCTCATCAAAACTAATATCCATTTTACTTTCCCTTAAAGTAATGATTGTCAACCAATGGGTCATGACCCCATTGGATTAGAACACCTCTTCACAGGGGTCGCCTAAAGCCATTGGAAAACACAGCTATTTACATTACAATTAATAACAGTAATGAAGTTTACAGTTATGAAGTAGCAGTGAAAATAATTTTATGGGTGGGGTCACCACAACATGAAGAACTGTATTAAATGTCACAGCATTAGTAAGGTTGAGAACCACAGCCTTAAGGCAAAGCCACACTCTGATTGCTCTAAAGCTGCTAATCCATCAAATCATGCTCCTTTCAGGCAGACATTCAACACGCTATTAGGTTCCTCTAGCCGGAATATTTGTTTCCAAATAAATGTATTCGTTTATAGTTCTAAAGTCAGAAAGCAAAAGTGGGTTTCACTAGGCTACAGCCCAGATGATGAGAGAGTGCATCCCTTCTAGGCTCAATGGAAGTGTACTTGGCTCTGCCTAGTGGGAGTTATTATGTCACTCTGGCCATGTCCTTTGTGATCCAGTTGTGAGGACTTCTGCTCTGCCACACATTCTTCATAATGTGCCATCACAGGACAAAAACTGAAGCTGAGAGCCTAAACAAACCTGATCTTCATCAATTTCTCATAGCTGATGTTCGTTATCGGGATAGAAAACTGACTAACACACCCAACTTTAGAGCTCTCCACATTCAACTGCCAGTGGCCCCTCTCCATTTCCAAAGGCAGCTGATGGTAGTTTCCTACAGCTCTTTGGCTCCCCTGCCTTCTTTCTCTCACTTACAAGGACTTACATAGTGGTGCTGGCTTCTCTAAGCTTGGACAAACTTGTCACAAGAGCTCAAACTTCTTTGATATGGAATATAACATGCTGTCAGATTCCAGGAACACTGATGTAGACCTAGCTTGTGTGAAGGATCAAGTGAGTATGTTGAATGGGATTTTCTTTTTTTTTTAATGTTTTTTCCAACTGTTTCTTTCATTAATTTTTCATGCACTCCTTCAGAAAAGGCAGATTCAAATAGTGTTTAACTATTTGATGAAAATAGGTAATGTTAAATTCTGACTCTGAATCTTAGTACCTAGAAATTAATTGAACTTCTAGCCTGTGTTTCAGCTCCTTAATCTATGAAGCAATCATAATAGTATCTATCTCATAGAACTCTTTTATTTACAAAATCAGTTCAGATAAGTAGAGAATCAAAAATCATGTGAAACATAAGAAAGGCCTAAGAGAAGTTAGCAACTATCATCACCATCAATATTGCTATTTTAAATGTTCAATAAATGTTTTATGATTCCCAAATGTATACAATTTATTTAATGTAGCTCTAAGTTTGGAAAAGACAGGCACCTAAATAAATGAATGGCCAACACAATTTGCTCAAGACAAAGGTACAAAATGGAATGTGGATTCTTCTGCAGAGGCCGTGACATAGTCACCTGTGGGGCTCAGAAGCCAGTGATGTGTCATTGATGTTCTGCAGAGAGTGACATACAGGGTTCAAGGGATGGAGAAGCCTCTGTATGTTTAAGTCTTCTCCCTTGGAATGATCAGTTACATCCTATGGGGGCTTATAAAGCAATGAAGCATCCTGGAACCGTGTGAAGTAGGAAAGACAAATGATTCAAAGAAGAATATCTTTGCTGTTGTTCAAATGATAAAAATTATATAACCTCAGATGAAGGTTTTTTAAGTAGATAGATACACGGGCAGGTATATATGTAGAGATCAATAGGTAGATAATAGATGTGCATTTATACAGATATTTAGAAAAATAACACACACACATATACATGTAGGTTGATAATGCACACAGAGTGATATAGGTAGGCAAGTATATTAGATAGATTCATGGAAACTTACTTTGGAATAATTAAAAGGAGAGTCAGAATGCAAAGGTATTTAAATTTTCTTCTTTTTAAAAATTTAGTTTTTGAGCTGGGGAAACATCTCAGTAATTTAACCACATAGTGCTGAGGACAGATGTTTGGATTCCCCAGAACACATGTAAGTGCTCAGTAGGTGTGGCAGAAAAGTTTCTAGCTCTAGCCTAGAAAGGTTGAGACAGGGACTGCCATGGGGAGCTGGTTGAGCCTGCCTCAGTTAAGGACTGGTAATCCCCACATCAATCTTGGGTCTTCAAAAGTTCAGTTTGCCATGTTAGCCACAGACATTCGTACATGAATGCACCACACATGGGATATTAGGGTAACTCTTTAATACTATGGAATGATAAATTATTTAACTCTGTCAATAAAGAGATTAAGAGATAAATTTAGGTACTTTTGTTGTGGACAGATGGAGAATCAAAATGGAGGTCACATACTATATGGTCAAGGTCTCTTTGGGAAAGATGTGAACTATAACTTTTAAAAAGTTTCCTCTGAGCCTGGCAGTGGTGGTGCATGACTTTAATCCCAGCACTTGAGAGACAGAGGCAAGTGTGAGTTTGAAGCCAACCTGATGACAGTGTGAGTACCAGGACAGCCAGGGCTATTACATAAATGTGGTACATTTACACAATAGAGTACTACTCAGCAGAAAAAACAATGGAATCTTGAAATTTGCAGGAAAATGGATGGAACTCGAAGAAACCATTCTGAGCGAGGTAACCCAATCACAAAAAGACAAACATGATATGTACTCACTCAAATGTGGATTTTAGACAGAGTAAGGGATTACCATCCTACAATCCACACTGCCAGAGAAACTAGTAAACAAGGAAGACCCTAAAAGAGACAAACTTTGTCCCCCAGAGAAGGGAAAAGGGTCACCATTCCCTGCGCAAATTGAGAACATGAGAAGAGGAGGGAGGAAGCTACGAAAGTGAGAAGGCAAGAAAAGGAAGGATGCAGAGGTCATGAGGAAGCAGAAATTTTGAGTCAGGTGTAGATTAGAAGAAAGGACATATGATAGGTAGGATTTTAGTTGGGGGTGGTAGAGGATAAAGGGAGGGAGAAGGGAACTGGGATCCTCATGTAATTCAATCTTGTTTGTAATTCAAATATATAAAAAATTAAAAAACTAAAAAAAAGAAACCCTGTCTCAAAGAAGTGACAAAATTTCCTTCTGTTCCCTCTAGCTCTCTCTCTCTCTCTGACCTGCTCCATCCTTGCCCATTTTTTTATACTCTTAAGTTGTTTTGTACCTCAAATATCTTCTATTTTTAATTTAATAACCTTCAATAATTTAGTAAGTGATAAAAATAAGTATTCATGCAGGATGTCCTTCATGGGGCCATGATGTCCAGTCGTTTTCCTCCAGGTAGGTGTCGGGGACCAAGAATGACACCTTCTTTTATGTCCTGCTTCATGATGAGAGTGTGTGATTAGCACTATCAGGAATTTGTGCAATGAATTAATTAACATAATTGTCAGTGGGTGAGAAGCTAGGGTTGGGTCTCAAGGGCTTGTTTGGTACATTATAATCTTTTGGATATTTTCTTAATTTGTGTTCAAGTGCTAACATAGCTTTGGATGCATTTTCTGATTTTATATAAGGTAGCATCACACCTGAGGCAGAAAGCCATTGGAGGAAAGGATTTTGCTCAATTTATTCATATTGATGCTAAAAAAATCCAAACGTAGTGTTCAGGCTCTGGGGAGAAATCCTTGACTGCATCACCTGATGGCTGGTAGCAAATGATGGGAATGCTTATGGAAACAAGCCATCTCCTTCAAAGCAAGAAGCCAAAGAGAGACCAGGGAGGACTAGTTTAGGCTTTGAGACAAACCTCTTGCAAGGCATAAACAGGTTCTGGTGAGAAACACTTTAATCCCTCCCAAAGGAGAGACTCAATGGAGCTTCATGTCTAGTTATCTCTGACTAGTTACCCTACCTAAAAGTCCCACAGCACCTCCCATTTCCATCTGCAGCAAACTGGTAGACAACCTTCAGCAGGGTTGGGAAAACCACTAACCCCTCTGGAGTTCTCCAAAAACAGTTGCATTGCTGTAGCAATGTCCATCCCAAACTCACGCCAGGTCAACACAAGGTCCAACAGGAGTCCAGAGAAAGTAATCATGTTCTCCACTGCTGGTGGATGCTGTCAGCATCTTCCTGACGAGGCACTTTCCAGGGAAAGGCATCTGGAGGACCATGTGACTGTCTGACCAGGGAGAACCTACAGGGTATCAGGTCACCCCTCCTCCGCCATATCCAACAGCTTTTCCAACAGCTAGCTAGAGACCCAAGTGGGGTTTTATGTGTGAAAGTGAACCTTCTGTATCTGCTGTTTATCTGTCAGGCATTATCTTGCTAATGGCACTTAGTGGATTTTAATAATTGCTTCTCTTGAGCACTTTAATAGTTTCCCCAGGTAAAGCAAAATAGCAGCAATATCCCATTATATTTCTAGTACATTTCTGACTCTAATTCTGCTTCTGTAAAATCAGGCTTTTTGGTGCTCTCTGCCATGGATATGGAAAACTCATGAATGGTGATAAAGCCTGTTTTTATTAAAGTTTTTATTCTTACTGTAGATATAGCAAAGTGCTGTCATGTTTACACAGGCTAGAATCCTTAACATACTTAAGGTAAGGTCAAAGTGGCATGTGAGTGCTACTTTCCTATACTTACACGTCACAGGAAATATGATGTTTACAACCTACAAGAAAATAACTAGCAGAGTGGGGCATGAGAAGGGTTGAGCAGGCAGGGTATACTATAAAGAGAGAAAGAGAGAGAAGTTTCTGAGAAGAAATAATAAAAGAGTTGTTCAAGAAACAATGAGTCTTCCCTCATTAGTGTGAACAAGAGGAAGCATAGCATGTTGGGAATGATACAAGGTGTTTTTCTGCACTGCTGAGAGGTTAAAGCAAATAGGACATAGTGTCATCTCTCTTTCAAGGCAATGAATCTATGTGATAAAATATTTAAAGTAAAAAATCCATATTACATTATGACTGATGTGTCTGAGATCTGAAATCCAGATGGTAGGCTTGCTGAGTTACACATCGGCTGGCTAGCAAATAGATGAGTAATTGACAACTTTTTTTTTAACTGACTGTGTTCCAGATTCTAAAGAGGAATGGTAACTTCAATTAGGAGGTTTTCTTTTTTTCTTCCCTTTCCCAGGCAATGGAACAGGGTACTGTATTATGACACTTTTCAGTATATAACTGTCTTGGTTAACCCCAGGAGGCTGCTTCAGGAATAGTGCAATTGAACAGCTCAAATCCGAGTGGTCTGTGATTTTAGCAAACTTTCTTGTTGCTGACTGCTAGCAACACAAGAATATTTAGGAAAAACTGGAGAGTGAGGAACTTAAACCTGCACAATACCCTTCCAGGTACCACGCATTATCCATGACTGCTTAACACAATGCCACAACTTTGTGGTTACAGCAGACTCACTTAGCTCCATGCAGCTCGAATTGGACTTAGTCTTTACTGCACTCTCCATCTAGGTCAGCTGCCACTCAGCTCCGGCTCTGTGTTATGGAGAATGGCTGACTGTCAGCTCGTCATGGAAGCAATGGACCCTAAGTCTCTCATTATCCAGCAAGCAGGTCTCAGCTTGTTCGCATGACGGTGTGGCAGATTTCTTAAGGCAGCAAGAGCGAACAGACCCTTATGTGAAACTATTTTAAACCCCTGTTTCACCACATTTTATAAATTCTTATTAGATAAAGCAGATTTCACAAACTGAAATATGTTCTCATCTCCAGTATCTGTGTGTTGGATGCCCAACGCCCCAGTAATTCACAATGGTACTTGGTTTAGAGTTACAATCAGTACAGATGAATCCCTTAAGATGCAATAATGCTGGAGCAGGGTAGACCCAAGACATAGCATGACTGGAGTCTTCATAGGATGAAAACATTTGCAAACATATACAGGTAGGGGTAGAGACTGTTCAGACCAGAATTTTGAAATATGGACCAAGGAAACTACCAAAATTAATAGCAGAGACTTAGAACTAGTCCTACTTAGCCCTCCCAGGAGCCTGGCCCTGCTGACACTTTAATCTCTATTTTACACCATCCACAAGAATAGATGATTAAGGCACTCTTACAGAGTGTTGGAAAAATCACTGCAAATATATACAAGGTGAGAGCCACAGGGTTGTGACTACCCATCAACACAGATATGGATACAGGAAGCACAGGGAGACTAAGGTGTGAATCTGTGTAACAAAGCACAGAAAGGACAGGAGAGAGTACTGATAGGAGCCTTGCCTTAGTGTGCTCAAGTAAGGCACACATCCACTAATGCAGAATCCCCATCTTCCTCATGGTACCTCACTGTTGCTATGGCACCAATTTAATGTGACATACAAATTGATTTGCTTTTTTTTTTTGAATTTTAGGAATCAGTCTCTTCATAACTGTGTGCCAAATTGATCTTTAGATTTGACTGGACTTTTCTCTTTGCGTCCAGCTTTATTAGAGCCCACATAACTCTGAATTATAATTCTTGAACATGGTTCTGCTTACTTCATCATATAATCTCTTCACTGAAGAGATCATCTTATTTTTCTTTCTGTTTCTCAGTGTTTATTTGGTAACTAAAAACTGTGACCTTATCATGAAGATGAAGGCAATATCTTCATCTAACAGATGTAACTCAACAGGATGGGTAGAGCAAACATTACAGGAAATGAAAAGAAATGCTCTGAAGACTTACTCAGATTAATACTGTTTTACTGCCAAAGCATTGCTTGGGTACTTTTTATCATTTTACATTTATAGGGCTAGGATTCCATTGTAGCTAGGGTTATAGGCAGTTGTGAGACACCTTACATGGGTGCTGGGAGTCTAATTAGGTCCTCAGCAAGGTGGTACCAGTGGGTAATCACTGAGCAATCTCTCTAGCCCCTGTAAATAAAATTTGAAGTTGCTATTCTATTTAAGGTACTTAGTGGAAATGTTTCTAAGCTTCACTTCTACTGACACAACAGTGACCAACCACACAGTTGTCAGGAAATGAGCTGGTAGGGAGCAGGAGCTTTCTGAGTGACACTTTCTACACTGTGACTGTTGAATGTAGCAGCAGAAACAATGTCACAGTAGATGGGGGAAAGGGCTAGAGCGATGACATGAAATTAGCCAGAAAGTCTGCACCACTCAGCTATTCAGGTCTGATGATTCATACAGGAGGATACCTGGGCCCTTCAGCCATGAGAGTTGAATCGGGTGATTGGCAAGCAGAATTGCTCCATCATTCATGGACTCATTTAAGAACAAGAAAGTGCTGAAGGTGGGTCTAGGCATGAGCTGGCACTGGAGACAGACAGATGTCCACAGGAACCTGTTCCACCTCCAGAAGCCTGCAACAAGGTCAATTTCTAGGCATCAACTATAAGTTACATGTCTTCGAAGTAGAGACCAGCACTTCCCTTCTCTGGCAGCAGACAGTGAAGCCCGGGAGAGGAAAGGATTCTGGATCCCTTGTGAAAACCTCCCAATAATGGACTGAAGCAGAACATGATCATTACAAATTTTAAAATTTCCCAAGGAAATTCTCTAATGTATAAATAGGGAGAATCCAGGAGATGACAAATGAGATGCCTTTTGGATAACAATGAGAGGATTTTCATAGATATTTATTTACTACATGTGGTTTGGCATAATGATGTAAGACAAGAGTCTCATGAGGTCTGTTACAACTGAAACTCGGGGTCCTGAAAACTATTATTACCTTTTGCTTTTGACATTTATTTCACTGTTTTTTGCTTGTTTGTTTTTGAGACAGAATCTCATATAGCTTGTGCTAGCCTCAACTTTATAATATTCTTGCTTCCACTAACCAAGTGCTGGTTTCAGATGTGCGCCAAAACACCCAGCTAATGTTAAGTTGTTCTCCAGTTTTGGGTTAATTATTTTACCAATGATTTGCTGCATTTCCTTGTCTGTAAAAAGAAGGCTTTGGTCTAGATGGAAGTTACATCATGAGTACTGACAGTAGGCCCCAGTGCTATATGTGGTTAAGAACATCAAGTAGCCTGAGTTCAAATATTCTCCTCCTTTACCAGGTATTACCAGTGAGTGGTGGTTCATTTTTAAACTTGACATAATAGTGTATCCCTTTGGAAGAGACTACCAATGAATTATTGTCTAAGCCGGGTTGGCCTATGAGTATGTCTGAAGAGAATTGTCTTCACTGCATTAATTTGAGGAGGGAAGACCTGCCCATTGTGGGTGGCACCATTGCCTACATTTCAGTCTTGGACCATACAAATATAGAGTGGGGTTGCCCACTCTTCAGTAAGGTTTCTATTGCTGTGAAGAGACACCATGATCACGGAAACTCTTACAAGGAAAATATTTAATTGAGCAACAGATATGGAGTAGGATGCCATATAAGAACTTAGTCTAGTTTTGTACCTTTTTTCTGCCTTAGTTTCCACATCTGCAAAATGAATATTACCTCATAATCTTGCTGTGAGGGTTAATAATTCAATGTGTGTTAATAGTGTTGTTGCTGACACACAAGGTATAGTATCTTACAAATTAATAGATTTGATCATATGCTTGGGAATAAACTACTGCCAGTGTGCATGAGCCATTATAATCTGTTTATTCTATCATTCTCCTGGCCAGCAGCCTAACTTAATCTGGTACACTATTCATAGATTGTGGAATTGTAACAGCTAACATAAATAAAATACTTGCTGTAGAAAAAGCAAAACATGATGAGTAATTAAGCTTAATAACCCAGATGGATGGCACTTGCTGTATTATTATTATTATTATTATTATTAAGATCCTGGTGGAGAAGATAAACAAGTAAGAATGCAGAAGGTCCATGTGCTGTATTGGGAAGGGATGACTGATGCTTAGATTCAATCCTGTGACCCTGAGCTTTGGAGTATTGGCGAAGTAGACAGTTTTAATGTGCAATGAACAAATTATCCAGTGCCTGAAGGTATCTAAATTTGTCTAAATGCTTTAAAAACCCTCAACTACAGTTCTTAGATTTCTACACCTACTCCCAAATACCAGTTACACATGGTGTTCAGAATGTGGCCTCTGAGAATGTGGCACAGTCTGCAGATTCGTTAGAAAGAAAGAAGTTGAGAGATTCTTTATAGATTCTCTGAGCCCCTGCAGAGGCTCTAATGGATTTTCAACCACAGAGTACCTACTGGGATAGAAAAAGATTCAAATCCCAGAACCAAACCCAGTAGTAGCTGTGCAACCTCCATAGTCTACCAACTTGAGGTCAGCTCTGGTCCAACATATAACATGGGCAGGATGGCTAAAAGATTGGCAACAGTGACTTGATCATTGTGCATGGCGAAAAAGTGCTAATAAAACACATTGGAGACCATAAAGCTGCACAGTGACAACAATTTTAAAATTATGTTATGCTTGAAGATAAAATGCTAGTCACCTTTTTAAATTTGGCTCCACCTTTTCTGTTTCCAAGGATAGTCTCGATATTTCTTCTCCTTCCTCCTTCACTTCTACACTGAAATGTAGTGTTCTAGTCTAGTGGACCAATTCAACTCCATTCCACATGAAGTAACAGCTCTACAAGTGGAAGTGTAATGTCTGTGCAAGTTCTCAGGATTGCAGAACAGCAAATGGGAGGAACGTTGGCCAGCTCCTCATGGCAGACTCTATTTTATACTGGGATACCATCTGTGACCTGCAGTTATTGGGAGTCTTTCCTCCTGTGTGACAAAGTACTTTCCCATTCCCTTCCTGCTCCTATTGGGACATGTTTTGTTTTTGTATGTAAACACCAAAGTGGAAAATCACCAAACTCGCTGGTGAGTAATTTGGATTTATATAATTGATCCATCAAGAACAATGAATACAAACTAGAGAGGGAGCATCCCAGGCTCTAGCTGATAGGAGAATGTGCAGATCACACTTGTTTCCCTGCCAGCCCTGGACTCCCTGGTCTCCTACACCTGGCTAGTCTGGGCTACATAGCCACACCCACTCCCCTCTGATTTCCACAACAAAGAAGCAAACCAGAAGCAGGATTATTTATCCATAACCTAGTTCTTACTGTTTCCTTAGACCTTAGACTCTACCAAAAAGTCTCTCATTCTCACTAATTAGCCTTAGAGAGAGGGACCTCACTACCAGGAGAAGCAAGTGGTCCTATGTTGATGAGTGTAGAATATAAGCCAGAAGTCCTGGTTCCCATTCCTAGTGAGGCTCTATTTCTTCATTGTTATCCATCCTCCCCCCCATACACACATCTCATGCTTATCTGATACTTAAATACCTTCCCTTGTTATGCAAAGCCCAAAGAAGCAGAACCCAGTGCCTGTTCCCACTGTGTAAGCTCTTAAATCCACCCTTGCTCCAGTCCCTAAGTGGCATGTGGCCCAATCATTAATGACTAGTTAATGCTCTGCCTGGGATTGTCATCCTGAAAGATTCTGGGATACTTCACCCTTGGGTGCACAAGAGGGAGGTTGGAGATCTGGTCTCAGGGCTTTCCAGGAAGCTAACCGCACTTCACTGCTCTGCCAAACTCCATTTCCCATCCCCACTCTCTCATCTCCCAGGGGTCTTTGTGTTAGCCATGCCTTTTAATAGCCCCTTTCAGCTTAAGTTGTTTAGGACTGCAAAGTCACTCTGTCCTTGGAAAATAGTAAATAAAAATGATTATTCACAAAGACAATCCAAAACAGGCCTCTGTTTTAACTCTGTTATGTTTCCTAAAAGGAAAAAATATTTAGGCAATATTCTATCAACAACAGTCCTCCCTTGAGAATTTACATGCAAAGGGAGTTCCAGAAAGCCTTATCCAATGTGTGACTAGGAAGAAACAGACTTCATTAAAAATGGATCCCTGCCAACTATTGGCCCATGTAAAGTAGCTGAAGGTTGGAGAACAGATCTGAGCCGCCCCCCCCCCCCCATCTCTCTGGAATTTCCTGTGCTTGGACACACAGGGTTGGGAGTGGACTGCTCTAATCTGTGGTAAAGGCTGTCAGCACCAGAGCACACAGTGAAGACTGCCAGTGTTCCATCACCCACAGCACACAGGGAAGACAGCCCGCAAAACCCTTCCACACAGCCTGAACTCACCAAGGCATTGGGAAGGCATGGAGGGGAGAAGAAAATGGAAAGAAGAGAAACACTTCAGTTCCCCTAAACCTAACTCTCCTGTATATGTGAAGAAGTCATAGCATCCACACTCAGAAGGTAAAACCAGAAAGAAAATGAATTCACTGGGGTGGACAAAGAAAGAGCATTTGTTCTCTGAAGGAATGAAGTCCTCTGAAACTGCTTCATGTGCTCCCTATTTGTCCATTGTGATCTATGGAAACACAGACTGCTTACTGCCCTGTTAATTCACTGAGTAGATTCAAGGTCGTTGCTTAGCTTATAGGAAGTATTTATATTTACTGACAATATGGCACCGAATAACTATGAATACCAGACACTGCTTGAACTCTTTGGAAATGTCTTCCCATTGACATCAGGGCTGGGGTGCCGAGCCTCATTAAGATAGTCAGGAACTGTTCTGGCTGTTCAGGGAAACAATGAGATCCAAAGCATGATGAGAATGGACCCCGCTGTGCTAACAGCAAGTAGAGCCAATGGAGCTTTTGCAAGAAATCCTATTGTAAAATTGAAAGTACAAGAAAGGAGCAATCTAGCCTTTCCACACAGGCCTTCAAATGGGGTTGGACGTCAGAGAAAGTCAAAGGAAGAAGGCTCATTATAAAAATCTATACCCCTTGGGTGATGTTTCTATACACCACATCAGACGCATACAAAATTTAATTAAATGTGTGCTCTCACCTCTAGCTATCTTTATACTGAATGCAAACTGCAGTCGGACAGTAAAAAGTGTGGAATCAATGTAGAGGTGTTCCACACCGAAGTGTGTGTTGTATGATGTGAACTACCAGCAAGAGGCAAGACCAGAAAACTCTTGCCTTATGATGGGGCTTATGGGCATTTCTGGTTTCAGCTGTGGGTCAGGTTGGGCCTCTAGAGACCACCAGCTAGAAAATCATACCAGTGTCCATGCCACAGGTAAGGAGGTAACCTGAGATCAGGTGCAGCTTTGCACCATAATAAAATATCCTTGACCTTGTTTGCCCATGAAAAATTAGGCTTATTCCAGAACAACTCCAGTATCTGACTTGAGTTGTGTAGCATGCTATTACTGTAAGGAACCTTACCAAATTGTTATTCCCTTGTAATGCATGATAATTTATTTTTAAAAATCAAGACTGGAAAGGCAGCTCTGTGGTAAGAGCAATTTCCTAGCACATGGAAGCCCCTGGGTTCAACAGCCAGCATCACAGAAAGCATGATCTGAGATCTCCTAAAGAGAAGACGAAGACTGTATCTATTCTTGAATTTCAGGTGTTTATCACTAATCTTTTCTCATAAAGATGCTCAAATAATTATTAAAAGAGTAGAAAGAAAATGAAAAGGAGAAGGGAAGAATGGATGGAGAAAGGGAAAAGAGAAGAAAAAGGGCTAGGAGGGAGGGATGGAGAGAGGAAGCGAACGAGGGAGGGAGGGAATGCTTAAGAAATCAAGGTCTAGAATCAGCATCAGAAAGATGTAGAAATCAGTGGACTGTGAAGAGGCACCTAGATTCTGGAGAATATAGAAGAGTGCCAATGACACAGTGAAGTGACTTGGTTGCTGAGCATAAGCAGAAAAAAGATTGAGAAAAAATCATTCTAGAGCCTGTCACAATTTGAGAGGGTATCAGTCCTCAGAACAGGGTGTGCCAGCCCCTGTGAGTGAAGTCCGGAATGTGAATGAATAATGGCATTTTCACAAGAATGCAGGGGATTAGGACAAAACCATATATAACTTTTATTTAATTTATTAATATCTTTTAAACAAATGCCTCTTTCCCTTCTCTTATTGTTATAGGACCATTACTTTCACAGTAAAGTTCACTAATTAGAAGCTTCTACTATTTAAAATATTCTCAATATAAGTCAAGGATAAGAGGGGTTATCTGAAAGCCACTTCTAGTGAAGGGCTGGTATTTTGAAATATATAAATATCTCCTCAACCTTAAGAGAAACATACATGGTCCCCTGGAGAAGGGGAAAGGGTAAAGATCTCCTGAGCAAATTGGGAACAAGGGAGGAGGGGGGAGGAAGCTAGGAGAATGAGAAGGGGAGAAGAGGAGGGGTGAGGAGGACATGAGGGAGCAGAAAGTTTGAGTCAGGGGAAGAATAGAAGAAAACAAGAAAGAGATACCATAATAGAGGGAGACATTTTAGGTTTACAGAGAAATCAGGCACTAGGGAAAGGTTTGGGGATCTACAAAGATGACACCAAGTAATAGTCTAAGCAACAGAGGAGAGGCTACCTTAAATGCCCTCCCTTGATAATGAGATGGATGACTAACTTATATGCCTTTCTATAGCCTTCATCCAGCAGCTGCTGTAAGTAGAAGCAGACACCCACAACTAATCATTGAACTGAACTGGAATACAGTTGCAGAGAAGAACAAGTGATGGGCAAAGGGGTCTAGACCAGGCTGGCGAAACCCACAGAAACAGCTGACCTGAACAACAGGGGAGCTCGTGGTTCCCTGACTGATAGCTGGGAAACCAGCATGGGACTGATCCAGACCCCAGGAACCTGGGTGTCAGTGAGGAGACCTTGGAAATCTACGGGACCTCCTGTAGTAGTTCAGTACTTATCCCTAGCATAGGTGTGGACTTGGGGAGCCCAATCCACATACAGGGATACTCCCTGAGCCAAGACACACTGGGGTGGGCCTAGGCCCTATCCCAAAGGATATGATAGACTCTGATGACCCCCTATGGAAGGTCTCACCCTGCCTGGGGAGAAGAAAGGATATGTGATAGGTAGGGTTTTAGTTGGGGGGGTGGTAGGGGAGGACGGGAGGGAGAAGGGAACTGGGATTGACATGTAAAACAATCTTGTTTCTAATTCAAATAAAAAAGAATAAATAAATTAATAAATATCTCCTCAAATCCAATAATAAAAATGACTCAATTCAAAATGGTCAAAATTTGAATAGACACTCATTCAAAGAAGATACGTGAGTAGTTAAGATGGTTAAGATGCTAAACATTATTACAATTAAATGTAGAAAACTACTTGCTATACTGCCTAAATTGAAAAGATTAATCATGTCAAGCTTTTTTTATTGCTGGTGTGCATGAATGGTAGCCTACATATGCTCCCATGTGTATGCAAGTGTGCATGTAGGTACATGTTTATGAGTCCATGTTGAAGCATAGCTCAAGACAGTGGTTCCTGTCTATTAGCACAGTCACAGAAGAACCTAGCAGATGCACAGGTGCAGAACATCACAGAGATGTTCTGAGAGAATCGGGAGGTGGGGATTATTTGTAGGATACTTTTGAGGAAGTGTGTAGTTGTCATTATGTTGTACCAATAGTTTCAAAGAGAAGGGAGTTCTGTGTGAGGATTGAACTTTACAAATATTCTACTTACAGTTTTGTACTTTCCAAGTATCAGTTACATGAGAATGGAACTGATTAAAAAGTAGACAGGAGACAAAGTAAAGAGAAATTATATTCAATAAAATAATCTAAAATTTGTCACCATTGCTTGGTGGTAGAATGAAGGTTTAAACTATTGTCTAGCTAGTGTTTGGAACATTGCATGGTACTTTGATGGTGCAGTTTGTAGTATCTCAATTAACACCAATCATGTCTGTGTTAGTCTGTCTATTATAATGATATCTGGCTGCTTGAAGTGACAGGTATCTGCCTATTTGAAGGCTGTTACAGTATTTCCCAGTAGTTTGTCTCAAATGCACAATTCAGAACACAAAACCGTCATCGGTGCTGACCACAAGGATTAATCTTTGAATGCTTTTGAGGAAGATGAAGCCATATTCAATACACCATCAAGTACTAGTCCTTTATAAGTTGTAAAATGGGTTCTAATTAACGTTTCTGTAAAGGGAGCAGATTTATTTGTCCACCACAATTAAAAGTTGTCAGTAAAAGATTCTCAGGCTAATAGCATTTGGCAGGAACTATTTTAAAATCTTTAAAGAGTAATAGATAAGTGCTAATTTATTCTGATAAATACAGAAGTGGTTAGTTGCCAGCTTTTGTAAACTGAGATGCATGATGAGATAAGAGCCCAGAGGTGAAGACAATTGTACCAGCTCCAAGCTGGGAGCATCACAAACACATCCATCTCTCCTTCCCCATGCTGTTACTCTGATGACAGCAGTGCTTTGAGGGAGAATGAGAACAAGTTTGCTTTTTGCTGACTTGGACTTGTTAACTTTGTGTTGCCTCTTGATCCCACTGTATAGGCCTGCAACAGTGAGACAAATGCAAACACCCTTAATGCTTCCCCCTAAGTGGGCAAACAAGCTGTGCTAAAGCAGCAATAAGCAACAATACCAGAATAAGGCATGGACAGATTATATGGAGGACCAGGGGAGGAACTGGGGCATGATTTGTATCTATTCAATTTGTAACAGTGACAAACAGAGAGTTGAAGGTCTGCTTCTGGATTCAATCCTTAATGCAGGTGTAGAGAATTCCCTGGACAGTTAACCTTTCATGCCTAAAATGCCTCATTTATAAAATGATGCTAATAATATCCCTACCTAATAGAGGTAAATGAAAATAAATTATATGACTTATTATTCCTTTATGTAAAACTCCCACATCCCCAGATATTTGTAAGACAGCCTTCTCCATGCTCACAAATTATGCATTCATTGTATGTATGTATGTATGTATGTATGTATCATTCATCTATCTAATTAGTTCTTTGAGATTTCTATGCAATGTGTTTTAATCATATTCACCCATTCTCCCAATTTTTCTCAGATCCATACCCTTTCCCTACCTACTCAACTTTGTGTCATTTTTTTTCTTCCATCAAGAACAGTTTGTGCTGTCCAAATATCTTGGCTGTGTGGCCTTCCACTGTACTATGGTCAATCATATCAGGCGCTATACTCTTAGAGAGAACTGACTCTCCCTCTTCCAGTGGCTGACAATTGCCAATAGCTACTATGCTAGGGGAAGGGGTTTCATGACCACGTCCTCTCTACATGATGGGATTTTGTCTGGCTTCAGCTTACACATGTTTTGTGTATGTTGTCATCCCAGTGTGAGTTCCTGTGTGCAGCTGTCCTGCTGTGCCCAGGAGACAATGTCCCTTGTAGTCATTAAGCACATCTGGCTCTTATTTTATTTCTACCCCTCCCTCTTCTGCAATGATACTTGAGGTTTAGGAAGAGGGTTTCGTTTAATCTTGCCAAGGCTTTTAAACACTTAAATAGTGTGTGAAATTAATAAGATGGTAAACAAATAGAACATTTGCTTCTATTTGTTTCTTCTTTTCATTTTAAGGCAGTCTTATGTAGGCCAGACAGCTCTCAAACTCACAATGTAGTAAGAAACAACCTTGAACTTCTGTTCTTCCTGACTACACCTCAGCAGTACTAGGGTTATAGGTGTGGGCTACCATGCTTAGCACATAATATCTTCTGATTCTTATGGTATTATCATGATTTTCATCTTTTTTGAATAAAATTTTAATTTTTACATTGTAGGTGTTTTGCTCACATATGTATGTACACCATGAGCACACCTGGTGCCTTTGAAGGCCAGAAAAAGGTATCAGTCAGAGCCTTAGGAACTATAGTTACAGTTAGTTGTGAGTCACCATGTGGGTTCTGGGAATTGAACCTTGTTCCTCTGTAAGAGCAGCCAGTGATCTTAAACACTGAGCCATCTTTCCAGTCCCCATTGTTTTCATCTTTACACTTAAAATTAAATAAAGTGTTTTCAAGCTCACAGAAAAATCTCAGCAAAAGACAAATATCCCCCCCCCCAATCTCTGCTCCTAAACTTTCCTGTCATCAGTGCTCCACACAGAGTAAACATTGAGGTGGCTTCCAGACATGATTTTGACAATCATTTCTCTCCAGTCTGTGCATTATCTACTCTCTTCACAGTATTTTTGTTTTGGTTTTGTTTTGTGAAAAGCAGAAAACTTTAACTACAGTTAAGTGCAGTTGTTTTTTGGGGAGGCTCCTATGTCATAGCTAAAATGCCCTTACTATATCCCATAGTCACTCAGGCTTGGTCTTGTTATCTATGCATTTTATAGTTTTTCATTGTATACATAGATCTGTGATTCAGCTTTTGTAGAGTATGAAGTCTATGTCTAAAATCTTCTCTTTTTCTGGTTAATGTCCAGGTGTTCCAACTCTCTATGCTAAGAGGACTGTCTTTGCTTGATACTAAACTGCTTAGATCCTTGAAAGGTGTGAGTTTACGTCTTTTGTGAAGATCTCATTGGACAGTCTGTCCATGGCCAATTCTCACTCTCTTGGTCTGGGCAGTGATGGTGATATGATAGTACTCCCTGACTTCTGTCTTTTCCATATAATGTTGGTTATCCTCTTTTATTCTTTCCATATAAAATTTAAAATGAGCCTGTTGATAATCATGGAATAACTTACTAAGAATCTAGTTGGAACTCACTGAACCCACAGATCATGATACAAAGAACTGACATCAAGAACACTATGGAGTCTTTCAATGCTATGGATTCTGTCTTTGTGTATTTAGTTCTCAATTTCTTCCATCAAACAACTGTATTTTCCTCATATAGGTCCTATAATGTACTCTCACAAGATTTGATCCCAAAATTTTATTTTCTAAACTGCAAATCTAAATGATATCATGTTCTTACTTTGAGATTCTACTTGTCTGATGCTGGTGTATATGAAAACTATTGACATTTTTGTAACAGCCTTGAGCCCTGTGACTTTGGGTAAAGTTGATTATCAGTCTTATATTATCGATTCTTTTGGGTTTTCAGCACGATCTGTTAATTCACAATAAACAGAAATTTTTTTTATTTCGTTTGAAATTTCTGATCTAGTGACATTTATGCATCTCCTTGTTAATTCTGACTATAGTCCATAGATTGTGATGATGCTGCAAAGGGCTGGTGAGAGAGAACAGCCTTGTCTACTCTCAACTAGCGGCTTCTACATTCTCAGTATTGTATACTGTCCTAGCTGTGGGGTTACACTTGGTTCTTCATTCTCCTTTCCACAGTCTGCAGAATGTTTGTACCATCAAGAGGGGTCAGATTTTGTTTGTTTGTTTGTGTGTGTGTTTGTGTGTATTTGTGTGTGTGTGTATGTGTGTGTGTGTGTGTGTGTGTGTGTGTGTGTGTGTGTGTAGGGTGTGAATCGTGCCATAATTATACGATATTTCTGTTTTAGGCTTTTTCCATAATATCCACTGCATACAGGAATTTTAACCATTGCCAAGGTATAATGATATTGTATTCTACAAATGTATAAGTCTACATTGAAAGTTATCCTGGAACCCATGTAGCCGAAAAAATGAAGTTTAGGTGTGCCTGCTAGAAGAACCTTTAGCAAATGAATCATTGTCTTAATTGAATGATCTTGTGTGGTAATTCCTGCACCCTTCTCATATTTGAGCCTTTTGCCTTTTTGAGTGACCAAGGCTCTATATTGGTTGTTTGTATCCTGATTTTGCTAGTTAGCTACCTATTGTTTAGACTGGGTAATTTTTATTTTATTTATCCATCATCTGTCCTATCCATATTGCTACAGAAAAGGTTCATTGTAGTTTGATTTTTGTGATTGTAGTTTTCATCTGTAACATTTCATTTAGTCTTTTAAAGTATCTTCCACATCCTCTCCAATGTTTTGATAAGACCTTCAGGTTTTGTTATGATTATTGAAACCCCTCCCTTTTATTTACCTCAAATATATGTTTAATTTCCATTTAAAGTGTTTTTAAACAATGGCTGCTGTATAGTGTTAAATAATTCTGACATCTTGATGTTGGATTTGTTGGTTGCATTTTTTTCATTCAGAGTCAGCTTTCCTGGTTATTTTTGAGAGCACTCTCCTTCTATTCTTGGACTTCTTAATATTACTTTATGTAAGTTTTAGTCTTCTTCCAATTTTGCCATTTACCTGGACCCTTGACTCCTTAAGTCAGGAATGGAAGGGTGACTTTTGCAGTTACTGAGTGGTATCTAGGTGCAGGACTCTCACATGCCATTTATTGCCACTTAAGGACCATGGGAAGTCTGGCTCACTACCTGCCTCAGCTTATGTAAGTCTACATGAAGGGCAGAGATACTTGATTAATGCTTCCCATGTCACTTATGCTGACACCTTCACAGGAGTGACCTTGCCACACTGGGTTTTGGTGATAGTCTCAGTGTTCTGTTATGTATTCCCTCATTCTTCCCAGGTAAAGTAGCTGAAATTTTATGATGGCAAGGTAGGGACAAAAGTCTGGGTCTACATATCACAAACAGCATAAGGCAAAGGTGACTGACCTTGGGTTTGCTTTGAGTTCGGGCACTTTGTGATAGCCTGGCAAAGATAGAAGTCCACAACATTCATCCAGGTTTCAGTGGTCCATCTAGTGTCAGGATCATTTAGTAATGCATTTGCTTTTTTCTGTTTTCTTAATGACAATGACATAAAAATTGGGTGTATAGAAATGAATTTTTCACTTATTTTTTATTAGTTCAAATTAGGAACAAGCTTGCTTCACATGTCAATCCCTTCTCCCTCTCCCTCCCTGTCCCCCCAACCCTCCCCGAAAGTCCCCTACCTCCCCCCTCCACGCCCCAGGCAGGGTAGGGCCCTCCACAGGGGCTCCTCAAAGTCCACCACATCATCCTGGGCCGAGCCTAGGCCCTCCCCCATGTGTCCAGGCCGAGAGAGCATCCCTTCACGTGGGATGGGCTCTCAAAGTCCCTTCTTACACCAGGGAAAAATACTGATCCACAACCAGGGACCCCATAGAGTGCCGAAAACTCCTCATTGTCATCCATGTTCATGGGTCTGGATCAGTCCCATCCTGGCCTCCCAGACAGCAGTCTGGGGTCGATGTGCTCCCCTTGTACAGGCCAGCTCTTTCTATGGGTTTCAGCAGCCTGGTCCTAAACCCTTTGATCTTCATTCCTCCCTCTTTGCAACTGGGTTCTAGAGTTCAGTTCAGTGTATATCTGTGGGTGTCTGGCTCTGCTTCCATCAGCAACTGGATTAGGGCTCTAGGATGGCATATGAAGTAGTCATCAGTCTCATTATAGGGAAAGGGCAATTAGGGTAGCCTCTCCACCATTGCCTAGATTGTCAGTTCATGGCATCCTTGTAGATCTCTGGAAATCTCCCTAGTGCCAGATCTCTCCTCGGTCCTATAATGGCTCCCTCTGATATCTCTCATTCTGTTCTCCTCTATCCTTCCCCCACCTCAACATTGCTGCTCCCCCATCTCCTCTTCTTCCCTCCTCTTCTCCTCTCACTCTTCCAGCTCCCTCTCCCCTACCCTCATGCTCCCAATTAGCTCAGGAGATCCCGCCCTTCCCATTCTCCAGGGTCCATGGATTTTTCTCTTAGAGTCCTTATTTTCTAGTTTCTTTGGTGAAGAGGATTATAGGCTGGTAATCATTTGCTCTATGTCTAAAATTCATATATGAGTAAGTACATACCATGTTTGTCTTTTTGTGACTGGGTTACCTCACTCAGGATGTTTTCTTCTAGTTCCATCCATTTGCCTGCAAATTTCAAGATACCATTGCTTGTTTCCACTGAGTGTTACTCCATTGTATAAATGTACCACATTTTCTCTATCCATTCTTCAGTTGAGGGGCGTCTAGGTTGCTTCCAGGTTCTGGCTATTACAAACAATGCTGCTATGAACATGGTTCAACATATGTCCTTGTTGTATGAACGTTCATTATTTGGGTATATGCCCAAGACAGGAATTGCTGGATCTTGAGGTAGACTGATTCCATTTTTCTGAGCAACTGCCATAATGATTTCCAAAGTGGTCTTGCAAGTTTGCACTCCCACCAGCAATGGAGGAGTGTTCCTTTTTCTCCACATCCTCTCCAGCATAGATTGTCATTGATGTTTTTGATTTTAGACATTCTGGCAGGTGTAAGATGGTATCTCAGAGTTGTTTTGAGTTGCATTTCTCTGATGGCCAAGGATTTTAAGCACTTTCTTAATTGTTTTTAAGGCATTCCATACTCCTCTGTTGAGAATTCTCTATTTAGTTCTGCACCGCACTTTTTAATTTCATTGTTTGGTGTTTTGGTGGCTAGCTTCTTGAGTTCATTGTATATTTTCAAAATCAGCCCTCTGCCAGATGTGGGGTTGGTGAAGATCTTTTCCCATTCTCTGGGCTTTCATTTTGCCTTATTGACTGTCTTTTGCTTTACAGAAGTGTTTCAGTTTCAGGAGGTCCCATTTATTAATTGTAGATATCAATGCCTGTACTACTGGTGTAGCATTCAGGAAGTGATCTGCTGTACCAATTCATTCAAGGGTATCTCCCACTTTCTCTTCTAGAAGATTCAGTGTTGCTGGATTTATGTTGAGATCTTTGATCCATTTGGACTTAAGTTTTGTGCATGGTGACAGATATGGATCTATCTGCAATCCTCTGTGATGGGGGAAATACTTCTGTGTATGTTTATCTTATTGATTATTAAATAAAGTACTTGCTTGGCCAATGAGACAGCAAGTTAAGCTGGACTAGGAGTCAAAGAGGATTCTGGGAAATGTAGTAGAGAAGTGGTGTCCCAGGCAGGAAGTGACATAGCAAGGAGACTCATATTTAAGAAGAGGAAAAAGGAAGTGTCGCTCTCTTTTCCCATTCCTGCTCCAGCAGCCGGATGTGATTCACCAGCAAGGAGGGACGCTCAATAAGAAAAGTCTTATAAAATATATAGATTTATGATAATTAAGACTGAGCTAACAGATGAGGAATCTTAGTCATTGGCCAAGCAGCATTGAACCTAATACAGGTTTCTGTGTATTCATTTGGGCCTAACTCGGCGGGCGCCTGGCATAGAGCGCACACATGGAGGTAGGGTTCAGGTGGCATTTGGCAGAAAGATTTATCATAACACCTCTGCATGTCCAAATTTTAAAACTAATCAGTAATCCTATAACATACCCTATTTTCACTTTCTTTTCTCACTATTTCTTTTTATACACATGTGTTTCTGTATAGTTTTCAAAACTGGATGAAATTCTGATACTATTAATCCAGAATTATGGTGACTTGAATTAACTACCAGGGCACAACAGAGTGAAAGATCATTGCAAACTTGCACTAACACAACTAAAGGTGTTTGTGTATGAAGAGCAGGCAGGGACAGGAGGAAGGATATGGCTCCTTATGCAGGAGACAAGCACCTTTCTGCTTTATAGCCCAGCACAGATTATTGTCTATCCAGAGTTATATTCTGCTTTCCCACTGACCATATACACTTTTACTAAACTCTTTACATGATTTTAATAAATGCTGACTACTTTACATATAAAATTATCTATTTTTACATCTTTTTTATTGTTAATATTCTTCTCCTCTGAAACCTCAAATCACTGTTTTCCTTCTATTTCTGGTGTGGCCCACTACACCCTACTTAATGCATTCATTTGTTTTTCTAGTTCAAAGTCCCAAAGTCCACATTCTTAAAAAACACACATGGTCAGGCCTATCACAGCAATGCCTCAGTTCCTGGTACCAACTTCTGTCTTAGTTAGGTTTCTATTGCTGTGAAAACACACCATGACCATGGCAACTCTTAAAAGAAAAACATCCAATTGGAGCTGCCTTACAGTTTCAGAGGTTTTTGTATAGTTTTCAAAACCAGTTTCAGACATGGTGCTGTAGAAGGAGCTGAGAGTTCTACATCTTGATCCACAGGCAGTAGGAAGAGACTCAGCCATTAGGCCTTGCTTGATCTTCTGAGACCTCATACAATATATTCTGATTACAGTGTCCCTTCCTGCTATCTCCTCCCAATTCCTCCCCTTCTTCCCTCCCTTCCTGCTATCTACTACTGGGTGTGGGTCCTTAAGAGTGGTTTGTTCCCCAAGTGAGTCTCTGCAAGACTCCATTGGAGAAAACTAATTTTTCATTTGCTTGTCTGCGTGTGAATTGAACTCACAGAGAGAAAACTAAGAATTACTGATGTTTTCATGAGTTTTATGGTTGCATTACTATTTGAAAAATATTCTCCAGTAAATTGTTATGAGTCCCTTTATACTTCAAAAAATGATTGAGCAGTTCAAATGACATTTGTTAATCTGGGTTATACCTTGACAAAGATCCTGATGGACTTGGTATATTCTTTCTTCTTTTGTTGAGAGAGGGAACAAGAGTGGGAGGGTGGACCTGGGAGGAATTGGAAGGAAGTGTGATTGGGGTGCATTTGTGTGAAATTCCCTAATAATCAATAAAAATATTATTATGTTGGGAAAAATTATTGGGGTCAGATAGTAGGTGTATGTTTTCCCAATTTCTAATTTTTACTTCAAATTTTAAAATATGAAATCAGCAAAACATGAGTCTGGTCATCCCTTGAGATGACCCAGTTCAATTTAGTCCTTAGTATATCTGTCATCTGTTCTGTCAGGTAAAAATGGTGTTGTAATGAAAAATTAAGTCAGCTAATTACAGTTTCAGTTAAATCACAGAGGAATTTTCTTCAAGGCACCTCTGTGCTTCCATGTGGGGTAGAATGTTTTATGAATACTTCCATTTGATTGCTTCTTGTATGAAAATGACTAACTAGGATATCAATATCAAGCAAAGTAAATTGTCCCATTAGTTCATTTGAACAGTCTTGGGTGAACACCTCTGAGTGATGGTGCATATGCAGCTGTCTGTTCTGCCTGCGATAGCTTTACCACCACTTTGTTTCATCTCATGAGCACACAGCCAAGTCCCATGGGCCTCTGGGATTTCAGGGACCACAATTTGAGAATGGCTGCTTTAAAACAGTTGACATTTTCACTGTATTACTTTACTAAAGACCGAATTATTTTTTCCTCAGTGTGTGTGGTGGCTTGGATGAGAATGGGTTCCATAGGCTCATATATTTGCATTCTTAGTCCCTAGTTGGTGAACTATTTGGAAGGATTTGGAGGTGTTTTGGGGGAGATGTTTCACCAGGGGTGGGATTTGAGGTTTCAAAAGCCCACATGCCATACTCAGGGGTCCTCTCTCTCTGCTTGTCTGCCTGTGGTTTAGAATGTAAAACTCTCAGCTACAGCCTCAGCATTATGCATGCCACCATGTTCCCCACCAAGATCATAATGGACTTGAATCTGTGAGCAAGCCCCAAATTAAGTTCTTTTTTTTTCTTTTCTTTTTTTTTTTTTTTTTTTTGGTTTTTCGAGACAGGGTTTTTCTGTAGCTTTGGAGGCTGTCCTGGAACTAGCTCTTGTAGACCAGGCTAGTCTCGAACTCACAGAGATCTGCCTGCTCTGCCTTCCAAGTGCTGGGATAAAGGCCACCACCACTGCCAGGTCAAGTTCTTTTTTTTTTATTTTAAACTAAGAGTTGCTTTGGTTATTGTGTCTCTTCACAGCAATAGAACCCTGAGTAAGATAAAATGTATCTAGTTTTCTTAGCTTTCCCAAGTAATTTGCAAAAGTCACAATTTGATTTATATATATATATATATATATATATATATACATATATATTAACATATTAATATATGTGTTCATTTGTGTATACATGCATATGTATATATCACACATACATTGATGTGTTTATACATATACAGAAAGAGAGAGGCACACAGAGTGATGACTTTGTAGTATCAATTAATTTGTTTATTATTCTATTTATACTTTTGATCACTTAGCTTCTAATCTGTTTAAAATCTAGAGATGCAAGAAAACAATCTTAAAACTTTTCTTAAAATACTAATAATATTTCTAACTTTAATATCTTAAGGAAAATCATTTAATATCCTTAACATAAGAAGGACATAATGTTTGTTAATTAAGGGGCTATGACAACTGAAACTGTCTCCCTGAAGCTCCATGAATAAGAAGACTCAAGGAAAGGTGCTAATTTTTCTTTCAGAGCTTCCTTCAACTCACCCAGCTTGTCAGGTACACAGACCTTTCTACTAAATGAAAATATGCTTTAAATAAAATTAATTGAAAATTCTGTAATAACCAATCATTCTCTGAGGTGACTGCTTCAAGCATGGAGTTTCCCACATGATACCATAATACTATTGTTGTTATTTGGCAAACTTGATGCTTTGGGGGTGTGTTTGTTATTCATTTCTTTAAACCTTGTCTTGCTGTTGCATAGCAAAGTCCTTTTGTTTGGGTTTTATATGCATCTTATTCATTATAGAATTCAGCAATCTTATATTTTTCTCATTTTGAGTTTTTGTGGCTGATAAGGAGACAATTAAGTTTACAAATGATGCTGGCATTCAGGCAGGCTCCTTTTTCCTCTGCCAGGTAAATAACTAAAAGACAGCCCAGAATAGAGGGAAGGTTTTTGGCATGATTGCAGCCATCTAGGATGAAAGGAGGGCCCTTCCAAATCTGTCAGAGCACAGATCCTAGGAGGGTCTGGGTATTTATTTGAGTGTAGGGCATCCCACCTCATGCTTCCCTCACTCCCTTCCCTCATTTCTTCATTGGTCTAAAGGCATCTATATGCCTCTCCTATGGCAGGGATTGAGTCTCTGTCTGTATCTTGAGTAACTACAATGGGGTGAGGGATTCTTGTTGTTGGCAACAAAATGTAACAACAAAAAGGAACCTTGCTGTCTATTTTGGGGAAAGCCCTGAGAAGAGCTGAAACTGGGTTAACGTTTTCTCCTTTCTTTCATCCCAAGGGCACGTTGCTTCACACCTAATAATTATGTTGTTGAAGAAAAATTGCTAGAGAATAAAATAATCACTATTCTTGTTTCATTCCTTACTCTTAGAGACTATATAGTTCTGAGTGAAATGGTGGGATTTTACTGTACATAGTTATAAACTTATCAGTAAATATGAAATAATGGGTAATTTAAGAAGGGAAATCTTTATTTCACAGTAGAAAAATCTGTATTCTCATTTAAGAAATTTATATTATGTTTAAAATAAATAATAACAAAAGGAGTAGGACCTGTTTCTTAACATAACCTGGATCAATTTTTATATTTTGAAAATGAAGAATCCCCTAACATCCAATTAATAATTAGGGTGCTGTTAGTTGTATTTCAGAAGTTCCCTATACAATGCTGTTTCAGAAGAAAATGTCACAAAATTAAGAAGAAAAATTTTGTGCCTTGCCGAGTGTATCTAATATTTTATGTTTATCTTCTTTGTGGAAATGTTTGACTTTTTAATCACGCAAAATAAATGTTTTGTGGTTAACATGACTTCTTTGTAACTTGAGAGAAGAGTCTTTGAGCTCTGGGCTCTTTTCATGTTTTTAGAATCTTCTCCTGCTTACATCTGTGTGTATCTGTTTGCTGTGCTGTGGTTTCTAGTGAAGAAGCTGAATTCTCGCCTTGTAAAATGTTTCCTAAAAGCATTCGCCTACCAGATCCAGATCAAAGGAGGCGATTTAGTCAATTATTAATGTGGAAGACCAGTAGCTGTAGGAGTAGAACATGTAGATAATTCCAGAAGTGGGTCCTGACCCCACAGCTGGCTCTACTCTTCACTGGACAGCTATTTGCAGTCAGGCAAAGGGTCTCCTGTGAGTAGGCAGCATCCCACAGCTGGTCCTCTGAGACATGAGTTAGGCAAAGAAGCACAGGCTGCTTTTAACTTGAGTCACACTCTGCATGAAGAGGATGCCTCCTGAGATCAGTTGTGACCTCTATTACCTCTGCAACCTTGGGAGGGGGATCACAGGCCATCCTAGGAGAATTCTTTAATGTTTCTGTACAAATGAAACCTAATAAGTCCTTGAGTGATCAGTGAACTTGCTTTTGAATGCTAGCTGTCCTGGTAAACTATCTTCCCTCATTACCTAAAGGTAAGAATCTAATGTGTAATAACTTTAGCTGTCAAAGCTGTTGTCCATAGCAGTAGCCTTTGTGAGAGAGTGATTGAATATTGAAATGCAATGCCCCTGCCACAGCTACCACATCACCTCTCAGACTATCTACTTTTAAATCATTGGTTTTTTTATGCCAGGGAAAAAAGTGTCAGCTTGTTCTGCTGATTGAGGATAAAAAAAGTGTTCATCCACAAACAGTGTTTAATAAGTTAAATGATATTACACAAATGATATGCTAGTAGCTAGTTAACACTCAAAACTTGTGAGTTGCAGCAACATGTCCTTTCTGATTTTCATTTTAGAAACATTAGGTCATTGGTTTCAGAAAATATTGTCAGGCTGTCCAAGGTTGATAAACTATTATTAAAGTTCTGATTGATAAGTTGGCTGAACTCACAACTATCTTCCTCTAAGTTTAACATTTTCTATTGTATCATGGATAGGCAAGCTTCTATAAAGAGCATGGTATGAAATATTTTAGGCTTTTTTAGCCAAAGGCCCATGTTGCAATTTCTCTACTTAACTGTTGGAACAAGAAGGAGGAGACACAGGGGCAGAACAAGCAGACATCAGGTAGATCTGCTTCTCTCTGGTTCTTCAGTTGGTACCTAAGGACTTGGAGGGTTTCAGCCAGGCTCAAGAGAATACCTTCATAAAGCAGTCTGTGGTCTGCTCAGGAAGGGACAAGATGCAGCCATGGGGCTAATAAATGAGTTATCACACTACTGACTAATGTTCACTTGTTCCCAGCTCTTTAGGAGATTGCTAAAGTAATTGGTCTGTGTAGAGGAGTTATTTCTGATGAGGCGAGTTAGTGGGGCTCAGAAATAAGTGTTAAATTAGGGTGACAGCATGGTATGTAGTATGAATTGATTTGGGGACATACATTAAACCCTTGCTTTTCTCCCAGCCAGCTGTGTGACATTGGGAAATGAATTGTTTACTTTTTTCATTGCAGTGACAGAATACCTAATGCCACATAAAGAAGGGCTTATTTTGGCTCAGAAGTTGAGGCTACATGATATCACAATAGGAAAGATCCGGTGGTAGTAGCATGAAGCAGTGTGCACATTACCTCTGAAGGCAGGGGGCAGGTTGACACGTAGTTTCCATAGTCAGAGGCAGCAGGTGGGTACACAGCTTCTGCAGTCAGCTGAGTATATAGTTTCTACAGACAGGGATCTGGTTGGCACAGTTTCCACAATCAGGGAGCAGGTAGACACACAGCTTACACAGTCAGGGAGCAGGTGGGCACATAACTTCCATAGTCAGGGAGCAGGTGGACACCCAGTTTCCACAGTCAGGGAGCAGGTGGACACACAGCTTCCATAGTCAGGGAGCAGGTAGACACACAGCTTCCACAGTCAGAGATCATGTGAGCACATAGATTCTATAGTAAGAGAACAGGCAGGTGACTGGTTTTACTCCATGCACTTTCTCCTTTCATTAGCCACGGTCCTGGTCCATGAAACAGCCAATGGCAGATTCTCATTAAAGGTCCTTGGAAACACCCTCACAGATGCAGCCAAGGAGTTCTTATTCTAAACTCTATCAGGTTGACAATCAACATTTTCTAGAAGTTGCCAAATCTGTTTAACTATATCATCCACAGAGTTTTCATACAACATTCAATTCGCTGAGTTATAACAAGAACAGGAAAACATATTTTTGTAATTTAATTCAAATTCATCATTATACTATAGAGAAACTATCATATGGCATATATTATTAGTTATTGCAGGCATAACAGTGAGTGTGTTTGTGGGCTATCATCTAGGTGCTAATATACATGACTACACTCTTAAAACTTTGTTTTCAGCCCTAAAATGCAACTTAAGAGTAGAAATTTAGTATAAATCACATAGAACATGAAAACACATGAAGACAAATGTCTTTAAATAGGAACATAAAATGTTGGCCGAAATCAACTACTTTTAAAGGGATTATCACATAAAACCTTGTAAGTAAGGTATGCAGCGTACAAAAGGTTAGCAGAATAGATAGGATATCTGCAGATGTTTGAGAGACTGCACTGTGCTATGAAAAATAGGTCAACATGAGAAACTTGAGCATCATCCACAATATTGAGTTTGAGCTGAATCATAGAAACTAAAATATCACAGGTTACAATAATCTGTATTGCTGAACAACTTAAGATGTAAGTAAATTGAAAAGCATCTCATGTCTCTGAATTGGGGAAATCATATTTTTAAAGCATTCCTACTTTTGAAAGCAATCTGTATGTAAGATAAAAATCCACTTCTGATTACAACCCTTGTAGAATATGTTTAGATTAATAGGATATAAATCTTAAAACCCCAAATAGAAAAAATAATCATGAGGAAAAAGAGCAGGAAGTATCACAGTCTAGTTTCCAAAGACATGGAAGGGAAAAAGTAAGAAAGGAAAATTCACAACTTTCAAGGATATGAAGAAAAGAGAACTCATATACTACAGTGATATCAATTTATACTATACAGTGACTATGGAAGAAATGTGGGCATTTCATAAGAAATTAAAACTATGATTCATTCAGCAATCCCTCTTCTGACTACATTCAAATAAATAGAAATCTGGATGATAAGTTACCCACACCCAAGTGTTTATTGAAGTTATGGGAAAAGCCTAAGTGTCAATAACAAATTGATAAAAGTATACATAGCTTATGCTGAGATACTCAGTCTTTGCAAAAGAGGAAATCCCTGCTCTTAGTGACATACAGATGGCATTGTACAAAGTGGCAACACACCAAAACGTAACACTGCTTGGTCTCACTTGTAAGAGGAATATTTTTTTAAAGGGGTCAAAACTTAGAAGTAGGATCTGGGATATGTGAGGTCAGAAGGTGTGGGGCCACAGGAATAAGTTTCAATTGTGTTAGATACACTCTGAGGATAAACTATGTAGCACAGAGCTGAGTAAAACATGGTCACATGAAATACACACTTTTCTATGATGCACAGCAGGGCATAGGAAATTGGGAGGAGTTGACTTTAATGACAAACCTCCCTTGTGTTGTTGAGAGCCTTTCGGCATCACCCTGGTAACAGTGAGCACTTCAGTGAGTTAAAGGGGGTTGCAAAAATTTGTCAAACATTCATTGAAATGTGTGCTTAGCAATTTCATTTTACTGTGTTAAACTCACTTAAATAAATGGTAGAGATGATAAATGAAATAAAAAATCAGTGCTAGTAAAAGAGAATTAGAGGGCAAGGGAGTAACACAATGAGGCACAGAGTTGAGATCGGTGGTCCCTGGACTTTGTGTTATGTGAGTTAAGTCCCAAATTATCTTGAAGCTGTGCCTCAGGTTTTCACCAGACTGCTTAGGGCACCATGCCATAACCTGTAGATGTAAGTGAAGCTATTCCAATGTTGTTGGTATTTTCGTGGGCACCCTATGATATTGATGGGTGTATTTCCATTTCTGTCACATCCCAAGTCTAGAGGAATCTCTCATCAGGATGGCCTTTCTTCTTCACCCTATACACACTTCAATCACTTCTCCCAGGGTCTCTGTATTGTCTTATATGTGGCTCATTTTCCTTTTCTGATGATCTAGCTATTTTGAGGAAGTTACAATAAAACAAGTTAATAACAGCAGTGCTTCAATAGATTTTCTTCAGTATAGTTTCTACTGTGATCTCAAGGAAGACAATGCACCGAATGGATCAAAGGTGACAGAAAAGAGTGTGAATAAATGGGATGGAGAACAGAAGGAAATTCTTGCGAACTCAATTTTCTCTGGTGATAGAGGCCAGAGAGGCAATATTAATGGTGTTCTCCTGGGTATCATGCACCACTCCAACACATTTTAAATCTCCACAGTATATATTTTACATCAGGCCTTAGAGTCCACTCCCTTCAAGTTAGAAAGAGTGAAAACCACTGGTTCAGTGTACTTCACAGGCAAAAACCAGGTCACATGCCTGTAGTCTCTCTGATAGATGACCTTGGGTGTAGATATTTACATTGCTTTGAATTTGACCTTGGAAATGAGCCAGTAGCTTGTGCCAGAAGTGCCCATCCTAGAAGTGCCATCTTTGGGAAGACTTGAATCTGTTAGGAATACAGGATCTTCTTTGCTTACAAAACCCTAATTTCTTACAGATAAATGAAGACTCTGAGATTTTGAGGACTATGCCAGGGATTACATAGCCAAAGATTATAGGATGAGATATGCTTATCTCAGAAGTTTATGCTAATTTTGTGTTGTTTCCCAGTCTGTGGAGTACTATAATTGTCCACATAATTCTGTAAGAAGACCTTGAACATTCCCCTCCAGCCTTGAACTATGCTTAGGCTTTTATCTGTTACCTGTTTTTCAGGCTTATCCCTTAATTTGAAAGAACTTGGTGATGGATTCTGAGACCATTTCCTGCACAACAGTTTCAGAGGCTTTTCTACTCAGCTGTAACTATCAACTTGACTCAGTCTAGAATCCTCTGAGAAGAAATTAACAATTGAACTCTTGTCTCATTTGGTTCATCTGTGGGTATGTCTGTGGGGGATTGTGTTGACTATTGATTGACATGGGGTGGCTGAGTCTACTGTGGACAGCATTAATACCTAAGAAGGTGCCCCTAAACTGTATAAGAAAGCTAAGTGTGAGTTAGCACCTGTGAGTGAGCCATTAAGCAGTGTTCCTCCATGATTTCTGCTATTCCTTCCATGGTTGTGAGTTTCATGGTTGGAGATTATGCTTCTTCAAATAGTAAACAGTTCATCCCTGTTTTTAACCTTGACAACCTGCTCTGACTTCTGTCAATGATGGACTGTGAACTGGAAATGTAAGATGAAATAAACCACTTCTTTCCCTAAGTTACTTTTGGTCATGGTCTTTGTCACAACAACAAAAAGAAACTAGGACAGTGTCCCACCAACAAAAAGAGTAGAAGCACAGGATTTTAAAGTAAAAAATCAGGCTTCACTAGGGCTGTATTTATTTGCCTTCACTCCTGAGAGTAAAAATTACATTATTTCTGAGAAAGTCATGTTTATTTCCCACATGCCTAATTGGAGACAAAGTCAAATATCTCCTCATTCAGAATTCTAAACAATTCTGAAATGTTTTGTTAATGTAACTCCTATGTGGCAAAACCAGACCAGAGTGGTTTTTCCTAGTAACAAATATGCTTTTAGCCAGGACTGAAACAAGAATCTGTTTGATACTGGTGGTTGTTCTCTCTAGAATAATCTATGAGGTAGAGGATATTTCCAGTTTTACATAAGATATCAAGGTCTTCTCTCAGAACCTCTTGACAGGCTCTTTGTGAAATATATCAAGAATCTCTGGGTTCTCTCACTATGATAATATCTTGCTTGCACAAATAAAGCCTGTCTGAAGAGCAGAGGATAGAGCTTGCCACTAGCTAACCCTAGAGGTCTGGAGGTCTGTATAGACAGACAGGAAGTGAGATGGCTGGGCAGAAACAGGAAGTGAGATGGATGGCTAGGCATAGACAGGAAGTGAGATGGATGGTGAGAGAAAGGATATAAGCAGGAAGAAACAGGATCTTGCTCTCCTGTTCCCTGAGATGCTAAGGAGGTAAAAGTGGCTTTGGCTTGCTCCTTCCTCTTTGATCTCTCAGCATTTTCCTCTATATCTGACTCTGGGTTTTTATTACTTAGACCAATTAAAAACTCCATTTACACCTCAAAGTGACTTTCACTTTTCCACAGAATTTCAAATCAGCTGATCTCATATGAGATGAATTAAAGTTCAGAAAGGAATTGGGACAGACCTAGGATCTTGATGATAGGAGGAGAACAGAGGGATGGACTCACGTCAGATTATATTCTTAGTTCAGAGCCACACCCTACATGTCCCTCCAGGTGCTTATTTCCTCATCCAGTGAACAAGTGGAATAAAACTAATTTCATTATAATCTCAGCTCCAAATTTAAGGCCAGAGTCTGTATTCTGGGAAGCAAGACACAAACCCATTCATCAATAAGTGGGACTTAGGGGCACGTGGTATATGTTCCTATCATCAGTGTCAGTCTCCAGTGGTTTCCCTTGAGGGAGTATGTCTACCTGTTGATAGCCAATTTCTGAAGTCTGGTACAAATGGTGCCTCTGTTTTGCTCTCTTCTTCCCTATTAGGATTGATTTTTCTGTATTTTATGTTCCCTCCGATCTGTCTTTTGTTCCTTTGTTTATCAGAATCTGGTACCCACTACTAACTTGGATAGATCATTTTCTGCAAGCTGAGACTTAATCAACCATTTACTGAAGGATTTGTATCTTAAAGTTTGCAGACTTCCTGCCATTTTTCTCAATTCTCTATGAATTACTGGTCCCTGTACATGCTGGAAGAAAGCAGCTCTTGTCACCATGTGCCTTTAATTGTCACAGTCTACTGACTTCAGCTGATAATTGCATTTTGGTGTCTGAATTGTCAGAAACAGAAAAAATATCATGTAGTTATCTGCCTTATCTTAAAAACCAGCAATAGTAATTGTGACAATATCCATTTTTTAAAAGATTTGTTTTAAGTTGTGTGTATATGTGTGTGGGTAAACACATGAACACAATTGCACATAGAGGCCAGAAAAGGATATCGGATTCCCCTGGACCTGGCATTTTTGGTGGTTATGAGCTGCCTGACATGGAAGCTAGGACCCAAATTTGGGTCTTCTGCAAGAGCAGCATGCACTATGAGCATCTCTCTAGTCCGCCATGTAATATTAATGAAAAATAATTTTCACAATTATAATTTTATTAACTCTTATAAGTATATATAGATGATGATGCTAGCAAAGAGATGATTGATAAACAGATAAGTATCCATCCAATCACATCTTATATTTATTATATATGTGTATCAGGTGCTTCATGAGTGTGAGTACATGAATATGCGAAAATCACTCGGATTCCACTTGGCCATCTATTTTTTGAGAATAACATATCATTATAGCATTTCTCCCTTCCTGTTCCTCCCTACAGACCCTCTCATATATCCATCCTTGCATTATGTTAAATTCATTACCCCTTTCCCCATTGATTGCAATTACATTCATATACAACAGTGTGATTTTAATCAGTTATCACTGGTTTTCTCATCTCAACAACATGCATGACAGGTAGACAGACAAGAACTATAGCATCCTGTAAAAACAACAACAACAAAACCCTAAAACATAAAACAGAAAATGATTTGCCCAAGGCCCCATGCTAATTGGTAAAATTATGTACATTGGAAGGACTTTGTGCCCTGCGCTCGGGAATTTTCTCTCTCTCCAGAGATGCCTTGCATTCCTAACACCTGGAGGAAATTAATGAGAACTCTATGATGCAGCCCTCTGCTCTCTATATTCTCTCTCATATTTCTTTGCTTTACTTACATATGACTAGCCAGAAGACACAGAATCCATTTTCTCTCCCCATGACCTCCATTTACTGATGAATAAATACCTGAGTGAAAGAGAGTGTCCTTCAGACTTCTCTGACAAATCAAGCCTCTGTGACAGAAAGGGTTCTTTCTTGTCAAGTAACACACAGCTTTGTGTCTTGGGAAACTAAATTCTGTCATTCCTCAACAATCGCCCAGCAGAACACTTTATTTTCAAATCAGCCATAACATGGGCATTTCCTAAAAGGTAGGAGAGTGGGTGCTGCTAAGTGAAGTATGTAAGGGAGGAAGAGATGGCCCCTTCAATGATCTAAGGAACTGGCATTGACTGTCTAGGCTTAAAATGTGACCTCGTATGCATCATTGCCTTGCAAAGGAGAAGCAACTGGGGCCTCTGGAGTCAAAGGCACAGTCATAAGAACAGAGACACTGGAGTGAGGGCACTTAGCCCATATTTCCTAGCAGCTAGTCTAACCTTATTCCATTTCAATGATAGAAAAATTCCCCTGCCTCTTCTAATCCAAGAACAGACCACAAATGAAACCCAGTCAAGAAATTTAAGGAGTCAGCCTATTTTTGTTTCCCGGTGTAGCACTTTTCTTAAACTTTAATTTGATCATCCACTAGGTAGCCAATTTAGTTCATTTTAAAATCCAGATGAGGATAAAGTGGAAAATGTGAATATAGATGTTTTGGATCAGGGGACTTGTGTTGATAAAACAATTCTACACTCTGATTTGTTGAATCTTCACTGAAGAAGGAGGATGCCAATGGGGTCATGTTACAACTTATTAAAAGACAAATCAATACACTACACTCACAAGACAGAATGAAGCTGCTATGCCACTGCTGCCATTATGCCACTATGGTCCAGCTGCTGCACTGCTGCCATTCCCTTAGCTTTGGCCTCCTTGTTGCCAAGAGGGACCAAGCTGTGAGTGTTCACTGCCAGTTTGTCCACCTTAAAAGAGAGCACACAACCCTCATCTTCAGTTCTTATCAGGTCATGTACCTAGAGAAGACCATGCCCATAGGACTAAGTCACCCCAACACCATTGGCTTATCAAACCAAATTCCCACAGCACTTCACTAATGAAACACACACACACATACACACACACACACACACACACACACACACACACACACACACACCACATACAGACATATAGATACACACAACAGAGACATATCATTCAAAGCACACATAAACACATGAACATATATTTCACATGGATACTCATAGACACAGATACATCATAAACATACATATACACATACACAAATGTATGCAAGTAAAAGTGGTGAAATTAATGAATTATAACAAACATTTAAAATTGTTTTAGAGTGATACAAAATTTTACATCTACAGAACAAGTTAAAAGAAATTCCCTCTATGATTTTGTTGGCCAATTCATGGGAATATATGCTTATTTAAAGATTGATGCTCTGAAACATTCCCTTTGAGTTGGCTTCCAGTGGAGTAAACGTGAATTTTAGAGAAAATGTGATGATTTGTGCAACTCAGGGGAGCACCCATGAGCTTGGTCTTGGTGATGGCTTCCTGTGGCTGATGGGTGCATTAATCTGTAGAGAAGGAATTTTCTCCCTCAAATCTGGGAAGGATGTTGTTCTGTATCTGCTCTATGGAATAGATCTTTAGAAGCCAACAGGGCTGTTTCAAAGCCAGGCTGACCAGCTTATAAACTATGCAACTTCGGTGAATTTACCTTGCTTCTTGGGCCTTAATTTGTTCCTCCACAGAATCATGATCTTAAAGTCTTACTGAGCTTTTTCATACAGTATAAATAATTTATATATGAATTCCTAGAATGGATGAGAAGTGTACTTACATGTATGAAAACATATTTTCAGTGACAAATAGCTATTACCATCTTAATCTTAATTGCATCTCACTGAGTGCAGTAAAAAATGTAGCATTTTGTGTAGAGTAAAGAAAGGTATTAAGGAATCAAACTGAAAGTTTGGGTGTTTCCTTTTTTCTTTCAAAACAGCAGGCCATTTATCCTCCATGGTCCTTGTAAGACACATTATAGATAAGCCCACTCAGAAACAGGAATCTGCTGGGTTTGAGAGACTCCAGTGGTCCTTGGATGAGGTTTTTTGCATTCCTAAGGAGGTCTGTTCCCTGTTCTAGGCTAAAGCAACCACCTCTCCTTTAGGACAACTTCTAACACATTACAGAATGTCTTTATTTCCAATGAGACAACAAACAAGAATGATGTCCATGTCTAAGTATATTCTAATTTTAGGAATTATGTAGTTGTACATAAAGATTTTTTTAAAAAAATACATACCTATTTATTCACAAAAGTTGGCCTTCCAGATTCTAGTGGTATAAATTGATATGTCATTGAAGGGGAAATTGACAGATTAAAGAGAGATTTGAAATTGAATCTTTCAGCAGGTGTGCCAGATAAGAGAAGGAAGTAAAAATAGTAACCTCAAATATGTATATATTGAGCACCCAGATATGCTGCAGGAGTGATGAATTTGTGAAAATAATAGGGTGATGTTGGTACAAGTGTAACTTGGTGTAAGGAATTAGCTTGGGACTCAAACATATACAGACTCTTGGAGACTCAGTGCTATCTTCCTACAAAGGCAGCATGCTTTGATAGTCTACTCTAATCTTATGTCCAGTGATAGTTATCTATATAATAAGAACAGTGATATAAAATCCACCTATCATGTCTGATTGTGCAGTTGAAATAAAATGATGATCATACATGGATTTTGTGAAGCACTGGGTGTCCTTAGACAGTAGGTCTCTTTAACCACTCCTTCACAGTTTTCCCTCACATGGCAGCTCTGCTGCCTCCATCTTTTGCTTTACTGGAAGCAGCATCAAAGGCCTCTTCTTATTCACAACTCCTTTATACTGGCATTGGTCATCTCAAGACATTATTATGCAACAACACCCTCAAAAATCTATACAGATCACACTTACATCTCCCTTTTATTCCCTTTATAAACAAATCAGATAGTGTTTATTTCTTGCTACAGTGAAAGAATCTCATTTAGACAACAGAGGCTTGCTTCTATGGCCAGACAGGTAGTGTTTGACAAGAGAATATGGGTTCTCTTCATTGTGGAGGCAGATCTGACTGCCTCTCCTGTCCTTTGAATTAGAAATGGGGCTTGCAGCAGAGTTTCATCAACTTGTGGCAGATGAAATTTTGGTATCTTCAAGCAGATGGTACCCACAAACAGTACACATACTGTGATTACCATACATGTAAAATAACAATACACATTTTAAAATATAATATAGGACTAAAATGCAGTTAAGGGAAGAGTTTTCAAAAGTCATGCAGAGAGATGGCCACATACACAGAATAATATCTGGACTTCATGTTCACTAAGGAGATTACAGTAGTATTTGCAATTCTGGCCCAAAATGTATGGCCTAAATTAGTTATGAGAAAATATTAATCACTCACTAATTATCACTTATGAGAAAGTGTCAGGTCATCAAAAATAAAAAAAAAAACAAGACATTGTCATACATGGAAAGAGGCTGGGTATATTCAAAACTAAATGCAATATGGAATTCCTTCCTGAATTCTAGAAGACATTGGCAGAAAAAGACCAAGGTTTTTGTTTTTTCAAATGGGTGTATTTATCCAGAAACAGTGACACATTTTAGAATTACTACATAGAGTGTGCACCGGGAGCACAAGTTTATACATTTTTTAAAAATATTTCTGGTGTATTATTCTTTAAAATTCATGAACAATAAATCAGTATTAAAAATTATCAGAAATTTCAAAATTGTTGTTATTTCAAGATATTTTAAACAATTTATTTGCCAAGTTAAAATTCATTTTTAAAAACTAACTACACCAAGTTTAGTAGGACTAAGGTCTCCAGACTATTAAAACAGTGAAAAGAAATTATCTAAAATTCAGACATCACAGTAAGGCAATATCTCTTCATGGAATCACACATTGGTGTGGTGCATTTGAGGACCTACTTTGTACAGACAATATGCTGTGCTTTGAGAGCATGTGAAGGACTTAGTCCAAGCATACTGTGTGCATGAACTCAGGAGTGCACTGTGTCTTTTTAAAAATTCCTTTTCTTTGTTTGCCTTCCTAAATGTTATGCTATACCCAAACATACCTTTGTTGACAATTATTTCAAAATAAAATTAAAGAAAACATTTTTAAAATCAGTTTAAAATATTCAACTATGTTCACAGATGAAGTTGCAAATCTTAATGGGTCATGAACATTGATATTGAGGAGATAGACATTTTTTGTTCATGAATTTATCTTAGAACAAGCAACTAGACCCAGAGATATGAAACTTTAATAACATGGCAAAATGCTTCAGATGGAGTGTATTTATGTGTATACATTTCTTAATAATATATAGAAATCACATGATACAGATGAATGGAAAAGAGAAAATTGAGAATGTTTGTGTAACACCTCGGTCCTGGACTTCACAGATTCTAGGATTGTGAGAACCAACTCTATGTCATTATCTAAGCCATCCATTATGTAAAAAGGATGAGACTAAACTAAGAAGGGATGAATAGAGAAGCCACTGTGTGTCTTGATGAAACTCCAGATTAAAAGAATAAGAGTCACTCTTAAAATCTAAGACTAAGCAATTGAACACATTGGAGTCAGTTTTAAGGATCTGCACAGTTTGAAAGCTGAGTTCCCAATAGTGAGAAGTAAATACCAGATTTTATTGATAAATAAAACACATATATTTAAAGCATACACTTATCCCAGTTTTGCTACCACTGTGATTAAATACTTTGACAGAATAAAAGATGGAAGGGTTTATCTCTGTTCATATGTAATAGATACATTCTGTTATGGTAAGAGAAATTACTGGCAGTAAAGAAGCAAAGTGTGATACGTGCTTCTTCTCAGCTCAGTTTTTTCTTTGTATACTGTTCAGTATCCCAACCCAGTGGAAGTGCTACTCACAGTATGTGCATGACTCCACTTCAGTTTGCCTAATTAAGATAATTCTCCAAAGGCTTGCCAAAATGCCTGTCCCACCTTTGGATTCCAGATCTCATAAATGTGACAACTGAAACTAATCATCGTAGCTGTGCGATGATTTGACCGACACAGAAACCGTGCAATGACTGTGATCATCAGTGAGCTAACACGTGGATGACTTTCAGAGTCCCACTGTTGTCTATGTGGTGAAAACACTTAAGACATCTCATTACATTTTAAGCTTTAGATAGTATGTGACTGCAGTTATAATGCTGTCATTTCATGCCCAGAGCATATGCGCCTGCGCTCTCTAACCACTATCACCTTGTTTCTCCACTCTCCAGCTTCTGAAGGCCATCTGTTCTTAGTTTCCATAATTTGACTTGTTTAGGTCCTGCATGCCCGTTGCTTTGTTATAAAATGTCCCAAAGTATAGTCACTTGTAACAACCATTTGATTTAATTATGTATTTGGTTGGCTAGAAACAATAACATAACATATACTTTTTTGATTGGGAATAATTATAGTTTACTATTCATGACATAAAAAGATCACTGAGAAGTATTTACTTCTGTTTGGACAGGTCTAAAGGCTCCTTATGACTTTTCTCATGTAAATAACCATGACTACCCATTATACAATAACTTATAAATGCATGTTATCTGACTATATTAACATACCATGATACATCAATAGAGTAATATTCATCTACATGATAGCAAAAGTGTTACCTTTATATACAAAGATAGTTGTAGGAAAGCCAATATGTAATGCTTAGGAATAATCCAAAGTCCACTGAATGTATGTGATAAATTGTTACATATGGTAGAATCATATGCAGTAATGAAAATAAAATAAATTATAGCTATAGTGTCAATATGAATGTGTATTACAAATATGTTGTATTAGCCAAACTGCTATCATTGTTTAAATTCTTGAGGTAATTCCTAAAGAGAAAGAGGTCACATTGGTTCCTGTTTCAGCCTCTTAATTTGTGACCACACCCTCTCACTTTGAGGAAGGCCAAAGTATCATGACAGAAGCATGTGAAAGAAGGAATGGGAAAGCTATGGAGTCCAACTGTCCCCTTCCTGGTGCACCCCCACTAGTGAAAGGACCTCCCCAAAACTCCCTTCTTAGGTTCCACCATCTCCCAGTGGGGCAGGGCTGAGAATCAAGTCTTTACCAAATAGGGCTTTAGGGAGGACCTGTGATCCAAGCAGCAGATTACAGGGGGAAAACGTAAATCACAAATGACACACTGAGTGACTCCATTTGTGCAGGTTATGTAACACTTAAGTAAATAGACATATTAATCCTCAACTCGAGCACAGTGGTTACTTTTGGCAGAGGAAGAATTACAATTAAATCTGCAATGATCAGATAGAAATTTGCCAAGGGAATGTTTCATTAATTTTCTTAAAATGGGTAACTGGGGTGTGGATTTCTTCTGCTGATCCTTTGCTTAATTTGCATAGTCTCAAAAATGCTCCATTTGTATGTACTCAATGTGTCTTAACATTTCAGAGAAAGCTTCCGAGGAAGCTTTCAGAGAGTTCCATATTTATTTGCAGTTATAGAGGACAGAAAGCCTTCTGATTTTCTCATTGTTTCATATCTCTCTGGGAAACTTGAAAGTGCGCCACTCAGCATTATAAACTGAGAGTAAAAGCCTTTAGAGAAAGGCCGAAAATCCAGAATGCAAAATGCCACCACTGATTAATTTATGAAAACCAAATTTTCAGCTTGCAAGAACCAGGGGCAAAACAAAACAATAACTCACCAGGGGGCCGAGAGCCCTGAAGTGTAGCGCTTGGCCATGTGTGACTATTTATCACTTTGGGTCTCAAGTCTGAATGATATCAATCATGCTGCTTTCGAGGGTGCCGAATGAATATAAATTACCCTTTCTGGGCATCAATAGGCCTCCTTCTGCCAAGTAATTTGATAGTTCTTTTATTTTAAAACACTTAGGATGGATTATAAAATGAAAGCATACATTTTGGAGCCGTTTACAAAAATCAATTCAAGCCACATTTAAGGACAAAGAGAAATCCTTCTCTTGTTTCTGTTGACATATCTTCCTTGATAGAGCAGTCCCATGGTGATACAAACATTCACACAAGGAAAATTTAACTAGTATCATGTGGCTAACACACTGACTGGGGCTTAGTGTTCACACATCCCCACCTGCCCCATAGACACCAGCCTTGCTGTAAACCACACTTGAAACCCGATCCTCAAAGTGTTCTGTAACCTTTATAGTTCACTGGGGGTCTTTGGTTTGCAGAAATTACCAAAAGTGTTTGGAATCCAAGTTCAGAGAACAGAGAGGTTTCAAAGGAAGGAGAGCCAGCATGAAAATAGAGGAGACAGCTAGGGAAGACAACTATGCTGTGCAGTTGTCCCACCAACTCCAGTTCCCAGGGTGGATGGGATGAATGGTGGATGCCAGACTCCAGTCTCCCCAGGGACCCCAGGCTTACTTCAGCAACTCTGGGACAGCAGCCCAGTCACTGTTGTTCCTAACTGTCAGTGGAAATAAGATAGCCACATCCTGAGGTCACTGTGACAGATGGACAGAGCACACAGTGTCCCACACACAACAGCATCCAACAACTGAAAGACCGGTTCTAATGAGTAGAAGGCAGGCCTAATTCTAATTCTCAGACATTAGGTTTACACAAGTGTCAGTTAAATACATGAGCTTTTGAGTCAAACTAGGTTTAAATAATTTTGTCAAACCTAAATCACAGATTATCCATTTCTTAGATATATGACTTACTTAATTTTCAGAAAAAGATTTAAAATCCTAAAAGACTCCTCAATTGAAAAATGAGTAGAAGATGTATTTATTGCTTGTCTACAATAACCATAGAGTAGGTTGGTGTTAAAACTTAATATCAAAGGACTTAAATGACAAAGTTTTCTTTGTTTTGTTTTGTTTTGGTGTTGTTTTTTTAAATTAAGGTTTGCTTCATATGTAAGTGAGGCCTATGTTTTAAAGCAGAATGGCTGTAAAGGACTTGAAGCAAACACACAGGCTTCCTTCCCAACTGTCTAAGGTCACATAGAAAGAAGTGAGAGAATGTGTTTTCTACATCCCCGCCCTGGTGGAAGCACAGCTCCAGTTCTCCTCTCTTTGAGCATGGGCAGGTTGCTTGAACTTTGTTTGGCTTACTTTACAGTCAAAGCTGATTCAAGGTACTGATAGCCTAAAATATATGCAAATTTAAAAGCATACTTTAAAGAACTGAATATAAAATTAAAACTATAAAATTAGGTCCCTTATATAGGATATAAGTTTTTGGTGACTGTGGGTTAAATTTACCTTTGTAATCTTAAAATCATGTTGAGAACCAAATATGTGTAATTCATTATTTTTTTTCAAAAAGAAGCATTAATATTTGACAATTTATTCTGCCTTGGCTTTCTTGAAGTGTGGCTTGCCAGAGAGAGAGAGAGAGAGAGAGAGAGAGAGAGAGAGAGAGAGAGAGAGAGAGAGACTCTAAACTGATACAGTTTCAAAGAGACCGATGTAAATATTTGTATATGTAGTGTATGCATCCATGTGTCTCTCTGTCTCTCTTTGTCTCTGTCTCTGTCTCTGTCTCTGTCTCTCTCTCTCTCTCTCTCTCTGTGTGTGTGTGTGTGTGTGTGTGTGTGTGTATTTTCATTCATACATAGATGTGTGGTAGCACAAAGATCAATGTTGGATGTCTTCTTCTATTTCACTTCATTTGATATTTTGAGACAAGGCCACTCATAGGACCTGAAATTCACTGATTTAGTCAGACTAGTTTATTAATGAGCTCCAGGGCCCTTGCTGTCCCTGCCCCCTCAGGACTGAGGTTTCAAATTCCTGCTATCATGCCCAGTTCTTTTGTGGCCCAGTGGATACAGACTCAGGTCTTCATGCTTGTGCAACAAGCACTTCACTCTCTGAGCAGTCTCCCCAGCCTCCAGTGTGATGTGTGGATATGCACACAAATAGTACTAAGGTGTGTGTGTATGTGTGTGTTGCAAGTTTAAGATTACCTTTTTTATAGCAGATTCAGTCTGCAGTACCTTGTAGCTAACAGCCGTTAATATACATGCAGACTCCTGGCACCTCCCATCCTCTCTATCTAACACCATCTCCTCATCTCCTCTCATCCCTCAGCCCTGGACAACCACTGTTGGACTCTCTGCTTCCCTAAGCTAGACTCTTCTTGTCCTTGTGACCATGCAGCATTTGTCTTTGTTTGTCTTTCTATACCTGACTTTTTCACTTAACATAGTTCCCAAAGGCCCATCATGTTGTCAGAACTGACAGGGTTATGTAAAATGTGAGCACAGTGCCCACTGGATTTACCCTTATTTCTACCTTAGTCCCATAAACAAGTATTGACACTGTTCATCCATGAAAATGTCTCCTCTGAAACAGGATAGTTGTGCTTCTGGGATACAGTCCTCAATGACTGGAGTTCTCTAAGGACAGGTAGCTTCTAAAGACTGGGTGTGTGGGGCTAGAGGGATGGCTCAGCATTTAAAGAAGACTGGGGGGTCAGTGTTTAAGAATACTGGCTGCTAGAGGACCTGGTCTCAGCTCTTAGCACCCATGTGGCAGCTTACAATGTCACCAACTCCTGTTAGAGAGGATCTGGAGCTTCCTTTTCTGGCCCCCAGGAGCACCATGCACTCACATGGTACATATACATACAGCAGGCAAGCACTCTCACACATAAAACAAAAATAAACCAATCTAAAGGAATGCATGAAGACTGTTAGGAAAAGTGCTCACAGTACAAGGAAGCACATGGGAGTCCCTCTAGGAAGCTCTGCTGATGGTTCTTCCCTTTACATCAGCTATGGCATTTGCATTAGAAGGAGATGTGAGTTTGCACATCCACCTCACCTCTACCTTCCATGGTTAATCCTAGCTTAGGTACAGGTGCAACCAATTAAATTTGTCCCACATTATGATTAACAAGTTGTTATTGTCAGCTTACTCTTTTATATCTGGTCCATTTTATTCTAGGGCAGCTCTGAGAAATGATGAATAATACATTAAAACTTTACCTGCATATTCACAGAACCAAAGAAGATCATATGCTTCTGTCTGGAAGTTTGACAGAGCCCCTAGGGGCCAGTTTTAGATCAGTTTCATCTCACTGGATCAAGGGATCTGTTTCTGTCCAACCCTCCAGGGCCAGGCAAGCTAGAACCACAAAGTTTGCTTCAAACAATTCCTTCTCTATAATTTTAAGAGAAGGTGTGGACTGTGAAGACTTCCAGTTTCACAGAAATTTAGATTTACATAAAACTGGCATTCTTTCCCAAGTATGGTGGCATAATACTAGTTACTAGTTACTAGTCAGGTCCCCAGGAACAGCTCACCAGAGTCTTTGCAACAGGACAACCACTTCTCAGGGAACACACTTCCTACCTGATCAGAGGCAAGTAACTCTCCATGGTGAAGTTTTGGCCTTATTGTGGTTAGAAATTTGTTGTGTCTGATTAGGCCTGGGTTGCAATGAAGAAAGATTCTTATTTCTTATTGGACCATTACAAATAACTGTAACACAGTGAGAATTAAAGGAATTTAGTAAAGGCTAGAGTTAATTTGCAGTCAGGGGCAATCAAACTGTTCCTTTGTTCTACAAAGTCATCACCTGGAAGCTCTTCAAATGAGCAGCATGTAGGGCATGTTCTCACAGGAGGTTTGCCCTCAGTTCTGAATGATCAGGAGAAATCAGTTCCAGTCCCTGGGAATTTCATTTGAGTGTTCTCAAATGTCCCAGCAAGTGAAATTTGAAGATAAGTCAAAACGAATGAAAAATGATTTTTTTCTGACACTCATCAGATACAAGAGCATGACAGCAAAAATGGCAACAACCGATAATGCAGATCTACGAGCCAATGCCTATTCGTGAAGCTCCATAGGCATACTAAACAGAGAATGAAATTCCAAAAAGAAAAGGTGATGAATGGGACTGCCAGCCTTAAAGCAATCGGGGGTGGTGTGTGATCAATTTAGACTTTGAAAAATTAAATGCAACTGAAAAATAACCACTTTAAAGAGCTATTAACAGTGAAGAGGAGAAAGGACCAAATGATAGAAGCAAATGAACAGGAAAATTTTCAGGGTAGGGGAGCAAAAGGCAAAGCAAGTTAGTTTAATTAAGGGTGTGACTCCAGGTGATGGCTATACACTCAGCAGTGTACAGGCAGCACAGATTGGAGCTGAGAAGTTATTTTAAAACTGAAAAGAAGTCATGAGTTCAGATTGGGGGGAGGTTGGGGTGGACCTGGAAGGCATGAGGAGGAGGAAGTAAATATGATCAAAATATTATGTAAAATTATCTAAAATTATTGAAGAATTAATAAAATAATTTAATGTTGAAAAGGAAACAGTGAGTCACAGATTAGAATGCATGGAGGATGAGCAATTCTTGTTGCAGCAATCTCATCCCACTTTCAGAAGAAAAACTGATTGAAGGAAATCCTCAGTGTACATAAGACTTTGAGTATAATTTTCCTAATGTTTTCTAGACATATTTATAGACCATCTCATAAACAGAAAAATTTTCTGTTTCACTTATACTTGGAGAGTGTTTCAGAAAATTTACACAAGAGTGTTCAAAATTGAAAAACCTAGAATCACATTAGCCTCAAATATCTGTCTCCAGAGGAAATCAGCAAATGGGCTTATTCAAACAATATAAAAGTAATTAATGCTAAAGCTGAAAAAAAGTCTGCTCTCAAATATTAACAACATGGGGGATCTTAAGCTGCACTGAGCTTTAAAATATAGTTCAAATCTATGTACATAGTATACTATAAACAAGAGGCATGTAAAACTCACCAGTACAATGATTAGTAGTCATGTGCCAAGGGAACAATAAATAAAATACAAAATAGCACCCATCCCCCAGTGAGGATAATTTGATATAAAAGGGAGTCACATAGGAAAGAACCCACTGAATTCTTTACATACGGTTCATATTTTGTATATTTTGTGTTGTGTATTCATACTAGGTTATATGTACACTATAAGTAGAATATAAATATAAATGGAGAGAGAAAGGGAGGAAATGATTCTGGGGGATGGAGCCCAGAGTCTCTTATTCACTCCAGGCATATGCTCAACCACTGAACTTTATCCCCCACTGGAATGACTTTTTTCTGTATAAAATACTTCACCATGAGATAGTTGTATGGGTTTTAAGTTTGCTTTTTGGTAGTCACATCTTAAATGTTCTCCTATAACTTCTAGACAGCTATTGCCACCAAAATGTTCTATGACAATTTTTAAATTTCCAGTGTTTTAAATGAGAATCAGAATTGGAGTGTTTCAAACAATTTATCCTAATGAACTTGTTTGTGTGGTGGCAACTCTGAAATAGGAAGCTGTGTTTCCAACTCACTGCTGGACCCTCCTCTTTCAGTATACTGTGCTCCCGGGGTATTATTCAGCTAGATTTACTTTTTGAATACTTCTAAGTCTCTTTTCATCATAGTTTTCTTTTATTATCATCTTTATGGTTTTTTATTTTTTTTATTTTATTAGTTCTAGTTAGGGAAGAAGCTTATTTCAAGTCCCTTCTCCCTCTCCCTCCCCTCACCCCCAAACCTCCTCCCCCACCCCCAGCCCATCCCCCACCCCATCCACCCACCACTCCCCAGGCAGGGTAGGGCCCTCAACAGGGGCTCTGCAAAGTCCACCAAGTCTTCCTATGCTGATCCTGGGCCCTTCCCCATGTGTCCAGGGCCAGAGTGTAACACTTCATATGGGATGGGCTCTCAAAGTCCCTTCTTGCACCAGGTAAAAATACCAGTCCACCACCAGAGGATCCCTGGAGTGCAGAGCCCTCCTCATTGACATCCATGTTCAGGGGTCTGGATCAGTCTTGTACAGGCCTCCTGGACAGCATCTGGGGTCGATGTGCTCTCCCTTGTTCAGGTCACCTGTTCCTGTGGGTTTCTCCAAGCTAGTACAGAACCCTTCGTTCTTCATTCCTCCCTCTCTTCAACTAAATTCCCGATTTCGGCTCATTGTGTATCTGTGGATGTCTGTCTCTGTTTCCATCCGCCACTGGATGAGGGCTCTAGGATGGCATAAAGAGAAGTCATCAATCTCATTTTAGGGGGAGGGTTTTTATGTTATCCTCTCCACCGTTGCCTGGATGGTCAGATCGTGTCATCCTTGTAGGTCTCTGGAGACCTCCATGGTTCCAGATCCCTTCTCGGTCCTATAGTGGCTCCCTCTGATATCATATCTCTCATCTTGATCTCTTTCCTCTATTCTTCCCCCAACTCAATGTTTCTGCCCCTCCATTTCCTCTCCTCTTCTCCTCTTCTCTTGCTCTTATTGTAGCAGCTCCTTTCCCCCCCACCCTCATGCCCCCAATTAGTTCGGGAGTTCATGCCACTTTGCATTCCTGAGGACCATTTATCCCTTAGTCCTTCATGTTTCCTAGTTTCTTTGGTGAAGAGCATTATATACTGGTAATCTATTGCTCTATGTCTAAAATTCATATATCAGTGAGTACATACCTTGTCTGTCTTTTTGTGACTGGGTTACCTCACTCAGGATGGTTTCCTCTAGTTCCATCCATTTGCCTGCGAATTTCAAGATTCCATTGCTTTTTTCTGCTGAGTAGTACTCCATTGTATAGATGTGCCACATTTTCTCAATCCATTCTTCAGTAGAGGGGCATCTAGGTTGCTTCCAGGTTCTGGCTATTACAAACAATGCTGCTATGAACATGGTTGAACATATGTCCTTGTTGTAAGTACATGCCCTATTTGGGTATATACCCAAGAGAGGAATGGCTGGATCTTGAGGTAGACTGATTCCCATTTTTCTGAGCAACCGCCATACTGATTTCCAGAGTGGTCTTACAAGTTCGCACTCCCACCAGCAATGGAGGAGTGTTCCTTTTTCTCCACATCCTCTCCAGCATAGATTGTCATTGGTATTTTTGATTTTAGCCATTCTGACAGGCGTGAGATGGTATCTCAGAGTTGTTTTGAGTTGTATTTCTCTGATGGTCAATGATTTTGAGCACTTTGTTAAGTGTCTTTCAGCCATTTCAGATTCCTCTGTTGAGAATTCCCTATTTAATTCTGCACCCCACTTTTTAATTTCATTGTTTAGTGTTTTGGTGGCTAGCTTCTTGAGCTCCTTGTATATTTTGGAAATCAGTCAGTCCTCTGTCAGATGTGGGATCGGTGAAGATCTTTTCCCATTCTGTGGGTGGTCGTTTTATCCTACTGACTGTTTCCTTTGCCTTGCAGAAGCTTCTCAGTTTCAGGAGGTCCCATTTATTAATTGCAGACCTCAGTGTCTGTGTTACTGGCGTAATGTTCAGGAAGTGGTCTCCTGTGCCAATTTGTTCAAGGGTAGTTCCCACTTTCTCTTCTAGAAGATTCAGTGTGGCTGGATTTATGCTGAGATCTTTGATCCATTTGCACTTAAGTTTTGTGCATGGTGACAGGTATGGATCTATCTGTAATTTTCTGCATGTCCGAATCCAATTGTACCAGCACCATTTGTTGAAGATGCTATCTTTTTTCCATTGTATAGATTTAGCACCTTTGTCAAAAATAAGGTATCCATAGGTGCGTGGGTCGATATCAGGGTTTTCAATTCGATTCCATTGGTCTATCAGTCTATTTTTGTGCCAATACCAAGCTGTTTTCAGAACTATGGCTCTATAGTAGAGCTTGAAGTCGGGGATGGTGATGCCTCCAGAAGATCCTTTATTGTAAAGAGTTGTTTTGGCTATCCTGGGTTTTTTATTTTTCCTTATAAAGTTGAGTATTGTCCTTTCAATGTCTGTGAAAAACTGTGGATATTATGAAAGGTGATGTTTCCCTGATTTCTTTCTCATTGGATTTATCATCTGTATATAATAGGGCTACTGATTTTTTTGAGTTAATTTTGTATCCTGCTACCTTGCTGAAGGTGTTTATCAGCCGTAGGAGTTCCCTGGTAGAGTTTTTCGGGTCACTAATGTAGACTATCATGCCGTCTGCAAATAGTGGAAGTTTGACTTCATCCTTTCCAATTTGTATCCCTTTGATCGCCTTTTCTTGTCTTATTGCTCTAGCTAGAACTTCAAGTACGATATTGAAGAGATATGGAGAGAGTGGACAGCCTTGTCTTGTTCCTGATTTTAGAGGAAACGCTTTGAGTTTCTCTCCATTTAGTTTGATGTTGGCTATTGGTTTGGTGTATATCGCATTTATCATGTTTAGATATGTTCCTGTTATTCCTGTTCTCTCCAAGATCTTTATCATGAAGGGATGTTGGATTTTGTCAAAGGCTTTTTCAGCATCTAGTGAGATGATCATGTGGTTTTTCTTTTTCAGTTTGTTTATATAGTGGATTACATTGATGGATTTTCGTATGTTGAACCATCCTTGCATCCCTGGGATGAAGCCTACTTGATCATGGTGGATGATTTTTATGATATGTTCTTGGATTCGGTTGGCCAATATTTTATTGAGTATTTTAGCATTGATGTTCATAAGGGATATCGGTCTGTAGTTCTCTTTCTTAGTCCTATCTTTGTGTGGCTTGGGTATCAAAGTGATTGTAGCCTCGTAGAAAGGGTTTGGTAATATTCCATCTGCTTCTATTGTGTGGAACAGTTTGAGGAGTACTGGAATTAGCTCTTGTTTGAATTTCTGGTAGAATTCTGCAGTGAAGCCATCTGGCCCTGGGCTTTTTTTGGTTGGGAGGCTTTTGATTACTGCTTCTATCTCATTAGGGGTTATAGTTCGATTTAAACTGTTTATCTGATCTTGATTTAATTTTGGTAAGTGATATTTATCCAGAAAGTTGTCCATTTCCTTTAGATTTTCCAATTTTGTGGAATACAGGTTTTCAAAGTATGACCTAAAGATTCTCTGGATTTCCTCAGTGTCCGTTGTTATATCTCCCTTTTCATTTCTGATTTTGTTAATTAGCATGCTCTCTCTCTGCCTTTTGGTTAGTTTGGCTAGAGGTTTGTCTATCTTATTGATCTTCTCAAAGAACCAACTCTTTGTTTCATTGATTCTTTGTACTGTTTTCCTAGTTTCTACTTTGTTGATTTCGGCTCTCAGGTTGATTATTTCCTGGCGTCTACTCCTCCTTGGTGTGTTTGCTTCTTCTTGCTCTAAAGCTTTCAGTTGTTCTGTCAATTCTCTAATGTGACTTTCCTCCAGTTTCTTCATGTGAGCACTTAGTGCTATGAACTTCCCTCTTAGCACTGCTTTCAGGGTGTCCCATAAGTTCGGGTATGTTGTGTCTACATTCTCATTAAATTCTAGGAAGTCTTTAATTTCTTTTTTTATTTCTTCCTCAACCCAGGAATGGTGCAATTGGGAGTTATTCAGTTTCCACGAGTTTGTAGGTTTTCTGCAATTTGTATTGCTGTTGAATTCTAGCTTTAATGCATGGTGGTCTGATAAGATACAGGGGGTTATTTCAATACTTTTGTACCTGTGGAGGTTTGCTTTGCTGCCAACTATGTGGTCAATTTTTGAGAAGGTTCCATGTGGCACTGAGAAGAAGGTATATTCTTTTGTGTTTGGATGGAATGTTCTATAGATATCTGTTAAACCCAGTTGTGTCATAACTTCTTTCAGATCCTTTGTTTCTTTGTTAAGTTTCTGTCTAGTAGTTCTGTCCAATGGTGTAAGGGGGGTGTTGAAGTCTCCTACTATAAGTGTGTGTGGTTTTATGTGTGGTTTGAGCTTTAGTAATGTTTCTTTTACAAAAGTGGATGCTTTCGTATTAGGGGCATAGATGTTCAGGATTGAGACTTCATCTTGATGGACTTTTCCTGTGATGAGTATGAAATGCCCTTCTTTATCTCTTTTGATTGCTTTCAGTTTAAAGTCTAATTTGTTAGATATTAGGATTGCTACCCCAGCTTGTTTCTTGAGCCCATTTGATTGGAAAATTTTTTCCCATCCTTTTACTCTGAGGTATCGCCTGTCTTTGAAGTTGAGGTGTGTTTCTTGTAAACAGCAGAAGGATGGATTCTGTCTTTGTATCCATTCTGTTAGCCTATATCTTTTTATGGGTAAGTTAAGACCATTGACATTTAGGGATATTAATGTCCATTGTTCACTGGTTCTTCTTTGTTTTGGATTTATTGTTGGTGGTATCATTGCGTGTGGATTTTGCCCTCCTGTTTCTTTTTGTGTTTGGTGAAATTAGATTAACTACTGCCAGTGTTTTTGTGAGTGTAGTTATGTTCGTTGGGTTGGAATTTTCCTTCCAGAGCCTTCTGTAGTGCTGGATTTGTGGATATGTATTGTTTAAATCTGTTTTTGTCATGGAATATCTTGTTTTCTCCATCTATAGTGATTGAAAGTTTTGCTGGGTACAGTAGTCTGGGTTGACATCCATGCTCCCTTAGTGCTTGTAGGGTATCTATCCAAGACCTTCTGGCTTTCAGAGTTTCCATTGAGAAGTCGGGTGTGATTCTGATTGGTTTGCCTTTGTGTGTTACTTGGCCTTTTTCCTTTGCTGCTCTTAATATTTTCTCTTTACTCTGTAGATCTGGTGTTTTGATTATTATGTGTCAGGGCAACTTCTTTTTGTGGTCCAGTCTGTTTGGTGTCCTGTAAGCTTCTTGTACTTTCATAGGCATATCCTTCTGTAGGTTGGGGAAGTTTTCTTCTATGATTTTGTTGAATATGTTTTCTGTACCTTTGAGCAGTGTTTCTTCACCTTCTTCTACACCTATTATTCTTAGGTTTGGCCTTTTTACGGTGTCCCATATTTCCTGGATATTTTGTGTTAGGGTTTTGTTGGACTTGAGGTTCTCTTTGGTTGATGAATGTATATCCTCTAGCGAGTCTTCAGTAGCTGAGATTCTCTCTTCCATTTCTTGAATCCTGTTGGATATACTTACATCTTTAGTTCCTGATCGTTTATCCAACCTTTCCATTTCCACATGGTCTCATTCTGTGTTTTCTTTATTGTGTGTATTTCAGCTTTCATGCTTTGAACTATTTCAAGAGCTTCCTTCACTTGCTTGGATGTTTTTTCTTGGCTTTCTTTAGATTCTTTAAGAGATTTATTTATTTCTTGAATTTTTTGGTTTGTCTTTTCCTCCAATTCATTTAATTTTTTGTTTGCTTTCTCTTCTATTTCTTTAAGGGATTTTCTTGTTTCCTCTTTAAAGGTCTCTATCAACTTACTGAGATAATTTTTGAGGTCCATCTCATCTTCATGCTCTGTGTTGGGCTTTTCAGTTCTTGCTGGAGTGGAGTCCCTAGATTCTGGTGGTGTCGTATTGGTCTTTCTGTTGTTGAGTGAAATCTTATTCTGTCTTCTCCCCATATCTTCTTTTAGTGGGTGTGGGTGGGTTCTCTCTATCTCCTCTTATGGCCCAGTGGTGTGTGGGGGCTAGGAATTCAATGTCCACAACTCTAGATGATCTCCATGCTCCTGGTAGTCTCCTCACTAGTTCCTAGTTCCTCGGTCGTTCGGCGGAATGGAAGAGTGGGGTGCTACCAGATTTGGGGCGCAGGGAGCTCCTCCCTGCCTGGGTTTGTCTGGCCCAAGCCGGCAGGCACAGGCGAGGGTGGGGGGATGGGGGTGGTGGGGTGTTCTGGCCTGGGGTCGGGAGCGGGCAGGAACTCACTCACCTAGTTCCAGGTCAATCGGCGGCGGCGGCTATTATCATCTTTATGTTTTGAAATGGTTTTTACTTGCTTCTTGAATAGAATTGCATGGATTTGAAGCTTGCCTTTTTAGAAAATATATTTATACAGTGTAAGAATTCAAGTATGAAAGAAGCTACAACAAAAATATCTGACTTAAACAGGTTTCCAGGAAAAATAATTTTATCATCCTTAAAACACTCTACATATGTTCTCAGATCTTCAATTTTTAACTGGATCCCATTTTACTCATTAATAAAATATAAGCAGAGAATTCTACTTGGTTGAGATTTTTGCATTGGTTGTGCATCAGTATGATTTTAGTTTCTTTTGCCTATGTGAATCTTGCCATTCTCTAGCTGTAGGAAAACAAAACCTAGCATTGGCAGGGATGTGTGTCAAGACACTGAGGGAGAAAAGGGGTGATAAAGAGTGACATGAATATCTATGAGAAAGAAGCCAATCTACAAAAGAGAGAGATAATTGGTAACTCCAAAGGTGAAATATTTTGAAACCTACCTGTCAATGTAACAATGTGTGTGTGTCTGTGGTAAAATGTTCGAGAATATTAACAACTAGGTCAGATGAGGTGTCAAAACAATAAGTCATTATTTTCCCCTCTTATTTAACATAGATTCTTTTCTCATACAGTAGAATCTGAATACAGTTTCCCCTCCCTCTACTCCTCCCAGTTCCTTCCCACTTCCTCTCCACTCCCTCTACTCCTCCTCACCTTCCATCTGGATCTACTCTCTGTCTCTCATCGGAAAATAACAGGCTTCTAAGAGATCACAACAAGACATAATAAAGTAAAATATAGTAAGTTAAAACAAAAACCATCATACTAAGGTTGAACAAGTAGAGCCAAGAGAAAAATAGAAGAGTCCCAAGAGAAGGTATAAGAATCAGAGACCCACTGGTTTGTACATTCAGGAGTCCATCAAAGCACTAAACTGAAAGATACAGTACATATACAGAGGACCTGATGCAGATGCATATGTAAGCCCTGTACTTGCTGCTTCAGTCTCTGTGAGTTCACATGATCTTTGCTCAGTTGTCTTAGAGGGCCTTGTTCTGCTGGAGTCCTCAGTCCCTTCTGCCTCCTCCACTCGCTTTGCATCCTCTTCCATGGGGTTCCCTGAGCTCTGAAGGAAGGGATTTAATGGAGAAGCCTCACCTACAGCTGTGTGTCCCAAGGTCCCTCTCTCTGCATAATGTCTCTGGTGATGGCTGCATAAGGTGCTGAGCTATGAGTATGGCAGAATACCCTTAGGAATATTTTATTGTTACTTAAAAAAAGACCAGTAGTGTTTGGTTTTACCCCAAGTCTCTGGGCTGTTTAGATTTTGGTTCTTGGTCTCTCAGTCAGTGACATGTGTGGGTTCCATCTCATGGAGTGGACCTATGTCAAAGCAGATGCCAGTTGGTTACTCCTACAAGCTTTGTGCCAACTTTGTTCTAGCATATTTGCAAGCAGGGCAGATTGTACATAAACAGCTTGGGTTGCTGTTTAGTTTTCTCTTTTGGTAGCTTTCAGAGTGCCTTTCTTGGTCATAGACACTAGAACATGAGAGTGAAGGGCCTACGTAGGTACCAACTCATCCTCTCCATGTTCAGTGAGTTGTGTGGCTGTTGTCAAAAGCAACAGGGCTGTGTTGTTCATTTGTGGAGAACAACCTATTGTCTTGACAACAGTCTGGGTTGATTGAGAATTTTCCTGGGACCCTTTTATTCAATGGGATGAAACCCAGTCCCAGCACTGGAAGCTTCATTTGGTGATGAGATGGCCAGTAGTGGTTCTTTCTCCCTCACTATTTGGAGACTTCATTAGTATCACTTCCCCATATAATAGGAAGTTTCTACTGCACTAAGTTTCTATACCGCTACTCAAATGCTCTTCTTTGCCCTCATCCACTTCCTCAGTCCCATCTCCCTTTCCCCTTTCTACGTGATCCTTCCATTCTCCCCACCAGTTCCAGTCCACCCATAAAATCTACTGTATTTCCCCCTCCCTGGGAGAACCATTTGTTAAGCCCAAGCCTTTTCCTCTATGCCTCTGGGTCTACGGATTGTAGCCTGATTATTATTTATTCAATGGCTAATATACAGATATAAATACCATAGTCATATTTCATGACCTGGATACCTCATTCAGGATGATGTCTTCTAGACCTATCCATTTGCTTGAAAATTTCATGTTATCATTTTTTTTTAAAAAAAAAGAAAAAGATCTGAGTACAACTCCACTGTGTAAATGTACTGCATTTTCCTTATCCATTCTTTTGTTGAGAGACATCTAAATTGTGCCCAGTTTCTTGCTGTTATGAATAGAACAGTGATGAACATGGTTGAGCAACTGTCCCTGTGATAGGATGAAGTGTCCTTTGCATATAAGCCCCATTAGTGGTATGGGTAGATCTCGTGGTAGATAGACTCCCAAATTTCTGAGGAACTTCCATATTGGGTTCCATACTGGCCATACAAGTTTGCACTCCCACTTGCAATAGAGGAGTTTTCCCCTTGATCCACAACCTTGATAGCATAACTTGTGTTATTGATCTTAGCTATTCTGACAAGTGTGGGATGGAATCTCAAAGTAGTTTTGATTTGTATTTCCCTTATGGCTAAGGATGATGAGTATTTCTTTAAGGGTTTCTCATCCATTTGAGTTTCCTCTACTGAGAAGTCTGTTTAGATCAGTATCCCAATTTTTAATAGGGTTATTTGGTTTTCTGTTATCAAATTTCTTGAGTTATTTATATATTTTGGAATTTGCCCTCTATTGGATATGGAGTTGGTGAAAATCTTTTCCTATTCTGTAGGCTGCTGCTTTGTTGAAGCACAGTGTCCTTTGCTGTGCAGAACCCAGAGTCATTGTTGATAAATCCATTACATATGGGAAGTGTTGCATTTGGGAACTCCATATATTTAGGTTTCCACAAAATAAGCTTTAATTTCTTTGGAAGTAAGAGAAACCATTGCATTTAAGCTCAAAAATCACATTTTTATAAACACATACTACAATATACATTTTATTTATAATAAAATTGGAAATGTGCTTATGAAGAAAGGGACCACAGAAGTTTTCCAAAGGCCCTTGTTAGTTACAAAGTGGCCTTAAGTCAAACAACAAAATCATTACATAACCAAATGTTCCTGAGATAGAAAAGGAATGGTACTCAGCTATGTCATTTTCATAGTTCTCCAAGGTCAGCATCTTTCAGACCCCATGTCTAAGTTATGTGTTGGGGAGTCCCATGAAGCTCAGTTCTTACTCTGATTTCTGTAAATCCAAGCTCATCCACACTGTCTATCTGAAGACACTTTTCCCAGGCCTGGGGAAATGGAACAGACACATTTTGTGTCTCAGGAACAGGCACAGACACCTGCCAGCCACACCTACCCCCTCATCTAGGATCCTTTAAATGCCTTAGTTAGGCCTAGATTTCTAGTATAAAATTAGAGTAATATGTTCTTTTTTATTTTTTAATTTGATTTATCTTGGTCATGTTTCTACACATAGACTTCATAGATCATAAAGGTAACACTGTGTTTAAGCACTAGTGAAATTTCAGGATGCCTGGCAATGCATGCAAATCCAGTTTCTTCCCTCACCAATGTTAGTTGCCGTTTTGACTCTCCTAGTAGGTACAAAAGGGCTTCTGATTGTGATTTGGATTTATATTGCTCTGATGGGGGCTACAGAGATATCTCAGTGGGCAAAGTGCTTGCTCTTCAAGCTTTCCTGTGAATGCCAAAGCATAGTGGTGTGTGTGTGTGTGTGTGTGTGTGTGTGTGTGTGTGTGTGTTTCTTTAACCACAGTGGTGTGCAGCAGCAACAGGTAATCCTGGAGGCTAGCCAGTTTAAATAAGGAATCAGGCTCCAAGTTAAGTGAGACAAAATGTCTCAAAAGTTAAAGTGAAGAGCAATAAAGGAAGACAATGTTGGCCTATGGCCTCTGTATATGAACAGATGTGGGTATGTGTGAACATGCATGCAAATGGAACCATACACCAACACATGAGGGAAAACAGCATCACTCTGATGGATAATTATTCTGAGAGTGCTTTTCCACAGTTGTGAAGTTCATCTGCTTTGTAGGAATGTCCATTCCAGTCCTGTATTCATTCAGTTCACTTGGTTTCTTTGTCTTTTATTGTGTGATTCAATTAGTTCTTTGTGTATTTATCCTATGAATTGTCTTTCCATCTGTTAACTGTATCTTTTGAATCATAAAGCTTTTTTACTTTAGTAATATTAAATATCAGTTTCTATGTCTGGTTGCATGAGTTATCATTGCCAACTCAGGAAACATGAACTATTAGTCTTTCGCTTTTCTTAAGGTTTTTGTAAGCTTACATATTAAAAATAGGTCTTGATTAATTTCAAAGTCCATCTTTTATGTAGGTAAGAATATGGAGACATGAGCTCAAAGAATATTCCTATCTCAACAACATGAAATCTTCTGTGCCATGAACTTGGAGTAATATTCTATTGCATTAGGCCTCCTTGCATGTCTTTACACAAGTTTGTACTTTTCAGAATAAATGTTCAATTATTCATTAATCTTATTCCTAATATTTTCACTCTTACTTGTGTTTATTGAAAATGGAATATTTCTTCTTAATTATATTTTTAGTTTACTGCTGGCTAAAGTAGGGCAATATGCATTTATATTATGTCTTGTGCTATGGTTAGGTCTACTAGGTTTTTAGTGGATATTTAAATGATTTATGTGTGTGTGTGTGTGTGTGTGTGTGTGTGTGTGTGTGTGTGTGTGTATAAGAAAATGTCACCTAAGAAATACAGAAATTTTTACCAATTCCTCTCAAATCTGGATGCCTTATATCCAACCTTATTTCTCAAATGCCTTCAGGAGAATGTTTGGCATTGAACTCAGTACATCATAGAAATGGTAAGTTCAAACATATTCATTTGCTACTGGGTTGAGAATATGTAGTCTTTCACTATGCTTATGCTTACAGCCATCATTTTCATGGGTGACTCTTAATCTGATTGAGGATTATCATCATAAACAAATGCATGGTTTTGTTAAGAATTTTTCTGTGTCCCTTGAGATGAGTGTATGGGTTTACACTATTTTTCTCTACAAACTGCTGTGTGACATGAATGTATTTCCTGACATTAAAATACCCCCATACTCCACCATGAATCTTTGTCCCATGACTGAGCCAGATCTCATCTGTGTATGTTACATAGGCCTTTTTATATTTCTGGGCTCAATTTGCTAACATTCACTAAAGTGTTTCACATCTATACTAATAAAAGAACACATAAACATCTTGCCACTGACAAACTTCCTAGGCAGAGAATGCCACATATTTATCTTTGAAATAAATTGTAGTTGATTTAGTTTATACATAGATTATTTAAGCTGAACCTAAAAATGAGACAGAAGGGGCTTTTTCTAACAGGCTAAATTGAATTTCATCCCAGCCCATGGCCTTTATTTTATTTACCATATAGAGAGATGGAAGCTATACCATCTAGAAATGACAGGTACAGACACATCTACAGTTCAGAGAAGAAACCCCTGGATATTTAGATTTGAGTTATGGGTTTTATAATCATCTTCTGACTTTGGGAAATATACTCAATTGTTAGCATCCCATTCTCTCACTGCAATATGGTAACAGTCAAACTCAGTTTATGGTTTAGTGGAATTTACTAAATTCTAAGTATTTTAGACATAGATGTTTACAGATATGTGTACACACACACACACACACACACACACACACACACACACACACACACACGTTTGTATAAGTAATTTCATGAGGACTTATTAAGTCCCAATACTTTGAAAACTGGATCTGGATGATATGAATCTTGTAAGTCCACAAGAATAATCATATAGTTACCAGAAAGGTTCCTTATAGGTAAATCAGTACAGTCTAATCACTATAAACATGAGGAACCCATAGGCTATGAGAAGAATTTGGCATTTCCCAAATAATACTTGTTTTCCAGACATCTGGTATAAATCCTCAACTTTCTTTAACTCTGGGATGACCCTTTCATGAATTTCTTCATTCTTGTATGCATCATTGTAATCTGAAGCCCATCTGGTGAGGCAGAGCTCAGTGTACTCACAGTTATGCTAAGTTGTGACATGGAAATCACTCAGGGACTCCTATTTTGACAGATGCATTAAAATGTCAAAGGAGGGGCTGGAGAAATAGCTAGGTGGTTAAGAGTACTTGTTCTTGCAGAGAAGCATGGTTCAGTTACAAGACCCATAGGTTGGCTAATTCTTGTTCCAAAGATCTGATACTTTCTTTTCACCTCCATGGGCACCAGACATGCACATGGTACACACACACACACACACACACACACACACACACACACACACACACACATATATATATATATATATATATATTATATATATATATATATGCAGGTGAAACACTCATATAGCCATAAAATAAATAATAACTTGTTAAAAGATAAAATTTTATATGAACAAGCCTGGGCTGGGGATTTGGCATAATGGTATAATGCTCTCTTAGCATGTATAAGTCCCTGCATTCAACCTTCAGTACCTTTTATATATGTACATATACATATATAAAAGAAATTTAAAGAGAAATACAAATTTGGCAATAGACAGTGACATAGCATTTTCAAAAGATCAGTTAGTTTTTTATGTTCTTCTCATCTATTAATCAACCCAGTTAGAAGATAGACAATAGACAATAGAAAGACAGACTGAAAGAAAACTAGATGATATATAGTTGAACATATATATGTACATGAGCCAATTCTGTGTTGTAGAAAGAACGTTTTATGTCTCAAATAATATTAGCTTGCCATATATAACATTAGCTCATAAGATACATATGTGTGTGTGTGTGTCACACACACTCCTCATGAATGCCCATTGCATTTAGCTAATGCCAAATTATGTTATGAGATGATTTCTTTTCATTGTGAGCCCTTCAGTATTTGGAGTCTTTCTCTACATTTACTATTTTAATCCAGGATTTATTTTTGTTTCAAGAACCTTAGTTCTTAGAACACAGTCTGCCTTTAGACACAGAGTTTGCCCTCCATCTCCTATCCTACTTCTCAGCTTTCCTTTGGACTTTGGGAGCAACTTTTGTTTATGTGTCTTCACTCTGCTGGGTGTCACAGCCACCCTGAGACAACCTGCTTCCTTTGGACCCAATGACGAGTGCTTTAGCTAAGTACTTCCTGCTCCTTCTAGAAAACTGCCTATATCACAGAGAAATTAAGTCACCCATCAGCTAAGTCTGTGCAAAGGAATAGTTATAAACCTGTACAGACTCTGAGTGTTAGTGGGGTGCCTTCTTAGATCTGCACTATCTCCAGTGTAATTAAAAGTACAACACCCCTCCACTCACCAGGTCTCTTCTACCTAACTGTCTTGATCATGACTAAAAGTCACCCTGCTCTCTACCCCACATCACAGTAAAACTGTATAATCATTTTCAGGCACACAGACTAGATCCCTTGGGATTCCAGACCTGGCTGTGATCATTGGAACAGAAAATAAACATTTGCTCAAGAAGGATCTTAATTTTTGTATCTTAATCAAAAAGAATACTGAAGTAAAGCAATTTATATTTGTAACTAATGACCATTCCCTTTCCACGGAGGTGAGCTGAAAGAAAACTTCAAAGTTAGTTGGAATTGAGACAAAAAAATGACTCTCCTTTTTCCAGGTCAGGTTTCCCACATGACTGCCAGATAAGCTTGGAGAAAGCAGAGAAACACAAATGAGCATGTGGGAACCCTGCAAGCTGTGATGAGGGATACCGTGCAGTGTGAACATAATCGCACACATCTGGTGTGCTCTGAGTTCCCACAAGTCTAGTAAGTTAAATAAAGATGATGACTTAGTTTAATCATGAGTAACAAAGTATGCAAATAATTGGGGAAGGAGTTTTGATGGTGATGGAGGTGAGACCACCAGAGACTGGGAAAGAATGAGCAATGTCAATTTTAAGACAATCAAAACTCAGTGAAATAGAAAACCTGGCTGAAAATCCAGAAGGCTTCCTTCATTGAAGAGATAAAATCCACAAAAAGGGAGAACTAAAAGATCAGTTCAAACTTTGGAGCAGATATACTGGTAGTTAGTTCATCTTGGGGAATATCCTGTTTGATGCAAGTGTCCTATAATAAGTGTCATTTATCAGGGGCATTTTGTAACATCCTGGGATGCATCCAGTCTTTTCTGCCTAGATATATGACTACAGAGGAGGTAATTCTGCTGCTGAGTTGTCTCATCTGTTACCATGGCATGAATATTTCCTACCTCCAGTGGATGTATTTAAGATTGATTTTTTAAATTTTTTTATTGAAATAGGTTTTTCTCATACACTGTAGTCTGATTACAGTTTCTCCCCTCTCCTCTCAGATCATGCTTACTTCCCTACTTACACTAGTTCACACAAAGAGCTATGTCTTTAACAGATACATGATTCTTCCCTCTGTCTCTTCCCCCTTTGGTACCAATTACCCCTAAGTGAGATGTTCTGACACATCAGCTTCTTGGACTCAGACCCATTTCATTTTCTTCTCTAAAAAGCTCATGAGGACATTCTGGAAGACATGTCTGTGCTTTGTGACAATGATCAAGACATGGAATAAAGAGCAAATTCCATGCTTTTGGAAGCTCGGCTGATATAGTAGACAGATCCATAAGTAACCAAATTTTATTTCATTTATCATTTACTGAATAATGAATGCTTATAGAGTAATTTTACAGTGTTTATAGAGAAGTCATGGTGCATTAGTTGTTTTTCAAAGCCATAAAGACACAAAAGTGGGAAAGAACCCAAGCCTCTGCTTCAATGAAGATTGTGTGGCTGTGCCATGAAAATGGATAAAATAAAACAAATGGGCAAATCAAATTTTATGCTCAGATTGAAAAGTGCTGTAGTGAGACAAAACAGAGAGAAGGTGAGGAAAGAAGCCTCCTTACTGTTCCCACACTTCAGCAAAGAGGAAAGGAGCTGAGGAGTAAGTCATGGAGATACTAGAAGGAAGTCATGCCAGCTAGAGAGATCAGAACACACCAGGGCTCTGAATTAAAACAGGTTGGTGGTTCAGAGGAAGAGCAGAAGTCCAGGCAGGCTAGAGCAGATTAAAGGGCCATAACAGGACCTCAATAGGCATAGGACCCAGATCATATAAAACTTTACAAACTAATGGTAGAGGAATAGATGCTCGGCTAAAGTCAATGGTGACCCATTGATGGGCTTTAAGTAGAAAAACATTTGAGTCAGGGTTGTAAATGACTGATTAGAGCTGAACAGGCTGTAAAAACAAGTCAAGATACAAACAGGGAAAGCAATTAAGAGACTATATAGTGATTCTGGTGGTAGCTTATGAGAGATACTTAGGTGACACCTGAAGGCACGTACAGATTCTCAGAATTTCTTCCCAAGCCTCGTTATGCTCTTTCCCCAAATTTCACTTTTTTAGTTGCCCCAGTGTCTCAGTATTAGTCCTAAATGCTGAACATGCTGTCCAGTTATTCAAAACCAATGAACCAGCTACATACTAAGTCTGCAGTTGCTCCCAACATGCAATACTGTGAGGTATAAAATCTGGTTACTCATTGTATTCCTAGGTGGTGTAACCCTGAACTACAAGGTGAGAACTTCAGCCAGTAGGAAACTATAAGTTGGAGATATCCAGAGAAATAAAACCCCTACAAGCCCTCTGCTCTTTTAATGAATTTTTTGAGGCATGATTTCTCAGTGCAACATTGCACAAGTCTTTCTCAAATGATGGATGTGCTGGACAAGGAGCCAGCTGCTTGCCTTTGAGTGCTGAAAGAAAATACACACTGATACAAGGCAGAATCTCAGAACCCTGTCATCAGAAGGCATAGATAAGCCCATAGGATACCAAATTCTCCAAACTCAAAGGATCACTAGACTGTGGAATGATTCTTTATCATTTAACCTCCTAGAACACACTTTGGGAAGTTTTGCTTTAATTTATTCTCAGTAATCATAGCCCAACTTTGTATTGGGGGAATTCTGGACTTATACCATACTCCCATGTTCTTGACTTTCCATAGTCCCAGCTCAACAACAGCTCTGCAGAAATTGTGAAAGGGCCTTAACCTGAGCTGGTCCAGAGTCTTGGAGTTCTCCAGTGAAGCAAAGTACTACAAGACATCACTGTCTGGGTGAAGAAGAATGAACCTTTCTAGAATTGATTTATGTGCCCCTGGTTTATAGCTCCTATAACTGTGGGCAGTAGACAGAAGGTATCTATGGACTGTCCAGAAGACCAGGGATTCTGTCTGCTTGTTAGAATTGTTCTGTACCATGACAGATGAGCTAGGATGTGGTATGCAAGAGAACTCTTAGGGAGGGTTTCACAGTGCTGTTGAATATTCTCCTACTTAACATGAAGGCATGAATTATCTTCCATGTTCCCATCTATCCTGCCTGGCACCTGCAGCTCCTGTCTGCAAAACATGGAAATGGAAATGCTTTATTGGAAAAGAAGACAGAAGATCCCTGGACACTGGATCCTGGGTTAGCCAAGCTGCTATTCATACCTGCACAGATTATAAAAGAAGAAATCACCACCAGAAAAGCATTTCTGAGCATTCCAATGCAAAACCTTTTCCTCACTTTCTGTGGGGTTCCATCATTAAACATCTGTTGATGATAAATAAATATGTGTTTTGGGGGTGCTTCTGGATTTGGTAAAATGCTAAATTTTCCTTTTCAATGACCCATGAAAACCATGGCTAGTTCTAAAGACATTTAAAGATTTCTGACTACAGCTTGTGAAATGTATGTTTATTAGCATTGTCCAGGCTGCTTTGGACCTGTACCTAATCACAGGGTAAGATATTGAATAAATAAAGCATTTAATAGAGAATCAGAAAACATTTTACATTTCTTCTACCCGATAGGGAGGAAATGGGAAGAGGTACTAACCAGTGTTCTTCTGCTAATTCTTAACCTTGTTAGAATAGCAGCAGTGGTGGTGGTTATAACATCCACTGAGAATTTACAACTGTGCAAGCCACACATGTAAAAGCTATGTATAACTTCCTGATAACTTCCTAAAGCAACAATAATCAATATTTGTTTTTTTTTTGTTTATTTCCTAAAGCTGTCCTTAGAGCTATGCACACTCTCATTTGCAGATTAAGAAGTAGTCGCTACAGGATAATGCTGCTGTGAGACATTGCAGAGGCAGGTTCAAACCCAAGAGAAATGATCCAGATCCTATGTTCTTACCCAATATACCAAAAGCTCACTATGTATATGGGATAAAAAACCCCTGGAAATTCAGCAATTCAAGAAACCTGAGATCAGAAAAGCATGCCCCTTATTCTATTTACATAGGAGAAAACCAGAGATACAAGTAATTAAGCTAGCACCCTCACCCCACCAAGTTAGCTGACAGATGAAAGCCAGTCTCAGACTTGCTGAGTGAGTTTCTCTTCATTTCCTGGCATGAAAATCTGACTCTTAAAATCAAGATTATCTTCCATTGTCTTAAATTCTTGTCAAATAAAGGTTCTATGTAACTATATGCACTGATCCCCTCGAGTCAGTCTTTAAGAGCACAGAAATACAAAATCGATGATTGCAAACCTGCCTAAAATACACAAATAATGCTTGAAGGTAGAGACTATGTCAAATGCATCCTAGAATATAGAAGCAGCAAGGATGTCAAAATATAGCTAAATGCTGCAATGCAAAAGAAAAATAGTACACCATAGACATTTTTAAATGAGAATTTCCAAAGAGAGAACAAATTCTAACTGTGTATGGCAGGCATGGATGCTATTTGTAATTAGAAGGAGAAGCATTGCATCTGGGAGCTTGTGTCTGCTCTGCCAGGTTTTCAGACTGGAATATCTTTTCTATCTACCTTCCCTAAGTTGTAATTGAACCAGTCACATTGTCCTCAAATCCCCTGATCTCCAGGGGTTGAGACAGCTTTACATGTAACACTAATGTAACAACTGAGGGTGAATCATACACCAGCATTTCTCCTTTGGGACGGTAATGGCTGCCAATCTGGGTCATGGACCATAACCCTCGTGAGAGGATCCTAATTAGCCTCTTGGTGTTTCCGTTAAATAGGCCACTTCCCTTTTTGTGTTAGACATTATTTCATATTCTATTACCAGCGTCTGTTTGCATTTGCTGCAGTTCTTTCATTATTAATGTAAAGGAGCAATTCAGCATTTCGTGATTAATTTTAAAGTAGATCTTCCTTGTGTAAATAATTGATGAGAACGGTGGTGATCAGCGTAGTGAAGAGACACGAGCTGGCAGCCCTGCTGCCAACTCCTGTCTTCTCACTTGCTCTCATTTTTTTGACCACATCCCAAAATCCTTCAATTGGTTGCAGTTGGTTTGTATTTTCCTACTTCTTATCACTGAGTGAGTCCTTTGGCTGTGAGTCAACTGATAGTGCAATAGCTTTATAAAGAAAATAAAACACATTTCTTCCCAGCTTTTTCCAACTATCTATGACAGAGAAATTCGAGGAGGCAGAAGAAGTCATCTCTATCTTCCTGGGGTGGAAGGCCAGTGGAAGATGAGTTAGGAATGATCTGAAAAACGGAAAACAACTTATTTCTTTATTACATATTATACAGATTTTATAATTTAAAAACTGAGATGCCAAGGCTGATTTCTTGGGAAATGGACAAAAATGTATTCTAATTCCTCTGGTGCCAGCCCCTTTGTCTATGATATGCATAACATAGGCACACATTTGCCAAGAATGTCTAGTATAGGGCCTGAACATCCTATGGGAAGAGGGAGGAGATTGCTAGCCTTTCAGTGCTACTTGGCATACATCCCTCAGGCATTTATTTTTTTTTCGACAAAAATAAATTGATTGAAGAGTCAGTTGCCATAACTGCTTTCTAGAAAACAAGAGAAATAGTCTAATAGTTGTAAGAAACACAGTGAGCATTAATTGCTGTCTGCTCCTGATTATGGATGCAATGTGTTCACTCCCTACCATAATGGACCATGCCTTTAACTCTGGGTTACAATAAACTCTACTTCCATTAGAGAGGAAGGAGGGAGGAAGTGAAAGAGCGTAGAGGGAGGGAAAGAAGGGAGAGGGAGGGAGGGAGGGGGAGAGGGAGGGAGGGAGGGAGGAGAAGAGACAAGTGGGAGAGGAGAAAGAAAGAGGACTGAAGACAGAGAGAGTGTATGTCTACATTAGCAGCTTCCCCCCTTCCTCCTTTTATTTTATATAGGCCCACAGCCTATGGGATGCTGCTGGTCCAATATTCACAGACACATACAAAAGTGTATTCTGCTAATTTCTGAGTTGCCTCCTGATTCAATCAAGTTGACAATCTAAATTGGACTTCACATATTAACACCTTGTCAACTTGAAAGTCAACCAATTCGCCTTAAACCAGAGCATTCTACTGCTGGACCTCCAAAAGTTTCACAGTCATTTAATCACACATTCGGTACATCTTCTGTAACACCTATTGTGTTTGAACACTCTTTAAAATTTCAAGGTCAGAGCCTTCCTGAGACTCAAGGCAGAGTCTTATCCAGAATCCATTTGAAAACCAAAAACAAGTTACATACTTACAAGATTCAATGTCACAGAATAAGCACGCTTAATGTAAAAGAATAAAAAGGAAACACATAAGTAAGAGATGGGACCAAAACAAAACTGAAACACAGCAGGAAAATAAGTTCTATACCTCATGTCTAACTCTGGCACACCTGACACTGTGTGGGTGGATGATGTAGCATCTAGAAGCATTGGTCAGTCCTGCCCCATAACCATACCCATTGTAAATAGGGTATTGAATTGTAGGATTCTAAACAAGAAGTGTAGAATCACGTACTGTGGGAAAAATAATACACTCTCTGTATCAACACTAAAGTACTGAGAGCAGTTCTAGAAAAACATGAGAAAAATTAGATTTGTAAGAATTGTGCATTGAAATTGGTACTGATTAGCTGAAAGAGTTACAGAGCAGGAGGGAATTGGACCACATTTCCCTCTGGCTTGTGATTTGGATTTGTAACAATTAATTCTTCCAGAATCGGTCCCTGAAGACCCAGGGACCATGACTCTGTTGAAATCACTGGGTGATGCAGAGGTGAGCTGCATCTGCCCCTGTCTTGGACCCAACTTCCGCCTGCCCACTCTGGGAAATCCTGCTCCGGGGTCTGCAGGTGGACTGAATCAGTTCCTGAAGACCCAGGTACCTTGACTCTGCTGAGATCTCTGGGCTACTCCACCCCCAGGCAGTGCAGAGTGCATAGTACGAAGAGTGCAGAGGTGAGATGCTTTGGCCCCTGACTTGGGCCCAACTTCTGCCTGCCCACTCAGGGAACTCCTGCCCAGGGGTCTGCAGGCAGGTAGACTGGGCCCCTGAGTACCAAGCAACCCAGAGTCTGCTGACATCTCTTCTCCAGTCCTGCTCTCACCTATCTGGAGAGCTAGTGCTTCAGACCTGCTTGCACCCACCTTGAGACCCATCAGAGTATCAGAGCCAATTGCATCCACCTGAAGAGAACACCAGACCCATACACACCAGGAAAGGAAGTGACACCACCTGTACCCACTGGAAGAAGAGATGGAAAGACACAATATAAGAACACATCCAACAACAGGAAAACCAATATGACACCAACAGAGTCTACGGACTTACACCAGCAAGACATGAACATCCCAACACAGAAGAAGCAGAAGAGAGCAATCTTAAAAACAACTTCATGCATATGATAGAGACCCTAAGAGAGGAAATCAGAAAATCCTTCAGAGAAATGGAAGAAAAGATGAACCAAAAGATGCAAGAAATCAAGGAAAGCCAAGAAAATACAATTAATCAGCTGAAGGAAAAAGTTCAGAACCTGAAAACTGAAATAGAGACAATAAAGAAAACACAAACTGAGGGAATGCTGGAAGTGGACAAGCTGGATAAACAATAAGAAACCACAGATGCAAGCATAACCAACAGAATATAAGAGAAAGAATACAGAATCTCAGGCACTGAAGATAAACTAGAGGAAATAAATTCAACAAGCAAAGAAAATCTTAAGTCCAACAAATCCTTAACACAAAATATCCAGGAAATACGGGACACAATGGAAAGACCAAACATAAGGATAATAGGTATAGAAAAAGGTGAAGAAACACAACTCAAAGGTGCAGAAAACATATTTAACAAAATAATAGAAGAAAACTTTCCCAACCTAAAGAAATACATGCCAATGAAAGTACAAGAATCCTACAGAATGCCAAATAGAGTGGACCACAAAAGAAAGTCCCCCATCACATAATAATTAAAACACCAAATAAAGGAAGAATATTAAGAGCAGCAAAGGAAAAGGGCCAAGTAACATATGAAGGCAAACCTATCAGAATTACATCAGACTTCTCCATGGAAACTCTGAAAGCCAGAAGGACCGGGATAGATATTCTACCAACTCTGAGAGAACACTGATGCCAGCCCAGACTACTATACCCAGCAAAACTTTCAATCACCATGAATGGAGAAAACAAGATATTCCACGACAAAATCAGATGTAAACAATATGTAACCACTAATCCAGCCCTACAGAAAGTACTGGAAGGAAAACTCCAAACTAAGGAAATTAACTACACTCACAAAAACATAGGCAATAGATAATTGCACTTTATAAAAGCCCCAAAGAAAAAGCAGGGGAAAACCACATACAATAACACTACCAACAACAAATCAAAAACAAACGAGAATAAACACTCAATGCACCTTAATTTCCCTCAATAGACACAGGCTAACAGATTGGATATGAGACAGAATCCATCCTTCTGCTGCATACAAGAAACACACCTCAAATCCAAAGACAGACATTACCTCAGAGTAAAGGGTTGGGATAAGAATTCCAATCAAATGGACCCAAGAAATGAGCTGGGTTTCTAACAAGTTAGATTTCAAACTAAAGTCAATCAAAAGAGATGAAGGAGGTCATTTCATATTCATCACAGGAAAAATCCATCAGGAAGAAGTCTCAATTCTAAACATCGATGCCCCAAATACAAAGGCACCAACATTTGTAAAAGAAACATTATTAAAACTCAAATCACAAATCAGACCTCACACACTTATATTGGGAGACTTCAACACCCCATTCTCACCACTGGACAGGAATACCAGACAGAAACTTAACAAAGAGACAAAGGAACTAACAGAAGTTATGACCCAATTGGGATTAACAGACATCTATAGAACTTTCCATCCAAATACAAAAGAATATATACCTTCTTTTCAGCATCACATGGAATCTTCTCAAAAATCAACCACATACTTGGCAACATAGCAAACCTCAACAGGTACCAAAAAATTGGATTAATACCCTGTGTCTGATCAAACCACCATGCTTTAAAGTTAGAATTCAAAAACAACACAAATTGCAGAAAACCTACCAGCTAATGGAAATTGAATAACACTCAATTGCACCATTCCTGGGTCAAGGAAGATATAAAGAAAGAAATTAAAGACTTCCTAGAATTCAATGAAAATGAAGACACAACATAACTAAACTTAAGGGACACTTTGAAAGCAGTACTAAGAGGAAAGTTTATAGCTCTAGGTGCTCACATGAAGAAACTAGAGAATACTCATGCCAGAGAGTTGACATCACAGCTGAAAGCTCTAGAGCAAATGGAAGCAAATTCACCACGGAGAAGTAGACACCAGGAAATAATCAAATTGAAGGCAGAAATCACTAAAGTAGAAACAAAGAAAACAATTCAAAGAATCAATGTAACAAAGAGTTGGTTCTTCCAGAAAATTAACAAGATAGGCAAACCTATATCCATACTAATCAAAAGGCAGAGGGAGAACATGCAAATTAACAAAATCAGAAATGAAAAGGGGGGCATAACAATGGACAATGAGAAAATCCAGAGAATCTTCAGGTCATACTTTGAAAACCTGTGGTCCACAAAATTTGAAATTTAAAGGAAATGGACAATTTTGTGGACAGATATCACTTACCAAAATTGAATCAAGAACAGATAACTTAAACAGACCTATAACCACTAAGGAAATAGAAGCAGTCATCAAAAGTCTCCCAACGGGGGAAAAAAAAAAGCCCAGCGCCAGATGGCTTCAGTGCAGAATTCTACTAGAAAATTCAAAAATGAGCTAATACCAATACTCCTCAAATTGTTCCACAAAATAGAAGCAGAAGGTTTGTTGCCAAACTCTTTTTAGGAGGCTACAATTACCTTGGTACCCAAGTCACACAAAGACACAACTAAGAAAGAGAAGTATAGACCAATATCCTTCATGAAGATAGATGCAAAAATACTCAATAAAATATTGGCAAACCGAATCCAAGAACATATCAGAAAAATCATCTACCACGATCAAGTAGGCTTTATCCCTGGGATGCAGGGTTGGTTCAACATTCAAATATCTGTCAGTGTAATCCACCATATAAATCAACTGAAGAAGAAAAAACACATAATCATCTCACTAGATGCTGAAAAAGCCTTTGACAAAATCCAACATCCCTTCATGATAAAGGTCCTGGAGAGATCAGGAATAACAGGAACATACCTGATCATAAGAAAATCAATATACGGTAAGCCAACAGCCAGCATCAAACTAAATGGAAAGAAACTCAAAGCTATTCCTTTAAAGTCAGGAAAAAGACAAGGATGTCCACTCCCTCCTTATCTTTTCAATATTGTCCTTGAAGTTCTAGCTAGATCAATAAGACAACAAAAAGGAGATCAAAGGGATACAAATTGGAAAGGAAGAAGTCAAGCTTTCACTCTTTGTAGATGATATAATAGTCTACATAAGTGAACTGAAAAACTCTACCAGGGAACTCCTACAGCTGATAAAAACCTTCAGCAAAGTGGCAGGATACAAGATAAACTCAAAAAATCTGTAGCCCTATTATATACCGATGACACATTGGTGGAGAAAAACAATCAGAAAAACATCACCCTTTACAATTGCCACAAACAACATAAAATACCTTGGGGTAATGCTAAACAAAAAAGTGAAAGACCTGTACCATAAGAATTTTGAGTCCTTAAAGAAAGAAATTAAAGAAGATACCAGAAAATGGAAGGATCTCCCATGTTCTTGGATAGGTAGGATCAACATAGTAAAAATGGTAGTCTTGCCAAAAGCAATCTACATATTCAATGTAATCCCCATCAAAATCCCAGCAAAATACTTCGCAGAAGTTGAAAAATCAATTCTAAACTTTATATGGAAAAACAAATGACCCAGCATAGTCAAAACAACCCTGTATAATAAAAGAACTTCTGGAGGCATCACCATCCCGGATTTCAAGCTCTATTATAGAGCTATAGTCCTGAAAATAGCTTTGTATTGGCACAAAAATAGACAGATAGACCAATGGAAAGAGTTGAAAACCCTGATATTAACCCACACACCTATAAATGCCTAATTTTTGCAAAAGAAGCCAAAGGTATACAAGGGAATAAAGAAAGCATCTTCAACAAATGGTGCTGGCATAAATGGATGCTGGCATATAGAAGACTGCAGATAGATCCATGTCCATTGCCATGCACAAAACTTAAGTCCAAATGGATCAAAGACCTCAGCATAAATCCAGCCACACTGAACTTATTAGAAGAGAAAGTAGGAAATACCCTTGAATGAATTTGTACAGGAGACCGCTTCCTGAAAATAACACCAGTAGCACAGACACTGAGATCCACAATTAATAAATGGGACCTCCTGAAACTGAGAGGCTTCTGTAAAGCAAAGAACACAGTCAACAGGACAAAACGACAGCCCATGGATTGGGAAAAGATATTCATCAACCCCACATCTGACAGAGGGCTGATTTCCATGATATATAAAGAACTGAAGAAGCTAGTCTAAAAACACCAAATAATCCAATTAAAAACTGAAGTACAGAACTAATAGACAATTCTCAATAGAGGAATGTAAAATGGCTGAAAGACAGATAAGAAAGTTTTCAGCATCCTTAGCCATCAGGGAAATGCAAATCAAAACAACTCTGAGATACCATCTTACTCCTGTCAGAATGGCTAAAATAAAAACACCAATGACAGTTTATGCTGGAGAGGTTGTGGAGAAAGGGAAACACTCCTCCACTGCTGGTAGGAGTACCAACTCGTACAGTCACTTTGGAAATCTGTATGGCAATTCCTCAGGGAAATGGCAATCAGTCTACCACAAGATCCAACAATTCCACACTTAGGCATATACCCAAAAGATGCACATTCATACAACAAGGACATCTGTTCAGTGTTGTTCATAGCAGCATTATTTGTAATAGCCAGAACCTGGAAACAACCTAGATGCCCCTCAACTCAAGAATGGATAGAAAAAAATGTGGTACATTTCCACAATGGAGTACTTCTCAGCAGCAGGGAGGTGGAGGGGAGGCAATGGAATCTTGAAATTTGCAGGCAAATGGATGGAACTAGAAGAAACCATTCTGAGAGAGGTAACCCAGTCACAAAAAGACAGGCATTGTATGTACTCACTCATATGTGGATTTTAGAGATAGGGTAAAGGATTGCCAGCCTGCAGCCCAGGCTTCCGGAGAGGCTGGTAAACAAGGAAGACGCTAAGAGATATATACATGTTCTCCTGGAGAAGGGGAAAGGAATAAGATCTCCTGAGAAAATTGGGAGCATGGAGAAGGGGGGAACTAGGAGAATGAGATGGGGAGAAGAGGAGGGGTGAGGAGGACATGATGCGGCAGGGAAGTTGAGTAGGGGGAAGAACAGAAGAGAGCAAGATAAGAGATAATAGAGGGGGGCATTATAAGTTTAAAGAGAAATCAGGCAGTAGGGAAATGTCTGGAGAGCTACAAAGATGACACCAACTAACAATCTGAGCAACAGAGGAGAAGCTACCTTAAATGCCCTCTCCTGATAATGAGATTGATGACTAATTCATATGTCATCGTACAGCCCTCATCCAGCAGCTGGTGGAAGTAGAAGCAGATACCCACAGCTAAACCTTGAACTGAACTGAAATCCAGATGCAGAGAAGGAGGACTGATGAGTAAAGGGGTCTAGACCCCCTGAATGTGCGTGTCAATGAGGAGACCTTGGAGATCTATGGGGCCTCTTGTAGTGGATCAGTACTTATCGCTACCATAGAAATGGACTTTAGGAGCCCATCCCACATGGAGGGATACTCCCTGAGCCTAGACACAGGGAGGTTGGCCTAGGCCCTATCCCAAAGAATATGACAGACTTTGAAGATGCCTTCTGCAAGGCCTCACCCTTCCTGGGGAGCGGAAAGGGTATGGGATGGGTAGGGCATTAGTTGGGGGGGGCAGAGGAGGAGAGGAGGGAGAGGGACCTGGGATTGACATTTAAAATAAGTTTCTTGCTAATAAAAAAAGAAAAAAAAAACAATTAATTCTTCCTATGTCTACCCATGCAGTTTCATTCATCTGGAACTGTCTGTATTATGTGTGAGTAGTAAATCCAGAAGTCAGACACTCATGCATGATCCTTCAATCCTGGCCACAGGCAATTGCAAAGAGGGCAAGCATCATGGAAGAAGCTGCCATCTCCAATATTCAACCCCATACTGCTAAGCCAGTACATTGTAGATTCTGGGAGGGAGATGTAAGTCAAGGAAACACCCTAATCCCTTTCCCAGCCCCAAGATAGCTCTACTCTAGTGAATGACTGTGCTCTTAGCCTAGGTGCCTCCACCCCTGATCCAGGCTCCATAAAAGGAACCTTGCCAAAAATGCTTTTTAGTTACCTCCACTAAGACTACTAATTTTTGTCATTGACAAAGGCATTTTCCTCTCTCTAACACATTAGTACTCCCAACCTTTAACCCTTTCTGTTCTTGGTTCCATGGTGTCCAAAGTAGGTGGTTGTTGCAGAATATCTGTACATTGTGTGAAGGTGTATTGCCCTGATTGGTGTAATAAAAAGCTGAACAGCCAATAGCTAGGTGGGACTTTTGGGCAGAGAGAGAAAAAGAGAGAAGGAGGTAAGGAGAGAGGGAGGGAGGGAGGGACGGAGAGGGATGGAGGGAGGGAGGGAGGGAGGGCAGGAAAAAAGCAGGATGGACACTATGAGACAGTACATAGATTAATGAATATGAGTTAATTTAAGTTATAAGAGCTAGTTAAAAAAATCCTAAGCTAAAGACAAGTTTTCATAATTAATACATCTCTGTGTCATTATTTGAAGCTGGTGCCTCTCCTCAAATCCAACTGCATGTGGTGGTCTGCTATTTGATTCCTTGGGTGGTGATATGCACTCTATCCACCCATTTAAGGTCAGGGCCTGGGAGGAACCAGAGTAATGAGAACCTAATGCAGTGTCCCTTTCCTTTTGCCTTCATAGTCACACCAAAAGAAAAAAAATGACAAATATTACATGGTTTTAGCTGACCACCTCTGGACCTTGACAAATCAATGTGGTTATACTCTACAGTGTGGAAATTGAATACTACATTCATTTTGAAATGGCAAGGAGCCTCTAGTCCCTCAGAGCACTCTGCAGTGCAGCTTGGTGTATTGCTGGGTTCATCAGAGCCTTGCCAGTTACGCCAATGGGCAACTATTCACTGATACAATCCAGAGGGGGATCGTTGATCTTACAGAGGGTAGAATTAAGATCCCACAAACCACTCTAATTTAACTAGGGAGGGTTCCCTGATCAAAGGTCAGATTCTCTGACAAAGAAACCAAAGATTCTTTAGGTACTATGAAGTAATTTATGTTTAGTAACTACTATTAATTCTTAGGTACAGCTCTCAAAAACTGTTTGATATCTATGACTTCAGTGAAGAAGAACATAGAACCTATGGATTGCTTTGCACAATGGCCTAGAGAAACATTAGTATTGTAGTTTGTTTACATGGTAATGAAGATTATCATGTTTCTCTTTGCAAAAGGGTGTGGTGACTTGTGGATCACTTTATTATACATTGAATGCTCAGAATTCCTGGCAGCAACCACCACTAGGACAACAGAATTCCAACGGCAGTGGCAAAGGTAAGCAGCTGGACAGAATTATGCTGTGCTCTCTCAGGCCTTCTGGTACCCTCAATGTCTTTATCCTCAAAGATAGACCACTGAAGAGGAAGCAGTTAAGGAGCATTAGTATGAGCTCCGACAGCCAGGCTCCACTGTGGTGCTACCAGTGCCATTTGGTGGAAGGGCATTATGTTATCCAGCCATAGCATTCCATATTCTTCCACTCCCTGTGGAAGATAGGGCTATACCCATGCTGTCCCACCCTGAAACATCGAGGCAGTCCATGGATTAAAAACTTATCTAGCTAGACTTTTATGCTCTACCAAGTTCTTCATTCCCATTAATTCATCTTAGGAAAATGTTGTACCATGTATTAGATCATCAAGGGGTGTGCGCGGAGGTGAACCAAGGGTGGCAATGCTAACGTCTGCATGTTGTAGCTTCACTGATTGATACAGTACAGGTGAACTCAGGGCTAAGTCAGAAAACTATGATGATCTTTACTTGGTACTTTAAATAATTATATAGAAATAAAACTATGTCTTAGGCTGAGGTCCCTCTGTCCTCTAATGGACCAGAGGACCTGTGAGAAGGTGAGAGTTCTAACAATGCTAAAGAATTGAACCTCTTGGCTTTGGGGAATAGTAGTTTTTCAGATAACTATACTTTCTAAATTCCCTGGTGCCAAGTTGAAGGGAAAAGAAAGAAAAATAGTCTTGGATTCTGGCTTGCCAGTGGCCATGTCAGAGAAGCAGCTTGTGGCAATTGAGCTTCAGGAGTTTGGCTCACCAGAATGTGGGGCTCCGGTGGGTGAATTTTGGATAGGCAAGGCCCAAAGATCTTTGGCTCCAGAATGCCTCTTGCTTTTGCTGTGCCCTTACATGTTTGCCACTGCCATTTTTCTTTGTTATCTGGTATGGTGTGAATGGGTGTGGGGGCATCCCCACTGTCTTTAATGTAGTGTGATTATCTCATGGAAACATCCCATTTTATTGGGCATTTTAACCTGTGGATTATTATGAAGATAATTTCCTCTTAAGCTGTACTGTTTAATTGAAATAACAATTTTATACAATAATAGTATTAGTTTAAATAGAATTTCCATGATTAAGGATTTCTAAAAATATAGTAAGGGAGATTATGATAGAGGTTAGTTTAGTGGGAAAATTAATATATGTAAAGACAGGAATAAGAAAGAGTCACACAGCTAGGACTTAAGAGTTTCACTTGAGGAGTAATATAGACTATGGTTTAGGATAATGATTAAGAGAAACAATCAAGTTCCAGGTGTTAACCTAGCTCAAATTCTTTTAATCTTAATGTAAGGAAATGTGTTCATGGGTTTCCATGTGCATCATAGCTAAAACAAAGCTTTAGATAATTACTTCATGAACTAGAACACAAAGAATTGGATAGTTAGTTAATATAATTGGACAGGACTCTAAAACATTAAAAGTGAAACTAGTAACCTGTTTTCTGGCAATTATAAAAAATTATTGCCTATGTAAACACTTATGGCTAAAAGGTCCCTGGTCTATGAGAAGTCTAAAAGACGAATGTTTATATGAGGGTGGGTTTCTCACAAAGTGCATAAAGATGTGACTAAGAAATACACTGGGGTTGAACTGTTCCAGAAAAATATGTTTTTAGGGTGATCGTGTGGTAACTGTGTAACTTTTAGCTTTGGGAAAAATCTTATTTTTGTAATGAGCTCAATGTGGGGAAAGTAAAAAGAGGATTTGAGAAATAAAGTAAGAGATGATAGAGAGACCAGAAGAGGTGTGTGTGTGTATGTTTTTCATTTTTGGTTTTTCATTTTCATTTTGGTGTCAGAGAATTAATTTTTATTCTTTCAGATGGAAAAGTCAATTAAGTGATTAGTTCAATGATTCCTTGGTTCCTCTCCAATTTCTGAGCTGCTGAAGGCTGGTCCTTACAGCAGCTACAGCAGCACTGGGTAAAGTCAAAATAGGATGCTTGCCTGATTCCAGATACACAGACATTCCTAGGACCCAACAAACCCCATCATTATTGAATGAATGCATGATTAGTATAACTGTGTTGTTCATGTGTATTATTTATTTACCTTCGCTCCTCAACTCTGATGTGAACTGCTGCAAACCATGTCATATTAGTGGAGGGCACAGGAAATCATAAACCCATCCAAATTATAATCTGTGGCACATTGATTTGTCTATCTTCTCACTTAGCCACATTAAGAGAGTCAGGGGTCCATCTTAAGGTCAAAATTCTTTGTGTAACCTTTAGCTCTAATGTTAAAAATTATGAAACTTTTCCTGGAATGATGAATTATTTATCTTTGTCTATTTGACTAGATTTAGAATTACCTAGGGTACCTTTGGGAATGTCTTTAATGGTATTTCCAGAGGGATGTTTAATGGAAGACAGATCCAGTCTGAACATGGGTGACACCATCTTAGGGGTTGTAGGACCAGACTGAATAAAAGAGGGAATAGGAGAAATACTAGATTCTAGATGAGTAGTGCTTCCTAATCTGCTAAGATGTGAATAAGCCCACAGCCATGAGTGGGACCTTGCACAGACATGAGCAGGATCTCCCACAGTCAAGCATGTTCTCTAGGCAAAACTAAGCCCAAATAATGAAGGGCTTTCAGCCTTCCTCTGCAAACTGGCTTCCTTGTACACTGTTCTCTGAAGTTTCCTTATCCTCCACTCTTTTGTCTACTCTCCTGCCCCAGTGGTTAGTTTAGTGCTGGTTTTCTAATGCTGCAAAAGAATTCCTTAAAACTTAGTGACTTGTACTGAAGAAAAAAATCTTAGTTGGACAGGCATAAATAAGGGTAAGAAATCATGACAGATTTGTTTTCTCTTTCTTTTCCTACTTATTAAATATCCTCCAAGGAATTTACCTAGTCAGGCTAGTCAAGGAAGTTTGATGTTCCTGAATTCAATAGTTGAATCAGAAGCAACTGCATCTGCAGAGGTAGGATCTTAGGAAAATTACTCTCATTTGCTGGAACTCAGTAAGTGATGGAATGTAAATTACACTGTACCTGCTTTAAAATGCTCTTGTAAGCCTCTGTTGATATAACTTTCATGAAAGTGCTTTATGAATGGGAAAGAGCTCACCCACTGAGATAAAATGTCAGATATCCATTCATTCATTTTAACACTCTTCATTTATTAGGTAAAAAGCTAGTTCTGTGCCTTAGTGCTCCCAATGTATAGAAGAGCGACTGTTTGTGCACAGTCATTAAGTTCTGAGTAAGAAGATTGGACTGTTAGTATATATATATATATATATATGAATGATTTGGGTTATACATATACATATATATAGTATTTGGGTTATGAACTAAATTATCTAATTTGGCACCATTCATATGCATAAGAAGACACATCCTCTAACCCCAGAGAAAAGGTATGGATGGCTCATTCATTTCTAAAATTTCAAGTTGCCAGTCCACTTGAAACAAAGAAAATCTGAGACAGTCTATAAACATCTTTCAAGTACTTACTTACTTTTATTTTTGTTCTGTACTTTCCCAAGAATATTCTGAAAATTTTTTACATGCTAAACAGAATGGAATATTTCAAATGTTGGACAAGGTCAAGATGGACACCAATCTCTCTCACCTTATGAAAATGTTATATATAGGCTGTCTCTGTTACTAGGGGGAATCTTTCTCAAAAGTGGTGTTTTTAGTTTGATCTTAATATAAGTTAGTTTATTTGGAAGGAAGAATTAGGTTTAAATTTTTTACATGTTAATAAAGCAATAGCTATTTCCAGGATATATATATGTATATATATATATATATATATATATATATATATATATCCTTCCTGTGCCTTCAGATGAAATAATAATAAATAAATATTGTGAGATTTTTTTAAAAAAACTGGTTTATTGGGTTTCATAGCACAATCTGGACAGCATTAGATTGGTTTAGATAACTCACTTGTAAAACATAACAAGTGTATGTCCACGTGGAGCAGAACTGCAAGCCTTCAGTCCTCTGTGGGCATTTGAATACACCAACATGATGTTCATTCCCAAGCTACAAAAATAACAATGCATTCCAGAAATTTCTAACATCTGTGTTTATATAACATGTGTCTGTGTTATGCCTGGTTAAACAGTAGGGGATACAGAAAAGTCAAATCTTACATTTTAAACATCTTCCAGAATCAAGGAGAAAAATGTTTCACCCTGCATTCCATTCTGGCTGTTTGGCAGAATTCAAGACTACCTGGAGAATGGTTGGGTTTAGTCAATGAGCAGGGGCTTTCTTATCATACATCATCTGCTGAGTACCTTGCCAAGAAAATTGTGTGTTCCTCTTCTAACTGCCAACTCTGTCTGTTGCTCCCTGCTCTGTTGCTCCCAGACTTTTCCAGCTGTGTAAACTTCAGGACTCAAAATGTTCTCAATTCTGTGAGATTAGGAGTGTGGTGAAAGGGTAGCCAAGGATACCTGGGAAGATGGAAGGATTCCAGAGGGCATCAGGCACTGACAGAGCCCATAAGGTAGATGGTCAATTCTTCCCTTTCTTGTTAATACTTCATTTTAAACACTAAGTAGAGAGACGTGGAGAAAGTACAGTCACTAATGTAATGAAGACATGAGTCTGAAGTCTGAACCCCATTGCTGAGCATGATGGTAGATGCACTTGGACAGTAAGTAGATCTCTGCAGCAGCCTGCTGATCAAACAACCTAGTCTACTCAGAGAACTCCAGGCCAAGTAAAAGACTCTATCTAAAAAACAAAACAAAGTGTGTCATTGCACATGCATACAGGCACACACTAACACACACACACACACACACACACAAACATGAGAGAGACACACATATACACGGGGCAGGGGGCAAGCAGAAGCCATTGACACAAAGACTTAGATCAAGTTTGGCATTGTGGCACATGCAAGTAAATCTCAGGACACAAAAATCAAACAAGGAGTGTTGCTACAACAAGTCTGCAGTTGGCAGAATCCACAGCAAAACCCTTTCACAAAACAGAAAACCCTGGGCCAAATGGTATGGCATTCTTACTGGAGTGAAGAGGGTGGCAAGGGAAAGTTTCCTCCTCTGTGCCTCAGAAAGAAGATACTAGAAGCTAGGAATACATAATAAAAAATCAAAGCCAGCTGAACAAGTATGAGTTTTACTCTGATACTCAGAGAATGCTATGAGCAGCTGTTGTGAGACATATTCCTGAGGAAAAATGAACAATGTCTACTTACCCAAGACATAGAACGGAAACAGATACCACCAAAGTCTAGCCTAGTGAGCTAGTATTATCAGGGCTATTTATATGTGTATGGATGAGAGGTTACTGGCAGGAGCATAAGTGCCTTAGGCACAGCTGCAGTACAAAAGCCCACAAAAGCTGGGAATATGGCACACACTACATACTCTGCAGGTTAAACAGCATAATTTCCAGGTGGCTTGCTTGGTCTGAGTCTGTTCCAGGCAGCTGGTCTGGTGTGAGAGAGATGTAGGCATCTCAGCTGGTCTGAGAATGTCTCTCTAGAGTTCTTCCTGCTTATATAAACTTGGGGAAGGAGGGATCCAGTGAATCTGGCCAATTTCAGGGACTTCCTGAAGCTTTTCCAAAGTTTTTTTTTTTTTCTTTTTAAATTTAAATTAGGAACAAGCCTCCTCACCACATCAATCCCAGCTCACTCTCCTTCCACTCCTCACTTCCAACTCCCAACTCCCGACCCAATCCCCACTCTGCTCCCCAGGGAGGGTGAGGCCCTCATGAGGGATCTCAAAAGTCTGTCATATTATCTAGGGCAGGGCCTAGTCTGCCCCCATGTGTCCAGTCTGAGAGAAAGTGCCTGTACATGGAAAAGGCTCCCAAAGTTCACTTGTATACCAGGGACAAATAGTGATCAACTACCAGAGGCCCCATAGACTTCCAAGGCCTCCTCACTGACACACACACATTCAGGGGGTCTGTATCAGTCCCATACTGGCCTCTCAGCCATCAGTCTGGAGTCCATGAACTCCCCATTGTTCAAGTAATCTGTTTCTGTTGGTTTCAACAGCCTGTTCTTGACCCATTTGCTCATCACTCCTCACTCTCTGCAACTCGGTTCCAGAAGTTCAGTTCAGAATTTAGCTGTGGGTGTCTGCCTCTGCTTCAATCAGCCACTGGATGAAGGCTCTAGGATGGCATATAAGGTAGTCATCAATCTCATTATCTGGGAAGGGCTTTAAAGGAAGCCTCTACACTATTACTTAGATTGCCAGATGGTGTCATCCTTGTAGGTCTCTGGAAATCTCACTAGTGCCAGGTTTCTCCTCAAGCCTATAACACCTCCATCTATTATAGTATTTCGCATCCTGCTCTCCCTTATTCTTCCCCAGACTCAAAGTTCCTGCTCCCCCATGTCCTACTTTACCCTCCTATTCTCCCCCTCTCTTTCTCCAAGAACCCTCTCCCCTCCCTCTTGCTCCCTATCCCCTCAGGAGATCCTGTCCCTTTATCCTTCTCCTGGGTACCATGCATGTCTCTCTTTAGGGTCCTCCCTGTTTCCCAGAATCTCTGGCTGTGAGACTGTAAACTGCTCCTTGTCTAAAATCCATATATGAGTGAGTACATATCATGTTTGTCTTTTTGTGACTGGGTTACCTCACTCAGGATGGGTTCTTCTAATTCTATCCATTTGCCTGCAAATTTCAAGATTCCATTGTTTTTCTTTTTCTGCTGAGTAGTACTCCACTATAAAAATGTACCACATGTACAATATCCATTTTTCAGTTGAGGGGTATCTAGGTTGCTTCCAGGTCCTAGATATTACAAATAATGCTGCTCTGAACATAGTTGAACAGATGTCCTTATTATATGAATGTGCTTCTTTTGGATATATGCCTAAGAGTGGAATTGCTGGATCTTGTGGTAGACTGATTCCCATTTTCCTGAGGAATCTTCATACTGATTCCCGAAGTGGCTGTACAAGTTGGCATTTCCACCAGCAGTGAAGGAGTGTTCCCCTTTCTCCACATCCTCTACAGCATAAACTGTCATTGGTGTTTTTCATTTTAGGCATTCTGACAGGAGTAAGATGGAATCTCAGAGTTGTTTTGATTGGCATTTCCACAATGGCTAAGGATGTGGAGCACTTTCTTAAGTGTCTATCAGCTTTTTTAGAATCTTCTATTGAGAATTCTCTATTTACTTCTGTACCCCACTTTTTAGTTGGATTATTTGGTGTTTTGGAGACTAGCTTCTTGGGTTCTTTGTAAATTTTGGAGATCAGTCCTCTGTCAGATGTGATGTTGGTGAAGCTCTTTTCCCATTCTGTGGGCTGTCGTTTTGCCTTGCTGACTATGTTCTTTGCCTTACAGAAGCTTCTCAGTTTCAGCAGGTCCCATTTATTGTCTATCTCAGTGTCTATGCTACTGGTGTTATTTTCAGGAAGCAGTCTCCTGTACCAATTCGTTCAAAGGTACTTCCCACTTTCTCTTCTAAGAGGGTCAGTGTGGCTGGATTTATGTTGAGGTCTTTGATCCATTTGGACTTAACAGTGGGAGCTGGGGCTGTCTCTGACTTTTTATTGGCTTCTGGGACCTTATTCCTCATACTCAGTTGCCTTGCTCAGCCTTAATACAAGGAGAAATGATGGGTAGTCTTACTGCAACTTGATATGCTATGTTTTGTTGATATTCATCGGAGACCTGCCCTTTCCTGAACAGAAATGGAGGAGGGGTGGACTGGGGGAAGGGAACAGAGGAGGTGCCAGGAGGGCCTGGGAAGAGAGGAGGGACTGGCAAGAGAGGAGGGAGGCAAACTGGCTGGGTTTTAAGAAAAGAAAGAAAAGAATTGCAGGTGCAAGGGTGAAGATGCACTAGTGGGATGAAGATCATAGGAATGGGAATTGAAAGGAGGCAGTGATGGGATAAACAGTCCCATCAGTCTATTCTTTTCAAGCCATGTGGTGTCCATGATGCACTTAAGTTTGCAGAGTCCAAGTCCCACTGTCATAGTTAGAGAAATAGTGACTGCCATGGAGGGTAAAGCAGGACAAGTCATGTACTGTCTACTCTGCCCCTTCGCCCTGATTATGTGACTTTTATGCCTTACCCAGATCAAGAGCCTTCAGAATTGTGGATTGACTAATACTCACAATGCAATGCTTGCTTGTTCAGGTTTTTCTTCTGGTGCCATGGAAACCAGGTCATTGAAACAGAGGCTTGGGCAGGAGACTGTAGGACAAAAGGTCTTCCATCCTCCCAACTAGCTCTTTCCCAGAGTCAGCAGATGATCAGGTTGGACCTGTTGCCCTTTCTACTAATATGAAACACCTGGTTTTTCTTCTGGAGGTATTTTTCTGTAATTATCTCAGGTGCCTAACACCTGATTCTTCTTATATTTGGGAATTTGATAACCCACTTCTCCTTCCAGGCAGACTAGGGTCTTCTGGGAATTTTAGTTCTAGCCAACACCAATTTGCATGTTTATGGGCACATATAATATGATTATTCACACCTGCCCTGTCTGTAGTAGGTATTCAGTCTCCTCTCCAATGGCTATAACTACTGAAGCCCTTGTTAAGCCCAGATTGACTTTTGCTGGAGGAACTTGGGAACAACAAGTCCTTAAGCAACTTCTCTGAAGTTCCTGTGACAGAAGGCACAAATCAATTATGGTTCCCAGACCTGGTCTACCCATGCACAGCTGTGGAGGAGGAAGGGCAGAAAGAACAGGAGGTAGACTGTCGGGGTCTGAAAATATCAACTATGATATTTTGGGGTGCAAACCTCAGTGTAGGGGAACCTGTAGCCACAACTGTGAGGGCGTGGTCAGGGTGACGTAGAGTAAGAGTTACAAAACTGTGTTTCAGTTTAGTTTCTCCTGTCGATTTGCATACAGACTGCTGCCACGCCCGCTGGCTAGGTCGCTCTGTAAGTAAGGCTTTTCCCTATTAAATACCCTTATATTTCTACTTGGCTCCATATTGGTAATTTCCCACTTTACCTCAGCTGATCCCAGGAACTTGAATCTCCCATTGTCTCTCAGATGATGGCTGATTACCTCCAGGAATTACCTTGGTGGGAAATAGTTCATAGTTTGTTTAACAATGGGTGGATGCACACCCATCATGGGGCTGGCAGAATGTGCCTAGAAACCAGTAAGCCACTAGCCAGCCAGGCCTTCTAGAATGTCAGGGGGCTTATTCCGAGACTATACTTAGGATTAAGGGAGGCTTCTCCTAGTCAGCCCTTTATACATGATAATAGATGCATTCTGCTATTACCCTTGCTCTTAGAAAACTACTTAAGTGGACTCTTCAATAAACTGTGGCTTCTTGGCATCCACCGGGAGCCCTCCTGAGATGATCTGGTGTTTCCTGTCTCATCATTAACACCTTTGGGTAATTAGCTTCCCCAGGTCCATACTCTCCCACTCAGGGATGGACTCTGGGCTGTTCAGCTGTCTCCAATTGCAGGCCCAAAGACATCGGTCCAGAATAGATGGCCTCTTTAGCGTGGGACTGATACAGGCCAGACCCCGGCAGCAGACAGACACTATTTATCTCACTCTTTCATCATCATGTGAACAGAAGTCTGGCATGCCAACACATAAATAATCATGGAACTGTAGACTGTAAATGACTTAGGGTGCTCTGATGGTGCTTGGCCTTCTAAACTCCTGTCCCTTTCCCAGAACTTTAACACAGCAGAAACCATAGAACAAGATGGAAAAGGCTGAATAGGAAGAGGTATTCTTCTTCTGCTCACTTCTGTGCAAATACTGCCTTCCTCTCCCAACCAGGAAAGAAGCAATGAGGCAGAGTGGTGACATAAAGTGGTGCCCATCCTGGCCTGTGCATGCTCTGCTCTTCTGACCTGTGCCTACTCCACTGTCCTAACCTGTGCCTGCTCTGCTTTCCTGACCTGTGCCAGCTCTGCTGTCCTGACCTGTGCCTGCTCTGACCTGTCAATTTGTATCCATTTCTGATCTCTTTGGGAACAGAGAGACTAGGGTTTGATTGCTGTTTTGTGTGTTCTCCCTTTATTTATTATCACTTAGGAAGCTGAGGCAAAAGAATTACAGATTTGAGCTCAGACTGAGCTACATAGAAAGCTCATCTCAAAATACCTATACCAGTATATATGTACCATAGCTATTTTATACATGACTTAGAATGAAATCTGAGTTAGGCAATGCTTTCCAAAATAAAACAAACAGCTCATCCTCCAGTTGACTCAGAGTATATGTGAATGAAAGCAGCCACAAGAATTCTAGTCTCTGGCCAAAGTCCTCACACCTTTCGGCTGCATTGTGCTGCTTATCTGATCAGTATATTTGGGATGGGCTCACAGATAGTGAGGACACACACAGTGTGGGTGCTTCTCTGAGGCATTGTTTGTATCAGGGTTTTTGATGAACCTTAGCTGGGCAATGAGTCCCTATCCCGTCTATTTCTGTCTTTAAAGCACATTTATCATTAATTTTATATGTATTCATATTACGTGTGTGTGTGTGTGTGTGTGTGTGTGTGTGTGTGTGTGTGTGTGTGTGTGTGTGTGTGTGTGTTCACATGGATGTCTAGGTCCACACAGAGTCCATAACCCCTGGAGCTGGAGTTAAAGGGCATTGTGACACACCTGAGAGTTGCTAGCACCAAACTCCAGTCCTCTGCAAGATCAAGAAGCAGTCATAACTACTGAGACTTCTCACTAGCCCTCTCTTTTATTATTAATATTTTAACCACAACAAAGATTTCAGTGTAAGCAACTTTCTAATGTGAGTTCTTTTTAAACCTAAGCTATTGATAAATTCTTGGCTTGAGGAACCTAATTTCCTTCTGCATGCTGGCAGGCACCCTGGTGAGACCAACACCTGGAACAATGATGAATGTGACTGGCAATGGCACGCCAGGCTCATCTGATTGTCATGCTGCTCACAGGCACAGTGTATATTCAATTTGCAAGACTCCTCTCGGCTCTATGATGATAAGGAGGCCTGTGATTTAATCTAACAGGGTAAGCAAAGGTCTTGATGGCACAGATTAGAAACATAGCTTCTTTGAAGGATTGGGAAGCTCAGAGATAACCAACCTGAAATCTCCCTCTGTACCTGGGGCTGAGGTATAGCTCCCACACAGCCTCATGCTTTCAGAGGATTTGCAGAGGGAGCTCAGCTCCAGGCTTTCTTCAGGGTGGGGGTGGAGGGATGTAGAGTGGGACCAGGGAACAATCAGCAGTCTCTTCACTATTTCCCGAAGGAACTGTTAAAAACGAGCCTTTGAAACAGTAGTGAAGCCTACTTTTTTATTTGAAGGTTGTATTTTGAGCACATTTTTCTCATATCGTCTTCAAATCCTCCCTGGATCACTGAAATTAGTACAGTTAGAAGCTTAACTATAGCAAAGAGCTCAAACTGCTGCCAGAGGCCATGTGGGATAACTGGAGAAGCTGAGGCAAAGATGAGGAAGTGTAACTTCTCATGCCTGGTGAATACTGTAAGTATTTCAAACAGAAAATCTTTAGATAGGCATTTTTTACCTGGTTTCCATGGAGGCCCAGGGAAGCAGGCAGAGGAGAGTATTTTTATCACTTACAAGTGAACAATATGATATGCATAGACATGTTTGAGTTCAGGAACCTCCAGCCATGTTTTTCTCATTTGTTAAGTTTCCTGAGTACAAAATACTTGTCACCAGAAACATTACTTCAGAACAGCTTCTGTAGGCAGCCCCTGGAAATGTCATAATCTGTATGTGTCACAAATCATACCCCTCAAGAAAACGCATCAAACATTATGGTGCGGTTTATTTTATTTACTTATTTATATTTTGTTATTTGTCAGTATTTTTCCACGTTTTTTATTTCTTTTTTTACAAATTTCATTTAAATTAGAAATAATCTTATTTTACATATCAATCCCAGTTCCCTCTCCCTCCCATCCTCCCATGCTCCCCACTGAACCACCCATCCAAGTCCCCCATCCACTACACAGGGGGGTAAGGCCTACCGTGAGGGATCATCAAAATCTGCCAAGTCATTTGGGGTAGAGTCTTGGCCCTCCTCTGTGCATCTAGGGGTAAGAGAGTATCCCACCATGGGAAATGGGCTCCCGAAGTCTGTTCACACCCTAGTGATACATCCTGGTTCCACTGTCAGAGGCCCCATAGACTGTTTTATTAGTTCTTTGAGAATTTCCAGAATGTATTTTGATCATATTCACCCCTTACCTAACTATTCTCAGACCTCTCCTCCTTTCAAACCCACCCAATTTTGAGCTTTCTTCTTCTTTTAACCCATCAAGTACAACCTAAGATGCCCACACATTGGTATATAACTTTCCACTGGAGTAAAGTCCACCTACATTGTGGTATGATTTGAATGTGTAATTTCCCTTGCAAGGCTCATGTGTTGCTGAGCTGGCTGTAGCTGGCAGAAGCAGATTGATGGCAGCATGCCTTTGGATGTTTATTATGGTTCAGGGTACCACGATGAACGTTGGTCTGCTCCACCATGCTTTCTATGACATGATGAACTGAGATCATGAGCCAAAATAAATCCTTCTTGTTCTGTCAGGAAAGTATAGACATACATACATACATACATACAGAGAGTGGGGGGGGACGAAGGGAGGGAGGGAGGGAGGGAGGGAGGAGGGAGGGAGGAAAGGAAGGAAGAAGAGAATGCAAGAGACCAGAGGGAGGAGGAGAGTGACTAACTCATATCAATGTACAATAATGAACCTTGTGAAATAGATAAAGTATAAATTTGTCATAGAATGGTGATGAGGAACATCCTGTGACATCACACAAACCTAGATCAGTCATGTGTGCATACACCCTGGTGTAATCAGCAACTAGTCTGGGTTTACCTCATCTTTGCAACAGAGAAATTGGATGGCTTTGTTTAATATGTACTTGTGTTAGATACATTTTCACAGGAGAACTGTGTGGGGGGGTAGAAGGTGGGGAATTGATCTATCTTAGAGAGTTTATTACTGGCCTGACTATGTGGTTATGAAGCATAGGAGAACCATAGCAGGAAGTGATCCACAGACTGGAGGTCACATGATTTCAAAACCTGGCTCAGTACAGCAACCTTTAATATTTCAGAGACCAGAGAGTTGATAGACATTACATAGGCCAGGCCCAAAAACCTAAGATCCAGGAAGGCTGCTGGCATAAATTCTGGAACCCAAATGCTAGCAAGCTTATAGCTCTGATGTCCAAGGCAGCAGAAATAAGCCTTATCCAACTGTTAGATGACTGGCCAATTCTCTTTATGAAAACTTCCCTTTGAGCCTCCATATGATTGAATGGTACCATCCATGGGAAGGGGGTATTTTTTCAACTAATCCATTTAGATCTTTAACTAGTTTCTGAAGACACCCCTATGAGCACACTCATGTTTCTATATATTCTTTTGGTCACACTGATACCTAAAATTGACTTCTACACTTAGTAAATGTGGTTCCAAAGCTGCCTTTTTATAGCAGTTCAGATTAGATCTAGTTCAAACAGAAACTTATTCTGAAGTCAATACTCTAAGAAGGTCTCTGTTTTCACACTCATTGATGGATGATTGTGGAAAATACACAGTAGGTTTCTGCTTCTCTCTGTCATCCATTCTACATGTGCCTCACTTTGCTGATGGCTGGTCTGATGAACAAGACTGGCACCAAGCCTACAGCCAGCTGCTTGGCTATAAACTCACCAAAGCAATAGAGATACACAGGCAACAATTTCCCACATAGTGACTCCCTTGGAGCCCAAGATCAGTGGCCACTTGTGCTTGCATTTTTCGCTAAGCTGTGATTTGTCCACCTGACTTGTCCATCACTTTGTTTTCCCCACCCCCATCTCTAGATTTCAACTTCCATCTCCTTCCATATTCATATAGTTTCTCATTCATATAATCAATGCCTGTGTTCCTTAATACTTGTAATGAGTTGGTTTTCATTGTAAACTTGATGTTCACATGTAAACTTGATAAATCAAACTGTCTCTGTGTTTATAATCTTATAATCATTGACTAGGATTTTCCAGAAAGAAACCTGTCATAAGGAAATAGAAAATGGATGGTGCCTGAGATTATGATCAGCTCATATGGTCTTCAGATGTTTTGTTTATCTACTTTGTTTCTGCTCTGTCATATAATGGAGTCAGTGTCCCTTTTTTTTCCTTATGGCTCTAACTTTGGTTCCATTACCATTACTTTGATAACAGGCAAAGGAGTAGTAATCTTTCACATTTACCAAGCAACTCTGGGTTGTTCAGATAAAAACATTTTCTCCATTTTCCTCTATTTCCAAGTCTGCTACCAAATGAGCTTGGAGTTATCATTTCTAAGAATTGAGAGGCAGACAGTGAGAACAGTGGCCATAAAGCATGTCTATCATGATGAGGTCTATATTTTGCCTACATAGTGTCAATGCACACATTCCATAGAATTCCATAAGGATGTCCACATATCTTCTTGATATATGGTGATGTGTCCACAAGACTAGGCCTGAGTCTTCTGGCATCAGATCACCAAGTGGGGAGTATTCCCTTATTGACTCAGGTTTTGCTTAGGACTGCTGATACATTGTGACCAGGAAAATCTCTTCCAGTAAGGGTCACAAGCTTCTCCCCACTTTTGTTAGTATAGTAAACTGTTTTCAAATATTGAATCAATCTTGTATTCCTAGAGTAGCTTTGTAACATAGTACCATATATACCCTAGGATTCTATGTATGACATTTTATCTTGGAGTTTTCCATTTTCATTTTTATCCACTGGTAACTCCAGAGTGTTTTTGCTTTAATGTTTAACTTTTGGATTTCTTTATTCTTATTCTGTTGTTGATTTCTAAACTAATTTCCCACTGGGACTCAGAGCATCTTCTATTACTTAATCCTCCAATCTCTACAGCTTTCAATTGTCACAAGATTTAGTCTACTTTGGTAAACATTCCTGACCAAGATTATTGACAGCCAAGATTTACAATGATAAATTTTAATAGTGATTCATTGTTGTCTTATCATATTCTATAATTACTTTATTAAGTTAAATATTAAAAACATTAATCTGGACATTAAAAACTTACCTATGACTTAGGAGGTAATTGAGATGTTCAAACTTAAATAACCTTGGTTACAGGTGGCAACCCTGCTTTCCACTGTCTAAATATCACTATCAGGCTCCTCTGCCTCCAGTGTATTCAGGTATAGCCCAGTGTCCACTTAGAGATTAAAATTTCAGTTCAGGCTGAGAAGCATTGAAATATAAAAAGAATCATGCTTTATAAAGTTACTTATATCAATACATGGGTTTTATTGGAGAGACAGGGTTAAATGGGAAGTGGTCCTTGTTTACTGTGGCTCAAGACATGAACAGTAATAACTTTGTGGGCAAGGCAAGTGATAATTTGAAATGAAATATTTTTCAATGTAAACAACTCTGCAATTCAAAATAAAAAATTCAGGGTAAAAGCTATTAACTCTACATGCAAAAAAATGAGGGAGGGGGAAAGGGGGGAGAGAGAGAGAACACTTTGGAAACAAAACATATTTGTTCTTCTCTGAAAATTCCATTAACGGTAAGTTTAAATATATATATATATATATTATATATATATATATATATATATATATACTCACTGGCTCACTAAGCTAGCATTGATGCAATTGTTACTTTGGTCTATCATTGTTGCCTTGTCATTGTTGCCTCATTTAGGACAGAGTAGATGTTTGATGACATCTCCTTAGGATAAGTCACACAACAGCCCTCATAAACTAATTTTAGGAAATCATCATTAAAGAACAAAGAAAAGCAAAAATCCAAGTCGCACAGCAAATCTTGCAAGGTCTATGTAAAAATCATTTCAAAGTCACATTCCTGTTTCCTGTGCCTTTTCTCTAATGTGTACCATGTCTGCTGTTTTTCCTTTCTGAAGAAATACAGTCCTAGAAAAACAGCTTATATTTTGCCAAGGAAATGACAAACTCATGAGTGCCCCAGAGTATTTCTTCAGTCTTGTAAGGAAATAAGCAATTACACATTATTCCAAAATAATAGCAATAGCTAAAAATTGAGGACACAATACCCAAACGACTGTGGGAAATAAACGGGGAGGATTGTGAACTTTTTATACTGAGTTTTCAGCCTGAGCTCAAGTTATAAATATCAGCAAGTGCTCTCCCATGCTTTGCTGTGCTCCTCTAATGAAATTTGTTTAGAGCTTTGAGATGCAAGACAGCCTTATATTTCACTCCCGCTGCCAGTAGCCAATTTGCAAGAAAGCAAGTAATATAAAAACAGCTATTTACTCTGCTACAAGTGGTACAGTCCATTATCACTCTCCACTGATGCCATTATAGGATAGCAAATCAATAATCAGTTCTCATTCCCCCAACTCGGTAAATATCTGCTCCTGTTACCATAAGCCATACAGAGTTAGGAAAGCTTTCTTTCCAGGAGAACAGATGATTCCTCTGCCAAGGCCACAGACATCAAAACAGGAAAATCATTTCTTAATTACCTCTCTCCAACATTCAAACAGTTAAGTGCTGAGGAATGTCCTTGCAGTTGGAGAAACTGGAAATTATAAGATGTTGCTAAGTGTGTTCACAGAGACAGACTTTGTCCAAATTTTCAAATTAAAGAGTCCATTTCACACAGTATTGTCTAAATTTAGACTGCCCGAGTCGAGTAAACATTTAGGGTTCCTTGAACACTGGAGCACAGCTCATGGACATTGTTTACAGAGAAGCCAAGTAAATCAATCTAGCAGCCTGACAACAGAGATGGGACTCATGGGCAAGCTGTTGTAAAATGTAACGTGCACAGTTGAACCATTGGTTCAAAGCTTCTACTGTGTGTGGTATAGAAAATGGCAAAGAGAAATTTCAAACAGATTTACTAAGACTCCATTATTTGGTCAATTCATATTATTAATCCTGACCCTGTCTCTTCCACAAACTCAGTCTTCGCTCTTCCTCTTGCCCACAGCTTTGTATTATGTTCTGAAGGGGCTAACAGAAACAGAATATTCTGGGATGTATCCTTCTCTAGCTGCTCTCACATGTCTGCATGGGCACAGAGCTCAGAGATGAAGCACTAAGGAACTAATGGACCAGTCTGAGATACTCCTTTTTAAAAAATGAAAGTAATAAAAATATAAAAATAAGTTAGCAGCTATAGTTGCATGATTATAGACCTGCATATCACTACCCACTAAAGCCAAGTCAAAGATGAATTAGGGACATAAAAACACCCTGAGATACCCTGTCATCATATTGGTTCCCAATCTGACCACACACTCAGCATGCTTTTAGAGCCACTGTCTTGATGGCTATGATAATTTTATTCAAATGAATGCTCAGCCATTTAGGTTTTGCAGGTTCTGAACTTCATGTCAACTGGATCATTCTGTGTGTTCTATTTTGTGCCTGTTTTCTTTTTGCTCAAATTCATGTTAAGATCAGCCATGATCTGCGTGTCTGCCTCCATTCACACATGCTGATGTGTGAAATCCTCTGTAATTGAATAGGTGTATTTTTGTGATGTGGTGTAGTCCTATCAAGCTTGCATTGCATTTCCTGTTTGAAAGTATTTCAGCAAAGCTGTATACACACTCAGGTAGGGCTGACGGACTCAAGGATGCACACTGTGCATTGTCATTTGCCATTTCCTCATAGTGCTGTTACTGTGATACCCCTTCACACACTTTTTCTCTGTCCCAGATACTCCTTCCCTCACTCCATGCTGTCCCCTTCCTCTCTTTCTGCTTCTGTTTTTTCTTAGTGCATTGGGTTTCCTAGAAAATTTTAATATTGACCGTTTTGCTGAAAAGATCACAAACCTTTCTCTTTTTGTATTAGTAGAGTGTAACTAAGAATTAAAAGGCCCATCCCTTTGCCATTGGTCTGCTGTGATGTGGGGTGGGTGAGGATACTTTGTTTCTTTCTATAGATCTGCTTCACATCTCACAAAGAAAATAAATAAATTACTTATATTATTAGTGAGTGAGAAAAAAAAAAAACTCTGGTGTATCCAAAGCTCAATTCTTGCTTCTTCCTTGCACATTGGTATTAGTTTCCATACAGAGAATGCTCCTTCTACCCTGCTTTTTAATGCCTTCTGCTTCACAGAACAGGCTCTATATCTGTAGAAAGAGATGCATTCAGTGTTAGCGGGATAAATCTATTAAACCTGGAGACATTTTGCTAAGTCCTCTGTGATGTGCACTCAACCCACATACCCCAAAGAGCTTCTTGTGCAAAATTGAGCTCATTAACAATCTCCAGGTATTTGTTGTATGTCCACAACTCTAAACTCAGGCAGAAGTCATTGACATTGGCTTGTTACTACCTCCGTGATACAGTTGCACGGGAATACCATCAGTCCTAAAACATTCAGTATCTCTTTAAGCAAGATATCCATGAGGAAAGAAAGTAAGGAATTTTATAAGAAGAAACTCAGAACAAGAAATCTAATTTTTTAAAAAAACAAAAACAAAACTGGATTCTAGTTGCAAAAATGCATAGAATTTCCTATGTAGGATTTTTCTTGTTTTGTTGCTCAGTTATGTCAAATGTCCTCAAGTTGTGTAGACAGTGAATAGATTTTCAGACATGCAGTAACTGTTCAATGAATTTGACTAAGAAAGAAAAGATGTCCCACTAAGGATGTGGCAGGGATTTACTGGAGCAAATTACTGCTCATTTGTGCTTTGAGCTGTCCTTGGAAAGAGCTTATATCCTTAAGTGAGTGTCACCTTTCCTACAACTTCTGATCACACAGGTTGGAGAGAAGACCTTAGTGAACTCACACCCAATCTCCACAGATGTGAAGAACAGGAGAACTGAAAGTTCCTAAGAGCATATGATAAAAGACAGCATCAGGCTATGGTCAGGGCAATGAGGAGTGATGAGGTAACCTGGTGTCCAAGTAGATCTTCTGTGCAAGACTTGTGACAGCAACACCATCCATTACTTTAAATAATGCACAGATATACAAATGTTAAAAACACTGTGTGTATGTCTGTGTGTGTGTGTGTGTGTGTGTGTGTGTGAGTGTGTTGTGTGTGTGTGTGAAGAGAGAGAGAGAGACAGAGACAGAGACAGAGACAGAGACAGAGACAGAGAGAGTCTGCTTGATGTTTATGTGTCTGTGGAGGAGAGTTGAGTATGGGAAGTTCTCTTTATGGAATCTTAGGAAAACTTGCAATTATAGAACATCATGGAAATTATTAAACAGGCAACAAACTGTATGCCTTGACATTTTAGCAAGCTGTCAACCTTCCCAAGTGAGGCCCTCATATTTCTCACATGGTGGCTATGCTTTTCTTATCAAGGAACATGCTTACGTGAATCTTGCATGAGTTGCAACGCTTTTCATTATGTTGAAATATAAATCAATTCTGAAAAAGCTAATACTGGCCTCTGGGGATGGATTTTGGAAGTTAGTAGCAACAAAGAAGTAGAAATAGATAAAGAGTGTGTGAATACAGAATGAGACCTGAATATCTGGAAATTAGTTCCCAATTATGATGCCACCTTAGCTCATTTGTGCTGATGAAAACAAAATGCTTCACACTGGGAAATTTTTTCAAAGTTCTGAAATACACAAAGTTCAAGATCAAGGCACTGGCAGTATCAGGGACCAGCAAGGACCACTTTCCTGGTTCCCACTATGTATGGGAATGGAAGAGGGATAAACAAGCCTCTGGGGACTCTTTTATGAGGACATTAATCCAATTCATGAAAGACCAACTGTCATGACACAGTGATGTCCTGAAGGTCCCATCTTCCAATTTCATCATATTGCATTTAAGGTTTTAACACATAAATTTTGAAGGGACACAAACTTTTAGACCAATTCCTTTCACTATCTCTAATTTAAAATGATGTCATTTTTGAGTACACCCTGCTTATCCCAGTCATAGCTTCAAAGATAAATGCCTGAGTTTTCAGTGTTCATGGTTTGTTGTTTAATTGCAGATGCATCATGGGCTACTGGGGTAAGTAGGCCACGTTTTGGATTGTTATCATATTAACTTATAGTCTGCTTTATAGTTATATTTTTTTCTAAGCTCCCATCTGGTTTCTGGGCAAGTTGGGTATAATGGAGAGGAACAGGCAAACCACAAGGAAGTAGGTAGAAGACAGAGACATTTGTCCTCAGCTGGGAGCAATGCCCTTAGCGTGGCTTTGATTCCCCTGTGACACAACTTTTCCACAGGATGGACTAACAGGACACTTGGAACCTTGCTTCACCATAGCCAGTTGGCTCCCAAGCATCTTTCTGCAAGTTGCTAAGGCTACCAGCAGCAGTTCATCTCCAGCTCCACTTCCTGTTTATTTTCAGAGCCCTCTCACTGCACACAACTAATCCTCATGTTAAATCCCCTCTGTGTGAAATGTCTACAGCAGACTTTACTCTGTTCCCAGAATGCAAAATTCCATGATCAGCGTAAAGCAAGAAGCCATATTCAGTAATTTAGTGGAAGAATAAGCAAGATAAACAGAGGAAACATAATATAAAAAACCATTTTGTAGAGGGCTGGAAAAATTCTCAGCAGTTAAGAACAATTGCGGCTCTTGCAGAGGACCTGAGTTTAATTCCCAGCACCTACATGGTGGCTAATTTCTGCCACTCTTCCTGTTACAGCTGTTCTACCATACTTTTCTGACTTTAGTAGGCACTGCACAAACAAAGTGTATATACATATACATGCAGGCCCATGCCCATACACATAAAAATGGTTGTCCTGTCTGAATGAGGGCTAGGATGAATAGACAGTCCAATGTATTATTGCAGGTTGGTGCATCTGGCTCTGTGGCTCAGGAATTCAAACAAATTATTTGACCTCTGCTTTAGTTTTCTCATTAGAGACAGCATGTTAAAAAAAATAGTACTACAGTTAGAGACTTGCTGTGAACATTAAAGAAATTATCAGCAATACCCAGCTCATAACAAGTCATTAATAACCACCAGTTAAAATATGCATTTGGCATGTTTAGTGTTTTAGTGAGGCCTAAAATGTTCATGGATATTATTTTCATGATTTAGGAAGCCAGTAAGGTACCAAGGGGAGAAGGAGGCTCTTCCAAAGAAGGAATAAAAGAGAATAGTATTATAAAGAGATAAGAAGGAAACTAAAATAGGATTAAATGGAATGGAGGGTGGAGGAGGGAATTTGGAGGACAATGAGCACTTATGCTTCTTTGAAGAGCCATATGGAAACTACTATTATAGGAGCTTCCTAAACTACATGCATATATGAAAGGAATTTTAATAGAGTCACTGTGTAAATGGGGAGAGAATGCACCAACTGGACATTCCATGCCAGTAAGCAAAACTTCTAATACCAGGAGTGGGCTATAGCTTATTTGAGTTGTTGACTAAAGAGGTCTCATAAAACCACTCCCAAATTTTGGTTGTGAGCCTAGCTTTTAACGGCTGAGCCATCTCAAGGGGTTAGGCCCAGTCCATGAGATGGAACCCATGCATGACACTACCAAAGTGCCAAAGGACCTAAGACTGTATAGGTCTTAGAGCCTAGAAGAAAACATACAGCTATTATCATAGAAGCTTCTTGCAGTAGATAGTAATTAACACAGATAACCACAACTGGACAATGTGTGTGAATGACTCTGGAGCACTCAGTGCTAAATGGGATGTCTTCATCAAACTCCTCTGTTCAGGGCTCAGGGATCTATACAAAAGAGGAGTCAAAAAGGTTCTAAGAGCTAGAGGTAGTGAATGAGTCCAAGAAAACATCTTTTCACATACAACATGGTTGATAAACATATGAATTCAAAGAGATGGTGACATGCAAAAGACCTGTGCAGGTTCAAACTGACAAAATCCAAGTTTTGAGAAGGGTAGGTGGACACAAACTCCCATTCCTAACCAAGAAACCATGTGTAATTTATACCTACTAGGGAAGGGAAACATTAATTATTTTCTAATGGAGTGCCACTGGGCGTATCAACACTATCCAGGTCGGGCCCTATGCCCAGAAGTAGACTTCTCTCATTCTCTCTCTCTCTCTCTCTCTCTCTCTCTCTCTCTCTCTCTCTCTCTCTCTCTCTCTCTCTCTCTCTCTCTCTCTGTGCTTTTTACTTTGATTTTTGACTTACTGATTTTCTTACCTTTAGTTTATCTAATTTGATTTCATCGTTTTTTGATGTTTTTCATTTTCTCTTTTTTGAGATAGAGAAAGAGCATGAAGTCAGGTAAATAATGGGTGGGATTAGGAGAATCTGGGAGGAGTTTGGAGAAAAAAAAGAATATGACCAAAATATATTATATGAAAGAAATAAATAAAAAATTCCAAAAAAGAAAATAATTATAAATACTGATAAAGCTTTGGGGACGAGGGAACTATTAGAGGGATTATAATCTAGGGTAGCAACTAGGGAAATTAGTGTGCATGGTTCTCAAAAAGTTAAAAAATAAAACTACTATCATAATCCCTCCCCTAAGTAAACTAAATTCTAAAATGGCAGTTTTTTCTATATGCATGGGCGAAACAATGAGGTATCAGTAATGCAGTAATCATGTGAATGAAGAAAAATATATAAAATACTGAAGAAAACATCTAAAGCAGATATGTGGAAAACTGAACCAACTTCTGCCTCTTTTAACCACAGAAAAGGAGCATTGGCCAATGCTTCCCTGTTTCAGTCTTCATCTGACCTGTTCATGATTTCCTTGGGTGTCTAAATATTTGTTCTATGCTTTGCCAAGTTTGTTTCATTCAGAGACATAACTTCCCTACTCACTGACACAGGTCTAGCAGTCTTAATGGGCATGTAAGGCACAAGGACAAAAACATGAGGACATAGGCCAAGAAGACTGTACTGGGAAGGACTGTTCCTACAGACACCTCAGCCAGCATGGCTCTGAGACACCTGTTCTTGCTTTGCTCAACAGAGTGTTTACCCCAAGTATGTTTCACTTACTTAACTCTGTAATCCTTTTGGCTCTTGCATAGCAGAAAACTCAGAACAAACCTCAGTGTTCATCCAGCTCTTGGGTCAAGCCTATGACCTCTTCCATGGTACCCACATGCTCTATGACTGGACTCTTCCCCTATCACCTTCCCACAATTTCAGAGCTCTTGTCTTTTCTCCAGGAGCTAATGGAATGAATGCTGTGATTTCAACAGGCATTTGCATGAAAAGTCAACACTGAAATGCAATCTCCCCTTTTAAAGTCAAAATTTAGTTTTCAAAACATCATCCATGATCATTAAGTAAGATTCACTTACCTTGTACAAGATCCACCACCACCACCACCACCACCCCAACTCCCTCTCCAAAGTTGGCCACTGCCTCTATCTCCCAGCTTTCATTTAGCACTTTCTCTATATCCCATCTCATAAGAAATCCATATGTAAGTATGAAATGACCCCATGCATAACAGGTCAGGTTATTCCACTGTGAATAATGTTGCTTCTATTCTATTCTGGGACATGGACTAGTGAAGAATCCCAGTAGTTATTTTCACCTTGTCTCAGGACTCTTGAGACACTCCATGACAAGTCCCCCAACGCATGATTTAGGAAGTAACTTTATTAGTATATAACAATTATATAAAAATAGTATTATTCATTGTGACACTTTCTCACATGCTTGTGATAGGCTTTGAGAGTATTAACCCATCACTCTCTCTTCTTTCCCCTTCAACCCCATATCATCTCTTTCTCTTCTAAACATTTCCCATTTTATTTGTATTTTATGTTAGGTTCCACATATGTGAGAAAATATGAGTGTTTCCTTCTGAATCTTACCTTTTTCATTTATTATGATCTCCTGTCCGACCCATTTTTTTTTTTTGCAAATGACATGACTTTGTTATTCTCCTGACTGATGATATTCATGTATGTGTGTGTGTTTATCATATACACATCTGTTGATGGGACCTATTTCAGTTCATAGCTTGTGTTTTGTGTACAGCACCACAAGAAATGTATGTGCAGGTACCTGTCCTGTATTCAGACTTTAATTCCTTCCAGTTTATCTCCATGAGTGGCCAAGTTGGATGATATAGTAATTCTGCTTTTAGTTTTGACCTCCATGCTAGTTAGACTGCTTCCTATTTCCACCAATAGGAATGAGGGGGAAGGAGAACTCTGATTGGCTGCTCGTATGAATGCATGCTGGTGTAGTCACTGTGAAGATGAAGGAAAACCACATTGGAAATACGCTTATTCACTTTGGAGAATGTTTCTCTTCCTATACAGAAGGTTTTTCATTTCTTATCATTACTTTGGTCTATTCTTGGGATTACTGCCTGTGTTATTTGAGGCTTTCTCTGAAACCTTTTGCCTGTGTATTCACCTTGAAGTATTTTACCTGTATTTTATTCTAGCAGTTTCCATATTTTTGGCTTTGGCTTAAAGTTGTTAATCCATTTTGAACTGGGTTTTGTGAAGGATGAGAGAAATAGATCTAGTTTTCCCAGAACCCCTTTGAATAAACTATTCTTATCCCAGTGTATGTTGGCTGGAGGCTAATTGTCCACAGCCTTATTATTTATTATTTTTTATTTATAGGGCAAAAACTCTCACCTCAAGCCTAGACAAGGCAACCCAGTAGGAGGAAAAGGGTCCCAAGAGCAGACAAAAGAGTCAGAGACACCCCCAATCCCACTGTCAGAAGTCTCCCCAAAACAATAAGTCAACAACTACAACATATATGCAGAGAACCTAGCACAGACCCATGCAGGCTCAGCAATTGTCCCTTTAGTCTCTGTGAGCCCCACGAGCCCTGCTTACATGATTCCACAGGCCATGCTCTCCCAGTGTCTTCTAACCCTCTAGCTCCCACAATCCCCCCTCTCCTTCCTCTGGGGTTTCCCCAAGATCCAATGAGAGGGACTCAATGGAGATCTTCAACCAGGGCTCTCTTTCCCCCAAATTCTTGGCTGCCCATAGTCTTTATTATGATGAATTATTGATCCTTATAGTCCTAGTTTCTTCAAAGTATTTTTTTTCTTTTTAAATCAGGAAGGGAATGTTAAACTTTTCCAAAGACTTTTAATTCTTCTGTCAAGATAATCATGTGGTTTCTGATTTTGTATGTATTTATCTGTTGTATTACATTTTTTTAAGATTTGACTTGCCCCTAGTGGGGACTGTGTTAGTTCATGTCTTTAATTCCAGCCCTTAGGAGGCAGAAGCAGGCAGATCTCTGTGAGTTTGTCAACAACCTGATCTACAGAATTTGTTCCAGTACAGCCAGGGCTACACAAAGAAACGCTGTCTCAAAAACAAGCAAACAAAAAGAGTTGACATGCCCAGGCCTTGCCAGACTTGAGCTGGGAGGCAGAGTCTTTGATAGGCTGCCAGTCTCCATGCTCATCCACTACTTTCCCTGTCCCTGGCAGGTATGCAGTGATGTGATTCAACCAGTATTTTAAGGTGAAGCCTCAGGTGTTAGCTTTGGAGATGCCAAAGTGACCAGTCTCCTGCTCATTCACATCCTTCTGCTGTCGGACCTGCTCCCCAGGTTACCATTCTGTCTTGGGGTTGGCACCCTTGGGGAAGGTGGACAACCATGGTGGAGGCCCCCAGAGGATGCCAATGAAGACTGGAGACAGCATTCCAAAACAGACATTTTAATGCAGAAAAACATGATAATTTACAAATGTTGTATTACATTTACTGCTTTTTGTTTCCTGAATCAGTCTTGTACTCTTGGGGTGATAAATTTTTCATGATGGCTGATCTTTATGTGTTCTTAAATATGACTTGTAATAATTTTATTGGAAATTTTTCCAAGTTCAGGGATATATTGAGACAGAGGGATTGTATCACGGAGCCTGAAAGTGAGTTTGAGGCCTGTGAGGGTTCTGTGCTTGGCCTGACAAGTGGTTAGTGTGTGAGTCTCCTAGCTGTGCAGGAGCCATGCTCCTGGCTTGTTTTGTGGTGGTCACTAGCACTTTTTCTATATTTTTTTCTGTGTTGTTAAGTTTTTTTTTTTTATATTCTTTCTCTCTTTGGAATAAAGTCTTTTGCTTCTTTTTTGTTTTTGATTTTTCAAATGGAGGCAGCCTGTAGTCTGTCATCTGGCACAGAAGTCCTCAGTGATCCTCTTTTGTCCTGAAGTATCTAATGGTGACTTTTGGGAAACTCTCAGTTCTCATTTGAAGCCCATATATTATAACAACTTATAAAAATTTAAATTCTTCAAGGAAAAGGGCCAACATGATTTTGTTATTTTCCCTCCTTAAGTGAGTAATACACAGTTGGAAAAATACATGTGTCTTTAGCCTTAAACCTGGGCAAGTTGCAAATATATCAAATACATATAAAAGCCATGAGGCTGGTCTACATTTCTTCTTCTAAACTAAATACCATAAAAATGTTTTGGTTTCGTTTTAAATGTTTTTATTCTGAATTATAAAGATAATTATATCTGGGAAGATAATTGCATATTCTTCTGCCTGCTGTTTGAATATAATGTGAGTTGTTTATACTATGAAAGCAATATGGTAATATCTACAGTTTGTGTAATTGTATCCTTTATGCCATCCTTCCCTGGGGTATAAAGACATAATTATGTGTTGAGTGTTGCCTTAAGACAGTGGGTATTATAATTGTTCTATGGTATTTCATGTCTCACCTTCCCCCATCATTCATCAAGACCACTTTAATGAAGGCTTCATTCTGAACACCTGGGATTGAATTTTTACCATCCATATGGAACACAGTTTGAATGTTAGGGCTGGTTGGGAAGCTCCCAGAGACCAATTCACAACCTTGTGTGTGGAAACACATGGCAAAAGCCATTGTCGGAGCCAGTTTGCTCCTCTTCATGGTTTAAATTTCTTTTTGTCCTTTAACATCTCAAAAATACTACTAAATATATTGTTTTTCTCTCATAAATTCCCTCTAATTGTTTTCCTAAAATGCATGACTTTCTTTTATATGGGTGTGGGTGTATGGGTGCTTTGCCTACATGAGTGTCTCCACAACAATTATGTATGCCTGATTCCCAAAGAGTCTGAAAGAGGGCATCATATCTCCTGAATCTGGAGTTACAGATGGTTGTGAGCCACCATGTGAGTGCTAGGGATGAAACTTGGGTCCTCTGCAGGAGCATCCAATGCTTTTAACCACTGATACATCTCTTCAGTCATGGGATCTTGTTCCCCCTATTTCTTAATTTTGCAAAGGAAGGAGGTAGACCTCATATGTTGTTCAATGTAAAATGTTTTAACCTTGAAGGTCTTCCAAGGGAAACAATTTCCAGTCTCTTCATCAGCCTGCTATTTATTAGACTAAATACTCTGAATTACCTTGCCAATCTATACCATTATAATCTCATCCTTTGGCGACTAGGCAATCCTTTCTAATCATTGTAAGTCTAATCTATTTACTCACACTCTGTACCTGTAACACACACTTTTGTCATCATTCCACTAACCACACAGAATGACCACAAAATTCAAGTGCTGAGTTTTAGAGGATTTAACCAGTTCTTCATTCTTCTACAACTGCTTCCTCCACACACAAAACAACTCACACATTTAAATTGTGCATTCAGTCTCTTGCAGTTAGGGAACAAGGACTAAGACATATATTTGCTTTATGGCTCATAAATACTTCTAGAATGTCTTGAATGCTGAACAAAAGCCTGGGTCAAGCCCTGTTCAGCTACTTAAATGGCTGCCTAAGAGTAAGAGACAAGCGAGGCAATAAGCAGGAAGATCTATACAAAATGTATTAAAGGTGTTTCTTCAAGTAACTGTCATTCATGAACATCAGCAAGTCCATTATAGGTATGATATTTCCCATTTTCTCTCCGCCCTTTCCATTAAAACTTTTAATTTAATTAAAAATAATTTAAATAAATATACATGACATTGAGAGAACATAGTAACTTATTCACAGTCAACTCACTTCAGAGATAATGAAAATGGGATTCAAACCAAGTCTGTCAGTCCCTACAACTTGTGTTCTTTCCAACTCACAGTGTGTCCTCCATGTTGACTTTGTTGTGCTTTCCCCATCTACCAGCCTTGCTTCTTATTCTCTGTAGTAAAAGTGGCCTCATCCATGTGTTGTTTCACATCTAGCTCATCTTCTTCAAAATCATCCCCATGCTCCAAACTCTCCCCTTACCCAGCACCAGCAAACAATCAAACCTCAATCTATGCCATCTGTTTCCTCATCACTGCTATTTTCAGGCTCCTGTCAATCTTCTGGCTGCCTCCTGGCTGTGGAGTCTGACCTACAGTTTTTTCCATGGGTCTGACCTTCCCTGCTGTGTCAGAGAACACCTAAACACTTACTATACCATGTTTCTTGGGGATCATTCACAATAACTGATAGTGTCTGGGTCCTAAACATTAACAAAATGTATGTCTAGCTTTGAGGTGTTCATTCAGCCAATGTTCTTTATTGGTGCTGTATGGTGGGCTCTGTCTCTTCATCAAAAATAGCTATTTTTTCTTCTGTTGGATGTCTATAAAACTGTATCTCCATCTACAAATTCCTGAGTTCCTAAGTAACTATGTCCGAAATAGTAAAATAACCACGTGATATCTTGTATAAATATGCATCCAGAAAGATTGAAAGAGTAAATATGACACCCCAGAAGAAGACAGTCTTTGAACAGGACATGGACAATTATTTACAAGGGGAGTCTCTCAGGACACAGGCTTCAAAATCTCCCCATCTTCTACGCCAAACACCCAGAAGTCTCATCAGTTTTGGACCTTCCATTCTCTGATCTCACTTTTACTGCTGAGTACTATCTGAGCCATTCACAAAGGCCAGTCAGACAATCATTCCTGCCCTTAATTCCTCAGATCCACCCTTAGACTTTGTCTTTTCACAAGGTATCATTTTTTTCATGTTCCAGGCATTTGGCTTTTTTTCTTTTTTTCATTGTGGAGTGTCAGTGACTTTTAATATTTTCTAAGATTGCTATGGAAGGCTCTGAGGAAGATAAATCTCCCCACTGAAATGCAGTGTGTTTAAACCATCTAAAGCTACAGTCAAGAGGCAGGTGATGAACAAGGCTCTGCCAGGTACTGGACAGCTGGATGCATTTCCCAGCTTGCAGTACATCCCAACTCATGAGAACAAATGAAGACTCAAGGGCCTGAGAGAAGGCAGCAGTGGGGGAGCAGGAGACAGCTGGGTGTAATTACCCACCTCAACCGGAACTCAAAAGTGAAAATTAACAGCTGCCGAGTCCAGCAGTGAGGGTATCCTTCCAGCTTTATACACATTTACTTCAACAGAGACAACAGCCTAGTCCTGCTGAGAAGTCCAGTTAACAACGGCTGTCCTACATGAAACAGGCTGACTCCCAGATCTCCTGTAACCCAGTCCAACACATACAGCCTGGCATGAAGGACATGTTCTCATCTCCACTCCTGCTCCCCTTCTTTTGGTGCCAATTCTGTTTTCTAGTCATTTTTTCCCACTCCCCTTGTGCAGTTCAGGCAAAAGCCTCCTTGGTAACAAGGGACTTTGTTTACCTTTCTTGACCTTTCCTGGCTGTTCTATTTAGCTTTAGCATTGGCATTGCAAATTTTCTGCTCACCACTGTGTGTTAGAGGAGAAGCTTGCTTCCCTTTTTCCTCATAAGTAAAATGTGCGGGTTGCTGCCTCTAACATTTAAGAGTACAGCAAGGACAAAATCAGACACTTGCTTGATGCTTAATACAGTGTCTTCCAGGCACCAATTAGGCCTTTGTTGTTCGTTCATCCTCCAAAAGATACTATAGCACAGAAGTTAAGGAAGTGGGCCAGTTAGGCAACAGTCTAATGGTTGGATACAAATATGGCCTCATGTCTTCAAAATGAATTCTTGGAAACTATCTTTTCCTGAAATGGAGAGGGACATAGTTATATTAACTCAATTTAGGTGCTAGGTAATGTTGTAGTTTGAAATACCTCCCATAGGTTCATGCATTTGAATACTTAGTTCCCTATCGGTGGAGCTTTGGGAAAGTGCATGGAGCCTTTAGGAGGTGCAGCATCATTGGAGGAAGTCAGCACTGGGGTTGGGGTCTGAAGGTTCATAGCTTCACCACCAGCCCTTTCTGCTTCTACTGTGTGCAGAAAACAATGTGACCAGCCAGCTTCTTGCTCCTGAAGCCACACCATGCCATCCCCACCATGACAGACTTTATCCCCCTGGAACCATAAGCTAAATAAATCCTCCCTTGAAGCTGCTTACAGATTATTTTAAGTTAATGAACTTAATTGCACATTATAACTGGTATATTATATTAGCTGTTCTTGGGTAATTTGTTATCATTTTGGTGGGTGAAGGAGCTGCTGACAAGAAATAGCCACAGATTGAAGAAAAAAACGACACCATAGTCTTGAAAGTTTATTTGGAATTCTGTGAAGCTGGAGAAAACCTGAATTTTCCTTATAGGTGAATTCTTCAGCTTTGTGAGACTGATTAACATTCCAGATAAATATTTGATTGATTATGTGTCTGCTACATGCTCAGAAATTTTTAAAGAAAATAAAAAAGGCAGAAAGAAGCATTTAGCTCAAGTTTCTATTGCTGATCTGTTTCCACTCCATCACTGGTACACATTGAATGGGTATTCCTGCCACCTACTGAAGTATCCTAAGTGATCAAGCAAGCTAACTGTTGGCAGAATGTCGGCCCCACGCCTGCTCTGCCCACATGGCAATATCCAGAAATGCAACTGTTACTTTATTTGGAATTTTAAGAACATTTGCAGAATAAATAAGATAAAGATATTAAGATGAACAGATAATTCTGGACTCTTGAATGACCCTGCATGCAATGCCAAATATCCATAAAAGAGTGTAGGGAGCCGTCCCTGCATTCTCCATTACAATGATGGCGCCTGCAGGCACTGAATGTAAATTATTGCGCAGGCGCTGGGTAATTTTCCATTCCTTGATCTCTGCCTATTCCGTGGCGTATATGGCCTGATGAGATACAGCCAATCATAGGGTGACACGTCCCAGGCGGCGGCTGCCAGCCTTTATTAGGGGACGGGATTCTTGGCTCGGGGTCTCCGCTCTGGTAAGCTTATGCTCTCCTCTCAAGACGCATTAAAGCTTTCCTGCAGAAGGATCCGAATGTCCTGTGTGGTTCTTGCTGGCGAGGCGATAGCGCGGGACAAAAGAGGAGCACAAATAAAGATTGGAAAGTCGATTAGATCTCAGTGCCAGACACTAGAGTTATAGAGCTCAACGACTAGGATGACCAAGAGCTATTTAAAGCTTGACAAAGCAGAAGAGGAACCTCTGGAGAGATCAATGTCTTGCTGACACCTTGATTTCATGCTTCTGCATTCCAGAGCTTGGAAGCTAGTTCAGTCAGTAAAATGCTTACCGTGCAAGTAGGAAGTATGACCCCCAGGTCCCATTCAACTCAGGAACAGCAATGTGTATGTAATCAAGTAATGGGAAGAGGTGGAAACAGAATGATGTCTAGTATTGAAAGCTTGCCAGTCTAGCCTAATGAATGACCTTCCAACCAATGAGAGACAGTGAGGAAACAATGCCAGAGCCATGAGGAACTCTCTTCTGTTGTACGACATTTTAGTTAGATGGTATCACATCAACCCCCAGCTTCTTAAGTGTCCTTTCCCTCGGATTCTAGAACATGTGGGCTCTGTGTGCATCCCGTACACAAGATGTGTGGCACCTTGTTACGGAAGTCACACAGAAAACAAATACCCAAGGCTAGTTTTAATTCAGACACCCTCCCCAACACCAAAGGATACCTTTTCAGGCTATTCAATTTCATTTTGTCGCTTGCTTTAGCTAAGTTTATTTTTATTATTTGTTCCTCTCCTCTCATTAGCAATCTTTTTTCCAGGTGGCTGGTGGCTCTCTTAACAGGGAAGAATAGAGACTCAGTCTCCCTTCTCCTCTGCTCATGACAATCCCACAGCTGCCAGCAGGCCCTGGGTTCTGTGCTCACAGCTTCCCTGAGCTGGCTGCTCCTCTTTATTATCAAACTGTATCATGTTGAATCCTGACAGGAAAGTGTTTGCGTCTAACCATCTTGCTCTTTCACTAAGTTGTAGTAAGATTTAGTCTCCATTGACACATCTATGAGAATTATTTCTTACATGATGCCTAGGCAGTGAACCACTGAGTCTCAAGCCTTCCAAGTGATGCCTTTTCCCAAACAGCACCATGGCTTGGGGAGATCCTTGGTAGAACACTGGGTGTTCTTCCAGAGAATCAGGGCCCCATTCCCAGCACCCATATGGCAGCTCACAGCTGTCTGTAAACTCCAGTTCCAAGCTGACATATATGCAGACAAAGCTCATATATACACCAAATAAATAAATGGATAAATACTTTAAAAGAAGTGCCTGTTCTTACTTAGTTGAACTACTAAATGAGAGGATTAGCAGTCGTTCTGCATCCTCACGAAGTACAAACAGGGAACTCTGGAGTTTAGAGGCAAACAACTAAGTGCTGTCTAATTAAAACGAATGAAAATGGGCAGGGGTATATCTATAGATAGAGAAAGGAAACAGCAGTTGACTTATTGAACTATAAGGTTTTAAGACCTGAGAGACAGCCCTTGCCTCAAAACTTGGCATGTGAAATTGATTCTGTTATCAGTCCATGGGCATGGTTTATTTATTTCTGCAGCCTATGCATATTTTTGTTTGTTTGTTTGTTTGGTTGGTTTTGGTTTTTCCAGACAGGGTTTCTTTGTGGCTTTGGAGGCTGTCCTGGTACTAGTTCTTGCAGACCAGGCTGGTTTCCAACTCACAGAGATCCACCTGCCTCTGCCTCCTGAGTGCTGGGATTAAAGGCATGCACCACCATCACCCAGCCTATGCATATTCTTATTTTAAGATTTTTATTTATTGTGTGTGTCTATTTGTATGTTTGTATAAGCAATATGTATGTTCAAGCGCCAGTGACATCCAGAAGAAGGCATCAGAGCCCCTGGAGCTAGCATTACAGGTGGCTATAAGCTTCCCTGTGAGTGCTGGAAATAAACTTTGGTCCACAGGGGACCAAGAAATGTCTTAACTGCTGAGCCATCTCTCCAGCTTCTCTGAGTACTCCTTGAAACTTCATGAAGATTTTAAAGTTCCTAATAGCACATGTTAAAATAAACATGTATGGTTTCTCTAGAAAAATAGGCATATGTGGAATTTGATCCTACATTCGCAACTGCTGGGAATCTGCAAGCAGTCAGCAGGGACCTGAAAGGTATAGATTCTACCATTGCAGGACTCCTTCCTTCCGCCAAGGCTCCATTCATTTACATGGTTGTTCTAACATATGCTGTTTTAAACTCTCTGGCACAGTCACAGCTATGATTTTCTAGTTTAGTTCTCCATGTGTTCAATGTCATTGTCAATCTCATACATGAAATTAGCTAAGAATACTTTCCCATGAGTGCCTCATGCACATGGACACCACCCGCAGGACCCTGATCATTGTGTTAAATGTCTCTGGCAAGCATCAAGTGTGCTGCATTCCAGGCTAGCTTTCAAAGCTATTTTCTTCACAGTTTCTCCTAGATTTCTAAGGTGCTGAAGTCAGTGTATGTTATATTTTGTAAGATTAGCACATTTTAATTTTGGAATGAAGGGAAGCACTCCTAGCCCCTCCTTGTTCATTTGGTTGTTTGCCTTCTTGAAACAGCCTTAAAACATTCCAATAATTGCATAAATATCCCCTTAAAGTTAACATTTTTAATCATATGACATTGCCATATCACTCACTGGTTTCTTCATTTAAATTTGCATTTCATGAGTTTAAATATTTATATGGTGTGGCTTCTTTCTTGTTAATATGATGTTTTGAATCCTCAGTAATAAATTTCTTTCATTTAAAAAATAGCACAATAACATCTTGAAAAGTTTCTGCAAATTAGGTAAACATCTTTTCTGATAACACTGAATGGGTGATGGTATCCATAATATTTCCCTAGTTAATTAAAACAGTTCTTATGTCCTCTGTGTTCTCATTAATGATCAAAGCTGCTACATACTGTATCATACATTATACAACTTTATGAAGCCAGTGGGAAGACCTAAGTTGTTAATGGAGAATACTGGAGAGATAAAATGCAGCTTTAAAGAACCAAGTTGTAATGTTTTTCTTTAACTCTTTAGTACAGGCTGGGTTGTGTCCATTTGAGGAAGTGCTGCACAGAAGTCCAAGTTCTGAGGAAAACGTTAAGTCTCTTGTCTTCATTAGTTACATGGTGGACGTTGCATGATTACGGAGCAGTGATGAGGCACAGAGTCACTAAAAGCTAACAAGTGCATAAATGCATGAGCAGCTAAAAGTTGAGTAAATGATTTAGCCATTTAATATCTTCCATTGACTGCAGAATGAAACCTGTCTATACCCATCGCATGAGTATAGTCTGTGACTTCTGGCTCTAGATTCCACTCTCCTCCCCTCTGCCTTCCCCTTCCCTCTCCATTTCTCCTCTTCTTCCCCCCTTTCCTCCTCACTTCAATCCCTCTCCTTTACTGCCTTTCTCTTTCCTCTCCTCCATTTTCCTCCCTTCCCTTCACCTCCACTCCCTCCTCTAGTCCTCTCAGATCTTCTCCTCCTGTCTCTTTATACCACACCATTTCCCTTAATTTATTGGCCATTGCCTCTATTTAAGAATCCTCAGCAAATCAAGCCTGCATCCACTTTGCAATTCTGTTCATTTGTGTCTTTCCTGGAAAGATCCATGAACTTCTGTGCATACAGGCTCTTCCTCATTCCAAGGGTCCTGGCACCTTCCCACATCTAAGCCTGGCTACCAGTTTCCCCCAGTTCACCACTGTGTCCTTTCCTCCCTCATACTGGCTCAGGCTATTGTTTTGCTGTGCAGGTCTCTGTTTTCTAGTTTCTGTCTTTTACATATGCAGCTACTGATGCCTTGAGCATAGAAACTAACCTTGTCTTATTCCTTTGTGTATCTGGAGAGTTTGCCACACTGCTCCTGAAGTAATGAAGAATGGTAATGAACTCAGATTGTCTCTCAGTGCCTGGGGCCACTGGAGTGTGAGTTTATTTGGCATGTGTGTGTACATCTCTCTGTCTCTCTCTGTCTCTCTGTCTCTCTGTCTGTGTCTGTCTGTCTGTCTGTCTGTCTGTCTGTCTGTCTCTCTCTCTCTCTCTCTCTCTCTCTCTCTCTCTCTCTCTCTCTGTGTGTGTGTGTGTGTGTGTGTGTGTGTGTATGTGTGTGGGTGTGCATGCACTCATGTGTTTTAATCTTTCCAGAGTTGCTACTATTATACATTGCTTTATTTCCCCTGTCCCATTTTCCTATAAACCCTGAGATATGGTGATTGTGTAAAGGGCTCATTTTTCTCATGGCTTTTGATATGATGTAGTCTTCTAATCTGAATGTTTCACAGAACCAGGATCAGAATTTTCATAAAGTTATAGCTCAGTCCTGTGTGTGTGTGTGTGTGTGTGTGTGTGTGTGTGTGTGTGTGTGTGTACACAGCAGCCTGTACATCTGCTACACAAGCAAGTTTTTCTTTACAGCCATCCTTCTAGAAGGAGAAGGAAAAGCTTAGATATGAAGGTTCATTTGGAACCCAGGGGAGGACAGGACATAGAAGAACCAGTTCTTGGTCTACAATTAATCAGTTTTGAACTCTGGGCTGGGAACATAATCACTCTGAGCTCTGACTTCTTTGTCTGTTGAAGAAAAGGGGAGGAGTTAGGACAGGGCCTCTAAGCTCTGCTCCCTTTAGCTCTGTTACACAGGTGTGTCCTCAGAGTGTCCTGCCCCATTCCAACCAGAGAAACCCTGCGTTTTTATATCCACTTTCTGTATGGGAACACTGGATAGATTTTGCCTTCTGAGACAGGTCTTATTACTAGAGAACATTTAAAACCACCAGAGTAGTTTTTTTCTCCAGTACCTTGTGACTGTTTTATGTTACATAACAATATCAATTCAATACTGACTTAACTGAAAACCCATATCCAAACTTCTTTGCTGGATGCCAGAAAATGTCAACTGCACACAGTTAATATATAGTCTAATGCACAATCTATTGCAAACAGTAAAAGGAAGATAGTTATTAAAAATCTACAAAAGTAAAGTAAACACAGATCTGGGAAGGAACATTCTAAGAATATATATATATATATATATATATATATATATATATATGTATGTATATATGCATATGTATAATGCATACAGATGTATGCTATATATCGATTGCAGAACTTTCTATTCCACCTGTTAACTATATAGTTCTTGCTTGATAACTGTTTTGTTATATATAATTTTTCTATGTTAAAGTTAAAACCTTCCTTTTTATTTAGACAGAAAAGAGGAGATGATGGGGGAGGTCCTTCTGCATGATGTTAATATATGTTTCTCTTATTGTTTGATGAATAAAATGCTGATTGGCCAGTAGCCAGTCAGGAAGTGTATATAGGAAGGCCTACCAGATGAGGATAATGCTGGGAAAAGGAAGGCAGAGAGGAGCCACCAGGGGGATGCCATGTAGCTGCTGAGAAAGCAAGAGGTCCAGGCATCACAAGGTAAGCCAAGAGCTTGGGGAGATACAAAGATGAATAGAAATGTGTTACTAATAAAGAGAGAGTGAGCCAAAAAGAAGCCTAAGCCATTGGTCAAGCAGTTTATAATTACATAAGCCTCAGTGTGTTTATTTGTGGCTAAACAGCTATGGGACCAGGTGAGACAAGAACCTCCGTCTGCAGTATATGAACATATAAAAACCATTTTTATATTTCTATAGACATATATTATGGGTTAAACACAAATGCCAGTCACATGCAACTAATACAAAGCAAACAAATGGTATGTGCACAGATATACTTAGTCATAGCATAGAAGGAAAGAATGAGGCAAAATCAGCTTTTAAGTGATACATGTTTAGTTAATACCCAAAACTGTTGCCTATACTCACACTCTATTCTCCATGACAATGCTGCAGTGCCAATGACAGTAGTAGGGGAGAGAATAATCTCAGGATTTCTAAAAATTTCTTGCCAATGTTCATGTCTATCTCCTGAGGAGACAGAGTCATGGAACAGTACTCCAATGTGTCATAAGGAACCACCCATTTTTCACTTGCAAACTTCATCAGGGAGCTAAATTCCAGATTTCCTGCATCTGGTGGCTTTATTTACATCTGTTTGTTTTTATGGTGTTGCAGATGGAACCAGGGGTCATACACAGACAACCAAGTGCTGCACCGTGAGCCACATGCCCAGCTTCCAGAGGAATGCATTTTGATCATGTTTAATCTTCTTCATTAGCTCTTCCCAGATCTGCCTTCCCTTCTCTTCCCATCCAATTTTGGGTCTTTTTTTTTTAATTGAAGTCAAGTAGGTAGTTCTTTGCTAGGTCAAGCATATTTGAATATGATCCCTTCTGATCATCTGGGCTTACATAATGCTCATTCAAATAACTCATCTGGGTCTATAGAATGGTTACATTTAAGCTGTATTTTATTTTCCCCTGTAGAGCATAGAAAGCATCATGCACATGAAGATGAAGTACTTCTTATATTCATATAGGATAGTCTTAAACTCATGAAGCCCAGAGTGTCCCTGCTCTGCCTCATCCCTTACCCTCTACCACCAGTAGCTGGGACTACAAGCATGTGTCACCTTCTCTGGATTGCTGTGTCTTTAACAATTAAGTGTCAACTAGTATACTTATTATAAAATCATATTCCATATTGATAGACACTACTGTGGTTTGAATTTCATCCATATTAAATTCACTCCATTACATTTCAGAAGAAAAGAAAATATTGAGTCTGAGAATGGTTTTTGTAAATATAAGTACTTTGGGCTATCAGTGTTTATTGTACTTCTGCAAAGTGTCATCACACTGGAATTCAAATAAAACTTTGGCTTTTTGATAACCTCTTGGAGGAAAAAAGGTGCAGAAGGCTCTAAGGTATGTATCTGTACTCAGACATTTTCAATAGCAGAGGTGGATAGGAACAGTGTTAACTTTATGAGTCACCTAGTCTTTGTGGGAAGTACCAGACTTGTCCTTAGGACATGTAAGTGAAGTGGCTAATCCAACAAACAGGAGGACTCTGCATCACACAGAGATCTGTAGATGCAGCTGCAAGTCCTGTGAATATTTTTGTTTTTTGTAACATTGGAGGGGCTTCTTTTTAATTGACTTGGCACAAATATTTTCAATGAGTAATTTTCAATTCTTTACTCCAGGGTTCCATGTAAAGAATTGGGATAAAATATGATGTTTTGCAATTTATCACATTTTATCACTCTTTGCCAAGTGTAATATTCAATTTGTTGTCATTGTGATTCATCTCATAAAGTTGATTTCATGTAGAGTACTCCATTCTCACAAAAATATTGGTATTATCTCTGTTGGAAAAATACTATTGAATAATAGTGTATGGGGATTATAATTTTAAATTAATAATGTTAGCATTTAGGATTTAAACATTACTGATAGCATCACTGATGTGACAAATTAGGATGTTTAGGCATGAGGGCAGTGAGCAACAGTCCAGGGACTAACTTAATTCAGTGCAATGCATGACGATCTCAAAAGTACCACCTAAGGTTAGATACTCAGGCCTGATAAACCTGGCAAAATGTAATCTTTTTGTATAACTGAATAACTGCCAAACCTTAAAAATATAGCATTGGTTGGGGGCTGGAAAGCTGGCTCAGTATTTAAGAACATTTGCTGCTCTTGCAACAAATGGGTGCCTAGAATTGCCTTCATTCTAGGCACCCATTTGGCAGTTCACCACCATCTGTAACTCCAGTTCTTGGTGACCGAATGCCTTCTGATCTCCACACGCACCAGGCACACATGGTGCACAGACATCCAGGCAGGCAAAACACTCACATACATTAAATAAAATGAATGTACGAACAAGTAAGCATCGACTGAAGTGAAAACAGTCACAAAAACATGCAAACAGATTTTCTTTCCTTTTGTTTTTTGTTTTTTGCAAACAGATTTTCTTAAAGGCTTGTGTCCCCTTCACCCATCGAAGGCAGAATGTCATTAGTGGAACAGCACTGGTCGGGGAATCAGACACCTCAGAAGTCAAACACTGAGGGTGCAAATCAAATACCTCTGCCAAAAAAAGCAATGACTGAGCAGATTCCTTAATCTGCTTATGTAATATGGAGAGACTTGCATTATTCCCTTAACTTTAATAATAACAATTAAGGTGTGTTGCTGGTTATAAGTGCTGTATAAAACTGATATAAAAATAAATTTGGCTTCCGATGCTAAGAAGGGCTTTTAAGATCACCACTTAGAAATTGTGAGCAAATGAGTCACTTCATTGATTTTTTTTGCAACAGGGAGGGGATAGTACTTTTTGAAATGATGTTTAATGATGTCTGGCATCCTTTCCCCTTCAGTGTACTATAATTGCCCTGAACAGTTTTCAGCTGAGTGAGTGGGCATCTGTGTTCAACAGTTTGAAACTGAAGGATACCGTGGACAGATGCTACACATCTTCATCAAAATGTCCCATAGGAACCTCCATACTGTGTGCAGTGAATGAGACAAAAGTCACAACAGGCAACTTTATTTTTAGAACCTGAATCAAAAAAATCAAGAAAAATAAATAAATGGTGTCAAGTCTCTATTATGTTAGTACACAAAATAAACAAAAAATACATTAACATTTATCATGGGATCCTTTAAATGTATCCGCATGATCTGATGAGGGGAAGGTGATTTACAACACGGAGACTCAACAACCATTGACTGAAATGCACAGCACTGCAGGCATCTAGACTAGGTCAGCAAGGATGAGCAAAGTGGCTAAGGCCACCCAAACACCGTCCTCAGATGGAGACTTTGGTAATTGACTGTGGTTACAAAAAAAAAATCAGCCCCTCTTCCTCCTCAGGTTGGATGGTCATTTTGTCCATTTTTATTCCATGATGAGTCCATTTTAAATACTTCAATTATTTTCAAGACACTCCAGATCCACCGAGCAGCAGACTCTCCCATTCTGTACAAAAAGAACATAAGTGTCAACCACTGAGACAGACTATACAGCTATGAGCAGTTTGTCATCTGTATTCACAACAGCTGAACAGATGTTACACTTCACAAATGGGAAGAGGGTATCCAGTTAGGAAGAGGAAGTAAGCATGGCAGGCACAATCTTCCAGGTGACTTGTAGGCTTTTCTAGCAGACCCGTTTCATGTCTTGCCCGCGTTCAATCTATGCTCCAAGTACACTCCAACAATCCAAGTTTTCACAATTTATTTGATAAACTTATTTCCAAAACATTCTTCACAAATATAAATATCTCAAAGGAAACAACTAGCCATCTCAGAAACTAATGAAAGTAAGATTAAAGGCAAATCCAAAATAGAGTCCATAAAAGTGCAGACATCAAGGGTAAACATGGCTGCTCACCTCATCAAGATCAGGAGTAAGGAGTGTTTAGGTGAATAAATTCAGGGCAGTTTATTAAAATTCAATTTCATCAATTAATATAAATATGCCTTTATAATTCCCTTTAATGAATTTCAAACCTGACATTAAAAAGGAATTAGATGTTCTCTGCTCCCATCTCCAATGGATCACACATATCTCCAATATCCCTTGAGTCATTCCAGTCTCCAAGCCCCCAGCTCCCACATGGATTCCCTGGTAAGCTACCAGCCATGCCTGCTGGGAAATCAGGTGAGGTAACTGCAGAGCTCCACTTCTCTTTCCTCTCTTCCAAAGACTAGTCCATTCCTAGTTCTGTGGCAGGCCACCTGCTGTAGACTCCCCTCCTCTCTGCCCCCATATACAACAGATAATACAGAACTTCTCCCCCAATCTCCTTTCCCACTCATTCTTTTGTCCCAGTCCCCAACTCCAGAAGGCAGTCTTGAAAACCCATTTGATACCTGCAAATCATCACTCTACCTCCTCTTTTCCAAATTCAGTCATTCAGTCTCATCTCCAACTCTGTCAGAGCCTGCCTGCCATGATTCCCCTTCCTCCCAGGGCACTGCTGTGGTTCCCCTTCATCTCAGAGCACCTGCTATGGTCCCCCTTCCTCTCAGAGTACCTGCTGTGTCCCCCTTGCTCTCAGAGTACCTGCTGCAGTCCCCACTTTCTCTTAGAGCATTGCTGTGGTGTCTCCTTTCTCTGAGAGCACCTGCTATGGTCCCCCTTCATCTCAGAGCACCTGCTATGGTCCCCCACTTACTCTCAGAGCACCTGCTGTGATCCCCATTCATCTCAGAGCACCTGCTGTGGTCAGCCTTCCTTTCAGAGCACCTGCTGTGGTCCCCACTTCCTCTTAGAGTACCTGCTGTGGTCCATTCTTCCTCTCAGAGCACTGCTGTGGTCCCTTTCCTCTCTGCTCCCATCTCCAGATCTAGTCAGATCTTCTCCTCTAACCTTCCTCTCCTCACTTCCCTTGGTTTCAGTGCCCAGCTATAGAAAGCATCCCTAGGAGCCCTCTTGCCAAGCCTGCCAGAAAATCAAATAGGTCAGCAAAGCAGGTAGCAAGCTTCATGTCTCCACTCTCATTTCCTCCAAACTAAATCCTCTAGGCTCATTCCATATCTGTACCAGAGCACCTGTTGTGGCCTTTTCTTACTCTCTGCCCCCACTCCTAGGGACTAGACTAGATAGATCCTGGTGGAGCAGCCTGTTTTCCTTCCTCCTGTGGAGTCTCTCAATCACCCACCCCTATTCCGAAGTGTCAGCACCCAATACCCAGAAACACATTGTACTCAAACTCCCAGTGAACACACTTGGTAGTATCATAGTAGTGTTACCTACTAGCTCACACACAGCAACCATACCCACCTAAGAACCAGAGAGGACAAAATCAACCAAGGAACAAAACACCCACCCATAAAGACAAGATCAGATATCAGCACCCAGACTTACAATCATCTCAAATTCAGATGCCTAGATGCCCAGCATAATAACAAAATCAACAACTGCAAGAACAATATGTCCCCAGTAGAGCACAATAATCCTACCACAATATGCCCTGAAAAATGCAACAAATTGAAGCACAAAAATGCACATAAAATAGAATATATGAATATGAATTTCTTTAAGGAGGAAATGAATTTATCCCTTAAAGAAATCTATGAAAACACAAACAATCCATGAAAGGAAATGAATACAACAGTTCCAGACCTGAAAGCAAGAATAGAATTATTAAGAAAACCCAAACTGATGTAAACATGAAAATGAAAATTTTAGGAACTTGATCAGGAACCTCAGAGGCAAGTCTCACCAAGAGAATACAAGAGATGGACAAGAGAATCTCAGGCAATGAAGACAAGATAAAAGAAATGGACACCTAGGTCAGAAAAGGCTAAATCTAAAAAATTCCAGACAGAAAACACCTAGGACATCTGGGACAGTATGAAAAGACCAAATCTAAGAATAATAGGAATACAGGAAGGAAAAGAAACTTGGGTCAAAGGCACAGAAAATATTTTCAACAAAATTTCTCTAACTTAAAGAATCAAAGTACAAGAAGCATACAGAACACCAAATCGATTTGACCAGAAAAGCAAGTTCCCTTGGCACATAATAATCAAAACTCTGGACAAAGACAGAATATCAAAAACTTCACAGGAAAAAGACATATAAAGTCAGACCTATTAGAACACCTGACTTTTCAATGGAGACTCTAAGAGCCAATAAAACCTTCATCAAACTAAGAGACACAGACACCAGCCCAGACAACTACACCCAGTAAAACTTTGAATCACAAGAGAAGGAGAAATATATTCCAAAATAAAGCCAAATTTAAGGAATATTTATCAACAAACCCAATCCTATAGAAGGTACTAAAAACAAAATTTCAACCTGAAGAGGATAACCACATACAGGAAACAGAAAATCAGAAGAGAAGAAAGATGGCAACACACACACACACACACACACACACAACACCACCACCAACAACAACAACAACAAAATAACTAGAATCAGCAAACATTGCTTATTGATAACTCTCAACACCAATGGTATTAAGTCCCTAATAAAAAGACACAAACTAAAAAAAAAAAAAAAAATGGATGTGAAGACAGGATCAACCCTTCTTCTGTATCCAAGAAATACATAAACATCCAGGATAGACATCACCTCAGGATAAAAGCATGGAGAAAGATATCCCAAGCAAGGGTATTTAAGAAGATTATAGCCAGATTAATATTTGACAAAATAGATTTTGAACCAAAACTAATCAGAAGAGATGGATGGATAAAAACACTATGTTCTCATCAAAGGAAAAATCTCCCAAGAGGGCATTGACAATCTTAATGTATATGGATGAAACACAAAGGCACCCAAGTTTGCAAAGAAATATTACTACAGATTAAATTACACATTGACCATCACACACTGATAGTTTGAAACTTAAATACACCACTTTTGCTGGTAAACATGTCATCCACATTAAAAACTAGACAGAAAAATGATGGTGCTAACTGATAAACCAAAAGGACCTAACAGATATTTTCAGAACATTTCATTCAAGCACTTACAAAAATACTTTCTTCTCAGCAGCTCATAGAACTTCCCCAAAACTGACCACATATTTGTACAAAAAGCAAGTCTCAACAGGTAACATAAAGTTAAAACAACACCCTGCATCCTATCTGACCACCATGGATTAAAGCTGGATATGAACAACAGAAACCCTACAAAATGATGGCAACTCATTACTGAATGAAAACAAAATGTATCAGAACAGAAATTAAGAAAGTAATTTAAAACCTTTAAAATTGAGTGAAAATGAAAATACAATATACCCAAACTTAGGGGACATAATGAAGGTGGTTCTAAGAGGCAATTTCATAGCACTAGGTGTCTCCCAAAAAATTGGAAAGATCACCTACTAGTAACTTAGCAGCACACCTGAAAGCTCTAGAACAGAAAGAAGAAATCACAACCAAAGTGAGTAGACAGAAAAAACAAACAAACAAACAAAAAGAAACCCTTAGGGCTGTAATCAATAAAACAGTAAGAAACAAAAAGTTGGTTGTCAGAGAACATCAACATCAATACATTGACGAGCCTTTAGCCAAATTATTTAAAAGACAATGAGAGAAGATTCAAATTAATAAAACTTGAGATGCAAGTGGGTCATAACAGCAGATACCAAAGAAATACATTTATAAGGACACACTTTAATAACTTGTATCCCACCAAATTGGAAAATCTAAAAGAAATGATTAAATATCCCAGTATATACCACTTACCAAAGTTAAATCAAGATCAGATTAGCAATTTAAACAGACATATAACCTCTAGTAAAATAAAAGGAGTAATTAAAAATCTCCCAACCAGAAAAAAAGTCCAAGGCCAGAAATCTATCAGAATTTCAAAGAAGAGTTAACAAAAACATTGTTCAAATTAATCCACAAAACAGAAACAGAGGGAAAATTGTCCAACTCATTTTATGAGACCACAGTCACCCCACCAAAGCAACATTAAAAACCAAACAAAGATAGCCACAGACCAATTTCCCTTACAAACATAGATGTAAAATTACTCAATAAAATACATGCAAATGAAATCTAAGGACACATCAAAAAGATCATCTACCATGATGAAGTAGGCTTATCTCAGAGATATAAGGATGGATCAATATATAAAAATCAATAAATGTAATCCATCACATAAACCATCTGACAGAAAAAAAGACATGATCATCTTATTAGATGCAGAAGAGGCCTTCTACAAAAATCTAATATTCCTTATGATAAAACTGCAGGAGAGAAATTAGGGATACAAGAGACATACCTTAACATGATAAAAGTGTTTGCAGCAAACCCATAGGCAACATATGTTTAAATGGAAAGAAATTCAAAGAAATTCTACTAAAATCAGGAACAAGATAAGGTAGTCCATTCTATTCCTTTCCAATATAATACTTAAAGTCTTAGTTAGAGCATTGAGACAACTTAAGATCAAAGGGATACAAATTAGAAAGGAAGAAGCCAAAGTATTCCTATTTGCTGATGATATGATAATATACATAACTGATCCCAAAAATTTTACCAGGGAACGCTTACAGCTGATAAGCATTTTCAGAAAAATAGCTGCATACAAGATTAATTCACAAAAAATCAGTAGCCATTCTATATACAATGACAAATGAGAAAGAAATTTAGACACAAAACCCATCAAATCGTGTTATAATATAAAATACTTTGTGGTAATACTTAACCAAGCAAGTGAAAGACTTGTATGATAAAATCTTTAAGACACTGTGGAAGAAACTGAAGATATAAGAAGATAGTGAGATCTGCAATGCTCATGGATTAATACAGCCAACATTGCCATTCTACCAAAAGCAATCTACAAATTCAGTGCAATTCCCATCAAAATTCCAGCCCAAAGCCGGGCGTTGGTGGCACTTGGGAGGCAGAGGCAGGCGGATCTCTGTGAATTCAAGGCCAGCCTGGTCTCCAGAGCGAGTGCCAGGATAGGCTCCAAAACTACACAGAGAAACCCTGTCTCGAAAAACAAACAAACAAACAAGCAAACAAAATCCAGCCCAATTCTTCACAGATCTTAACAGAATTCTCAGCTTCATAGGTATATACAAAAAGAATAAAACAAGGATAACTAAAATAATTTATAAAATAACTGTGGGGGTATCACTGTCCCCAATTTCAGTTTGTACTACAAAGCTATAGCAATAAAAACTGCATGGTATTGGCACAAAAATTCATCCACTGTTCAATGGAATTAAAGACCCAGATATAAATTCACATGCCTATGGAAACTGATTTTTATTTTAGACAATAAAAGGGCCAGAAAACACACACTGGAAAAAAGACAGCATTTTCAACAAAAGGTCAAACTGATTGATAGCATATAGAATGCTATCAATGATCCATATGTATCACCTTGCACAAAACGTAGTGCCATATGGCTCAAAACCCTCAACATTAAACCAGATACACTGAACCTGATAGATAGGGAAGTGGGACTTAATCTTGAAATCATTAGCACAAAAGAAGACTTTCTGAATGGAACACCAATAGTGCAGGCACAAAGATCAACAATTAATAAATGGGACCTTAGGAAACTGAAAAGCTTCTGTAAGGCAAAGGACATTGCTATTCAGACAAAGCAGCCAACTACAGAATGGGAAAATTTTTTCCTACCAAATCCATATCTGATAGAAGACTGGTATCCAAATATATAAAGAACCCAAGAAACTAGATATCAGAAAACCAAATAATCCAATTAAAATCCAGTATAGACATAAACAAAGAATTCTCAATAGAGAAAACTCAAACTAACTGAGAAACACAAATAAATACTCAAAATCTTTAGCCATCAGAGAGATGCCATTCAAAAGTGCTTTGAGATTCCATCTTACACCTGTCAGATCAATAATGCAAGTGTTGCATGCTGGCACAGATGTGGAATAAGGGAATTACTCATTCATTCCTGGCTATACAAATTGTAAAGCCACCCTGAAAATTGATATGGCAGTTCCTCAGAAAGATGTGAATCTACCAGCCTCAGAAGCATTTGTTCAATCATGTTTGTTGCTGCTCTTTTTATATCAAGAAACTGGAAACAACTTAGATGTTCCTCAACAGAAGAATGAATAAAGAAAATGTGCTATATTTACACAATGGAGTATTAATCAGACATTTTTGATGATATCATGAAATTTGCAGGCAAAGGGAACTAGAAAATAATCATTCTGAGTGAGTTATCCCAGTCCTAGAAGGACAAATATGGAATGTATTTGCTTATATGTGGATATTAGTTGTTAAACCAGTGAGAACAATCTACTCTCCATAGAACCACTGAGGTTGGTGTAGAGTAAGGGACTAGTGAGATGAACAGATCTCCTTAGGAAGGGGAAATCAAATGTATAGCTATGGGTGGAGGAGGTGGGGTACTGGACCAGAAGGCTGGAACAAGAAGGAAGCAGATAAAGGGAAGGAGTAGGGGGAGGGCAGCTAAAACTCAGGGCCATTTGATGGGTCATACTGTAACCTAATATAGTAGAAGTATATATATGTATATATACATACGTGTGTGTGTGTGTGTGTGTGTGTGTGTGTGTGTGTATGAAATCTAAATGATGTAACAGAGAAGACAAAGTTCTTCTAGGACATCCCTTGAAAATGAAACTTTCAGTACTGGAATTAGGTTATATCTAATTGAGATTTTGGTCAAAGAGGTTGTTCTAAGGCAATCCCCAAACAACCCAGGGTATTGCTAAGTCTATAGGTTGCTCTCCACAAACTGATTTCAAGACACCATTGCTGAAGACAACATATGTGCATCTTATTCAAGATGAAGAAGTTGAGCTGGTGCTTATACAGATCATTGACCCTATGTGCTACTACTGTCTTTGGTACAGGAAGGTACTCTATAAGCTACTAAAGTAGAAATGTAGACATTGACCAAGCTATAAACTTTTTTATCTACAATGATGTCCTGCCCACAAAATATGTTAGGGCAATGCTGGCATAAAGCTGTGGGAGTAAACAACAACTATCTGATTTCACTTAAGGTCCACTCTGTAAGATGCATTCCATATATGACACTGCTTGGGTAACCAAGAGCCTGAGACTAGATAGTCCAAGGACCTACGGTAGAACCAGATACTACTATTCTAAAGTAAAATAATGTAACAATAAAAAATCTCCTAATGACATTCTATTATATTCATAGATCAGTGCTTTGTTTAGCCATCATCACAGAAGCTTCTTCCTGTACTATATGGGAAAAATATCCATATTTTTATCCACAGCCAGACACTATGCAAAGAGCGAGAGACCTCAGAACATTCAGCCTTAAAGGGGATATCTCCATCAAGTCCCTCCCCTCAGGCTCAAGGAACCATCCAGAAAATGAGACAGAATGAGTGTAAAGGCCAGAGGAGATAAAGGATACCAAATAAACAAGGCCTTCAAAATACAATAGGACCGACACACACATGAACCCACAGACACTGAGGTAGCAGACATAGGGACTGCACAGAGCTGAAAGGAGAAGTGCATCCATTTACCCATCCCTAACACAGAAACCATCTCCAACTGATAACACTCACAAATGAAAATTTAGTTTTCTCTGACGCAGTGTCACTGGGGAGACAAATAATTTTAAGGGTAGGCCCCATGTCCAGCAGTTGATGGCCAACCAAAAATGAACTCAGTGGTATCTCTGCAGGTCCTTTGCCTCACAGTGTCATGTCAGACCTTTTTCATTTCTTTTTTAAAAATATTTCTTTTTGTTTTTAGTTTTTATTTTCGTTTTAATTTTTACTCTATACCTACTTTGTGTACATGTTGTAGCTTCCAGTTTTGTGATTTTATAGGATTCCTGTGTATAAATGAAAAGGTCTTTGCATTTATGGATATTTCTTGTGCCTTTTCTGGGGCTCTTTTCCTTGTGTTTGTTTCATCCTGTTCCAACATATTCATTTTATCTAATTCTATCCTGTTTTTGTTTATTAGTATCCCTTAGATTCCTGTTTGTTTTCTAAGGAGAGACAGGAAGCGGGTATATCAAGGTGAGAGAGGAGGTGGGGATAAACTGGGAGGTGTAGGGGGAGGGGAAAATATAATCAGGATATATTGAAAAAATTATTTTCAATAAAATAAAATGAGGAAAAGAAATTGGATGACCCAGGTGCCTCTGTCTCTTGGGCATCTTGTTTGGTGAAAGTACACATGGGATCATGGGTCTTTTGCTATTGGGTGTTTGACATTTTTTTCTGCTGGGGATTCATCCTAAGATAGTACATTCTAGGAAACAAAAAAATGCTGACACAAATAAATCCATTAAAAGACAGGCTGGAAAGCCTCCTCTAATGGCTGAGGTGGAGGCAGACTGTGATGGAACCACATTGACTATCTTTCTTAATATGCTTAATCTTAAGAATCTACAAGTGATGTTTTAGCTGAGATTTTGACTGCTCGATGAAGCATCACTGTAAGTCGCCTTTGGTCACAATTCTATGTACACTGAGGGGAGGGAGGGCCACCTTTCAATTGCAAAAGACACATGAGGATATTTCATGGGGAATCCTCCTAAAAGACAGAAATAATCACAGTCAAAACACCACAGCAAGTGATGCAGGAATATGTCTGGCAATGTAAAATAAGACAGAGGAAACAGCTACATAGATTCCCTACCCCAAGCCATTGATAGTCTCTGTAATTTTCCAGGATGAAGCTAAGAAGCTGTGTGCTCATTCTCTTTTCTCCCCTTTCCTACTTCTTCCTTCTCTTTCTATCTCCCTATACTGCTCTTATCTCCCCTTATTTTTCTATATTGAAGGTCAAAATAACTTGAATTATCTATTGCTGAGCTTAGAGTCAGTTGTTAAAATTCAGTAATTTTAAAGGCAGATTTGTATTATTCCATATCCATTTGGAATCTACCTTTATACAAGGACCAGCTATTATCTGTATATACTTACTGTTCTCCTGTGAGAACATGTACTTCATGGAATCTGAATTCAGAGATTCCAGAAGGAAACTATCTGTGCCACATACACACCACGAAAGCTGGTTACCTTGCATTTACAGGTTGTACAGGGAGATTCAGCCATTGTCCACACTGCACCACTCAGCCTTGAAATACCAGAGCTGTCCAGGCAAGTTTTTCTGATGTCATAGGCAATATTATCAGCCAGGCAGGGGTCACTGACACAACGGGGACAACACTCCCCTTCAAAGATGGCTGTGTATTCACAGCTCAAAGTAGGACAGGCTAGGGGCCAGCAGTCTGCCTCCCCTTCCTGTGGAGAGAAAGATGAAATGAGTCATCCTCATTCTTACACAGTGTTATATTCCCAGTATTCCTTGCAGCAGAAAATCACTAAAATCTCATTATTCTCCTTGCTGAATGCTTCTAACATGTACCACAATACATATGATCAGTCTTTCTCTATGAACACACCTTCTACACATGTGACTTCTATGAAGTTAATACCTTCCTCAGGATGGTTTTTCTGACCACCAAATGCAGCGTTGACAGAAAATCTTAAATAAGTTTGTGTTCTAAGCACAGCCTACAGTTATTTTATCATGTTTTATTTATTTTTAAAATCAGGTTGTACTGTATATTTGATACAACTCAACATTAACTTGAGCTTTTCAGACTTTGATTGGTTGTTTTCTCTTGCTGCTGATGGTCAGAGTTTTGTCCAACAGATGCTAATAAAACAAACAACAAAGAGATGCCCACTTTTTTTAAGGTCAAAAGTGAGACCCAAAGTTGAATATTGCAACAGCAGCATCAACTGAGAAGCTGGTGTCAAGTTCAGAGATGAGGTTGGGTGTCCTCAGGAGAAACTACCTCATGAGGCTTAGTTCTCCATGTCACAACTAGAATGATGGAGCTTCTAATGGCCTCATATTCTGGCTACAAGCACCATGGAGCTGCCTATATCAGCAAGGTCTCTCCACACATCCTCATTGTCATCACACTACTTACTGTCACCTGTGGTTAAGTCTCATTTAATTTAGCCAATGTTTACAGACTCTGGGTTGTTGATGTTTTGACTATGTCTTCCTTGAACACATGACATTATTTAGCATCTGTAAGAGGTAAAATCTTGAAAAATATTTATTAAACGTGACCCCTATTATTCTAAAGTAATTTTAAGTTAATGCTCAGGAGCTTCTGTAATTCAAAAGGACTATATATTCCAAGGACTGGACATACAAGATGTGCTTTTGAAATTCTTTGAATGAAAACTTCATATGTAAGATGATGCCAGTAACTCCAGTTATCTGATGACTGGCCTCTCAAAAAAGAAGTGTGGTTTTCCAGACTGACACTGGAAACAGATCTGTAGTTGTGCTGGATGTGTTTGCCCTTGGGTGGGAATTTGTAAAATTGGCCATGAACTGAATTAATCTATGTTGCAGTCTTAGTATTAAGATGGATTGTAAAGGATACATGTTAGGACTGCTTGTACATTACCCTGGGGATTTATGGGAACTTAGATAACAACTTTCTGGGTGCTAGTTTTCACATAATATCCAGAAAGAGAAAAATTCATTTCAGTAAACATTAAGGAGAAAGCTAAGAGTTTCCTTTAAGAGCTGACTCAGGTAGAATGCTCAGAGATGGAGCACCACAATCCCACAATTCCCAACTTGCAAGTCTTTCATCCTTAGAAATCACTGCCTGTGCTGCAATTTGAAACACAATGAACCAGTTCTGGAAATTGGACATTTTCTTTGAACTTTCCCCTATTCAGAAATATTATTAGTATCCTTACATAAATATTTAAAATATTTTTTCTATTTGGACAGATTTTCTATGGAATAAAACAGTAACAACAATAGTCACTATGTTAAGGGCCTTCTGTGTATTGAGTGTGGTATTCATCTTTCACATACACTCTCTTTTCTCCCTAACAATCTCTGAAATTGAGACTCATCCATCTGTGGATACTTACAGAAAAGCATAGTAACTGAGAGGTTATGACACGTCCAAAGTGTCCACACCAACCTAGTCCTTGAGACAATTATAGAATTGGGTTCTCAGCCTTGTTCACCCAAACCCATTGCTTCTATTATGTTTCTTCTATTGACACTTTTAAAGGTTATGTCAAAAGCAATAATAGGCTTGGTTCTTTCTGGACAACTATTGCCTAACAAGCCACGGAAGGATACTTGATGAGGATTTTCCTTGCTCTGGACATTTTAAAATAAATGGGCATATGCAAACTTTGCTCAGGTTAAATCTGTTCCATTAGTACATTCTTCTTACTTTTTGGGCATTTTAAATGCAATGTAAATATCGCCAGGCACAGTACATGGTCCCCTGGTTAAGTAAAGCTCCACAATGCTCTGCATAATACTGCAAACATCTGGGAATTCCAGCCCCAAAGCACATGAGTTTATAACCTTTTCTAGAGCAAAGGCACAGAATCCCCAGAAAACTGACATACCAGACACCGGCATTGCTGGCAGCTGTGGGTCCAGTTGTCTCCACTTCGATACAGCTTATGTCCGCTTTGATCTAAACATTGGCTTGTGACCCTGGTGTCACACTCTGGGCAGCAGAAAAGGTCAACATTTGGATTCTGGCAATCACAAGCTGTTCGCCGGCAGAATATTTTCCCGTCCTGTTGAGGAGTGAGGTCAAGGAGGTTTTATGATTAGGAAAATGCATGCACAGATGCACTATGAAAATCAAGCCCTGTAAACACTTCATAGAGGACACAGAAAAAACTTCCTAGACTCTGCCTCTGTCTTAGCTACTTCCCACCCTGTTCAAAGCAGGCACAGGCTTTCTTTCACAGAACTAACCTACAGAGCTAGCTGAGTCAAAATAGCAGCATTACTAAGTTCATCCCAAGAAAAAAAATCAGTGTGTTCTTTGAATTTCTTAAAAACTCTAAAAATTACATTTCTAGATAAGAATTATAGCTAACCCAGGCAGCTGAGCAACCACTTGGTGGCAGAGTCTGGGTGAACAAGCAGGAAAGGGGAAGTAGAACAAGAGAGAAATGAACAGAAGCAAGGGCAAACTGCATATATGTATGTATATATATATATATATATATATATATATATATATATATATTGAAAGCATGACATTGTCTGCTAAAACACCATCAAACATACTGAAATATACTCACCTAATGTTATACCAGCCTTGATACTTAAGGGATGTGGGGAGAATTAACTGAGGTCCAGAGACAAGTATCTTATACATATCACACAGTACAGCAGAATCTCCAAACCTACAACCATGTTCTAGAGTTTCAAAAGAATTTTCTTCTACATGGAAGTATTTAGGTTGCTTATTTGAAGCAATTATGGTAAGTTGTCACCTCCCTCCATGAAGTGGTTTACCAAATTATAGACACAATACAGTTTCAGGAGTACTAGTCTTGGGCATACACGGTTACAAAGCACTGACAGACAGTCAAGACCACCTGAGCATTAAGACTGAATACTTGTAGCATGTTCATCAAACAAGTATATCTCTGCTAATGGAGAAGCTAACGTGTGAGGCTTGTGGCTACCATTTATGGATACAATTAGTTTTGTTAAAGGTTTACTTTTGCTAAAAAAAAAATTGTGTGTGTGTGTGTGTGTGTGTGTGTGTGTGTGTGTGTGTGTGTGTGTGTGTTCCTACAGAAGCCAGAGCCCTTGGAGCTGAAGCTACATGTGTTTGTGAACTAGGGTGCTGGGAACTGAGCTTGGGACCTCTAGAAGAACAATGGTGCCACTTCTCATCATCTCCCTATGGTTACTTTTTTGAGCATTTCTGAATCTTAGGGCTAGATCATTGAAAGGACACAAAGTCTATCTTCACTGTAACAGCCATACCTAAAAGTTACAAAGACTGAAATTATCCATCCTTGGGAACTCCCACTAAGAAAGGTGTTTCGGGTACATGACTGTGGGTCTTAGTCTTGTTATCTCTGTTGACCTCAGTTACTTTTCCTTGAAACAGCTCCTGCATTCTTTTATAACACCTCAATCTTCAGTTATTAAAGGCTACGTTGTATGTATTCATTGAGTTATTCCTTCTGGGGAAACATCTCTGATTCCTCAACCTGCTCCCATTGTTTGTATCTTTTCATTACACAGCAGCTTTGGTGGCTCCCTCCTCCAAGCTTTGACTACTGGGTATGATCTTCACCAACTTTATTAGTCAAAAACTAAATACTTATCTCTTTTCCCAATGGTGTGAAGTATTACCTATATTCTATTTAATACTGATTACCCATTGAACAGAGATTAATGACTTCATTTCTCAAGTCAGATAACTAAATATAAGTCTTCAGAAACAAGGAGTGACCTGGGTTTCTGTCACCATGGTTTAGCTTTCACTATACTTTCTGTAATGCAGGCCACTTTGTTTTCCTGTTTTGGTTATGTCACAGTGTTGACTGATATTGAGCTTAATTAAGACCAAAACCTCATTAAGCCCTGCCCCATCACCTGTGGCTGGTTGATTGGGAAGATATGTGCTTTCTGATGCATGTTGCATTTCATCCTATTAGATCCATCTCACCTACACTGTCAGTCACAACTTTTACCAGATACTGCATTTATCATCTTCCATGGATCATACAGCTTCACAGTTACTGACATCTGCAAAAAAAAATGGATCTTCCAATGATGTCTTAGTCCATTTCATCCATAAAATGGATGGTAAGGTTAAGTTCAGTGGAAGTGAAAGTGAAAATCCTTAAAGCACTACATTTCTTACAGAGAGTGGAAGGGAAATACTGGATACGTTTGTAATGACTCAAGAGGGTGAAAAGGAGCCTTCACTCAAAATGTGTGTATTGTCTCTGCTATAAAAATGGAAAGGGAGCATTGTTCCAAAATATCAAGAGATGAAAAACATACAGATACTTGCATTGCATGCATATGCATACATTAATTTTACAAAAACACCGACCTCCTATAAGTATGTAAAAATGTGTGTATATAGAGAAACTGAGATATATATGAGAGAGAGAGAGAGAGAGAGAGAGAGAGAGAGAGAGAGAGAGAATCTAGAAGTAAACAGGTGAATTGAACCAGATATTTTATATAACCTAGCATTGATGTGTCCATATTATAGAAATCTTCCAACATTAAGTCCTCAGCTTATGGGCTTATAGCATGACTCCCATCACTTTCACTAAGAATATATTTCATAGAACTATGCCATCTTTTTTATTTCAGTGTTGAGAACTGAACCTAGGGACACACATCTGCCAGGCATATACTTTGACACTCAGCTGTTTCCCCAAGTACCATCAACTTAGTTTCTGTAGCAATACATTTCATTTCCCAAGTATTGAAGGAAGTATCTAATCCATGTGGTTTAGACCAGGACCAAGCAAAAATATAAATGATTTTCACAGATTACTATATTTCTTGCCATGAGGTCCAATCCTACCTACTAGCTAACAGAATGAATAGGAACGAATGGTTAGCCTTCAGGGTTATTGCAGAATAAAACAATTTCACATCTCATCAATTATGTGAATATGCAAACGAGTCACCTCTTAGCTTCTATTAAGTTTCAGCACAATGACAATGTTCCAGTTGGCCTTGAATTACAGAGCAACTGTCAAGAGAAATCTTTTTTGATAATGGAAATGCCAAAGGTGGCTTCATTAATTCAAGTAGAATATGATTATAAAGACTTACTCACAGAGTGTTATCACAGTAGACACCAAGTGGGGACAAGAACAGGGCCCACACTCAGCAAGCTATCCTCCTTGTTTGAGTTTGGACTGTCCAGCTAAGTTGGTGACCCCGGTTCCAATGAGATATCAAAGCTGAATTCGTACCCTCCTGCTTAGAACTTCACTGTTTCCAGGCAATTTTATAATGGAAGTTCAACCATGCACACAATTAATAAGAATTAAAACATTTAAATTATTTTTTAGATGTTTAAAAGCAGGAAAACTCACACTGGCAGAAAAACATTTGAATGTATGTATACTGTGTAAAATTCTAGGTCTTAAATTTAAAATGACATTTTATTATTGAGTCACTGCAATACCAATTCACTCACCAAAGACTATACAATTCACATCCATGTCATTGTCTGAAACTCTTAAATTGAGTAGTTGGATTTATGTGAAATTCTGATGTATCCATTGAATAAAAATATAAACTAACAGTTAGCAAGCTGATGGCCAAGTTCACAGTCAGCAGTGCCTGATAAAGTTCCATAAAGCACAAGCATCTGATACAGTTACATGGATCCTGTTGATTTTATACCACAGTGGTGAGGTTAAGTATTTGTATCACAGTACTCACAGTTTACAAAATTTAAATTATTTGTTAACTTGTGCTTAATGAAAATGCTGATTCCTGGGAGCTGGAGAGATGGCTCAGTGGTGAAGAACACTTGTTGCTCTTGCAGAGGACCCAGATTCGATCCCCAGCACCCACATGGTGGCTCACAATCACCTGTAACTCCAATTCCAGAGCATCTGATGCTCTCTTCTTACCTACATGAGCACCAAGCACACACATGGTATACATACATATATGCAGGCAAAACACTCATATACTAATCTAAAAAAAAATTTAAAAAAAGAAAATGCTGATTCCTGACATAAACCATAAAATTATAAATATTACTCTATACCCATCTATTGTACTTCCTCACAAACTGATCAGACTGTGGTGGCCAATATTTTTCCAATTATTAATTTTGATATTAGGTAATAGCATAGCCCATCCTCTATAAGTGTAGGGACACAAATACCTTCAGTGTCACATTTTCATAAATTGACATAATTCCCAACGCAGAAAATTCATAACAGAATAGACACTAGATCCCAAAAAACAGACTCTTATGAAATTATTTTTCTCTAAGAAGCATTTTTATAGCATTAGGAAGTTATGGGACAGGAAAATATGATTTCTGCTAAAATAAGACTGAAAGATTCCAAGGTATTTGTTCTCAAAATGAAGTTCTCAAAACCAAAGTATAACTATATCATGGGAAATAGCTAGAAATGTAATTTTGGGGCATCGCCCTGTATCTACTGCTCCAGAAACTTAAGCCAGAGTCTGGATTAAGAGTTGTAACAAGACCCCCCAAGTGACTCTGAAGCAGAAGGAAGCTCCTGAACCACAAATGGGGAAATAGCACACATGAGCAGTGAGAGCCAATGTGCCATTATGAGCCATCTAACTCTGTTTTTTTGTTTTTTGTTTTTTTTTGTTTTTTTTTTTTATGCACAACTCATTACATCACAACAAAAGAATCAGATTACCAGGCCAGAGAGTAGAAACATAGAAGAGATTTGGGGTTCTACATCTGTTTTAAAATAATCATCCTCACCCCAGGAAAATTGCAACCAAAGGAAATTAATGCAATTGGAAAAACTTATGCAAAGAAAGACACCACAGCCAGATCCTGAATAACCCTCTCCAGGATCTAGCTGGGTGAGTGTGACTGAGGGGAGATACTCACTGTCTCCTGCCCTCCAGATCTAACTCAATTTCCCAATACCATATTCCAACCTAGTCTGCCTACAAAGCTTATGCTGAAGCCAACCTCAAGGCTTTAAGCAGGAGCCACCTTGCCCCTCTACAAATTACAAGTCTTATCCATGCCACATCCAATCTTTCCATCCACACATATTTTGCACTTCCTTATCTAGGATCTAGCCTGATGAATTAACTTAATTTTCCCCTCCATGCAACTTGCACAATCCAAGATCTACTCCTGCACTCTAGGCTCAGATCAAGATGCACATCCTGAATATCATCCCAGTCTCCTGACTTCATTCCATCTAAATGATATTCAACATCTAGGCCCAACCTGACCCATACATACATTTGTCTTCTGCTGCAACCTGCCTTTTCCATTTCACCACAAAACTAATAAAAGTAATCCATATGTCCTGATCTCATTAAAAAATACAAACAATATGAAAGACCAAGGCTTTATCTGTTCCTACAAGTTTTGTAAATCTGTTTGCCAATAAGACTTGCCTGTGGGAGCTCACAGACTCTGGATCAAACAGCTAGGGGGAAGCATGCATAGGAACAACCTAGGTCCTATGCATGCCTGTGACAGTTATGCAACTTGCTCTGTTTGTGGGGGTCATAGCAGTGGAATTAAGAAGCATCCCTAGCTTCTGAGCTGGCTTTTGGGAATCTATTCCCCAAGCTGGGTTACCTGGCCCAGCCTTGATGTAGGGGGAGGAGCTTGGTCCTGCCTCAACTTGATGGCCTCCCATGGGAGGCTTGTCCCTTTCTGAATGGAGATGGAGGAGGAATGGATTGGTGGTGGTTAGATGGGATGTGGGGGATGAATTGGGAGGTAAGAGGGAGGGAAAACTGTGTATAAAATAAATGAAAAAGTTTAATAAAAGAAAAATTTCTCAGAGCACATTTAATTGAAAGGAGCAACAATAAGTTTCTTCAAAGAATTCAAAGAGCTTAAAGAGACACAAATAAATAATTCAATGAGCCTAAAAAGAATAAACACATAATGTGGGTGAAAATGAAAAGATAATCTAGGATTTGAAAATGGAATTAAAACAAGAGAGAGAGAGAGAGAGAGAGAGAGAGAGAGAGAGAGAGAGATTGAAGAAGGCTCAAGCTGAAATGAAGATAGAATTGAAAACCCAATGACCCAACTAGAAAACACAAAGGGAAGCCTTATAGGTAGAAATAATCATGTAGAAAATGGGGCACCAGGACTCAAAGATAAAGTAGACAATCTAGATGAAATAAGCAAAGAATATGAAAAAATACAGACATAGGAAAAGGACATATAGGAAATGTAGGACACCATGAAAAGACCACACTTTAAAATAATAGAAACAGACAAGGGAGAAATATCCTAAATCAATGCCAAAGACCAGGTCTCTGGTGAGAATATAGAAGAACATTTACCCAAACTATGGGAAGATATACCCAAACATGTACAAGAAGCACACAGAACACCAAACACAAGAGACCAGAAAAAATCCCACAGCATATTATAGTTAAAACACTTAAGTATACAGAACAAAGAAAGCATACTGAAAGCCGTAAGAGAAAAAGAAGTAAGTCATGCATAAAAGAAAACCTATTATAACAGAAAATTTAAAAGTTTGGAAGACATGGAGCAGAACATTCCAAGTCCTGAAAGAGCATGAGAACCAACTTAGAGTACTATGCCCAGCAAAACTATCCACCATAGTTGCAGGATAAAGAAAAACTTTATAAACAGACTAAAACAAACCTAAAGAAAACACAGGAAGTAATACTTGGTGCTAAAAAGAAGAATGAGACTGGAGAAAGAAATACAAAGCCATAATTATTAAAACACAAAGTATCACTGAGAACCCAAACAACAGCACAATGACTGTAATCAACATAAACTTTTCAGTAATAAATTAGACATTAATGGCCACAACTGTCCAATCAAAACACACAAACTGGCCAAATGGATCAGAAAACAAAATAAAGCTATTTGTTGAATATAAGAAACACATGTTAGCTTTAAAGATAGGCACTGCCTTAGAGTCAAAGGATAGACAAAAATTTTCTGGTCAAGTAGGACAAGGAAGCAGGTAGGCATCATTATCCTAGAGTTCAAACCTTATACAGAGTTCAAACAAAACTAATCAGAAAGGATAAAGATGGGTGTTTCATTCTAATCAAGGGAACAGTTAACAAAGAAGACATTAACATTCTAAACATATAGATACCTATCTCTGGTACACCTAGTTTCACAAATAATGTACTAATGAATTTAAAGACATATTAACATCAACCCATTAATATCTGGTGATTTCAATATCCCACTTTCTTTGATAGGGTATATCATTTGAACATAAGAATTAAATAATATCATGTATTGGATGGGCTTAACAGATGAGTACAGAATATCCCACCAAAATAACAAAGAGTATTCATTATATTCTGCATAACATACAAGTTCTCAAAAATATATCACATCCTGAAACTCAAAACAAATTTCTATAAATGCAATAGTACTGACATAATTGCATGTATTTTACATGATCACAAGGTAATACAATTTAAAGTTGACAGCAAAAAAAATCCTAGTAAGCACATAAACTCATGGAAATTAAACAACTCATTACTGAATGATGGATGTGTAAAAGAAGAAATCAAGAAAAAAATTCCTGGAACTAAATGAAAATGAGAAGACAACACAACAAAACTTCTGGGACACATTGAAAACAGTCCTACAAGGTAAATTTATAGCCCTAAGTGCCTACATTAAAAATCAGAAAGAGCATAAATAAATGACTTAATGATGCAACTCAAAATTTGAAAGAAAAAAAAAAGAACAAACTAAATCCAAACTCAACAACTGTTATAAGAAGCCATGTTCTGAGTTGCTGGTCAGCATTGTCTAAGCAACTCCCAAAACATTATAAATTATTGCTGTTGCCCTTGGTGGCCTCCTAAGGGCATAATGTAAGTCTCTATTGCTGAGCACACCATGCACTTTGGACACAGGGCCTGGAGGCCCCAAAGCTGGATCTGATCTGAAAGCTTCCTCCATGAACCAGGTTCCATGGTGCCAAAGGTACCATGCAAGTTTCCAAAATGAGGGAAGCAACCAACAGTCCTACACAGCTATGACATTTATGAAGCACAAAAATGACCAGCATGTCACAATGACCCTGGGCTCTTCAGTAGTGGCACATACACACTGGCAGTGATCAATAGCTCTCTAATTGCTCCAGAGCCTGCTCAGCAGAAGGGAGATCATGACATATTGGGAATTACCCAGGCATCCAGAGCTGGTGGATCATGAATCTTGGAAGAGAACCGACAGCTCCCAGTTTTCTAGACTAGCATAATCCTTAACTACTTTCTAAATGTTTGCCCTTTGAGTTATAGATAACTGTAGTGCTCACTCATCGTCAAGGAAACTTGTTTTTGCAATAGACAGAAAGCATCACAGAAAACCACAACTCATCAATCTGCAGAGTTCTCTAGCTCAGTTCAAACTGACATATCTGCAACACGGGTGCACAGGACTCAGGGATCATTGCAAAAAGACGGGGTAGGAAAGACTGTACAAGATGAAGAAAATGGGAATTTGCTGTGAGATTGTGTCTCCTAGAAATGTCAGAAATTACACTGATGATTTCTCATCAACATAGCTGTCTAAACATGACATGAACAAGGATGACACCAACACACACACTAACCTGGACAGGGGAAAGTTCACAAGGCCTCAAGCTTAGTCTAAGAACCACAGGCAACTAAAGAATGCAGAGAATGGGCGAAGTAGTCTCCCTGGGGAAAAGACACCAATGGATTGCCCAATGCTAAGTAGTCAACTCTGAAAATATAAAAGTGTGTACATATAGGTGACATTGCATAGACTGAGCAGGTTGTATATGTATATTTAGAAGTAACACACACACACACACACACACACACACACACACACACACACACACACCTGTTTCAGACAAAAGGTCCAAGAATTTGAAAGCAAGCAAGGGCTACATGGGGGATGGTGGGTATGGAAGAAAGGAAAGAAGGGAGTATGATGCAATTATATTATAATCTCAAAAATTAAATATCATTTAAAATAAATATTTAAAAAGTCATAAAATACTACATACAGTATTATTATATTGCTTATTTTAAACGAATCCTTAAAAATTGGCTTCATGCTTTCATCAAAAATGTGGAAGTGGTGGTGGCAGGGGACTAACTATAAATAAAGTTTATTAACAGGACTATATGATTTGTTCATGCAGGGTACCAGCTCCACAAAAGATGTTTGAGATGCTTTAGGAAGAAGTGGAAAAGAAGAGCAGCAGGATGCTGGGACTGTTTGGACAGTAAAGAAACCCTGGGAGAGCTTTCATGCTTGCTGGGTCCCTGGCTTTATCATAGACTTAAATGTAGCTGAAAATATAGTTTAAAATGTTTGGTTTCACAGTACCCAATACTCTGGTAGCCTAGAAATCCTGAAAACTCCTGGGTTTAGGAAGACTGCAATTATCCCCAGAAATTTGGGAAGAAATAAAGAATTTGCTCAATTTGCTGCCAACTTCTTTCATACTCTGTCCTCAATATTCTAACCCATAATGATTTTTCTTTCCCTAGAATCTCTTGTTGTTTGTGTCAGCACCACATGGTTAAATACTCACTTGATAACATTTATTATCTATGTACTATACTACTGACCTGAGTGTTTGAGCTCCCTGATGTTGGAATGACATCTCATCTCACTAGTTTCTAATACTTCAATTTGTATCCTTTGTGGAGAAAGAGTGGGCTGTGGGACAATGGGAGCCCTAGACCCTGAGTAATGTATAGATAGATGAATATGAACACCATGAGACATCGGGATCTGAAGAAAGATGGTGAGTTACTTGATTCATTAGAGATACTTTCTTCATCATTCAAAACTGTGCTCACATGAAATATGAATAGATCACACTCCAGAACAGAGTGCTCAATAAATTGGAAAAATGAATCTAAATTTGGGTTACGGAACTAGGTTTAAGTAGAAAAGGGGAAAACAGGTACCATGGGTTAAGAACATGGTGATGTATCTCTCCCAACTAGACCCCTGGGTTCTGATGAAGTGGGGCCAGGTGCCAAGGCAAAAGACGAATCACATGGGGTCCCCAAGTTCATCCTTCCCTGGTTCTGAGGAACCCAGAATTTATCAGGAGACCTGGCTTTCTAAGGGGCTACTAAACAAGTAATGTTTCTTGTATTTTTATGCTTATAAAGTCCACAATTAAGTAATCTCCTCCCAATATTTAAGCCAAAAGCCACAGTAAAGTAAGGAAAATGAAAATAAATTGGCAAAATCAACAAAAGAAAGAAAGCATGAGGAAATCAAACAGTTTAATAGGCCCATTTTGCAAAGCAATAAGAAAACCACTTTGTTGCAGAAGTGTTTCCATTAGCATTCAACTTGCTTTCCCATGACTCAAACTAAGAGATACTTGAGCAATGAGAAAGACAAAGACATCGGTTACAAAGGAGCCACAATACTGCCCTCTCATTTTTTTTTTGTCCAGAATGCAGACCATCAATTAATAGCTGACCATTACATAAATGGCCTGTGAGCCTCTCTTTTCTGGATGATGTTCCCACAAAAAGGGAGACAATGAGTGAGAGTCCTTGAAAGTGACCGAGCTTGAATAAGTATAGAATGTTGGTTTATGCAAACTGGTACCTGACCAACAACCAAGACACTGTGGCTCTCAGTGCAAAAACCACTCTTGACCACTCTTCCCAGCTTCTCCTGATACTTAGTTTCTTCTCAATATTGTAGTCCACTTACAACAACAACAACAAAACAAACCAAAGTAAACAAAGCCAATTTTCTATTCGCCAATTGTCAGTTGGCTCAGATTAGAATAGAGAGGCCCTCTTGAAAAGTAAGTGACTCATGTGTACTAAGTCAGAAAGAAAGAAACCTGTGGTGTGGGGAGAGGAAAGGGAGAGACAAGCACAGTCACAACTTTCAGTGCATCCTGCCAGTCTTACCTTGCAGGAACAGACAGAGCACCTGTCTTCTCTCAGGATCCACACCTGCCCATTGTGCTTCAGTCCTCCTTCATGGGGACAGTCACCAGAGCAAGAGGGCCCAGAGGGACACAGGCAATCAAAGCCTCCTGCTAAGTTGATGCAGGCAGAGTCATTCCAGCAGGTGTGAGTTCTTAAGGCACATTCATCAATGTCTGCAATAAATAAATCACAGAATATTAAAATCCAGCTGAGAGAATTCTGGAGATAACAATAACATACAGTGACTTTAAGCAACATTATAGTGAATTTACCTCATGTCAAGTGCTTTGCCAAGCATTCACAGGCATTAGGTCATTTACTCTGCATTGCAAATGCTCTGTGTGGGAGCATGCCCACTGCCCAGTGGCAGCTGTGACATCAAACTTATAGCTGCCTGTCCAGTTAAAATATCCACTTGCAGCTCTAGAATCATACAGTGGCCATGAAGTTTGTTAATTTGTCAAGTATGGAACACAACCTCTGAAGCCTAGCTCTTCTAGAAAAATGTGCACGTGGGCAAGTCACTTCTCAGAACCAACTGGGTAACAGGGCAACCTTGACCTTGCCAGCCTTAGCAAGATGCTGATGTTAGAGCTTTGAAAGAAGTGGGTGCATGACTCTTGGTAGGTGCCCTACTTAATACTAAAATGGTTCACACCCTAATGGACCGGAGAATGCTGGCTCTCACAGAAAAAGTCAGGACCACAGGAGGTATGACATGAACATGGATGAAGACAAGTGTATTGAATAATGTATTCACTGACAACATAATAGGGAAAGAAGACAATTGGAGTCACTCCATCTGACAGTTCAAACTTGAGTGACCCTGATGTCTCAAACACACTCCTGTCTAGTCCCACTTGAGCTCTTTCTTGGCAGCCAAACTTGAAAGGCAGCCAGTTTTGCCTTTAAATGGCTACTTTTAAAGAAATGTATTCATTAAATCCAGATGAAATATCTTATCCAGCAACTTCTGCTCATTGGTACTGGTGTCATATCAAGAAAATTGTACTTGACTTTTTTTTCTATGGGCATATTTAAGCTTTATTGGAAGGCACTTGTCTTTTGTCTGTCAGAATCTTCTGTTCCCTTGGCTAATCTACAGCCATGTCGACAAATAGCCTTCAGATGATGAAAATCTACTATGTACAAGGTTATTGGCACAACAGATGAGACTGATACTGAAAATGACACAAAAGAACAAGCAAGACACTACTGTCATTAAGCTGTTGAGACATAACATATAATTTGGACATCCATGGGCAGGCTACAGATCATTAGTCTGGGCACCTGTAAGAGGGCAAAATGTTAGAATAATGTCATCTAATGGGAATCCCCTGTTGAAATCTGTGTGAAGTTGTAACCCACTTAGTTAAATAAATCATTCCTCCTCAGAGAAGCTTCCTCTTGCAAGAAGACAAGAGGCTCACAACTCAACAATGTTCAGAGAGTGAGAGACTTTGGAAGACTCAGTCCTTAATGGGAGGTATTCATCAAACTCCTCCCCTCAAGAATCAGGGAGCTATTGGAAGAGGAGCTAGAAAGATTGTGAGAGTATGCAGGTATGGAGGGCTCCAAGAAAAGTATCATCTAGGCACAACATGACAGATACACTTATAAACTCACAGAGACTGTGGCAGCATTCAAAGGGCCTGAACAGGTTCAAGCCAGACTGGGTACCAGCACAGAAAATGGGGAGTAGACAGAGTTCCACCACAACCAAGAAGTCATTTGTAATTGTTATCTTCTGAGAAAGGGAAAACCATCTTTCCCCAATACAATGTCACTGGGTATATCAACCACACTCTGGGGCAGGTCCAATGCTCAGGAGTAGTTGGCCAATGATAAATAGACTCTTATGAGGAATGTCCTTCTGTGTATGTTTATCTTATTGGTTGTTGAATAAAGTACTGTTGGACAATGAAGAAGCAAGTTAGGCAGGACTAGAAGTCAAGTAGGATACTAGGAAATGTAGTAAAGATAAGTCTTGTGGTCCAGACAGGAAGTGACATAGCAGGCAGACTCAGAATATAAGCCACCATGTGAACCCGGGAAGAGGACGCCAGCAGAAGTTGTCCTCGATAAGTCTTATAAAATATATAGATTTATGATACTTAAGACTGAGCTAGCATATAAGAAATCCTAGTCAATGGGTGTTGGTGGTGCAAACCTTTAATCCCAGCACTCAGGAGGCAGAGGCAGGAGGATCTCTGTGAGTTCGAGGCCAGCCTGGTCTGCAGAGCAAGTGCCAGGATAGGCTCCAAAGCTACACAGAGAAATCCTGTCTCAAACCCCCCCCAAAAAAAAAAATCCTAGTCAATTGGCCAGCAGCATTGTAAACTAATATGTATGGTACTCTGGGCACCCACCTGGCGGGATAGAACTTGGGTGGCTGTCAGAAAGATTTATGGTTACAGAATGGTGTCAAAAGTAGGATAACCCCACTCCCTGAGGTTCTCAGAGGAAGCAAAGAACTGCTGCCACAGGTTGCACTGAACAGCATTGCAGCAGTTTCTGTCTGTTCTCTCTGTCCTGAGCTCTTGGGGGTTGGACTCAGCACTCCCGAGATGGCCTGAAGCCCTGGAGAGTTCTATGGTTTAGGATTCTGTGCTCTCACTGCCGCCAGCTACCAGTCACCATGAGCCACCACACGCCTTGAGCCACGAGCCGCCAGGTGCAACAAGCCACCTTCCTGAGACTAGTCAAGAGGCAGCAGAACCCAGGCAGCTGTCGATAATGTTACGAACTTCCATGTAAACTTCACAAAAGCTTAAAAAGCGATTTTAGCAGCAAAAGAACAGAGACCAGCAGGACTTCTTGGTAGCAGCATTTTCTCGGGTGGGCTCTGTTTTGCTAGAGACAAACAGAGACTCAAGCAGTTCCTTTAAGAAAGGCTTCCTGACTCAGCAAAAGCAGAAAAAAACACAGGGCTCCTTTTTAAGAGGCCTCAGAGACTCTTAATCTCAGGGTCATTGGTCCATGCCCCACACAGGTGGCACTAGCAGTGACCACATCTCCAAGCCAGCAGATTGCTGCTTGATAGCAGCATAGACCAAGGCAGTGAGCACAGTTCTCACTGCTAGCAGTAAAGGTACACCCACCACCTTGGAAAGATAGTGGTTAAAAAAGCCACTGCTTTAACTTTAGCAATGTTGTTTACCAAATAAAAGACTGTGTTTCCAGAAAAAGGTAAAGATTTACAATAAAAACAAATGAATAAAAACCTCTAAAGGTTTACAGTGTGTTTAAACATATATGTATGCTTGTGAGAGAAAAAGAAACAGGAGGAAAGAGTAGCTGGGTGTGGTGGCACACACTTTCAATCCTAGCACTCAGGAGGCAGAGGCAAGCAGATCTCTCTGACTTCAAGCTAGCCTGGTGTACAAAGTGAATTCAAAGGTAGCCAAAGTTACACAGAGAAACCCTGTATCATAAAAGGAAAAATAAAAGTAAAAGAAATAAATAAATAGCTACATAAAGATGGAAAATACACAGAGAATGTGGATACTGTATGCTATTGTGTTCTCTTTAAATTGATTGCTGAGGAGAGAGCAAAAGCTGCTAAAATACATTTGATTATAAATGTTGCTTAAAAAATCCAACTTATACATTTTAAAAATGCTTTGACTTCAAAATTTAAGCCTAATGACAGGCTACTTGGGACAAGAAGTTTTGCTTGTATTTTCACAGAAAATGTAAAGCTATGGATTCCTTCCAGTCTAATATGGTTTGATCAAGCAAGACCCCCTGAAGCAGTGGCCCAACTGATCGTACATCCAAAACAGCTGAGATGATGCAGTCATAGATGACTACAGCCAGCATTTCTGTATTTTATCATGATCCCCATGGTATGGACATTACCCCGAAACAGCAGGAAGCAGTTTGGAATGAACAATACCCAAATTCCCAAATATTGTTTATAATAAGTGTTTGTTTTCATTTAAATGGGGTTGGTTATAAATGGTAATGATCACAGTCAATTTCCTTAAAGGAAAAGGGGGGAAATAGAATATGGAGATGAATACTTTGCATTGACATGGAGTTTCATTTATTGATACAAATTTAAGGTCAATTTTGTGATATGCATAATTAAATACAGATTATATAGTCACCTATAATAGTCACAACCTATAGTTAGGTTAGTTAGGTTTTCTAGATATACAGAGATGTATTTGAGATGGATAGATATTCTTCAAACTTTTCAAAGACCTACAGAAATATGGCATTTAAATGGTTCAGGGTTTTTCTTGACAGTGAGACACAACTGCTCCTGGCACACCAATTATGTCAGAAAGGAGGATGGGCCTGGAAGAAACTAGTTATGCAGTTTGCCTTCAACATGGCAAGATTAGCCATTTGGGCAAGAAGCTGCTCTTGCCTGGACTATTTGTTGCTGTATAAACTGGACATGAAGGACCCACAAGAAAGTGACTGCTGAACTTACAAAACAAGATGAACAGTCCTGAAGGGTTCCTGCTGAAATGGAGAATTGTGCCAGACACACTGTGGCCTATAGGCTAAAGATGGATGCCCCAATGTTACAGAGGAAATTTGGGTGACTGTCCAGGTAGTGAGGTGTCTCTGTCAATTCTAGAGCTTATATATTATCCTTCTGTGGTCTTTGATGGAGTTGAAGACAGATAGTTATGGTTATAGTTTTCTTCAGTTATTATAAAAGATAAGTTACCCTTCTTTTTTATTTAGACAGAAAAGAGGAGATGATGAGGAATGTCCTTTTGTGTATGTTTATCATGTTGGTTGTTGAATAAAGTACTGTTGGCCAATGAAGAAGCAAGTTAGGTGGGACTAGGAGTCAAGGAGGATTCTGGGAAGTGTAGTAAAGATTAGTCTTGTGATCCAGACAGGAAGTGACATAGCAGGTAGACTCAGAATATAAACAGGAAATCACACACTCTCTCTCTCTTCCTCTTCCTCCTGCTCTCTTCTCTATGGAACCACCATAGAACCATGTTAACCCAGGAAGAGGATGTTAGTGAAAGGCATCCTTGGTAAGTCTTATAAAATATGTAGATTTATGATAATTAAGATAATATGAGCTAGCATATAAGAAATTCTAGTCAATTGTCCAACAGCATTGTAAACTAATATAAGACTGTGTGTTATTCTGGGCGTCCATGTGGCAGGGCAGAACTTGGGTGACTGGCAGAAATATTTATCATTACAGACTCTATCATACTTTTGTGGATTTTTGTTTCATTTTGTTTGGCATCTTTCATATTGTTCTTTTGCTTGGTTCTTTTGTGGAGGTTTTTTTGAAAGAGAGAGAAAAAACATAAAGATGGGTGGGTAGGGAGATGCAAAGGATCCAGAAGGAATTTGAGCATGGGAAAAGCATGATCAACTTTTTAAATGTATATATCCATAAATTAAATATACACATATGTAAAAGAATCAAATTTTGGAAATCTTACATTACAATTTTAAAGCCATTACAGTATTTTTTGGTAATAAATATCCATCTATGTGTGTTCGCTTGTGTATGTTTCTACACATGCTTTGACTATGAAGTTACACTGACAGTTCCAGTTTTTCAAAGCTATTTGAGTGAGGTATGCTAAATTGATCACAGGAGAGAAAGTTACCTTTAGTTATAAAGAGGGGAAACTGTGGTACAGGTAGGCTAAGTTGCATGTGCTAGAGAGGATGTTGCTTCTTGAGACTTCTGTTACACTGTGCAAACTCAATGGCTAAAGTGTATTACAATGTTCTGTGGCTTCTATTTACTTTCAAAAACTTACATTCTAGACTCTAAGACTAATTTTCAAACATTATATCTTGCATAGATCCCTTGAGTACTTTTAGTTGACATTCTGAGTGTAAAATGATGCAATTATCCCAAGTGTGTTACAGTTTTGAAGCAATTATGACTTGAAAATAATGGGAAATCTATGACCTATGTCCTCTTCCTGACTGCAGGGACCATATTGCTATAAAACAGATTCATTGCAACAATACAAGAAGACATTAAGTAGTTTCAATGCTATATTTTTTGTGACACTGGGGGGTTGAATCTGCAGTCTTGTGCATGCTACACAGGTGCTTTCTGAATGAGTTCCATCCCCAGAACTCTTTTTACTTTTTATTCTGAGAAAGTGTCTCCTGACATTGCCTATGCTGGCCTTGAAATTATTCAAGAGCCCAGGCTAACCTTGAAGGTGCAATCCTCTTACAGAGCCCTCCAGAGTATCTGAGATTGTAGGCCTGTATCTCTAATCACACACAACAATTATTTCTAGAACCTATTTGATGGGGAATGTACTGTGTATGTTTATCTTATTGATTGTTAAATAAAATACTGTTTGGCCAATGAGACAGCAAGTTAGACAGGACTAGGAGTCAAAGAGGATTCTGGGAAATGTAGTAGAGAAGTGGTGATCCAGGCAGGAAGTGACATAGCAAGGAGACTCATATTTAAGCGAAGGAGAAACAGGAAGGGTCCCTTTTTCCCCTTGCTCCTCCAGCATCACAATGTGATCCACTGGCAAGGAGGGATGCCAGTAAGGTGTCCGATAAGTCTTATAAAATACATAGATTTATGATAATTAAGACTGAGTTAACAGATGAGGAATCCTAGTCATTGGCCAAGCAGCTTTGAACCTAATACAAGTTTCTGTATTTTCATTTGGGCCCTAACTCAGGCAAGCAGCTGGCGTAAAGCTCACATGTGGCAGTGAGGCTCAGGTGGGTTTTGGCAGAAAGATTTATCGTAACACCTATTTCCTTCTAAGATATATTTTCTCTTCTCTTTTTTTCCTACCATCTGAAGTCTCCAGGAAGCCATTTAGTTAATGAACAATAATTGAAAGCCATAGGAAGGATGGTAAAATTCAATGTCTGGATTCTAACTCAACACAGTAAGGCCTCACTCATCTCAGAAGCATGTTGTGTGACATTCTTCAGCCAGACCATCCCCAGCACATGATGTAGTAGGGTGGTCCTTTACAGAACCCTCATTATCTTCTCATTCTTCCTCTAGCCATTCCCAACCAAAGTCAATAACTGAGTGAAGTAGTTAGTAGATCCTAGTTGGAATCTTAGTTTTCCTTTTCATTCAGTGCTCATGAACCAGTAACTTCATAGGTAAGAGCATATGCCCCACAGCATCTTTCCTATTCTGGTGCCCTTTTACCATTCATGTAAACATTTTTACCCAATCTTGACTCATATGAAAACCAAATTATAGATAACATAATGAAGACTCAGTATTTATTTCTTGATGTAATAAATGTCTATATTTAGAACACAGTTTAATCCTTATATTTTCAGTTTATTATCTCCCAGTATGATACTAATTTGCAGTAATGTCTTATTTTTCTGCATCCTCATTGTGATGATAGAAGAATGTGGTTTAGTATTGGGATGTGCCCTGATTTGGAACAACAAAAAGGGGAAAGCTTGTATTGTACTCTGATTCTGAAAATAACAACTATAATTACCTCATAATAACTCTAGCCTAGTAGACAAATAGTTATATAGACAGGTGTATATTTAAGTGATAGATTGATACACACACGCAGACATGCATGCATACAGATATTCATATACAGATACTCATACAGATGTATAGATTAGTAGATGACAAATAGACAGTGAGAGGTAGATGTTAAGTAGGTAGATGATACATATATATAATATATATGATAGCTAATAAGTAGGTAGGTGAGATATAATAGTTATATAGATGAAAATTATAGAAATAGATACTGAGCTAGGTAGATAGACAATAGATAGATAGTTTTTATCTATAAAACCAAACAATAAAATTCAGTTTCTATTTTATTGGTTCAGTTCTTCATGTTGATCCCCCGGATGTCTATTTTTCTCTCCCTAGTCACCTCTCACTCTAGTGTACTAATGAGGGACTGTGGACCTAATGAAAACACCTGGGGATCACTGTAAGTCCAGGATTGTGCTTACCATACTGGGGATGGATTTAACTGTAGCAAAATTAGTAGCAGGTATCTGGGCTCTGTAAACATAGAACTATACAAAGTCATAATTCCCAATGTCTTCTATAAGAGAGCAGTGTTTATAAGAGTTACCCATCTTCTCCATTTCTCGGTATTTCTCTAATGTTTATAATAAAAGATCCAACCTGTCACATATCATCTTACCAATTTACACTTTCAAATTTTATATTCTGTCCTTTACATTTTTCATTTAAAAATTGTGGATATAAAATTTAAGTTAAGAGATCTATTGAGCAACCAGATATCTGTAGCCAGCAATGTATCTGGAAAATAGTTGTGAGTATATATTTTGGTCTCACTACCAGCCCCTCAAATACCATGTAAGGCAATACCCATGTGCACTAACTATATTTAATCACTTAGCTGTTCTTTAAATAAGGAACTGTGGTGTACCAATCAATTAATAATAGATAAAATCTTTCTGAAAACCTCTGTATTCTGTAAGAACCAGATGAGCCATCATCCTCCCTTAGGTGATAGACACTAACTGTTGATTTCATTTCTTCTACTTTGTACACAACTCTATTCTTTGCTTTTTCTAATTTTATTAGCTATTTGGGAATTTTGTACAGTATATTTTGATTATATTTACCCCTTGTCCCATTCCTTCCCTACCCACCCAACTTTGTGTACTCTATTTTTACCTCCTTACCTAGGGGTGACACTTCATGTTCATTTCCCCTCTCCATGCTGAAAATTTGTCTGCCTTGAGCTTGCATATGCTTTGGGCATGCTGTTATCACCACTGAAAGGCCATAGTGCACCTGTCATCTTGTGTTCAGAAGACATTGTTGTGTTTTATCTACAGATCCATTATTCTTTAATTGTCTATTATCTACAGATTTTCACATTTTCCACTCCCTATTCTGAAATGATCATGGAGTCTTTAGAGGAGGAAGTATGGTACATATGTCCAATTTAGGGATGAGAATTCTTCAGTCTATAATTCTCCATACTCTGCCCATTTAGGGTCAATCACCATCCACACAAAACGAAGATTTTCCTGATGAGGATTGACAAATGCACTAATCAATAGTTATAGCAGTAAGTCATTAGGAGTTGGTTTAATATTATGTCTCATTAGCAGAGTAAAGATAGTAGGTCTCCCCTGGGGCCTCTGACCTGTCTAAATACAAGTTCTTGGCCCCAATGTCAGTACAAGATATGAGTTTATTTTTTGTGGAGCAATCTTTAAATCCAATCTGAAAGTGGTTGGTTCTTCCCATAACATTCATGACACTATTGCACCAGTGGGCATGTCTTGCCTTGCGGATCATGGTAGTGGATCCCAAGGTTCACCTTCACAGTTGGATAAGATAGTGATACTTCTCCTCTAGTAGCATGCATAGCACCTTCCAACATGATGAAACCTAGCAGAAGATTAATATTTGAGGTGAGTTCCAGCTTGATTATTTTGTGTGTAGGTCCTATGGTCCAAACACATGCTATCTTCATCAATATGGGTCTTATCATCAATTTCTGTGCGGTAACTACTATCCATGGTAATAGTGTGCTATGTTTGGGGACCTATAGGACCTCATTTGCCAAACAATTCCAAAAGACATACACCATTCTTGGCATTGGATTTTTAATTTGTTATCCTATGATGTCTCTTAGAGACACTGTTGCCCATTATAGGGTGATTATAGGGTGACTCCATTTTAACTCTTTTTATATATGTGTTTTAAATATTTTTGGGAGCTTCTACAATAAGAGGTTTTACATCTGACTCTTTTAAAGTGTCTTTAGTGTTACTTGTCCCTCTTTGTAAAGAGAAATAATAGAACTCTGTCCTTATAACCCATTCTGAGTTATGTTATTTTTTTAATTCATTCTTTCATTTTATATGTGAATATAATGTATTTTCATCAGATTGGTACTTCTTACCAATTCCTCCCATATCTCTCATACATTTTTCCTTCCAACTTCATGTATCTCTTTTAAACTACTGAGTCCATTTAATGCTGTTAGTCTGTGGATGGGTAGAGGGCCATCTACAAGAATATGGTAATATAACCAGGGGCCACATCCAAAGAAGCAAACTGATTCTCTCCTCCAGCAGCCATCAATTGATGTGCACATCACTAGAGATAGATGGTTCACTAAGGGCAGAATTTTTAGTCTACAGGTCACCCTTCCTAGTGCTCCGAATGACAGAAAACATTGTAGACAATCCATATGTTTATATAACTTCATACAATACATAAATTCATGAAATTTACAGAAAACATTACCTATACAGCCTGTTTTGGGGACAAAATTTTGTTTTGGGAGTGTTCGGCAAGCACAAGGAATAACCAATACTTTGCCCTCCAAGGAAAACATTTTCTTACTGAGAAATTCTTGATTCTAATTTAAAATAGAATAAGCATATACAATGAATAATTGTAGTGAACTAGGAAAGCAAAAGATCACCCCTAAAAGAATTTCAGTTTTCTACTAATATTTTTAGGAAAAAGGAATAAGGTACCACTTAGTAAATCTCTCCAGAATCTGTATAGAAATATAATTTCAAGCAATCCAGTACCAATTTTCACTCTTTCTAAACTAATCTCAAAATTGGAAGTTAATTACCACCCCTAAAATGTTAATTCTCATTCCTAACATGACAGTTTAGTATTTGGCTATTTCAAATTCACAAAACTGCAAATACATTAGTAATCTTTTCATTTTACCAAAAAAGTGAGCATAATGACAAGCATACCTACTGTCCATAATAAAAACAAAATGTAAAACCCATTTTTTTTGTGTGTGTGCAGAATGGAAGGATTTCAAAGTCAATACAGACTATGTTGCCTACAGAGTTCCATGTAATTGCTTTATTTATGACACAGAAACCTAATTCTGCTTCCATGCAATTTAACAGATTTATGGAAAGCCAGATGTTAGCAATTATGGAAACCGACATTATTCATATTCTTGGTAACACAGACCTGTTTGCTCTGCACAAAGCCAACTTAATCTATTACACATATCCCAAGGCATCCAAAAGGAAGATGCACCCTATTTACATATTGCAATTGTTGTTCTCTGCTGAGAAAATGCAAAGATACTCTCCCAGGAGACTTCTCCAAATCATCAGACAGTCTGACAAGGGGCAATGTAGCAAAAATCAACCAAAACATTGCATACTCAAATCCATAGTCATTACAGCAGCCTTGTTTTTCTTATTGTAAATACTTTTTCTGTGATTTCCTTGTGTTTTCCCTTTATAGATTTATTATTTAAATGCTCCATGCTTGAATGAGACTTTTCTCAATAAGATTCCATGGCTAAGCTTGCATTAGAACTAATTTTCTTACATTGATATTTTCACAAATTCTGAAAGCTGTGATTACCATTTTGTGTTAAGAGATGTCTAGTTGCACAGTCTGTCTGATTCCTTCTTTGAGTTTAGGCTGTGGGGTTACTTGTGCATGGAAGAAAATATACTTCAGAGATGCTTATAGCAGAGGCAATCAAACCATTCTCAACTTAGTGCCAAACAATTTCCCTAATCCTTGAGGGGGGAAAATGGCTCTGCAGGAGTGTTAATGCCATAAAAACTGTAGCATTGCTTGCCTTAGGAACTGGAGCTACTACAGGTCTAATTCAGAACTCAACAAAAACACCTTTCCCAAGGGTGAGTAGCAGTTAGGTCAAGAAAATGAACTGTTTTGCTGCCCCATATTTCTTTTTCTTGAATAACTTCTGTAGCATTTAGACTCAAAACAGGTCATGTGTAGGAAAAGGAAATGTAACCTGAGGTTTGATCATCCAGCTGTGTGAGTTCTGGCTTGGAAACCATTACCTAACATTAGAGGCTCAGAAAGAAGAACGGAGGTAGGGGGTTTATTAGTGATAGACAAGATAGAGCACAGGTGCCTCCCCCACAGCTACAGCAGTATTGCTTTTTTATGGTGGCAGAAAGATTATGAGAGAAGATGTATATACTGCACATTAGCAGAATAGTTGTGATAAAATGCAGAGAAAGACAGGGTCTCCTGCAACTTGCAAAGCAAAGAGATTACAGACTATCAAACTGCAGTTAGCTCCAGGACCAGAACAAAGCTTCATAGCTACGTGACGTTGTATTTGGTCTTTCCATGTTTCGCTAGACTGTCTGCTTTAGAGCACGTCTATGAGAAAATGAGGTTGACACACATAACACTTTGGAAGTTATCAACAAGTACATTGAGGGACTCAGATCATCTAGCTGTCACAGAGCATAAGACAAAATGGCCATGCCTCCATTATGTGCCATGTTGCATGTCATTGTTTTCAGTGTTCATCCAGAGTCACCTTTTCACTCTCTACCTTAGCCCTATTGAGAAGACTCTTAAAATAAAGGAAACAACATGGTCTGCCTTTGATATTCCTGCATGTGGTCTCTTGACCCTGAGTTTAATTCTTGGTGACAACTGTAAGAATAACTCTTTCTGCCATCTGCCTGGGTTCTGATGCCACTTTAGGGCTCCCAAATAACACACAGAGTCTTATATTAGTTACAATGCTACTGGCCAATGACTAGGATTTCTTATTTGCTAACTCAGTCTTAATTATCAACCATAACTAGTAATCTATATATTTTTATAAGGACTCCAGCCTTATGTATCCTCGAACTCATGGGATAACATGGCGACCCTCTTTTTTCCCTACATTTCCCAGAATCCTCTTTCTCTCCTAGTCCCACCTAACTTTCTAACCCATTGGCCAACAGTGCTTTATTTATCAACCAATACGACAAATATATACACAGAAGGCCCTCCACCATCAGTCAACAACTATCAGCTGCTGTTAATTATTCATCATTGTCCCCTGCCATCTGTGAAATCTTCTGAGGAACTTGTCTTCCCAGCTCAGGCTTTGAGGCTCCTTGTGACAACCTATTGCAAAACCATCCACTAGACTCAGCAAATATTGAAACACTATTATGAAAATTTTTTATCAGAGAGCTTTCATAAAACATTTGAGGTTTAGCACTCCTTTAGTCATCTCACTAAACCATCCATTCAGTTGGTAAAATCAACCAGCTGATTAGTCAGTTCACCATGCCTTTTGATTATTGTAGCAGGCTTTTGCTTAGGAAAGAGATACAATGGGAAAAGGAGATATGTATAGCCTCATAGGTAAGGATATTAATGTCTCACATTGTCAAAACTTCGTGTTTCCTAAGGTACCAACTCTTGCTTACCTACTTCTTCCTTCCCAGTAAGAGGGAGATGGAGCCCTAAGAAAAAGCTGAATTTGGGAAAGTTCCAGGCAACTTGAGAGAAGGAGGTGCCTGCCTCAGTCTGAAATATATTTGTTATATGACTCTGGAAAATGTGTAACTCTGAGGTTCCATCATTCTTTGCAAATCACAGATACAAATGTATATCAGGATAATTTGGTAAATGCTTTAAATGCAGTAAAGTTATATCCTATAACCATTTAAAAATGCTGAGCTTCCACCACTGTTCCTAGTCCTTTTCCTGTCATACTCTTTGTCACTTAGAGTTCAACTTTTCCTATGAGTCCCACTCTCTGACCTGTCACTTAGAGTTCATATTTTCCCATGAACCCTTTCTCTCATCTCTCAAGGCTATATTCAATCTTCATCCTAGTCCAGGCCTCTTATTAAGAAGCAACCATACCCTTTTCTCTCTTTGTCAAGATATTCTACTAAAATTCTGAAATTTCACACAAATTCAAGAATCTACTAGTTGGCAAGGTCCAGGAATGTCACCACCCCAAGTCCTCTGTGACCTTTACCTATAAATCATGCACCAAGGTTAAGTACTGGACACAATTTCTCAACACCCCATGAACTAGCTGTGGTCGATGGCTACATTTATTTACAGACCATGCAGATTTAGGTGTTTTGCTGAAGATGGAGAAAAGAGCTCTTCTAGGTAGAAAAAACAAAAGTTGATGAGGGCAGAGCCGCATTCTGAGTTACCCAGTTCCCTATCATCTGTTGTGAACAAGTCCTACCTCTGTATCTACGTTAAATTTGTCTAAAATCAGTACAATTCTGACCAGTGAATAGGATGAATAGAAAAATCTATTAAAATGGAAATACTCACTATCTGAAGAGAATTTTATACTTATAGAAGCTATAGTCTCAATGTGAAAGTGTTATAAAATTTATGTGTTTTCATATATCTGCTCGTGCGTGGGAGGTAGGTTATTTTATGTTATAAAGACAGCCTAACACACAGCCACCAAACAACCACATGAAGTCATCATGACAGTCATAGTATTGTCTACAATCTTTACCAAAATTTCACTCTTTGAAGAAAGGACTCATTTCTTTCCTAATCTCAATTTTTGCATTGCTTCCGTCTATTTTATGCTTCCATATTTGCTTGGTTCTGAACATTCTTTCTACCCTCAGTACCCACTCAGATTGGTAAAAACTCAGCTGTCTCTTATTGGTGTGTCTGTCACAGAACATTCTTGAGAGCCTTTTGCTTACTAAGAAATGTAGAAACAATTGGTATACTTGAATGTGGTTGAACTGCATTGAAAGGAACCCTTGCAGTCTCTTCTCATCTTCTTGGCTGAGGTCAAGTATTGAAGAAACCTTTGCTTTTTGGTGGCCTGCTTTCTTATCACAAAACAACAGAGTTAGCTACACATAATACTCTCTAAGATCTCATCCATTTCCAAGACTGAATGATTACTTTCAGCTCTATGGACCTGACCTTATAAGTCAAGCATTACAGGACTTGTAATAACACATGAAAAGCAGATGTAAACAGAGGAAAGAATCCACCCTTGGGACAATAAATGGATTCCTTAGATTTTAGTTTACCTGGACATAGTGGCTCCTGTGTATAGTAGTGGCACTTTGGAAACCGAGGCAAGGGGACTATTATTAGTTTTATGACAGCCTGGAATGTATAGAAAGACTGTTTCTTAAACAAAAAACATAACAACAAAAACAGTGAGAATTCAGCACTTTCCTTTGAACCTTTAACAGTTAGTGAGGCAATTCTAGTCTCTTCTATCGGGTATCTGCAAGCAAGTGCCAGAGAGAGGAGGCATGCTTTTCTTGTCTACATTATGTCTGCAGCAAAGTAATCTTTAATGACAAATACATGTAGGGAGCCAACCAGGGTGAACCCAAACTAATCCCTGATCTGATGGAACATTCCTTGAAGCATGCTGTCCCTCGAGGGATTATTTCTTTTCTTTCCTGTCACTGGAAAGTCTTAGACACAGAAATGTTAGAAAGTCATTTACATGAATTGCCCTGCAATTTATATAGAAGGCAAGGGCATAAAAACATCCCTAGTGGAAGGTTTCCAAAGACTGGTCTCTATCTAAGAACAGAACTGTATGAGAGATGCAAGGATTCAAAGACTATTGTTCACTATGGGCTTTTACTTCTAGTGGGCAGTCAAGGCCCTTCTTAAATGTCTATCCCAATGGAATATTCAGGACATTGCTCAAAGATAAGAATTTAGAATGTCACCCCAACAAGGGAAATGACTGATGAAAAGTCTAGCAAGACAGTAAATAAAATCTTAAAGATCTTCCAGTGGTTTTGCTGGAAAGATTTCATCTCTTCAGATAATTTTTTCTCCATTTGTATTTCTTCTCTTATAGAACTCTAATCACCATGCTATTTTATAAAATAACTCTTGGGATGCCTTTTACATGGAAAAGGATATTGTTTGGAAAAATCTAGAAGGCTTTAGTAGAGAAAGGGGAAATGAAAGCACAAAGGTGGAAATTTTATCCCACTTTGTAGACTTTTGGGGTACCTCTAATTTCTGGTTTATTTTTGCATGTTACCCTAATGTATTCAAAATCTTATGGTTCAAACTCAGTGTGTTTCCAAGGAAAGCACAAAAAACAAAGGTTTCATCCTTGAGAAGATATAGTTAGCAGCCCACTTAGAAGACTTGAATATGGGAGATCCCTGAGATGACAACTCTCAACCCCTTTTAATTTCTATTGTTTTCAGCCAAAACCTAAGGTCAGAGGCCTTTTTCTCAGTTTTCTCTGGAGTGGGGGGGGGGCAGGTGTAGAACACTTTACTTACATAGTAACATTTAACAAAATCAGAGAGGCTCATATGGATAAATGCCACCATTTTCTGGAGGTTTTTTGTTTGTCTGTTTTTGTTTTACTGTCCTGACTGCTAAATCCTCTATCATGCCTCCTTCCTACTTTCTTCTTGTATTTTAAAAACAACCTACCTAGGAATGGGGAGATGTCTCAGTGGTTAAGAGTACTTGCTGTTCATCCAGGGGACAAAAATTCAGTTCCAGGATCCATTTTAAGTGGCTCCATCTTCATTTAACTGCATTTCAAGAGGATCCCACACTTCTGGCCTCCATGGGCAATCATATGCATATACTGACATGCACACACACACACACACACACACACACACACACACACACACACACACACTAAAGTAATAAAACATATCTTAAAAATAAACACAAAAAACACATCAAGTCTCTTCTATACAAGTTAGACTTATTCTACTTCACTGGAATCATCCTCCATATTGTAATTTTATTAGTAATTAAAAAATTTATTTACCATTTTAAATTACTCTCTTACTGTGTCCATCTTTAATATTCCCTTGTTTTTCTTTGAGGCTTCTAGAATTGAAACAAAAGATTCTTGCCATTCACACAAGGTTCAGCTATGCTTAGCAGGATAACTTGGATATGGGTCAATGTCCTCATTGGTAATAAAACCAGTCACTTTGGGGGTCTCTTTATTCATTCATTTGCTAACAGATGCTTATTGAGTAGATTTTTAATCTGATAAGCATGTTGGTTATTCTTCTCATTGCTGTGAGAAAATATCTGAAGAAGGTTACTTAAAGAAGATCACTTGGTCTTAGCTCACAGTTAAAGGTACATATCATGACAGGGAAGGTACTTCCAGAGGGATATGTGGTGACTGGCCACACTGCATATGAAACAGGAGTAAATAATGACTTCTAGTGGTCACCATATTATTAATATTATTAATATACCTCATTATTCAATCTGGAACCCAGTTCACAGGATGCTACCACCCATACTCAGAGAATACCCTATCTCACAGTCAGTTATCTCTAGAAATGCACCACTCACAGATGCACACAAAGATAGGTCTTACTGATTCCTTAGGAGTTTTTCAGTCCAACCAACCATCAAGCAACATTAACTAATCCCATGAGAAGTGATTCTGAGTTTATGTAGCTACACGATACATTAAAAGGGTTGCTTCTACAAAAGACATCATGTGATTTCACACATCATAAAATTTCAGTATTGGGAGAAACTTATTACAAGGCTTCAATACTCTCAACTCCTCCATCATGATATGGTTTATAGCCTTGCAGTCTCCCTTCTCCTAATTTCCCACCCTCACACCCATATATCAGGTGCCTGATTGGGTTTGTATTATTACACCCCCAACCCTGATCTACAACTAGCTCCCTTTGTGGATGTCTGTACTCAGATGGCTGTTGATCCCTGGAGCATTTACCTCCACATGTGCTTGACCTGGAAATTTTATTGCCCTTGATCCACAATTTTACCTCCTTTTCTTTCTCACTCTTCAAGGGAAACACCATGCTTCCTCCACTTGCTCCAACCCACTCTCACTGAAACATTACATACCTGGCTTGCCCACACTGTACCCTCCACCACTCTCTGCTTGCCTCCTTTTCTGCCACTCAGATTTCAAGAAGGACTCAAAAATGAATGGGGATTTTTTTTTTTGCCAACAGTGTTCTATTTGATCTGAGTAATGCAGTTTAAGATGCTATGCTCATAAAGCCACAGGTAAACATTTCAGAGCAGCAGGAGCAACCTCAAACTAAAGCAAACAATTCAATATCCCTCCCAAAGAAGTTGTAGATGCTGATGTCTGAATTGCTGCTTAGACATGATCTTTGCCTCTAAAGCATTTAAGCCAGAAGTTTCTGTAATGAAACGATTGTTCATACTGAGCCTCAAGAGACAAGAAGCTGACAAGTGCATAGTATTCAACACCAAGGGTTATTCTGGAAGTGAGAAAAGAAGGCAGATGAATCTCCCTGGATAAAGTTACAGATCTCCAGGCAGAAAACACAGAGGAGTTGAATCAGAATTACAGCCGGAAATGCTGACTCGGGGACCTGTCATTTTCACAGGGATTGTCACTCTGTAGAGGGTCAGCATCTTACTGAGATCCCAGGGAAAATATCGACTCATGTCCTCTGTGAGTTGTAACTCCAGATGTACACGCACAGTTACTTAGTATCCCTGGCTCCTCTGGAGATTCTCAGGGGAAATCCATTGCAGTGGTTTGCAGACATGTGTGGGCATCAGCATTAGCCAACAGAGGCTCATCAAAACCAGAATCCCAGATTTCTTTGTTTTGAGTGAATGAAATTTGTATTTCTAAGAACCTCAAATGAAAGTAGGCAGTGCTTCCTAGAGGGTCACACTTCTGGAATCACAGCCATTATCTATGCAGGACATTTCATATAGAGGAATTAAGTCTTCAGGGTATCCCACTTTCTCTTTTCTCACTAGTAGAACTGTCTGACTACTCAGGAAGAAAGCAAAAACATCACTTAACAATTTAAAAGAGGCAAACCCTGGTAAATTCCATTACAAGAGTGGGCGAGGCAGGAGGACTGAGAGATTCAGACTGGTGTATGTATAGCTCCAGGACACCTGGGACTACATGATGAGAGTGTGTGTCAAATAATAATAATAATGAAACAAAATCCCTAAAAATGTATAAAGAAAACTTGCTAGCAACAACCTTTATAATCCCATAAGAAAAAAAATCATATTATAGCTCTTGATGGCTGATATTTAGAGATGCTACATTCATATGAGAAGAAAGCTCTAAAAAAATAACCCTAGGCACACTGGAAAACACTTTCTTGGTCTGTGTTTTTCCTTGGGTAATACCCAACAGTTACTTGTCTGCACACCCCAGTCCAGCTCCTTAAAGCTTTTCTGGTAGCTTTCCCTTCTTCTGACCTCCCACTGGGTGGGTCATCATATCACAAAAGTGTCATCTCCAGCCTCAAAAGCTCTGCATCATACATGTCCATCCCTATACACAGAGTCTGACTCAGCATGTTCCTTCGAGAGACCTATGGTCTGATCTATGAAACCCTATTTTCAAGTCTTAGCCAACCAGCATGGATAAGAGAGCAGCTCTCTGAATACTATTTAAAACAAATGAATCTGACTGTATAAAGATGAGATGTCTCAGGGTTTCTATTGCTATGAAGAGACACCATGACCATGCAAACTCTTATAAAGGGAAACATTTAATTGAGGCTGGCTTATAGTTCAGAGGTTTAGTCCATTACCAACATGGTAGGAAGTATGGAGGCATGAAGGCAGACTTGGTACTGAGAGTTCTACATTGAAATCTGCAGGCAGCAGGAAGTGAACTGAGAGCTACTAGGCCTGGTTTGAGCATTTGAGACCTCAAAACCAGCTCCCTAGTGATGTACTTCCTCCCTAAAGCCACACCTACTTCAACAAAGCCACACACCTTCTAATAGTGACACCCGCTATGGGCCTAGGGGGTGCATTTTATTCAAACCATCACAGGAGACAAAATATAAATTCTATGAAAGCAGAATCACAACCATCCAAAGCATGATTGTGGAACTATTTATCTCATGCAACGCCAACTACACGTCAGAAAGCCAGAACTCACCACAGAACAATGGAGCTGAATGACTCATATTAAATGACCAACAAAGAAAGTAATAGACACACAGGCATAGATTGATTTAGCTTCCTTCTAAGAAAGTTCAACTTACAATTTAAAATGATCTGCTATTTACACAGCTTGCACAATCAACAAATCTTTGCTACAGACCTAGAAAAGAAGTCTCTTCAGGAGCTGCTTATTTTTCAATGACACTTCCTTAAAAGGCTTTCTAGAAAGTTCCAGGAATCAGCATTAACTCATGAGCTTTCAATGGGTACATTCTTTCATAAGTAATTACTCTCCTATAGTGATGGGCCACCAATAGTTTATCCAGTCCCAAGTGGTTAACTCTAAACAAATATATATATATGAGCAACACTCAGTGGACTCTATAGGTTTTGTTAGTGTGTATGTCTGTCTGTCTGTGTAAGAATAATCAGTAACAAAAGAAGAGGAGGTCATGAATTAGGAGACAATAGATGGAGACACAAGAGAAGTTGGAAGGGACAGAAAAAAAAAAAACGTAGCTATGATGTAAAGACAGTACTCATGTAGGAAATTCTCAAAAAAATTCCAAACATGTCTGGTAAATAAAGGAGATTTTTAGGCCATATTAATCTGGGATATTCATAACATATAAAGAAGACTCAGCTTACTTGTTCATTAAATGGTCATTATGCAAATCACTTTCTAACAGAATTATTCTGAGCATAAATGAATCAGGAAATGGAAAGCTCTTACAACGTTGAATAACATATAGATTATCATATATTTTTTTCATATATTTTCTTACCTTTGAGTCCAAAGGTTCATATGCCATCTGATATGACTGTTCTCTGGTCTGAACTGATTCCTTTCTCCCCTAATTGCCTCCATATTTTATAGTGCTAACCACATCATTTTACAATGAACTGTAGTTTGTATAAGAACACTACTGCTTGCTTCATGGTGATTTCTTTTTTTTTTTTTCAAATTCCAAGTTTTAAAATTCCTAGGGGATGTATCCACTGCAACATACATCTCACCACCACCTTAGTACTGTTTTATGGATATGCATATTATGTATGTATATGTCTATGTATGTATCAAGTATGAATGCATGTATGCATATATGCTGATGCATGCATTTGTGTGTGTGTGTGTGTGTGTGTGTGTGTGTGTGTGTGATGTACATGTGTGCATTTATGTACCAACATCCTAATTGTCTCCTCTATTTTCATTTATATAGTGGCCATCTGACAAGAACTGAGCCCATGGCTCCCCATATCCTCTGTACTGCTTCATGACCATTGCTAGTTACTATGACCATTAGAAAGGTATTTCAATAACATGGAAATTGACACCAAATCTATACTAAACAGGGTCTGAGATGACAACATGGTTTGAGTCTTAAATGACTCCCAAAAGTCCATGCGCTAAAGGCTTGCACCACAATGCAACAGTGTTTAGGGTAATGGCCTTTAAGAGGTGACTGGATCATCAGGGTTTTGATATCATCAGTACATCAATTCATTTCTGGTTTCTGACCCTAATGGGCCAACTGGGAGGTACAGGAGGCCTGGCTGAATGAAGTAGACCATTGAGGGCCTGCCTTTGAATGATATTAGTTGCCCCAGTCATTTCTTCCCCTCTTTTTTATCTGCTCCCTGGCTTTCATGAGGTAATCACTTTTCTCTGTCACATGATCCCCACCATGATGCTCTGCCTTGCTATAGACCTAAAGGCAATATTCTTGGCCAAGGATGGAGGTTTAAGCCTCTTTAAACCTTCATCCTTTCATATCATCTGTCTCAAATATTTTGTCACAGTAACACATAACATGGGGTGTGTAACAGGATAGACCTGATTTAATTTGAGATCTTATTAGAATTCTACCAAACACCTGGCTTTAATTCCAGTGTTCAGCGTTACACAGACTTGTACTATTAGCCTGTTTGTCCAGGTGACTGCTGAGACTTTGGTATGACAGACTCTGTTCCAGTGTCATGTGTAAAGTGTTTTTCAATGAAATGAGGAAGAGCATTTGTCTTCTCAGGGAAATCTCTACAACACATTGTGCCTTCTTGTCCTGCTTCACAGACCCAGGTTTGTACACATGTGGGTGGGCTGGACTTTCAAGTGTATTCCAAACTTCCAAAAGGGGTTGACAGGGCTCATTCTTCTCATCTGGTTCATCAGCTCCATTGTGAGGTCGTTCAAAGGTATACAGATAAATGAATGTGGACCATGTTCTCAACCTCTCTATTTGGGTCCTACTGACATCGATCCATCCTGTATTTGCCTTTACCCACTCAGTCCCTTGGTATATCTGAAAATCATAAACAGCTAACATGCATGGAAATGTCATCATACCCCTGAATAATTAAGATGTGCTAGCAAACATTTTAAAAAGAAATTACATTAGAACCTTACATACTTTCCTGGTTATTTATTGTTATTTTATATGGTGATGAAGTTAACAATAAAATAATAATAATTAATTGTTTAAAACACTATGTTAATAATTTCTAATAATATCAGTTTATTCTTCATTATATGGTAACAGAGGGTGCACAGCTGTCCATGCAGTTGTACTGTTCATTGAGACCAGAGAGCAGATCATAGGATGGTGCCTTCTTCTCTGTACTATGTCCTAGGGAGAAGGTAGTACAGGAGGCTGACAGCTACCTAGTGTTGGGAGAATAACTGTGTCTTCCTCCAGTGTGCCTCAACAAAAATGGATTTTTTTGGATTCTCAAGTTTTGCTTATTAATTACAATAAAGCATTCCCAACATGGTTTAACTTAATACAGATATACAGAACATACCAAAATGCTTGTAGGGATGAAAAACTGATTAATAACAGAAGATTTATCTGGTAATTGTGTTATGAATAAATGGCTGTATGTCCACATAATATGGGAGGTTTTTTTTTTTAAAAAAAAAAACTGTTCTCATTAATGAACAACATCTATGACAATGGTTTTATGTGATAACCAGGCATTCTTTCTAGTCACTTGGAGATGTTTTAAAAGAACACTGCAGTCCAGGTCCCACATGAGACCAATTGAAAGTAATTCTCATGATTAGGCTGCTAGATCATAGACAGTCTTTAAAAGGTACCCGAGATCTCATGCGAAATGAGTTTGGAAATCCCAGGTTTGAAGAGTAGGACTTGATTAGAACTTTGGCCAGTAAAAATGGGAGAAATTCACAAAGAGTAACACACTGAGGAAAAAATGGTTCATGAGCAAGACTGAGAATATGCTGGCACAGTGACATGGAGAGGGAGGGGAAGTGATTCATTCAGAATATCAGAGTGCCATTCTATACCCACTAAGTAAATAGTGTTTCTTGGTGGTGCTGACTACTCTGCATGGATAGAAAAGCAGCCTCTATGCTGGAGCAATGGTCCTGCAATAAAGTGACTGCCCTATAAGCATGAAGAACTGAGTTCCAATTCCTAGCACACATGTGAAATTGTGGCATCGTAATATTTGCCCATAATTCCAATGCTGGCAGGGGGCAGAGATAGAAGGATTTCTGCAGATCATTGGCCAACCAGATAGCTGCATTGCACAGGTTCAGTGGGAAATTCTGCTCATATAGTAAGAAAAGTGATCACAGACAACAGCCAAACATTAATGTCTGTCCTCTGTATACCTGCATGTACACATGTACAAATCCACACACATGCACATATCCACATCTGCAAATCCACACATACACATGTATATGTACACACACACACACTCACTCACACACATCTGCTTACATTAGCATATTACATACACATTAGCACCGAGGATCACAGACTCCTACCATTTCATCAAAACAATGTCACAGCAGGCCAATGGCACCTTCTGATGATACTAAACACAGGTATCTGTGTCCTTGTCTTCTGGTATCATTGCACAAATGAAAAATACAGAGAATAATTGCCAGCAATGAGTCTCTTGTGTATAATGACTCCACCTCTATAATGTCTCAATTGTCTGGTCACATGATCTGCTTTGAGAAAAAGAGGCAAATCTTGAATATTTTTATACATAAAAATAAATCTTGTGTGAAAGCTGTTCTTTATTGTGTCAACACTGTAGAGTTTCTGATGAAGTGAATAGATCAGATGTTATTATTGCCATCTGACAAAAAACAGCATAGAATGATGAGCCTATTCTTCTAAAAGCCTAAATGGCTGTATTTTTAGATTATAATGCTTGTGTTTCTATCATTGTCTGTGAGGAAAAGTATAGATGAGTCCATTTTGCAAAACCACCTTTTTATTTTAAAGGTTGTTTTAGGAACTGCCTATTCTTTTAAATGTAGGCATTAGGGGTTTGTGCTATCTAGGGCTTATTCAGGTGTGATAATTTTCACTGCCACTAAGCTCTGTTATTATGATTTTGAGTTTTCAGTTCATAAATCCCTCAAGAATAGACATCTCCACTTGTTCCCAGTTAAATCCCCAGAAGCTGTGATGCAGGGTTGTTGCACTGGGAGTGCTCAGTGAATTTCTTTTCTGAAATATCTCCAGTGATTTTTACAGAATCTAACATCTTTTACCCTGCAGAACAATCTATAGACCTATCTATGCCAAGCCAAATAGAAAATACAGCTGACCTCATATATTTTGAATGGCTTTTCTTTCACTCATTTGACACGGCTCTATTGAATACTGAATTTTTCTAGAGGTCACAAGTATAGTTTTCAAATACAGACAAGGTCTCTGCCTCCCAAGAACATGTATATTTGAGACAAGAGACTATGAGAAATGTGCTTATCCATGTTCTGAAGAGTCTTTAACATATAAATATATAATATAGCAAAATACTCAAGGGAGATAAAATATAGAGACTTATATAATAGTCAAACTAGCTCTGCTTAAATAAGAACATTTGATATGAGACCTAACTCATAGGCAGCAAAGCCACATACCAGTGAGGACAGTAAAGACAAACCAGGAACTAGAAGGCACTCACTGCCATGTTCAGGCCTGGGAAGAGCAAGCAGGCTAGCACATTGAGGAGATGAAGCCAGGAAGTAGGCAGGGATAATGCCACCATGAGAAGTTAAAAAGTTGCTTATAGAGAAGGTGGTATTAAAATGAGTTTGAACAGAAAGACAGCATACCACAATTTATAAATTTTTTTGTACAGAAAAAATTCTGAGTCAACCAAGTTGCTGTCAGTTACCAAAGAAACATTGAGTGATGGCCAGAATTACAATCACATGTCTTTTGGGAAAGTGAGAAAAAGAAAAATAACTTAGATTATCAATTAAAGTTCTGGGTGATGTGAATGAAAACAACCATCCTTTTGTCAAAAAGTCCACTTCAACCAGGAAGGTCTTCATGCAGCATAGGAGTGAGTCCATGGAGGAAGCAAGGGTTTGCATGAGCTCATACACACAGTGTATATACACACCTGTGCATGTTCATGTATGCTACTCAGCTCAGCAGATAGAGACCAACACCAGGACTATAAAATGTCAACCTACTGTGCCAGTTATAGTAGAACATGTGTACACAGTGACATGATGTTGGTTCCCTTGACCTAGGTTCAGCTCTATCTGGTATCAAACAGACCTTATGTTTGGGAGTAAGCACCCACCCCATCTGTCAGAGTTTCTTTGGTAGGTACATAATCTGATTGCATTTCCTAATTTATTGTACACCCACTACAATAATTCTCACTGGAAAGGCAGAAGAATAAACCATGCTTTGAAACTGGAATGCAGTACTGAAACTGTCCTGGGTAAGGGCATAAAATCAGCAGACTAGGGGATCGATCGTTCTTATGAATACATCAAAGAGGACAACAGATGTACATAAGGCATCCCCTGGTTTCCCATACACATTGGAGGCACAGCACATGCAGAGGTGTGCAGCCCATGGCAGGGCTAATCATTTATGAACTCCGTGGTTTCTAAAGCTCTTTATAACTAAAATCCAAGCATCTCCTTTATTAATGACATTACATATAATTACCAAAAATCAAATTTTTATTTCATCCCTCAAAGTTAGTAACATATATGTTAATATTGTCTCTGTCTCCAGTCCTTTTGAAGACTGTTCACATAAACTTTATATCATGAGCTATAGAAATATATATACAGAAATACCAACAACATGTAAAGGAAGTATTGAAAACTTAAAAGAAAAGCTCTCCATGAAGTTATAAACCTTTATTTCAACAACAGTAGAAATGCAGGTGAGTATTAACATACTGCTGAAATGTACTGACATTTAACATAAACACTAATACATTTTGAATATTTAATAGATGCTAATCCCCTTAGCTCTTACAATGTTCATAACAATTACAGGCCAGCACTATATCTATTTACAGATGTAGGTAGTTGAGGCACAGACTAGATAAGGGTTTGCCTAAACTAACATCAAGAAGTGAAAGAGCTGGAATTGTGCTCCATCCCCCATTCATCCCAACATCAAGAAGATGGTGGAAAGTTAATGATGCATCCCACTGTGGCTTAGTTCATCCTTGCCATTCTCTAACACTCGTGGAAAAGTTAAGAAAATGCTGATTAAATCACTGTAGAAACCTCACTCATTCAATAGAATACACAGTCTCCGAGTAATCTCAAGGAAAGAGTTAAATCTTTCATGGGTTAAGTTCCATCACATCTTTAGAGTCCTAAGCTTAAGCACCCTGCAAACATCCTGTGTTGAACATGAACAGAAGCACAGGCAGGGTGGTGATTAGAGTGACATTGCAGGAGACGGTGACTGCAGCAACAGCAACAACTACAAGGTTAACATATAGCAAGATATAGCAAGAGATTGTGACTGAGCAACAGCAACAGCCACAAGGTTAACACAAGATATAACATATGCAGGTATCAGTTGGAAACTTGCAATTTTAAATAGACATTCCATTTCATTCTAGAAAGACACATGTATTCCTTTTACACATCCCCGGATAAGGAGAGAGCAGAGTGACTTTTAAGAGTTTGAAGTCAAGCTCCACTTTCTAATTCTAAATCTAGCACTATTTCCACATGTCAGCTGTTCCTCAGACTGTCAAAAACTTCAGCTTATCATCATGATCATCATGGTTTTACAGAAAAAAAAACTAAACACCCTCATCATAAACAGTCAGATTTTGTTCCTCTGACTGCTCTACTTTGGTATAAAATTCTCAGTACCACACCCTGTATAATCCCTGGTGTAATCTCTAAATTGTTGGGGGCAAGAATTTAAAAACAGATTAATTTAACTATGAGTGATCATATGGTGTAGCAAGCAAGTCATACCCTTGCAAAGATTCAAGTGCAGGGTGTTGCTGAGAGCTGCTTACCAATGCAGGACTCCCCGGACAGTGAGTAGGTCCCATCGTCATGGAAACCGCTTCTGCACTCACAGTGGTACCACCCTGGCAGGTTAACACAGCGGGAGTGGTTGTGGCACTCAACGAATCCCTCTGCACATTCATCAATATCTGCCTCAGAGAAAAACACAAGCCCACCTGGACATTAGTGTCTTTTTATACTAACCTTAAAGTAAACACCACAAACATGCTCATGTCAACATATTACAGCTGACAAATCATCTAAAATAAAAGTTACAGGAAGAGCCAAATGTAAATCACCGCCTCCCAGAATTTAAAAAAAAAAAAATGTTGAAACCTTCACTCACCAGTACCTTCTCACATAAAAGAACAGTTTGAAAGAAACTGTTGGTCCCTGAGCCATTTATAGTTGCACATTCTGGGTGGGCATCCAAATGGTCTAACTAGCTGGGCAGTGGTGGAATATGCATTTAATGCACTTGGGAGACAGAGATAGGCAGATCTCTGTGATTTCGATGCCCCCCTGGTCTACAGAGCTAGTTCCAGGTCAGCCAGGACTATACAGAGAAACCCTGTTTCCAAAAACCAAAAAGAAAAAAGAAAAAAAGAAAATCTAATTGACCTTTTAAAATTCCCATATATACATGTGTGTGGGTGTGTATACATGTGTACATGATAGCTTCACGGCTTCTCTCTCTCTCTCTCTCTCTCTCTCTCTCTCTCTCTCTCTCTCTCTCTCTCTCTCTCTCACACACACACACACACACACACACAACTTGTATAGTGGAGAAACTTGAAAATGAGTTAATTTAACCAACAAATGGATATCTGTAAATACTGAGAGATGAACAAGGTATCATAGCTAGGTACTGTTCCCGCAGAGACCAGAGGATAGATGTCATATTATCAAGAATGTGCTTATGCCCTGACAAAGAAAGGACACACAGAAAAGACAGACAGACAGACACAACCATGCATGTACACACACACACACACACACACACACACACACACACACACACACATGCATATATGAGCACACATACACCATTCAATCCTACATACCATTTTTCAAATTTATTTCACTGGTGTATGTTTTCTCTTGGGAAATTTCAACACCTCATGTATCTACTGCTCTGGGGATAGTAACATGCTAATTTACTAGTATCATTAATTTAAAAAGTCCCCATTCTTCACATATTCTTGACAAAGGGAAGTCTCTAGAGCTTTGCTTATTTTTTCTGTGAACTGATTCTTCAAAATCAGCAAATATCTGAATCATGTACAGAATTTTAAACCCAAAGACTTTCCCCTGAGCTAAACTAGGCAGACTCTGGTCACTGATTATCATGCCAGGGATGGTTCCTTCTTATAGAATTCTTCCATGTAATTATTTCTTGGAATGTGGCCATTGTTGGCTAATAACCTTCTCTTTGTTCTCCTGGAAATATCTGAATAATAGCATATATGAGCACAAATTCAATTAACACTGGAATATAAAACATAATGAATGAATGCATTGGGATTTCTTTCTACAAAGCCTCTTGAAGGTATCAGCTCAGAGTCAGTTTACAGTTACAACTTCTTGAAGCCAGAGTTGTACACTGAGCTAATGATTTAGCCTGAAATATGAAAATGTCACCTCACGATAACCCAGCTAAGTAAAGAGAGAAAGCTGATTAGAACCAGCTCTGCCCTATCACCCATTTCCCAGCAAGCATTCCTTTTATACAATATTCCCAATAGGTATCTGCATGCCAGGACCCATTACCTCTCTGGCATCTTTAGACACTGCAATTAGATTGTGTGTGTAGTTGTACAAATCCCATGGAATGATCTCTCAACATTTAATGCTGATTGTCACTTCCCAAATTTTATAGGTGGAAGCTGTGTGACAGACAAAATTCTCAAAAATACAAAGTGAGATGGGGTAAGGTCTCAGTTCACACAGGGAAAAGGCTCACCTCAGCTTGCAGAGTCAGCTCTGTGCTCTCTGAATACAAGGCAGTGGAAAATACAAAGTATAAGCGAAGAAGGAATTTTCAGAAATGATTTCCTTGTGTCAGGCTGAAAGACATGTCTTTACATGGAAGTAGCAAGAAGTTCTACCTTTGATATTTATAAATATCTCAGCTGTTAGAAACTGTAACAGCTGCCTTTCCATCCTTAGGGTTTGGGGAAAGCAGGGATAGAAAGCTAAGGTGTCTTATAGAACAAAACCATTGTTTATCTAGCCTTACTCATGAAAACCCTATTTAAACTTCTTTCTCTTTCCTTTCAGGTTCAGAGGATGAATAATCTGATTTTAAAAATAACTCCTCCAAGCCAGGCATGGTAACATGCACCTTTAATCCCAGCACTCAGGAAGAAACTCAGGTGAATCTCTGCATGTTTGAGGCCAGTCTGTTTTCCATAGTGACTTTCAGGCCAGCAAGGCAACATAGTAAGATCCTATTTTGATGAACTGATGATGATAATGGTAATGATGGTGATGATGATGATGAAGATGATATCACTTCCACTATAAATTCAGTGGGGAATTTCCAGGGGCAGGATAAATGATGTGCAAACACTTTGTTGATTTCTTTAAAAAAATGGTGATACTAATAAGGTTTTTAAAGTAGTAGAGGAGTCAAGTTATCTGTTGACACAAGTGACCTAGTAGACATTGATACAGGCTACAGTCAGTCACCTGAGAAAGGGATCTCAATTCAGAGATTTCCCAGATAATATCGGCCTGTGGGTATGTCGGTAGAGGACTGGGTTGATTTTTAATTACTATAGGAAGGTATAGACTACTGTAGGCAGTACCATACCTAGGCAGGTGTATAAGAAAGCTAGCTAAGCAAGAGCCTGATAATGAGTCTATGAGTATACCAACAAATACCTTTCTTCCATAGTTTTTACTTCAAATTCCTGTCTGACTTTTCTCAATGGTAGACTGTAACCTCCATGTGCAATTGACAAAAACCCTGCTCCTCCCCAAGTTGCTTTTGCTTAGAGTGTTTTATCACAGTGGCAGAATGTAAACCAGGACAAGCATCCACTTCACATCCAGTAAGGATGCTAAGTTAAAAGTCTGGGACTTCCCCAGGGACCCCAGAGAACTTCTGGCTTCCTCTGGAAATGAGAAAGACAATGAAGACTCCTTTTCCTTAGAGTTCACTCCTCATAGCAGATTCTGGGAGTCTATAAAGAATAACCACAGATCATACACAGATACTGGATGATAATGCCGCATATTTATGGTCTTAGTGAAAGATGAATTAGAGCCAGAAATCCACTCTATTTGTACCCTTGCTGCATGTGGGAAGCACACATGTGTGTGATGCTCATAACACTGGTTATCCCTTCTGTAGTTCACAACAGTGTTCCATGCAGCCACTACATGTCCAAATACAGAAAACACTCAAGAGTGTTTTCAGCCACACCAAGTCTTTACAAATTATAAAGGATAGCTCCCGTCAAGCTGAGGCAGGACTGCCTTTGTCTGTGGAAACTTGTTTCTCTCAGTCAGCACTTGCTGCTGGTGAACAAACAAGACAGATGCTGTGGGAATGGGGACCCCATGAGTTTACTATGAAATTCCAATTTCTTGCTGGAAGAATTTTTGATAAATCAGTGAATATGACTGGCTGTCAGCATGTCAGTCATCCTAAAGGAATCAAACAAAAAATATTTTTCTTTCTGTTAGCAAGATACATGATCTTGTCTAAATCTTAGTTTAATCTAGCATAGATATTTCATATCCTCTCAAGATATACCCTTTCATATACCCTTTCATATACCTTTTCAGAGTGAGAAAGGGATTTAAAAAAGAAATAGATGTGGCAGGACAACTGAGGCTGAAATTTACTTTATTTATATCCATGTAAGCCAGACAAGCTAACATTATTTTCCAGGGTGCTTTGCTGAAAAAAAAATCTAGCTGTGTATGAATCAGCATCAGTCACAATATCATCATCATACCAATGAACCCGGAAAGGATGGTTGATTCAAAGGCAATGCATTTATTCAGTTCTCTGAGGTAAAGTCTGTAAAAGTTATTTTAATATTGTGGTGAATGTGCAATTGAATACAGTCTGATAGCTAAAACCTAGAAGTTAACAATAAGAAAGAGGTTATGTTCAGGTATTCTTCAACCTTCAACTAGTATCACCTTCTCCAGCTCCTCCTTCCCCCAGTGGCTCAGGTCTTTGTACATACACATTTTACTACATCCTGCTCTAACATACATGTCCCTTTGCATCTGTCATTCAAATACCAATTTCCTAAAAATGGTGGGGGACGGTGGTAGATCTCACTTGGGTTTATATTCATTCTTAGCAAGTGAATGATAAGCCATGGGAAAGTACTTAAGGAAAGTATGTGGGAAAGAATGGATAAAACATATGAGTACAATGAATGAAGAGAGTGATGAGAAGGTGTCATAAGACAGATTGGGAATACTACATGATTTCTGCTGTTTGTGAATTACCAGACAAGAGGCCAATTCACAACGCTAAATGCAAAGAGGTTATTTTAATGCTTATATATTATTTAACTCTGACAGATATTGTGTAGTTTCTGACTAATACTTTGTCCCTATTTCTAATCTTTAGAGATTTAAAGGTGACAAAACAGAAAGCAAAAGGAGCTCTAAATACCCCCAGGGTAATTTATATAATTTATATAATTCCTTCTGTATTAAGGTTTTTATTGACACTGAGAAGCAGATGATTATCTAAGGATTTTCATATGTCCAAAGTAACATGTTAAATGTTGCTCAGGATGTGTGACAGGGTGCATTTTTTATCGAAAGCCCTCTGCAAATACTGGTTTCTTGTGAAGTCTCATTCCCATAACTTGGCTATTCTCTTCCTTAAGGTCTCCCCGTTGGAATTCTTAGGTGAAAATTATGTAGTCAATAATGTTTTCTCAGAGCTTTTCTTTGCTTTTCCTCTTCCTTGTCTTTTCCTTCTCAACCCCTTCCTCTTTCTACTGGAGACTGAACCCAGGGCCTTATGCACGCTAGGCAAGCACTCTACCATTGAATATATCTTTGATCCTTATTATCTTTTCTCAAAAAGATAAGTTTGTATATTATTCTAATTGTGTAAAGCTCATAGTAGCATTGTGGCTTAGTTTGCAAAGCAGCAGTTCTCAACCTTTAGGAACTATGATCTTGAATATCAGATATTTACACTGTGATTAATAACAGTACCAAAATTAGTTATGAAGTAGCGATGAGATAATTTATGTTTGGGGGATCACAGAATGAGGAACTGTATTAAAGGATTGCAGCCTTAGGTCACAGCCTTAGAACCACTGTGCCAGTGCATCACAACTACTCTGAAGAGTTCATAGCATGAGAATGAGTCATTGAAAAGCTTGTTATTTTTCATTCAACATAAGGTTATTGGATGTCTACTAGGTGATAAGCATAATTTTATTTCTTCTAGGGAAGATGGAGTTTCTAGCTTCTAGGAATAAAGCCTGGGAGGGAAAACTTCAATATTAAAAACACAGCTATGGCTGAGACTGCAGGCTTTAGAGACACATGACTTATAATTCTTGTTTACCAACATACTAATGTATTACTTTGATATTCTAAGACCTTGTTTTCTGATTTATAGGATAAAAATAATAAAGTAAAACTTCATAATACTGCTAAACACAAAACTCAAGATATGTTTCTACTCAATATTATCATTAAAAATTTTGGATGATATCACTACTAAAATGTAGAATACAGAATAAACAGGTTCTCCAAATTAAAAGAAACAACCCTAGACCAAGAACTCCAGGCAACAAAGGAATGCTGATAGCAGGAGGAATACACTTCCCCAGGGAAGAGCACACAAATTCATCATCCAATACCAAGTGTTCAGCCCTGAAAACAAATACAGCCAAGAAATATTATACAGACTGAGTGGGATTTATTTATATATTTATCAACACACACATTTATATAACAGCAAAGAAAAGAAGACCATAAATCTGAGAAACAGCAAGAAGGGGTGTTGGAAGAAAGAAATGGAAGGGGAATATGGTAATTATATTACAAACTCTAAAACAATTAAACATAAAAGCATCAACCTGAAATCAGGAAACTAGTTGGGAATAAGAAGTATTTTCTGGATCTTAAAGGTATTTGCCTGTATCTTGAGACAATAAAATTATAAATTATAGAATACATATTCAATAGACTCTAAAACTTGAATCCTATCACCAATATTATATACATTTCAGAAAATAAAGTCTGCAGAGTCAAATTGCTGCAAGCATGGTAAACTAAATCCCGATGATAATCTGGTATTTCCTAAAGCTGCTATTACACTGAACACAGAATGTTAGGACACCCCTCAGCAGAAACAGGATTTCCCAGCTACTTTCTGAGTCCCAACAGTTTGTGTTGAGTACTTCACTTGCAAGCAGGTGAATCCATGTGACTGACATAAGGAATATTATTCCCAGACATCCCATAAAGATGCTTTCATGGGATCCCCCAACGTTGTGTTCACCTGATCATTGGAGGCCAATGGCTAGGAAAACCTTAGGAATCATAAATTAAAGATGGTAGACCCTCTTTTCTCTGGCTTCAGGCATTGTGACATGGAACAGGAGATTTCTATAGACTTGAAATTGACATGCTGTTTAAAAGATTAGGAATCCTGAGTTAGTGGTACTAGCCTTTGATCTCAGTTTGGGAGACATAGACAGGCAGATCTCTGAGTTTAAGGCCAGCCTTGCCTATATAGCAATTTCCAGGATATTCAGGACTGCAGAGAAAGACCCTCTAAATAAATCAAAACAAAACACACTAGTGTGATATTGATCCATTACATAGGGTGGAACTACACTCCTGTTATATCCAGCCTTTCCTGTTTAATACAGCTTTTGCTTTATTAAATGAAATATTTTTCATATTAGAACTCATGCAGATTCACCCTCTAAAGGAAAGCAAGAAAAATATCTCAGCTCCTGCTCCCATAGTTAAGAATTTCACAAGAACACCAAGCTAATCAGCTGTAACATATATGATGAAGATCAAGGTCAGGCCCCCACAGTATCCCTGTCCTCAGGTACCGGTGATTCCCAATAAGTAGGCCGTGTTCTTGTGGTGTCCCTGGCCCCCTGGATCCTCTGATCCTTTCTCCTTCTCCTCTACAGAACTCCACAAGCTCTACCTAATGTTTAGCTGTGGGATTCTTCATCTGATTGTATCAATTGTTGGATGAAGTCTTTTCCGTCTCTTTGATGATGATTCTAATAGGCTCCAGTCCCAAAACACTCTTCAAGCAGGTCAAACTGTAGGTTGACTTTTGTTGTGGTTGGGTTGGTGTCCTAATCCCTTCACTTAAGGCCTTGCCTGGTTACAGAAGATTCAGGCTCTGTCTTCCATTACTAGGAGTCTTTGCTAGGGTTACTCCTATAGATTCCATGGAGTTTCCATTGTGTTAGGTTTCTATCTCACCCCTGAAATGGCCCCCAATTCTGTTGTTTCTTCTAGTATCCCTCTTTAATAGTCCTGTTCTCAACTCCACTCACCATCCTTGAAATCTATTCTATTTCCCCTTCACAGGGAGATCCTTGTGTTCCCCCATAATCCTACCTTGTTACTTAGTCTCTCTGGGTTGGGGGACTTTATCATGATTATCTGTTACTTTAAAGATAATATCCACTTATAAGTGAATACATACCATGTTTGTCTTCCTGGATATGGGTTCATCACTCAGAATGATATTTTTCAAGTTCTATCCATTTGCCTGCAAATTTCATGATGTCATTGTTTTTAACAGCTGAGTACTGTAACATTATGTTAATGTGTTATGTTAACACATTCTCATATCCATTATTTATTTGAGGAACATCTAAGTTGTTTAGTTTCTATTATGAGTAAAGCTGCAATGAACATAGTTGAGCAAGTGTCCTTGTGATAGGGTGGAGCATTGTTTGGGTATATGCCCATGAGTGGTAATGCTGGGTCTTGAGGTAAATCAATTCCCAATTTTCTGAGGAATTGCCATATTGACTTCCAAAGTGGATGTGCAAGTTTGCACTCCCACAAGCAGAAAAGGAGTGCTCCCCTTGCTTCACATTCTCTCAACTATGAGATGTCACTTGTGTTTTTGATCTTAGCCTTTCTGACAGGTATAAATCGGAATCTCAAAAGTCATTTTGATTTGAATTTCCCTGATGGCTAAGGATGTTAAAAAATTCTTTAACTGTTTCTTAGACATTTTGGTCTCCTCTGGAGAATTATCTGTTTTTATCTTTCCCCATTTTAAAAATTAAATTATTGGTGGGGCAGTGGTGGTACACACTTTTAATCCCAGCACTCTGGAGGCAGAAGCAGGTGGATCTCTGTGAGTTGGAGGCCAGCCTGGTCTACAGAGCTAGCTCTAGGACAGGCTCCAAAGCTACACAGAGAAAGCCTGGCTCAAAAACCAAGCCAACCCCCAAATGGATTATTTAGTTTGTTGTTATCTAGTTACTTGATTTCTTTACATATTTGGGGTATTAACCCTCTGTCATATGTGGAGTTAGTAAAAATCTTTTTCTATCTTGTGGGTTACCTTTTTGTCCTAATGATAGTACACTTTGCCTTACAGATGCTTTTCAGTTTAATGAGGTCCCATTTATTAATTGTTGATCTTAGTGCCTGTACTATAGGTGTTCTGTTCAGGAAGTTGTCTTCTGTGCCAATATGTTCAAGGATATTCCCCACTTTCTCTTCTATTAGGTTCAGTGTATCTGGTTTTATATTGAGGTTTCTGATCCACATGGACTTGAGATTTGTGCAGGGTGATAGATATGGATCTATTTGCATTCTTCTACACATTGACATCAAGTTGGACCAGCACCATTTGTTGAATATGCTTTCTTTTTTTCCATTGTTTGCTTCTGGCTTCTTCATCAAAACACTCAGGTATTCATCAGTGTGTGGATTTACATATGGGTATAGAGTCAATTTCATTGATCAATGTGTCTGGTTTTATGCCAATTCCATGCAGTTTTTATTGCCACAACTCTATAATACAGCTTGAAATCAGGGAGGGTGATACCACCAGAAGTTCTTTTATTGTATGGGATTGTATTTGACTACCAAACAAAGCTTGGATAAGGGGTGAGCAGGCTCAGAGATGTTTCAAATGTTTACTTTTTGTAAGTCTTAAGTAGCAACATCTTTTGATCCATTTAACTAAAATCTGAGATGAGAAATAGCACCCTTGGCAAGGATGATGTGACTCTCTGCCTTTTGTCAGTCTCTTTCCTAACTGACTTAATAAAATGGAATCTGTCCCTTCCTGACTGGACCCTTCCAACTTCATCTGCTAGGCTTTCTTTGGTCAGTTTGTTCTTTAAACAAACCTATCAGTTTTCCATAATTTTCTCAATTAGTCTGGAGACTCTTTGTAGTGGATGGATAAATGGATGGGTGGATTGAATGGGATGGATGGACAGCTGGATAGATAGATAGATAGATAGATAGATAGATAGATAGATAGATAGATAGATAGACAGACAGACAGACAGACAGACAGACATATAGAAAGATAGAACTAACACAAATTTTGACACATGCTTACAATTACCTACAGATTAGATAATCTCTGAGGCATCTTCATTTCACAATCATTTGTTCAAAGATTTAACATTCATATGTCTTAGTCCATTTTCTGTTGCCAGTAAAAATATTTGACATTGACTATGTTTTGAAGTAATGCTATTTATTTTGTTTGCAGTTCCACATGTCTGAGATCACAGTGCTAACACCTGCTTTTTTCCTGGTCAGGGCTGTGAGCTGATCCACACTTGACAGAAAAGTACATTAGTGGACATGTGTAAATGCAAAATAAATGTCAAGGGAGTCCAGATGGAAGTGCCAGGTTTGTTTTGCAATGGACTCTCATAATACTTAGCCATTCTCTCGGGATCTGCATTAACCTTTCATAAGAGCAGAAGTTTTCTGAAATGAGACCCTGAGACACTGGGAACCATGTATCTTGCTGGGGAAGAATCATATTCAGGCCATAGTCTGTTAGTCTCTCTGTCTCTGTTTCTGTCTCTCTCTTTCTCTGTCTCTGTCTCTGTGTGTGTGTGTGTGTGTGTCTCTCTCTCACACACGCACACACATGCTTTGAGTAAATGCATTTTCCTTGTGAGAATGTTTTCTACTTTCTTATCTCCCATCATCAGTGAAATAAAGATCAAAGTTCTTATAATTATTTATAAATTCTTATCTGACTTATCTACTTTATTTGAAATCATTGGGCTGGAGAGGTGGCTCAGTGGTTAAGAGAACTGACTACTCTTTTGGAGGACTCAGGTTCAATTCCCAACACCCACATGGCATCTCACAACTATCTATATCTCTAGCATCCTCACACAGACATACATGTGTATCTGGAGTTTCTTTCTCACCAGGTCCCACCTATCTTCAGCCCCAAATAAACACATAGAGACATATATTAATTTATAAACTGTTGGCTGATGACTAGGGCTACTTATTGGCTAGCTCTGTCTTAATTATTTACCAATTTCTATAAATCTATGTATTTCCATGTGGTCTTGGCTTACTGGAGAATGCCTGGACCTGTTACTCCTTTGGCAGCTACATGGCATCTCTTTTTGTGCCCTCTCCCCAGGATTCTTGTCTCCTGGTCCCACCTTTCTTCCTGCCTCTATTGGCAAAACAGTGTTTTATTCATCAACCAAATGAGAAAAATATCTACAGAAGGACATCCCCCATCATACATGTAATCAAAATACCAATGCACATAAAATAAAAAATAAAAGAATTTTAAAAGAGCATGTTACAAAAGATTGATGTTGAATGCTCTGAAATCTTCGCCTTAGTGAAACTGAGACTGAAAGATTGAGTAATTGGTTACTTGCCTTGGCAATATGATTAGGACCTTGCAACAATACAGAATTTTAAAAAAATGAAATCACCAACCACTCTTCTGCTCTCAAACACAGGGAACCTACCCTGGCCTCCTGGTTGTTGTGCAAGCCCATGAGCCCACTGTGCTCTATGCTTTGCATATACTGGTTGTCTGCCTAGAATATCTCTATGGATGAGGCTTTAATATTTGGCCCTTAACTCAAATAACCATCATCTCAGTGTGATTCTCTGTTACCACCATACATAAAATTGCAGCTCTCCCTAACCAGTCACATCCATCCTCCCTTGCTTGCATGCATGGGTTTCTCCTTTTTTTGCGTATGGTTATTAACAGGCTCTATATGATGCATGTGTTCCTATTTGCCTTTTAATTCGTCCCTCACTAGCATGCACATTCCTTAATGTAATGTGAAGACAAAATGGAACCTGGAACTTAGTGGGCAGTGATGGACATTTGTTGATGGAAAGAAAGATGTGAAAAAGACAGAGGGGAGGAAGCCCATAGGAAATTCATTTTTGAGATGGTGTTGGAAGGTGCCCTGTACTGACTCATTTTTTCCAGGTCTGCTGCCAAAAATCACACCCTGGGGCCTTGTTCTCCCATACCTGGGGGAGTGCAGTCATAGCTACAGGATGGCCTTTCATGCACTGTATTCTCTAACCCATAACAACAGCACACTAATCTTAAACCTCAAACCCCAGAGAGGTTTAACTGAAAAATACCAGCTGATCGGACATTTGATCATTGAGTCAGCTTGGGTAAGTTATGTTCGAAGATAACTAATTCTTTCATTTGTACCAAAAGCAAAGATTTGTTTCAACCAAAATTTTCACCCATTACTCTACTGAACACTAGATTTCCATGCAGGTTCTTCCAGTCAAACAAGGTGACAAGCCAGTGATGAACCTTAGATTATATGAACAGCTGTTCACTTCTGCTGTATAGACCTAGGAGTGTTACTACTATGGACACCGAAGGTCTTATAAATTGAAAATCCTATGATTTGTGTTTCTTTTTATGTCACAGTGTCCTATGACAAAAGATCTACCTTATACAAATTTACCTGTTCAAAGTACAAAGAAGTGACCTAAATTTCACTATTTCTCCATAATGATCAAAGGCTCTCCATAATGATCAAAGGCTTTTACCATAAAACTACTGTGTGGAATGTTGATTTAAGTACATACATTTCATACTCAATTTCATTTCATGCAAATAATCACTTCTAACTTAAAAACCAAACACCAGTTTTAATTGGAGGAATCATTTCTCATCTGCAAATCCTGTAATTTTTAACATTTAGCTTCAAATTCAATTCTGTTTTGTTGTATTTCTTGGAATTGTTTTTTTTCTATCAGAGAAAAAATCTGAACTTATTAATAATTTAGTATGTTTCAGGTTTTCTGACAAGTGATATATTTATTAGATATAGTAATATTTGTTATAGATTTTTATTTGATCTTCAGAATGCTTCAAGGGAAATTTTAAATCAGACACTTAAATGTGTGATAATATTGCAGTGGCAAAATATCTGAATACTAGAATATGGACCTAAGCAAGGTCTGCTTGGCTCCCCAGTTCACACTAATAACCACAAACCATACAGTCTCCAGCCATCTCATCTTATCACCTCCCAAGGCTAAGATCCATCGCTAATCTATATGTGACTCAACTCACTGTTAGAAGGTTTCCAGGTAAAAGAGTTGAAAGAGGGAGAAGAATTTAGAATTTTGGTTCAGAGTAATTAACTGCCCGTTATAAGGAAAATAAACCCTTCACAAGAAAATGTTACTTCTATAATAAATGATACATTTCAATAATAATAATAATAATAATAATAATAATAATAAATTACTAAGGAGATGAAGATAGAGGAAAATATGATTCATATAAGAGGAGTAGGTAAGAGAAACCAAATGCATGCCTAACTAGAAGTCACATTTATCAGGAAGAACTGTGAAAAAAATATTGAAAAACATTTAAGGACTTAAAGAAAAAAACAATACTCAGATAAATAATGAAATTATATCAATAAAGGTAGAGTAACAAGGAGTGTGTATACCATCTGAGCTACAGGAAAGAACAAATCTAAGTACTATAATTGAGAAGTGATTTTCAAGCATGGGTACTGAAACACTGAGGAGGAAGTGAAGTGGCCACAGCTGCTCGCATCAAGGGGACAGGGTATGAACCTGGATGTGAACATGTCAGGTACAGAGCTTGGGAAGACAAGGCAACCAGAGTTCGCTGGGTGGGGACATGGGACGGAAATATAATTCCAAAGTCCTACACAGAGAACACAACTCAGGTATTCAGTAGAATGCTCATAAGGGAACTTGAGGAATACCCCCAAACTGAGGGAAGATCCCTAGACTAGATTAGGGTGATAGTCTTTGCTTTTGAACAAGGGATAAAGTCAAATAGAAACAGACACACAAAATCATCCTTTTGACACCCTAGACCTGATGACTCAAATCTTGAGCTACATATTGCAAAATTTCATGTCATCCGAGCCAATTAAAGACTATAATGTCTCACAATTACTTCTTATTTCCATCTCACAGGCTAGGAAAATGAGCCAGAAAACAGATCTGGCCATTTATCCTGTGAGTGTGCAACCATATTTTTCTGATCCCTTAATGTCACAGCCACTGCCCCTCTTTGTACTTCATGTTGCCCCTGCACCAAACTGAAGATCTAAAATGTGGCTATGTTTTGATTTCCTCCACATCACTACATCCAATGCTGAGTCTGATGACTCATATTCCTCCTCAGTTTGTCAGGATCTAGAATCAGCATGGAGACAAATTTCTGCACATGCCTGTGAGAGACTTTCTAGATGGGCTTAATTGAGGCAGGAAGAGTCACTGTAAATGTTAGCAGCACCATCCCATGGTTTGTAGTAGACTGAATAAAAGGAGAAAGCCAGCTGAGTAGCAACCTTCTTTTCTCTCTGCTTCCCAACTTCAGGTGATACCCTGTGAGCCACTCACACCCCTGCCCCCGTGCTGTCCCCACCATGATGGACTGTACCCTTAAACCTTCCCTCCCTAAGTTGCTGATGTGGAGAATTTTGTCACCAAAGTGATAAAAGTCTGTCTGAGTTTCTTTATAGACTTAAGAATCCTTGGGTGAGATGCTAGTGAAACTGTCCTGGGAGATACTTTATTTTCTTACTCAAGGGGAGGAGCACAACCCCTCTTTTAATTTATTCCAGCAAGATGTTAAACCTGTCCCTTTAAAGACAAGTCCACATTTTTTACTTTGATTATTCTAATAGCTTGCATTATTCATCTTGGTGGTATTTATGCAGACATGATAAATAAGATAATTTACCTCCAAACAAAACAGAGAGGCTTCAGCCCCCCTGAAAAATGAAGAATTTAAGTCAGGACTTTAGAAAGCATCATCATATATCTGTCACCAGTGGATTACGCCCAGAGAAAAATCCTTTTATGTTGTGCAGTGCTAGACAAGTCACCATCATAATGAAAAAGTTATTTCAACGGGGGAAAAGTAAAAGCCTCTATTTGTCAAAATCAAAAGTTTTGCAATTTGTGATTTTGAAAGGATGAAATAAAAGTGTTTTTCTCTTGGGCAGATTGGAAAAGAAATTCCAAAAACTGAAGTCACTCTTGAAAGAGTCTTTGCAGGAGTGACATAGCTCAGAAGGATCTAGAACCAGTGCTGGCCACAAGTCAGCTCTGGGCACTTGGAAAGGCTCGACTAGGGCCAAGTAGCTACAAGCATACTCTGAGGCAATGTGTCATGTCTTGGATCAGCTTAACCACATAGCATGAGAACCAGTGGAGGCATATAGAGGGGACAGGCTCCTGAGAGTTTAGGCTATAGGAAGCTAAATCCTGCAGAGATGAGTAACTACTTTTGGCAGTACCTCTGTAGAACCAACAGCTCATTTCAAGTGTATGAGTTAGTCACTGTAATATAAATGGGGCAGGAAGGATACAGCTCCAGGTAATGTCACCAGTCATGTTGAGTTCCTAGTGAAGACCATCTTACAGCAGCTAGTTCACTGGTTAAATTTTGCTATTAGAGTGTTGTTTTTATCCACTATTTCAAAAATAGTGCCGAAACCACATGGTGTAGGATGCATGAAATATTTATCCATCGAACATAAACTCTTCTTTGTAAAGTGAACCCATTAACCACCAATTCACACAGAGGAAAATTGAGGACAAAAAAAGTAACTCGCATAAGATTGGCTAGCTGGATGGAAAAGTATGTAATACTGCATACACTCCAATAGTTTAACAGCAATTTAAAGAGTAGTGGAGGAAGGCAGCTAGACACATTAAAGGGTACGTGGAGAGGTTCTTTGTCACTTTTATACACACAGACATTTATCTCCTAACACATTCCAAGGGGACTCTGCTAGAGACTGAAAATACAAATAAGGGTTTGCTAAGTACTCCAGGATGATGTTTTGGTTCCTATGCCAAGACTGAGAAGTGCTGGTCACTCCCCTATACTGTAGGTCAGAAATCTTGAGTATTATTTTTCTATAAGAAATCACTGAGTTTGTCTAATGTCACTTACCCTGTTCCTTACTGTACAATGTTGCTTCCCTTTTTCCCATCCTGTGACATCAGAAGGGATTTTGCATGTGACCTCTAGCATTGAAGACCTCACAGAGTTTAAAGGCAACACTCAATGGATGGCTACATATTCTTCTTTGGGAGAAGCATCAGGACAATAGCACTGAAGAAACTACAGGATGGCTAAGAAGCCTTCCAGAGCTATCTCTGCAGGAAGCTAGCTGCTCATTCAGCTCAGAAAACTTCAATTGCTTCCATCTCCAAACTATAGTGAACCAAATTGCTGGTGCCAATTTTCTGCTCCCAATCTTCAGGTAAGGTTCTACCTTTGAAATTGAAGTCAGATAATGGGGTCCCTGAAGGAGATTTTTAGATGAGACCTGTCATGAAAGGAGGTCAGGCAGTCAGATCCATCTTGACTAATACTGTCTAAACCTACAGCCCAAGTACTCCTGGATCCAGGGTCTGTGTGGATCTAATCCCCAAGGGAACCAAGAACCCCTGAGCTCGAATTCTCTCTTCCAATGCAAATGTCAAGGATGACACCCACAGACTTGTTAATTTGTTAAGGTGGATAGGGGAAAGGGCTCAAAACTTAATCCTACGCAAATAACTAGGGCAACCAAGGAATGCCTAGAGCAGGAGAAATAAATTCTCCAATAACAGATGATCAACCCTGGAAACATACAAACAAGTAACATTGTACAGACCGAGCAGACTGTATTCATGTATTTGGAAATATTTAGGCCAGGAGTTTGAAAGAGAGCAAGGATGGGTATAAAAGAGGGTTTGAAGGGAAGAAAGGGGACGGTGAGAATGACGTGGTTACATTATACTCCGAAAAGTAGATATTTTTTAAAGATGTAATGTGGCCAAAGCCCAGAGATAAAGCAGTGGGAGCCCAGGTGAGTTCTTAGAGCCTGGGTTAGTTCTTCCTCTTCCAATCATTTGCTGTGGCACAAATGTTACTTTGTCAAGAATTTGGAGACAGAAAGCAAAGAAGACAGGAAATGGGAACCTTGCAGTGAGATAATGTTTTATATGGCAGTCCCTGCATTTCCACTGTGATCTCACCTTTCCATCTCAGCAAGACTCTATACTATTTCCCTCCATGCTTCCCTCTGCCTGTACCACAGACAGACTTTCTGAATGAACTAGAGACACAGAAGCCACAGGAAGATCTCTGTGTGCTTCATAATGGTCACTGTGTAATAATGCAACAAGTATCTACAGTAGTATTAAAGACAAACTTTAGCCCTTTCTGCCAACTGATCACAACGAGGTGAGTGATCCCCTGCTCTTACCCAACTCCTGTCCAAAGCGCCATTCACCCAGATCTCCCCAGGCTTGTGCCTGCTTGAAGTAGACACACCCAGGCAGGGAGGAGCTTCCTGAATCTGGGTACAGGCTACTCTTCCTTCCCTTTCCACCAACCGATCCGCAACAAGGTGAGTGATCCACTGCTCTTACCCAACTCCCTTCCAAAGCCCCATTCACCCTGATCTCCCCGGGCCTGCTCCTGCTTGGGGTAGACCTGCCCAGGCAGTGAGGAACTCCCAGAGCCTGGAAACACTCCACTCTTACTTCCTGTCCCACCCACACACACCTGACCCCTATGGAGGCCTAACTACTTCAGAGTGAGGAGACTACCAGGAGAGGCAAGACCATCCAGAGAGGCAGACATTGAATTCCTGGCCCACACACACTACTGGGTAACAAGAGAAGATAGAGAGACCCCACCTGCACTCACTGGAAAAAGATATGGGAAGAAGACAGAATAAGAACTCACTCAACAACAGGAAGACCAATATGACACTACCAGAATCTAGGGACTCCACTCCAGCAAGATCTGAAAAGCCCAACACAGTGCATAAAGAAGAGATGGACCTCAAAAATTATCTCAGCAAGATGATAGAGACATTCAAAGAGGAAACAAGAAAATCCCTTAGAGAAATAGAAGAAAAAGCAAGCAAAAAATTACACGAAATGGAGGAAAAGACAAACGAAAAAATTCAAGAAATAAACAAATCTCTTAAAGAATCTAAAGAAACGCAAGAAAAAACAACCAAACAAGTGAAGGAAGCTCTTGAAACAGTTCAAAGCATGAAAGCTGAATTAGACACAATATAGAAAACACAGATTGAGGCGATGCTGGAAATGGAAAGACTGGATAAACGATCAGGAACTAAAGACGTGAGTATAACTAATAGAATCCAAGAGACAGAAGAGAGAATATCAGCTATTGAAGACTCACTAGAGGATATGCATTCATCAACCAAAGAAAACCTCAAGTCCAACAAATCCCTAAAATATCCCAACAAAATATCCTGGAAATATGGCACACCTTGAAAAGGCTGAATGTAAGAATAATAGGTAGAGAAGAAGGTGAAGAAACACTGCTCAAAGGTACAGAAAACATATTCAACAAAATCATAGAAGAAAACTTCCCCAACTTACAGAAGGATATGCCTATGAAAGTACAAGAAGCTTACAGGACACCAAACAGACTGAACCACAAAAAGAAGTCCCCCTCCCCCCACCCGACACATAATAATCAAAACACCAAATCTACAGAATAAAGAGAAAATATTAAGAGCAGCAAAGGAAAAAGGCCAAGTAACATATAAAGGCAAACCAATTAGAATCACACCTGACTTCTCAATGGAAACTCTGAAAGCCAGAAGGTCTTGGATAGATATCCTACAAGCACTAAGGGAGCATGGATGTCAACCCAGACTACTGTACCCAGCAAAACTTTCAAACACTATAGATGGAGAAAACAAGATATTCCATGACAAAAACAGATTTAAACAATACATATCCAAAAATCCAGCACTACAGAAGGTTCTGGAAGGAAAACTCCAACCCAGTGAACATAACAGCACTCACATAAACACAGGAAATAGGTAATCTAATGTTAGGATAAATCTTTCTGCCAAAAGCCTCCTGAGCCCCACTGCCACATGTGTACTTTACGCCAGCCGCCGCCTGAGTTAAGCCCAAATGAATACACAGAAACTTGTATTAGGTTCAAAGCTGCTTGGCCAATGACTAGGATTCTCATCTGCTGGCTCAGTCTTAATTATCATAAATCTATATATTTATAAGACTTATCTTATAGGACGCCTTATTGGCGTCTCTCCTTGCTGGTGGATCACATTGTGCTGCTGGAGCAGGAGAAGAGAGGAAAAGAGGCACACTTCCTGTTTCTTCGCTTAGATATGAGTTTCCTAGCCATGTCACTTCCTGCCTGGATCATCACTTCTCTACTAAATTTCCCAGCATCCTCTTTGACTCAAAGTCCTTGCTTGCTGTTGGCCAAACAGTATTTTATTCAACAATCAATAAGATAAACATACAAAGAAGTACATTCCCCATCATCTCTTTTCTGTCTAAATAAAAAGAAGGGTAACTTATCTTTTATAATAACTGAAGAAAACTATAACCATATCTATCTGTCTTTAACTCTATCAAAGACCATAGAAGGATAATATATAAACTCTAGAATTGACAGAGACATCCACTACCTGGACAGTCATCCAAAGTTCCTCAGTAACATTGGGGCATCCATCTTCAACCCATAGGCCACAGTGTGTCTGACACACTTCTCCATTTCAACAGAATGGTGTCAGAAGTGGGATGACCCCATGCCCCAAGGTTCCCAGAGAAAGAGGGAAACTTGCCACCATAGCCTGCCCTGTCGGGCTGCTGAGAGGCATCAGAGGAGCTTCCATAGGCTCACACTGTCCCGGGGATCTTGGGGGTTGGACTCCGGCACTCCTGAGACAGCCTGCAGCCCTTGAGGGTTCTAGGGTTAGGATTCTGAGCTCTCACCACCGCAAGCTGCCTTCCTGCCTTCCAGAGACTAGTCAAACAGCAGCAGAACCCAGGCAGCTGGAAGTAGTGTTACAAACTTCCATGTAAACTTTAACATATATAGATTTATGATAATTAAGACTGAGCTAGCAGATGAGGAATCCTAGTCATTGGCCAAGCAGCTTTGAACCTAATACAAGTTTCTGTGTATTCATTTGGGCCTAACTCAGGCAGGCAGCTGGCATAAAGCTCACACATGGTGGTGGAGCTCAGTTGGCTTTTGGCAGAAAGATTTATCCGAACAATCTAATTTTACCAAACACAAAAAAGAAGTAGGAGGGTGAAATCCACACACAATGACACCACCACCAATAAATCCAAAACAAACAAGAACCAATGAACAATGGACATTAATATCCCTAAATGTCAATGGTTTTAACTTAACCATAAAAAGATATAGGCTAACAGAATGGATATGAAGACAGAATCCATCCTTCTGCTGTTTACAAGAAACACACCTCAACTTCAAAGACAGGCGATACCTCAGAGTAAAAGGATGGGAAAAGATTTTCCAATCAAATGGGCTCAAGAAACAAGCTGGTGTAGCAATCCTAATATCTAACAAAATGGACTTTAAACTAAAATCAATCAAAAGAGATGAAGAAGGGCATTTCATACTCATCACAGGAAAAGTCCATCAAGATGAAGTCTCAATCCTGAACATCTATGCCCAAATACGAAGGCACCCACATTTGTGAAAGAAACATTACTAAAGCTCAAACCACACATAAAACCACACACACTTATAGTAGGAGACTTCAACACCCCCCTTACACCACTAGACAGGACCACCAGACAGAAACTTAACAAAGAAACAAAGGATCTGAAAGAAGTTATGACCCAACTGGGGTTAACGGATATCTATAGAGCATTCCATCCAAACTCAAAAGAATATACCTTCTTTTCAGCGCCACATGACACCTTCTCTAAAATTGACCACATAGTAGGCAACAAAGCAAACATCCATAGTTACAAAAGAATTGAAATAACACCCTGTATCTTATCAGATCACCATGCATAAAAGCTAGAATTCAGCAACAATACAAATGGCAGAAAACCTGCATACTCTTGGAAAATGAATAACACCCAATTGCACCATTCCTGGGTTAAGGAAGAAATAAAAAACAAATTAAAGACTTCCTAGAATCTAGTAAGAATGCAGACACAACATACCCAAACTTATGGGACACTCTGAAAGCAGTGCTAAGAGGAAAGTTCATAGCACTAAGTGCCCACATGAAGAAACTAGAGAAAAGTCACATTAGAGAATTGACAGAACAACTGAAAGCACTAGAGCAAAAAGAAGCAAACTCACCAAGGAGGAGTAGACGCCAGGAAATAATGAACCTGAGAGCTAAAATCAATAAAGTAGAAACTAGGAAAACATTACATAGAATCAATGGAACAAAGAGTTGGTTCTTTGAGAAGATCAACAAGATAGACAAACCTCTAGCCAAACTAACCAAAAGGCAGACAGAGAGCATGCTAATTAAGAAAATCAGAAACGAAAAGGGGGATATAACAATGGACACTGAGGAAATCCAGAGAATCTTCAGGTCATACTTTGAAAACCTGTACTCTAATGGAAATGGACAGTTTTCTGGATAAATATCACTTACCAAAATTAAACCAAGATCAGATAAAGAGTTTAAATCGATCCATAACCACTAATGAAATAGAAGCAGTCATCAAAAGCCTCCCAACCAAAAAAAGCCCAGGACCAGATGGCTTCACTGCAGAATTCTACCAGAAATTCAAACAAGAGCTGATACCAGTACTCCTCAAACTGTTCCTCACAATAGAAGCAGATGGGATATTGCCAAACTCTTTCTACGAGGCTACAATCACTTTGATATCCAAGCCACACAAAGATAAGACTAAGAAAGAGAACTACAGACCAATATCCCTCAGGAACATCGATGCTAAAATATTCAATAAAATATTGGCGAACTGAATCCAAGAACATATCATAAAAATCATCCACCACGATCAAGTAGGCTTCATCCCAGGGATGCAAGGGTGGTTCAACATAACGAAAATCCATCAATGTAACCCACCATATAAACAAACTGAAAAAGAAAAAGCACATGATCATCTCACTAGACGCTGAAAATGCCTTTGATAAAATCCAACATCCCTTCAGATAAAGATCTTAGAGAGAACAGGAATAACAGGAACATATCTAAACATGATAAACACAATATACACCAAACCAATAGCCAACATCAAACTAAATGGAGAGAAACTCAAAGCGTTTCCTCTAAAATCAGAAACAAGACAAGGCTGTCCACTCTCTCCATATCTCTTCAATATTGTACTTGAAATTCTGGCTATAGCAATAAGACAAGAAAAGGGGATTAAAGGGATACAAATTGGAAAGGATGAAGTCAAACTTTCACTATTTGCAGACGGCATGATAGTCTACATTAGTGACCCGAAAAACTCTACCAGGGAACTCCTACAGCTGATAAACACCTTCAGCAAGGTAGCAGGATACAAAATTAACTCAAAAAAATCAGTAGCCCTACTATATACAGATGATAAATCCAATGAGAAAGAAATCAGGGAAACATCACCTTTCACAATATCCACAAGCAACATAAAATATCTTGGGGTAACACTAACCAAAAAAGTGAAAGACCTGTACAATAAGAACTTTGAGACTTTAAAGAAAGAAATTAAAGAAGATACCAGAAAATGGAAATATCTCCCATGCTCTTGGATAGGTAGAATTAACATAGTAAAAATGGCAATTCTGCCAAAAGCAATCTACAGATTCAATGCAATCCCCATCAAAATCCCAACACAGTTTTTCACAGACATTGAAAGAACAATACTCAACTTTATATGGAAAAATAAAAAACCCAGGATAGCCAAAACAACTCTATACAATAAAGGATCTTCTGGAGGCATCACCATCCCCGACTTCAAGCTCTACTATAAAGCCATAGTTCTGAAAACAGCTTGGTATTGGCACAAAAATAGACTGATAGACCAATGGAATCGAATTGAAAACCCTGATATGACCCACGCACCTATGAATACCTTATTTTTGACAAAGGTGCTAAATCTATACAATGGAAAAAAGATAGCATCTTCAACAAATGGTGCTGGTACAATTGGATTCAGACATGCAGAAAATTGCAGATAGATCCATACCTGTCACCATGCACAAAACTTAAGTGCAAATGGATCAAAGATCTCAGCATAAATCCAGCCAAACTGAATCTTCTAGAAGAGAAAGTGGGAATTACCCTTGAACAAATTGGCACAGGAGACTGCTTCCTGAACATTACGCCAGTAGCACAGACATTGAGGTCTGCAATTAATAAATGGGACCTCCTGAAACTGAGAAGCTTCTGCAAGGCAAAGGAAACATTCAGTAGGACAAAATGACCACCCACATAATGAGAAAAGATCTTCACCGATCCCACATGTGACAGAGGACTGATTTCCAAAATATATAAGGAGCTCAAGAAGCTAGAGACCAAAACACCAAACAATGAAATTAAAAAGTGGGGTGCAGAACTAAATAGAGAATTCTCAACAGAGGAATCTGAAATGGTTGAAAGACACTTAAGAAAGTGCTCAAAATCATTGGCCATCAGAGAAATGCAACTCAAAACAACTCTGAGATACCACCTCACACCTGTCAGAATGGCTAAAATCAAAAATACCAATGACAATCTATGCTGGAGAGGATGTGGAGAAAAAGGAACACTCCTCCATTGCTGGTGGGAGTGCAAACTTGTAAGACCACTCTGGAAATCAGTATGGCGGTTGCTCAGAAAAATGGGAATCAGTCTACCTCAAGATCCAGCCATTCCTCTCTTGGGTATATACCCAAATAGTGCATGTTCATATAACAAGGACATATGTTGAACCATGTTCATAGCAGCATTGTTTGTAATAGCCAGAACCTGGAAGCAACCTAGATGCCCCTCAACTGAAGAATGGATTGAGAAAATGTGGTATTTATACAATGGAGTACTACTCAGCAGAAAAAAGCAATGGAATCTTGAAATTCACAGGCAAATGGATGGAACTAGAAGAAACCATCCTGAGTAAGGTAACCCAGTTACAAAAAGACAAACATGGTATGTACTCACTCATATATGAATTTTAGACATAGAGTAAAGGATTAGTAACCTATGATCCTCTTCACCAAAGAAAGTAGAAAACATGAAGGACTCTAAGGGATAAATGGTCCCCAGGAATGGAAGTGGCATGAACTCCTGAACTAATTGGGAGCATGAGGGTAGGGTGGAGGGAGCTGCTACAATAAGAGCAAGAGAAGAGGAGTAGAGGAGAGGAAATGGAGGGGCAGAAATATTGAGTTGGGGGAAGAATAGAGGAGAGAGAGCAGGATGAGAGATACCATATCAGAGGGAGCCACTATAGGTCCGAGAAGAGATCTGGAACCAGGGATATCTCCAGAGACCTACAAGGATGACAGATCTGACAATCCAGGCAATGGTGGAGAGGATGATCTAAAAGCCCTTCCCCTAAAATGAGATTGATGACTTCTCTTTATGCCATCCTAGAGCCCTCATCGAGTGGCTGATGGAAGCAGAGACAGACTTCCACAGATATACACTGAGCTGAAATCGGGAATCTAGTTGAAGAGAGGGAGGAATGAAGAGCGAAGGGGTCTGTACCAGATTGGAGAAACCCACAGGAACAATTGGCTTGAACAAGGGAGAGCACATTGACCGCAGATGCTGTTGGGGAGGCCAGTACAAGACTGACCAGACCCCTGAACATGGATGTCAATATGGAGGCCTCTGCATTCCAGGGAGCCTCTGGTGGTGGATTAGTATTTTTCCCTGGTGCAAGAAGAGACTTTGAGAGCCCATCCCACGTGAACGGTTACACTCCGGCCCTGGGCACATGGGGAAGGGCCCAGGACCAGCACAGGAAGATTTGGTGGACTTTGCAGAGCCCCTGTTGAGGGCCCTACACTGCCTGGGGAGTGGTGGGTAGATGGGGTGGGGGGTAGGCTAGGGGTGGGGGAGGAGGGATGGGGGTAAGGGGAGGGAGAGGGAGAAGGGACTTACATGTGAAACAAGCCTGTTCCCTAACTAGAACTAATAAATAAATAAATAAAGTCAAACTTTAGAGAGAAAATACTGCATGGTTTGTATTAATATGAACTTCAGAGGGATGATTTCCAGAGACTTCATTTCATTGCTGGATCTTTAAGTCCTGATTTCATCTTCAACCTTGGAAATATGAAGAACCTGAAGACATTGTACAGAAACATTGTACATTATCCTACAAAAAAACAAGTTCCAGAATAGAAAAAAGGTAAAAATATACAAGCAAGCACACACACACACACACACACACACACACAGAGAGAGAGAGAGAGAGAGAGAGAGAGAGAGAGAGAGAGAGAGAGAGAGAGAGAGACAGAGACAGACAGACAGACAGACAGACAGATGGATAGAGACACAGAGGACACAGAGACAGGAGACAGAGACAGAAATTGATTTGGCAACCCACAAATTGACTGCAACATAATAACAGTGGGTGAGGAGAAACATAGACCACCTTTAAATTGTACCTGGACCTCCACTGTGGAGCAGCCACTGGCACATTTCATTCATTTTTGACAGGTTTGAACATCTAGGGTTGTGGTATTTGCCCTCAACAAGGACAATAAACTTCTAAACCTTCTGGGTGTAACCCTCTTCTATTACAGGAATTTGTAGAATGCAGCTTCATTGTAAGTAGTTTTATATGATGAATGTACATAAAAATGTAAGTAAAAAATCATGCCGAATAATTTAATTAAAAATTTAATTTAGTAATGTTAATTAAATTTTATCTTTTAGACTAATAAAACTGATATCTCAATGTATTACTTTTAAAATTTGCAAAATTATGGAACCTAATTAATTGATTCAGAACATCCCACTTTTAATCATGCATTATTTTTCTATGCTAAGCAATTGTCATTGTCAGAACAATCATTTATAAATACAAACCATTGATAGTGGCATTTCATTAAAATTAATATTTTAGTAAAGACTGATGTCCTTTTTTTCAGGAAATGAATAAAATAAGAAATTGTACCCTTTCAGTCCAAGATCATTGTGTCCAGTTCTGCAGCCACCAGTACATGCTATCTCTTCATCACTCTTGCACCCTCACTGACAGAGTACAAGGCTTAAGATGTGTTCTAGACACAGCCCCAACTTTACTGGCTACAGAATCAGACAGTATCTTGACCTCTCCATTAGAAAGACAGAATGATTACTGCATCACCTTACTGCACAAATAGAAAAGTTCTGCACTTGGTTATTGATCTGTGTTCAAAGGCCATACTGAGCAGCCTTCTTATTGGAAAGCTAAGTACTTCTCGTTTTAACTTAATCACATGACAGCCTCTCGGTGATTTGGGATATGGCCCATGTTTAAGAATGTGTTCCATCATCTTCCATGTGTCTCTTCCACTTCCAGGTGTTCCTTCTCAGTCTTTATAAGTACACCCACATTTGATAAAGTTTGAAAAGATCCATGTCTTTAAGTAGAGTACAAAAGCCAGAAAAAGAGGGTTGTGGTGATCTGGGAAAGACACACAAGCTTTGCTAGTATTTCAGTAGTTAAGAGCACTTTGCACTCTTCCCAAGGAAGTGGGTTTAGTTCCCAGCACCCACATTGCACCTCACAACAGCTTACAATTCCAGCTACTGGAACTCCAATGCCCTATTCTGACCACCAAGGTACTACATATTGTGGTGTTCACATGTGCGTGTGCGGGGAAGGGCACACACACACACACACACACACACACACACACACACACACACACACACACACACATGCAAAATGTCATGAATGGTGCATGTTCACACATGTACAAACCTAGTCAAACCTAGCAAAGATTTGTTTGCCAGAGTCTAGTTCCATATTGCTCCTGGATAAAATCTAGTGCCCTAACTAGTGGGAGCAGTTTGCATTTAACTTCCCTTCTGATCATTCCAAGATTATTTCCCAGGCATTAATTGTTCCTATGGTGTTGACTAAAATTCACTGAGTAAGATTGTGCTTGAGGGTTGGGAATTACAAATCAAAACCTAATTGAACAGCAGGGATAGGCTGGTTGTCATCAGCAAATACCTCCTCTGCAAGGCTTCAATGGGGCTGCCTGGGGTCCCACACTTTAACTAATAGTGGTTTGGCTGCTATAAATTAGTGTTCAATCATCTTGAATGCTTCTTTTGATTAGACAAACAGGTGCCATTAAATTAAGTTTCTGGTTCTAAAATGACCCAAAACTATTGGTTATGCATGACCTATCCATCATGCCCAGAAGCTCTATAGGAGGTCATGAGTTCTGCTTGGGGATTTGAGGTGGCGCTGGTTGGTTGGGATCATGAGATTAGACTTTGTGGCCTTCTATCCATTCAGATTACTTTTTCTAGTAATATAGGTTTTAGTTTCAGAAAGTTTGGGAATAGAGGCACAGATCTGTCTTTTACCGCCTTTGCATTTTTAATTCTGGTCTTCCTCAACTTCAGTCTAAACAAAAAATTTGGGCTGGGGATATAGTTCATTGATAAACTTTTGACTTTGTAAGCTGAAGATCCAAATTCAACCCCCTATCTCATACACAAACTGGACATGTTTCATGTGCTTGTAATCCCAGAACTAAGAGAAAGGCATAGGCAGATTCCTGGTACTCTCTGGCTATGGAGCTTAAATGAATCAGTGAGTTCCAGGCCAGTGACAGATTCTGTCTCAAAGATACAAGGCAGAATCCTGAGGTTGCCCCATGCCTCCGCCCACATGTGCACACAAATTCATATATGTATAGAGTTACATCAATAAATAATAAGCAATTAAAATAATAAACTTTGCTCTATAAATTTCTGTGACTATTTAATGAAACATACTGGCAATGTATAGTAAATTAATACTAATTTTCCTTTCTTCCTGAGTTTTTAGGGTGATAAGGCTGAATAAGATAGCTTCTACCTCTTTGAAGGCAGAAACTATTTCCATGAGAAAAATTGACATATACAGAATTATAATATCAGACAAGTTTATAATATCATTACACATCAAATGCATTGAATATAAAATTAAAGCTGCAACATCACTGTCTTTAATAATGAAGCATACAGGAGAATATTGTGTGACAAGTTCCCAGTATCATGGATATAGTACAGCGGCTTCTGGACAATTGCTGCCTCTCATGGTATGGCTATGTCTTATTCTTAAAGAGTGCTTGCATGGCTTTTGAGGTGGTAGAGAGAAAAAGAAAGGCAATGTCAGAAGGCACACTGTGCTTTGGAATAGCAGTGTGTGTAATGTGACCCATATTCTTTTTAGCTCAAGGTTCTGGGACTGTTTCATACAAGTAGCTGTCAGCCCATCACTAGAAGACTCCACAGTATGCTTTTGGGGCCTGAGGGAAATGACAAAAAGGTAACACCAAACAGACCACAAAGTGCAGATGGATTTAGATTCCAAAGCTGGCTCACCTGGATAGGCTTCTTCAAAAAAAAATTTTTTTAACTTCATTATGGTCCAGCTTTGTATTTCATACAATATTACATTTTAGACTTACATTCTCCAATACTGTGGTCCCCTCTCATCTGAACTTTAATAGGAGCTTCATGCTGGACTTCAATGTCACTAAGGTTTACAATTCATGCTGGTGTAGACATACTAGTCAGATCCACCATCAGACTTGCGAAGATTCATCATGACACTTTCAGCCATTGTGCTAACTGTTCACTCTCCATAACATGTCGTTAATAAACACAATCATGGCCTTTCTTTATAGAAACTCAACTAGAATGTCATAATCAGAGAGACTTCATGGGCAATCAGTTTTAAGGTACCATCATCTTTGCTCTACCCTGCTTTGTTTTCTTCATAGCATCTACCAGTATGCAACACAACCCACACTATCTGTTGCATTTCTTTCTTGTTGGAATGGAAGACTTGTTGGGGCTGGGACTATGTCTGTTTTTATCACTATATCTCCCAGAGAAAGGTTTTATCTATCTGCAAGGAGATATATTTAGCTAAGTCATGTCTCAATCTAGAAGAAAATATGGATAAAAAAGTTGTAGGAAGGAAGACTGAATGGCTAGCAGAATGAAGAGACTGTTACAGTGAACACTGTCTGTTATATCTTCTTGATATCAATAGTGATAATATTTCTACACTCAGTCTGCCAAGCTCACTTTTAAGTACATCACAAGTTAGCATACTTTATTTTCTCGACAACCTGATCTTATAAATATTATTACTATCATTATTATTATTATTATTATTAATTTTACATAACTAGAGACGAAGAGCTAGAAGCACACTTAACTTATGAAATTTGCCAAAGATTACACAGTTGGAAGGATACAGCATGATGATATGCTTCCATTCTTTAATACTGTTACAAATCTAGTCATGGAAATAGCAAAGACACATTAAATCTATTCTGAAAAGCAAGAGAAAATAGTCTAGTGGTATCAATTCAGAGATTATACACAGAGGAGTGTTTTTGAAGATGGCAGGTCAGATAATGAAGAGGAAGCATAGGATAAGGTAGTCAAAGGACAGTAAGTAGAGAGGGTGGGTAGGGAAAGAAGAACTTCCTGACAAGGCTTATGAGCTCAGTGTGGGAAAGAATGGGGTGGGTTGGCTCACCACCAAAGGCATACCTTCTCCTGTTCCAAAAATTCATACCACAAATGACATACATTTTGACACATTAGATCATGACATTGGGGGAGATGTGAGCACAAGCAAGCAGCTTGTAACATGTCCCTTCAAATTGCTCAGATGTACCCCACAAGAAATGTTTTTTTTTTTTTTTAACACAGTCAGTGAATGTGTTCATAGGGAAAGATCAAGAACAGGAAAAGGGACTCAGCAGAGCTCTCCTTCATCTTTCCACACAACTCAAGTAAAGAGCAGAAATGGGAATTTGCCCTGATCTGTGTTAAGAAAACAATTTCCAAATTCCACCGAGCACAGCTAAATTACATTTGGATTCTGCACTCCACGGCAGCATGATTATTTATGGTGTTTACTGAATACAGGCACTGTTCTCTGCACATTTATAAATATAGCTTCTAAAAGGCATCCATTACGGCTTATGATCTTAATTGCAAACAAGACAGCTAGTCATGCATTTACCAACACTACAGAATTACAAAGGTCCTCCTGGACTATGCCTGGAGAGCCAATAGGACTTGTCATTCAACAAAAGTACCAACATGTTAATTAGCTCCTGATCCCCAACCTTTTCAATGATTCCCCAGCCAATTTACAGTGATCAGGGGCTACATACACCTGACATCTCTCCTAATACATCACAGACAAAGTTTAACAATACATTCATCAGTCCTTTGGAAATACTCAGGAGTTTGGGGATTAATTTTAATAAACACAAGACCAACAATAAGACTAGTAATTCTTTCTTGCTCACATTTACACATCCTTTACTTTTTAATGAAATAATAAACAACATAACATATAAGATGAAAAGAAAACTATACATTAGCTAGCTACATATATTAATCACTATCAATATGGCTGATGAGCTCAGCATAAAAGTACCTGGTTACATCTTTCTAGAAGTAACCAGTTTAATAGTCCCATGCATTTTTAATCTACTAGCAAGATAACTTTAGTTAAATAAACAATGATTTATCTCTATGATGGTCCATACTATTTGTTTAGTTAGATATTTTGAGGATTAATTCATTGCAAGAGGAAATGCTGCTGTTTAGTAAAAAGGCAAGATGCAAACTTATGTTTATGATGGTGAATGTATGCATACACACACACACACACACACACACACACACACACACACACACACACACACACACACTCCACACCCATAATCCTACCTATATTGTTCCCAAATGTCTCTTAAGACAAAGCAACATGTTTGAATTTTTCTTGGCCTGTGCCCATGCTTCCACCTGACTGGTCATCAGACACCACCATTCAAGCACAACCTAATCATCCACCTCTAGTCTGCTTTCTCATGTACTCTTTATATGATATTCCTTCAAAAATGAGTTACGCATCGCTTGACATTTTATAATTTTTCCTTTTAGTAACTTTACAATCCAACAGGAAACCAAGGGTACTCTCTGGTCTCCACAAGCACACTGGCACTCACACACAGAGACACACTTACATTCATACAAATAAAAACAAACAAATAATTAACTTCCTTGATTACCAGTGAGGTAACATTCTATCACCATCCCATTAGCATAATAATTTTTCTAGCTTTTATAAACTATGTTGCTATTTTAGTTTATTTTGTTCTCTTTTTATATAGATTCTTAATATTTTAGTTATTGAAAATTTTTAAAGAGTTATTTATATATTCTATATATTTTTGAATCATGTATGTGTGCTCACTTTTGTGGGATTTTGGTCAGTGATTTTCATTAATCAGCCTTGGTAATTTGTGCTAATGCAGAATAATTGTTTATATTTTCCAATGCTGTATTAGCTCTCTAAAGACCTCATGGGTTTACTAATCAAATGTGATAACAGCTTCAGGCTTTTGACAGTGGACTCTCAGTTGCTAAAATTTGTTTTTCTATGACAAAAAATTAATTTGTTTTCTAAGCATTTTCCATTTAAGATGACTTTGAATAGTTTCTTCTAGTTTTATTAAAAAACTGCACAAGTATATTACCTACTATTGAGATATTCTTTAATTTCTGACTTAAAGGCAATATATCAATGATTATTTCAGAGACAATTCTGAAGGGTTGCAGTGATGGAGAGCACTGCTGATCTTGCAGAATCCCCAGGGTTGGTTCTCGGTGTTCATGTGCAAGTTCACAAATGTCTGTAACACCAATTCTAGAGGACCCAACACCCTCTTCTGGACTCCTTGGGCATGAGATATACATGTGGTGCATGTAAGCAATGCATATACACATAAAAATAAATCTTTAAATAATACTTTTCAGAAATGTTATCAACATTCACTCAATGAATACTGATATGTAACTGGTATTGAACTTCTCACAACACTTTTTATGAACGAAGTTATGTGAAACTGAGGAACAGTTCATCTATATCTATGAATATTTTTAAAATATCAGATTTTATTTTTATCAGGTATCCAAATTGCCCTTCCTTTTATTTATGAATTCTGAGTTTTGAGTATGCATGTTCATGGGGATAAAACCATAACATCACCTTGAATTTTTAGATTAGTGTGCTCCAGAGCATATTACAATATAAATGCAAGCATTATTTGAAAATGCATTTATTTTTATTTTTTTTGAGACAAGTTTTCTCTGTAGCTTTGAAAACTTTGAAGGCTGTCCTGGAGGCTGGCCTCCAACTCACAGAGATCTGCCTGCCTCTGCCTCCTGAGTGCATGGATTAAAGGCATACACCATCAATGCCCAGCCAAAAATGCATTTCTTATTAGAAGGGAAAATTTTGAGCAGGTAGAAGCACCAATAAGAGGAGTGCCCTCTATCTCTTTTTATTGTTCTTATTTTTAATTCTGTTTTGTCTGATCTACTAGCTTCTGTCTTGCTTTTAGTAAAGCATTTAATTTTTCCTCCTTTTATTTTATATCTTCATGTGTTTATTTTAGAAATCAATTTCTTATAGGCAACATATCACTGTATCTTGCTTTTATAGGTATTCATTCAGCATTGTGTTTGCATGTGCAATGTCCTTCACAGGCTCATGTGTTTGAGAAGTCAGTCCCCACCTGCTGGTACACTTTGGAGGTGTAAAAACCTTAGACTGTGACTAGATGACAGATATAGAGCTTTAGAGGTATGCCAATATGGTTATAGCCTAGCCTAATTCTGTTCATAGCTGTCTGTCTCCTGATCTTCTGATATGTAAACAAGTCATCTCATGGATCCATCACCACAGAAAATGCCCACTGCCAGGCCTTCTCCACCACAGTGAACTACGTCCTCTTAAACTATGTGCCAGAATAAGTCCCCTGTCACTCCTTTCCTACCTCCCTCATGTTGCTTCTTGTCAAGTTATTTGCTCATGTAAATGAGTAAATGTAAATGAGAAAAGTAATTCCTGCAGTAAACCAATCTGTATCATTTTATTTGGGATATTTGGCCCATTTATATTTAAAATTATGAGAGATATAATGAGGGATTCTTGTCATTCTGTTAGATTGATTATTTTGTATAGTGCTTGTTTTAGCCTTTCTGTCTTATTGTTCATCTTTGTGAAAAGTGGCTTACTGTATGGGTCAAGTTTTATTCTTTTCTCTTTATCTCATGTGTGTCTTTTAATAGTAATATTTACAGTTTATTATGTTTTAATAATCATAATTGCATTTATTCAATTCTGAATGTTAGACTTTCTTAAGAATCTTTTATAAAGATATTTTAGTAGTAATGAGTTCTCTTAAGTTTTATACATCTTGAAAGTCTATTTCTCCTCCATCCCCAAAGGACAGCTTTGCCAGGTATAATATTCTTTGATTACAATTAACTTCTTTCTGATTTTGGAATATGCCATTCTATTTCTTCCTGGTGTGTAATGTTCATGCTGAGAAATCTTCTGCCAATCAACTGGGTGTGTTTTTATTGTGACTTGGCATTACTGCAACTTTAAGAATCTTTTCTCTGCACATTTGACAGTTTGTGTATAATATGCTAGGTGAGATTCTTCTGGCCATGACTATTTGGGGGCACTATGAGCCTCCTGCAAAACCATGTATTTCCCAATACTAGGAAGATTTTTTTCCTAAAATTGTGTTTTGTTAAAGTTTATCCATGCATTTTAATTTAATTGACTGAGTTTACAGTGTAGAGTTTGAATCCTGATTCTGCTTCTGCTCACATGTGGTTTTAAGTACCTTGTGATTGCCATCATAGTGTGAGACTTAGCTTTTATTCACAATGTTTTGATAGTTACATGGGTAGATTGAAGTCTAAAAGCATATAGAGACCCAATATAGAGCTTAGAAATAATATGTGTTCAGTATATGATGAGCTATGTCTGTCCTTTGCATATTTATATCTTCTTTCAGCAAGAGACAATGATGGGCACACAGTGAAAGAACTGCTAGGGCCTTTTAGGACATATAGAGGAGAAGTTCTGTTGTGTTGCTGGCTGTGGCACTAAGCCACGGCATTTATTCAGCAAGTATATACTGACCATGCCATGTCCTCAGGGCAGGGATGTATATGTCACTGCCTGTGACATATGAGAGTGGATCTGACATCCACCTCTAGGGAGGGCTTTGGGACTTGAAGAATTGAAAATTGGTAGAGTTTTTGAGGTAATAACCATGGTTTCATAGGCTTTGCAGTCCTTCTTCAACTGTATATCATCAATCATCCCATTTTACAGATGAGAAAATGAAAGCCCCATTCTCAGAGTAGCATCACAACAAAGCTGAATTAAGGCATTTATTTTAGATCCTTCTCTGATTATCTTACAAGGCAGTGCCTACATTGTAAGAGTAGTGTTCCTTACACATGCACTTTACAGCATTGTTCTTAGGTGTCTCTAGGACAAAAACGTCATGCACACATCACAATGGCCTGAATTGAGTGCCACGGACTTGATGGATGGTGTGCTAAGAAAGTAATCCGCATCTCTGGAGTGATGCTTGATGGGCATCAACTCACAGGTGGCACTGAAGGTCTTCATCATTGTTGTCAGGTATTCTAAGTGTTTTGAGAATGGCAGAATAAACTCATAGACTCAGAAAAAATGTGTTCAATTTGAAAATTCTTTGGAGTATAAATATCCAACCGACTTTTTGGTGCTGGTCTTTATAAAACATCATTATTTTATAAAGCACACAGAACTTATGAAACAAACTCAAAGCAGGACTTATTTGCTAGTGTCCAGAGCCTGTCTCCTCACATCAGGATGCTCATATTATGAGATTCTGGCATATTCTGCTGAGCAGATGTTTGTGGGAATTTGGCTGTATATCAGGGGAAAATCTTTGAATCCTAATGCCCATCCATCCATCAATCATTTGCTGAGAGACTACCTTGAGCCAAGAATCAGAAGAAAGGAGTCATAGGAAAATATGTTCTCCATGGCCAAGGTTCTATGGGTTAGCAGAGAGAAAAATAGACAAATAATTATAACACAAATGATAGAGTGGAGAACATGAGATCACAGTAGTTGTTCAAGCAAATTTGTCAGATATTATATGTTAAAACACTTAAGTATAATAAAATGTAGAATGGCCAGAGAACACTGATATCCTTTGTATAGGTATAGTACATGGCATATGGAAGAGGAAGATGAAGGAGGGATGAGAAAGAATATAGACACAGTGGGACCATTTTAGAAACCAACTTATATTCACTCATGTTTGCACACCATAATGTGAATAGGAAGAAATCACACAAGGTTTTGACAGCTATGTCTTCTAAATGGCAACAAGCACATGTGGTCACTATTGCTTGTATACTTGATAAATCCATAGATTAGTGACTTGATGATGACTATATCACATCTCATAGGAGAGAATTCTTCAAGGCTGAATAATGGCTTCAAGGGCACTAATCTAAGAAACTTGTAGGGTCTTAACAGGAAGTGACAGACGAAGAATGTGAATGTGGATTCATGACTGGCCATGACAGTGTTTAGCTGAGGTATACACTATGCTTAAATTCACAAAGATATTCTAGGTAACAAAGTAACAAACATAACCTTTATTGGTGATCAGCTAAAAGCAGCATTTATCCTCATGAAAATTCTGGGTAAAGGAAGAGGGGGGAAAAGCTGACTTGGCTATTTATTGCCTAGGATGTGTGGTTGCAGGATTTTTGTACAACTTTTCTCTGGAATATTCCTAACTCATAAGAAAATGGCATTGCGTGACAGCTAAGAGCACAAGAAAGCAAAAGAAAGGGAGTCAAACCAAAGCAGGAGGGAGAGGTGGCTGGGAAGATCTACAGTCTCTACTTTGAGGTAGAGAATGGATAAATTTAAGACAAAAAATCATCAAAAATAAAGTTAGAATTGATACATGCTTTCTAAAGGTCAGAGGAAAAGCAAAAAAAAAAAAATGACCAAGTTCACATTATCAGAAGAAATACAGGAAGAGAGTGTGTGTCAGAGACTTGGATATTAAGATTCCCAAACCTCATTATAGGTGCATCAAGTTGATTAAGATAAAAATTACAATGGCACCCCATTGTAAATGGGGTTTATCTAGTTGGGTACAGAAACTACAATCAGATGGCAGGAGGGACTATATAAGTGAAGGAAGTAAACATACTTGTTAACAAAGACATTAACTTACAACACATATTTAACTGCTTGGTCACCTCCTCCTAATAACACAACATAATGCTTGCTTGGTGTTAACAGAAAGTTTACAGCAGGTGATAGATAGGAATTCACCTGTGATCTCAAAGATTTTGACAAACATGAGTAATTATTATGATGGTCATCACAATATAAATTTGAAACATTGCTGGAAAACCACCCATCTGTTATTAATCCTGTCAAAATATTTGTTGTCAACCTGTGAGACTGTTCTGAAGGGCAAATGTGATCCCTACTTTCATAACTCTCTTGGTGATCCAGCACTCTCCCAACTGGAGGAAGAAAACAGTCATGAGTTAGTCATTCACAATTTCAATGCAGCTTTGGCAAGAATAAAAACATCCATGCTGTTAAGAATTCAGTTCAGTAGTTCCAGGAGCCAGAAGTAGAAAGGGATACAAAAGATATACCCCAATGACATTCCAGTAATCAATACATCAAGAAGAAGGAGGAGGAGGAGGAGGAGGTGGAGGAGGAGGAGGAGGAGGAGGAGGAGGAGGAGGAGGAGGAGGATGGGGAATGTACTGTGTATGTTTATCTTATTGATTGTTAAATAAAGTTCTGTTTGGCCAATGGCAGCAAGTTAGACAGGACTAGGAGTAAAAGAGGATTCTGGGAAATGTAGTAGATAAGTGGTGATCTAGGCAGGAAGTGACATAGCAAGGAGATTCATATCTAAGCGAGGAAACAGGAAGTGTCCCCTTTTTCCCCTCCGCTCTTCCTCCAGCAGCGCAATGTAATCCACCAGCAAGGAGGGATGCCAATAAGGCATCCGATAAGATAAGTCTTATAAAATATATAGATGTATGATAATTAAGACTGAGCTAACAGATGAGAATCCTAGTCATTGGCCAAGCAACATTGTACCTAATATGTCTCTTTATTATTTTGTCCATCCACGCGGCGGGCAGAACTTGGGCAGCTGGTGGAGACCACCCACCTGGCGATAGAGCTCAGGAGGCTTTTGGCGGAAAGATTTATCGTAACAGAAGAAGAATAAGAAGAATAAGAAGAATAAGAAGAATAAGAAGAATAAGAAGAATAAGAAGAAGAAGAAGAAGAAGAAGAAGAAGAAGAAGAAGAAGAAGAAGAAGAAGAAGAAGAAGAAGAAGAAGAAGAAGATATGGCAGAACCAAGCATCACCTACTAGAAATAAAATCTAAAGTTAAGAGCTAGATGAGGCAAGTGTATGGATCTCAAAAAACATTGGATGGTCTGGTTTGACATTATTTATAATAAGGGATAGCTAAGTGAGAATACCTTTCAAATTAAAAACAATGTAACTGTTTCCTGGAACCTGAGAGCTCCCCAAAGAGGGAAAGAGAGATGGAGGTGAGGGGTAAAGCTTGATAGAAATATATCATAGTCTGTATAGCCATACCACTCCTGTAACCCCAGGCATATACAGAACACTCCTCTGGGCTGCCCATATTAATGGTGGTATCAATGGATCCTCACACATTATATATAGCATTTGTACTCAATATGAATTAACATCAATATAAGGTGTCAAATCTCCATGTTCACCAGACAGTGAAGTAGAAGGCTAAGGTTGGGAAGGTGTAGACCTCAGAATTCACAGTCATTTATATATGCACAATACACAGATTTACATACATGTGTGACCACTCACAAAATACATGCATGTTTATCCATGCATGCACACCCCAACAATGCATACATTCATACACATGCCTGCACACTCATACAATACACAAATGTGCACACATACATGCTTGCACATCCATACAATACATAGTTTTACATCCATGCATGCACATTCTCACAATACTCATAAGCATTTGCCTTATAAGTGCATTGCAAGTTTGGTGCTGAAAAAGAACTATCAGTATAACATAATGTCATAGACTTTCAAAGGTGTGGTACTTTTTCACCAAAGATAAGAATCGGAAGTACTGGTTAGCATGCTCTGGTGCTGTTAGTGGAAGAGTGTATGTGTTTGGAGACTTTAGAGGAACATACACAATCTTGTCAAAGGGGAACATGCAGTGAGGGAGCTACTTATAAACACACTGTCTCTATATTAAAAGATTGCTGTAATTGTACCATTTAATCCATCACAAGCATGCCTTCATTACTATGAATGGTAATCTAAGGACAGAGAGCAAAATTCTAAGCTACTCTACGACAGGAAGTCACCCATGACATCTCTGCAGTAATTGAGGCAGATAAGATAAACATGTTCAAATACTGGTAATGTACACAGCATGGCCACAGTGGGCACACACTCCATTGTCTGTCTGTTTGTCACTAGAGAGATATTTTTCCACTTATCATAAATAGATGAAATATGCAGATGATATTTAGTAAAGGTTATTGAAGTGTTTTCTGTGATGAGGTGAGGGAAGTTCTGGGCTATAACAATGAAATTAACATAAACAGTTTGTGAGAAACCTGGTGTGGTGGCATATACCTATAATGCTAGCTCTTGAAGGGACGGAGAAGGACCATGGTTCAAGGCTGGCCTTGGTTACATAGTGAGTTCAAGGTTAGCTTGAACTACATGAAATCCTGTCTCCAAAAAACCAAACAACTAAACATAACCAAACAAAAAAATAGCTTATATTTGTGACATAAACTTCAAATAACAAGCATATAGTCACAGGAGAATATCTGCACAAAACAAAATTTATCATTCCAAAGGAAAGTGTTATCATTATCTTTATCAGTAGGAAAGGTGACTAACACATATTATTTACACACTTGAATCATGGATATCAACAGCTGTATTTAAACAATATCAATGTTAAGTCATCATTACATAAAATTGCTTATAGTCAATAAGCTGTCAAAATTAGTAAGCAGTTATCAGGTCAGTAACAGTCTATCACTGCTCCATGAAACTAAAGGAATGCTTAAATATGTGGACACTGAACCACACACTAGGTTCAGTGGGAGGCAAACTGCTCATATAGAGGCATGAAAACAGGAGCTTGAATTATTCCCTATATTTAAGAAAAGAAGCATGAGGTAAGCACTTAGCTTCTGTCCTCTGACAGTGGAGGAGACACAGTGTGTGGTACAGAATACAAAGGAGAAACTTATCTGAAAACTTATTGTGGACAGAGTGTATACCGAATTTGCAAACATAATAGCTTAACTAAATCATCCAACAATTCTAGTAGCAGCATAGCCCTGTGTGATTGCTTATAAGAATAAACTGTGAACAGAGATAAGTAGGACAAAGCCATATGTTAGACACAGAGCAGGGCTCAGTAAACAAGAATAAAAAGAAGCAAGCAGGAACTCCCCACTATTATGGGGATTACAAAGATTACAAAATAGAATTGCTGGGAATTGTTTATCTAGCTGTTTACAAACATTTTAAGGAAACAAAATACTAAAACACAAAAAACTATTCACAAATTATACCCTCCCAAATGCAAGGTATGGGATGGGAGGGGCATAGAGAAGAGACTCAGTGGATTCAGCACTAAGAGATAGTGGAGAAATAATAGGAGGCTTTTTTTATTAAACTCACTATTATAGTGAAATATGCTGTCAGGGCATACGTAGCAATAATTGGGGCAGATGAGATCTCTGGTTTTATACAGTATGGAAAGTGCCATGTTCCTCCCAAGTTGCTGTAGATAATCCAGATACAATGAAAAGGAAGAAAAGATTTTTATATCATGTGTCATCCTGAACATATAGCACATACTGCTTAAGTTTGTTACCTTGAAGATGATGGAAGCAATAAACTTTCATCACATCAAATCTAAGATAGTAGATGACAGAATATGCATGATCTATCCTCTTCTTTCAGCTTCAGCCCAATGACCTGTATTTTATCCTGAGGGATGCAGCTCTGGTTATGGCATCAGGTAAATTCTAGAAAATGTCAATAAGACAAGCCAAGACCCATCTTTTAAAGTAAATATGCAACCTCACATTTTGATTCTGAAATACTCTTAGATAGTGTTGGTTATTGCTGGAGTAAGGATACCAATACCCTCTTCCCAGAGAAAACTTGCACACAAGGACCCTCAATACCACAGGGAGAACATCCTTCAATTCAGAAAGAGCCCACAAAGCACCTGCCATTTTTTGTTGGTCTTCAAGAACCATAATAGAGACAAAATTGGTCGTCTGCCATCACTCTTTAATTGGGATGTTTCTCACTTTTATGTTCAATGCATAGGCTTCTCCTGATGTTTTAACAAGTCACAGTGATGATTCTGGAACACTAGGGTAGGGTGGCTGGACATCACAATAACTGGACTTTCTTTTAAGGAAAAGCCAGAGAGAAACCTCCAAAGAAGAGGAGGAGGAGTTTGTTCAGACAGGATGTAAAGTTTTTAAAAAAACACAGAAAGCAATGCTGCATCGATGGCAGGTGAACTGCAGAATACATAAGGGCACACATGACTAGGTCGAGCCATTTATTTAAAAGTGCCATTGATAGAGGTGTGGGCAGGGGAGTTAAGGCCAATCAAAGAGACTGGACCACTGATTATCCTTAGGGAAAAGCAAAATGTTGATTCTTATCTCACAGTATCTGGGTAAATAAGCTATGTATTCATTAGACACCTCAATAAAAATACAATCTGGTGAGACATTTGGAAAAAGTGACATCCTACATTCAGGATGCCACCATATAAGAGATAATTTTGAAACAGTATGCAGGAACAAAATTTAAGCAAAAAATATATTAGCAACATTCTGAAACCTAAATGGACTGAGAAGACAATACAGGGCAAGGGATTGGTACTTAGTAAGCAACTAAAAGTTCTATTCAGCAGTGAAAACTGTCTATGGAATACTTTAAATATGAGCAGGATATAGGAATGCAAAGTAAAGAGATGAATAGTAAATAAAGTATGTTCACCCTCCCCAACCATCAGAGGAATTCAAATAAAAAAGGGACAGGTGCACATATATCTGACTGGAAGTGGACAGGATAGCCAACAGCAAGTATAGCAAAATCTATACAACGGTGGCTCTCAAACAATGCCGTGAATGTGAAAAATTCCTTGGCCACTAATTTGCCAGTATCTAAAAAGATAATGTATGGCCATTACCTGTGATGCAATCATGACCCTCTTGCCATCTACTCTGAAGAAATTCCTATAAAAACTGTACATGTAGACTCCTACAAGGAAATTAGCTGTGTAATTTCCTACAAAGTAAATATAGAAATAACCTATATGTTGATTGGCAGAAAGATGGAAACAAATTCACACAACACTTAAAATATATTATTAGACCTAGAGTTATCGATAGACATATACCTGAAAATGATAGGGGTACATCTATACATGGATGAATCTTGCTGTACAGTAGGAGTGAAGACTGTATGACAGGATGTGAACATGATCAATTTCCAAAGTATGTCATATTATTTTGTGAGACTCAAAAATCAGGAGAGCCATGAGATATTTGTTTAAGGAAATATATGAATGTGTTGAAACTACACACATACACACATATTTGAATATTATATTTTATTTTACAGTGTGCACATTTTATAGTGTGTGTATGTGTGTGTGTGTGTAATTAAAGGAAATAATTTTTAAAAACTATAAAGACTTATGTACAAAGGTAGGCCCAAATAGGAATATAGAATCAGGGAGCTGACTACAAAATTCTAAATGATGAGAAATATGTCCTTCTATTTATTAAATTAAATAAATAAACATTAATTTATATCAATATTCATTCCATATGCTTCCAAATATATTTTTAGTCATTTCAATGTTCATGCATATGGATAATATATTATAGATTTTAAAACAGTAGGGTCTTAAAAATATTTTATAAAATTTAACATTAATTCCAAATTGTGTGGGCTAGTCTTATGTCAACTTGACCCAGGCTGAATCATCTAAAAAGAGGGAAACTAAATTAAGAAAATTGGACTGTAGGCAAGGCTATAAGTCATTTTCTTAATTAGTACTTGATAAGTGAGAGCCCAGCCTATTGTGGGTAGTGCCATCTCTGGGCTGGTGGTCTTGGTCTCTATAAAAAAGCAGGCTGAGCAAACCATGAGGAGAAAAACAGTAAGTAGCATCCTCCATGGCTTCTGCATCAGCTTCTGCCTCCAGGTTCCTGCTTGGATTGAGCTCCTATCCTAGCCTCCTTTGATGATGAACTGTGATGTGGAAGAGTAAGCCAAATAAACCCTTTCCTCCCCAGCTTGCTTTGGTCACGGAGCTTTATCACAGCAATAGAAAGACAAGTAAAACTGCACAAAATGTAACCATTAAATAACTACTTAGTCACAGTAAGTTCACCTACTAAAATATCAGCAATAGCAACACTAGTGAATAAAGAATAAGTTATTTGTTGCAAAATCAAGGGGAAAAAGGCAATTGTCCCTGTGATGGTTAGTTTTCATTATTGAATTGACCCAATATGGAGGGATTCTCAATGAGGGGGAAGGTGTGTCTAATTATGTTGGCCTTTGGACATGTCTATGAGGAATTTCTTGGGTTAAGTGAGGAGGGAAGATTCACACTAAAGATGAGGACATCATTCCAAAGGCTTAGCTCTGGACTGGGTGAAGAGAATTGTGAACTGAGTACTTGTATTCATGCATTAACTGTTGCTGTCTGCATTGGTTGTAGATATAACAAGACTAACTGTTTCAAATTCCTGCTACCTTAACTGGCCTCCATTAGTGGGCTGTAACCTGGAATTTTAAGTCGAATGAATCTTCTCTCTCTTGCATTTCTTTTCTGGGGATATTTTATAATAGCAGCTGAAACACAGACAACATCACTACCATTATTTAAGAGGATGCTCAGTTCTAAGTGGAAAATCTATATCATACTCCTTCCATTCAAGGCTCAGTTATCAGAAGATGGTACAGAAATATGGTTCTATAAGAGTCAGAGGTAGTGGAGAGTTGCACAAAAGGGCATGGCAGGGTCACAGCACACAAGTTCAGTGCTAAGACTGTGTTCATAAGACCCAAGTCAGATCAAATCAGCCCAAATCCGGCTATGAACAAGAGAAAGACCCATGAAGAGTCAGTCCCAACTGAGGGGCTGTTGACAGTAGATGTTTTTGTTCAGAGGTGCCATCCCAGAGACACTACCCATGCTGTAATAGATGGTCCTATATCTGTGTCCATGAAGGCAGTACTGGGTGGATTTCAGAGGGTTTAAAAGCAAATCACATGGAGTAGGGAGGTAAAATGATTGTACCCAGCCGAGAAATTGGAGGGGAGGGACCAGGAATTCATACTTGTCAAAAGTAAAACCCTATAATTTAAAGAAGAAGAAATGTAAAGTTTTGTTTTTAAAAAGTACATCTTTTTATTTAAATGCTTCTATTGAAATATGTATCTCATGACAGGGATCACAGTTCTCAAATATTAAAGACTGGTTACTTAGAACATATCTAAAATCATAGCCATTGCAGCATTACATTTTTTTCTGAGAATATAAACCCTGAATGTCTAACAAAAATACTGAGTAAATTGTGGTTTATTCAAATAGTCATACCATTGAAAAATACTTAGTATCATTAAAATAAATGACTTGCAGAATGTACTCATCAATGTTCTCTGTCTCTGTCTCTCTCTCTGTCTCTCTCTTTCCCACTGTGTGTGTGTGTGTGTGTGTGTGTGTGTGTGTGTGTGTGTGTGTGTGTGTGTGTGTTATACTTCCTTCTATAAGGTGCCTTGATCTTGATCATGGTGTTTTCTCACAGCAAAACAAAAATAATTAAGACAGAAGTTAGCACCAGGAATGGAAGAACCTGGTTGCTGTCTGGACAGTGTGCCTAGAACAGCCATGATTTAGAGCCTGTTACAATCTCCCAGTGCCATCAATGTGAGGTACTGATGATGGGCACTCTTATGCCACCTACTAGAAATATGGAGGCCAAGTTCTAATGATAGTATCCACTGTTTAGCAAGCATATTCCATATATCCATGAGATGAATTTTGGGTTGTTTAAAGGCTTCGTGACAGTTTTGTTTTGTTTTCATTACACTGACAAGCCCTTAAGAACACCAGGTTCCTTGGGTAAAGATATGCTGCATTCTCCTGCAGCAATAAACTATTTCCAAGCAATATCTATCACAGAAGTAATACTAAATTCCAAAGAACCATTCCTCCAGCTGGTAGCTCCAGACCCTTAAGGGCAACTTGAACCTAGTCTAAGGAAAATGGCCTTTTCATGGCCTGTTCCCTTCAGGGTTCTGACAGCTACTTTCAGATGAATGATTTGGTGCAGGTTTCTTTTCTTCTTTAGATAGTTTGCTAGTTATTTTGAATGCCCAGCATGGAAGCTTCTCCAAAAGGGTAAAACACTACAGGGGACTTGTGGCTTGGCCCTGCAGCTGATGGACACTGAATGTCCCTCCCTACTCTGGATGATGTCGAAACAGTGATATCTGTTGAGAACAGACACTACCTGCACCTATATGGTAGTACTCAGGCTGAAAGAGGTATTAAGAAGGATTTTAAAAAATGTTCTTAGAATGGTCTAAAATCATGGAGACCATAGGGAGTCCCACCTCCCATTGGATCAGCAAATGTTTACCAACAGTAGAACTGGTTTCTCACCAGAAAGGCCAATTTCTTGGCATTGGCTCCTCTGATTTCTGATAAAAATTAGTTCTTAGTCTTTCTTTTAATTCTGTGAACTGCTTAATTCACATTCGACAAGTCCCTATTTTATACAAATGTAATGAAGTGAATTTCTACTATTCTTCAAAATAGATGCAGACTAGTTAGCAAAGCATCACAGAGGGACTTGGTTTCCTTGGGTTGCTCAAGTTGGAAATGGTAGATATCAGAGTCAAGCCATTTCTGCCTTGTTCCCCTGAGGATCTGCAGATAGGCACAATCTTGCCTCTAGAGAAGTTAACTAGATGCACACACTCTCTCACACAGTATTTACATACGTGTACACAGACATATATGTATATGTGATTTTATTTATGCATGTGTGTGTGTGTGTGTGTGTGTGTGTGTGTGTGTGTGTGTGTGTGTGTGTGTGAAATGCACAGGCACACACACATAATTTACGGAAAGTCAGATGTTGTTTGTGGTATTAGAAGTCTGTCCTAGATTAATAGGTAATATTCCCACAGTATATAGTGAAGATGTGAAACTGTTAATGTCCACCAGGAAGGGCAATCCCAAAGCTACCCAGATATCTGTCATCTAGACCTTGCCTCTGACAAGCACACACAGAGATGAGATTTCTCCTTGGTTCCCACTTCAGTGTCTGCTCTTGTTGGCACTGAGGATCTGTGTCATCTCCTGTGCACTTAGGAACTATCTAGCTGGTGTTTGAAGAAAGCTATGGTGCATTTCCACTTTAATACAACTCTTTCATTACTCCTTCTGTTATGAACATCAATCATACTTGATGATCATTACTGAGTCAGGTGATAATCTTTACCTGCCGAGATTAAAGATCCTGTTTGCTCTAACCTTCTCATCAGAGGACTGACCTCAGAGATGCTTTATTGTGCTCACAATTCGTCCCTGAGCTCACTTCAGTGGTCCTTAAGTCATGTTTGATGAAAAAGGATAAAGCATGTGTTCAGTACCTTCATGAAGCTTCTTTTGTCAGCCAGCTCTTTGGAAAACAGGCTTCACTGGGGAGACATGGACTATGGGATCTCTGATACAGCATTCCATAGTATATAGATGACTGTACTAAACATATCACTTATTGATCACTTACTATGTGCTAAGCAGGCTATCAGAGACCCTTGTGCCACATTGCGAATATTTGCAATGGCCTTTGGAGGAAGACACTGTAAATTCCCATTTAATTGAGGAATAAATGGGTTCTGACAGTTACTTGGCTAAAGCCACCTAAACATAGTCTGGAGATGGAAATGAATGTAGGATTAAAAAGTAAAAGAGAAATAGTAAAAATTAGGTCAAGGGACATTCCCCCCAAAATGCAGGTCTATCTACTTGATCTATAGATGCCAACACTAATGGCAGACTGAGATGCATGTGAGGGAAGTGAACATCAGGATGTTACAATTCCCCAGTATGACCAGTGAGCTTCATTTCTATAGACTGATCAGCTCATGGTGGGCATAACAGCCTCATTCCCAGGACCCAAACAGGAGCTAAGACTGACTGCATTGTGAAACCAGGTCAGGCTACAGTAGCCAAGTGAGCTGGGAAGCTGTTTTAGGTCAAAGGAGGAAATTCTGCTCAGGGGTTTTTATTAGAAAAGTGTGACAATTTAGCACACCCATAGCCAGCATTGTCAAGCTAAATGGACAGCCTAATAACTCCACTTACAAATGGATATCTGTCTGAGTGACAGTCAGACTAATTCCACCCAGGCAGGGTAATTGTCCTTTCTCCTTTTCCCTGCATGGGCAGATCCTGATGCCAACAATTTTCAACCCACTGGTCTGCATTTTCATCTGAATGGGATCAGAGAGGCAGCAGGTGGGAAGACCAACACAGAACTCCTCCTTCCTGATGGAGCAGATAAGACATCCCCTGGGGTTACCACAGCTTAAGTTTTGCTGATTCCTAAACTAGAAACAAAAGCACCAGCAATTCTTTTTACCTCAGGAAGAGAAAGATTCTAGCAGTTACATTGGGGGTCAGCTATCAGACAGATGCTCCATTCCAAACACTCCTATAATCACATAATTCAACTTGAGAAACCTCAAAAAAGAAAAAAAGAGGGACTTTAAATTTTCTGATCAATTATATTGTTCAAACATAACTTCTATTTATTTTGCACAAGATGGAAAAAGTGTGGGAAGCACAACAATGAGCATGGCAGGTATCTTAGTCATTGATCTATTGCTGTGAAAAGAAGTCATGACCAAAGCAAGTCTTCTAAGAGAAAACATTTAATTGGAGGCTAACTCACAGCTTCAGATGGTTAATTTACCATAATCATGGCGTCAAGGAGGCATGGTGTTGAAGAAGTAGCTGAGAGCAATATTCTGATCCACAGGCAGCATGGAGAGAGAGAGAGAGAGAAAGAGAGAGAGGGAGAGAGAGAGAGAGAGAGAGAGAGAGAGAGAGAGAGAGAGAGAGAGAGAGAGAGAGAGAGAGAAAGAGCCTGGGCTGGCCTGGAGTGGGATCTTGAAATCCCTGAATCCCATGGTGACTAACTCACCTTTCACTAAGGTCTCTTTTCATCTTTCCCATAATAAAGAAATTATTTCAGCTCTCTACAAATTAATACTTCTTCTTAATAATGGATAATAGGAAAGCCTACAATAGTAGTCTTGAGATCACTCACCTAGAAGTAATGCTATAGCTTGGTTTTTGCAACATGCATTTCTGCAGCATGACCTTCCGTTTAAGGCAAGTGATGATGGTTTTATATGTCTGGAAGTAAGCAACCTCCTGTTGATATGACTGAATTTATGTGAAAACTGTTTAAACTGGAAAGGAATTAAAACTCTCACTAGATAAGCACAATGCACACACTATCAGTAACTCAGCAAATTGTGCAGCATCATTTAAATAATTTCAAAGTTCTTGATAGTTGATGAGACAGGTTCTAGACAGAAGAGAATCTCCTTCTGTGGGTTAGAAGGCATTGAATATGGTGACATGTGGTAACTTCTATACTGCATAAAAGTTAGGGCTTGATCTCTTACATCGTGTCAACTTTGAAATTTCTTGTTGAACTTTGTATAGTTACATGTTACATAACAAGTTTTTGGTCAGTGACAGGTTGCCCATTTCATGGTGGCTTTGATTGATAGCAATGGGACTAACCATGTCCTCTCACCTAAATACACCAGAACCAACACAGTGTCACAACACAGCACATTACTCACCATTTGGGTGATTCTGATGCAATCACACCTATGGAATGGCCAGTGTGTACAAGGAAACAGCACAGGGGATCGGAAACTCCATGGGTAAGGTGCTTGCTTCACAAGCATGAAGAACCGAGTTCAGTCACCCAAACCAATACCCACTAAAAACACAGGGCAGGGAGAGGTAAGGAACATTTGCAACCTAGTGCTAGGGAGGTGGAAAGAAGTGGATCCCCAGCAAGGCTAGTCTGTTTGGTGGACTCTTAGTGAATGAGACAAGGTAGGACAGATAACTAATGCCCCATGTACATGTACACACACCAAAATATACCTGTGCACCTACACACATACAACAGCATAGCACATACAATTTTGTGTGGAGTGTCACACCTACCAATAAGCAAATATATCAGTAGCTTGTTAGTTTACTAAACTATAATGTTAAGATAATTATTGTAGACTGCATCTATATTTGTAAGAAAAGCAAGTTTACTATAAACAATGGGGTAAGATATGCTGGCAGCGTCCACATACACTTTCCATTGTTATCACATTGGAAATTGATCTTCACCATCTCAGTTTCTGTGACCATACTTTATGATGTCACTATAACAGGAAGACCATCTCGTAAAATTTTTCCTCCAAGCACATTCCCTTCTTAAATGAGGCACTACTATATCTCTGTTACATGTGTTCTGTCGTATTAACAAACTATCCAGCATTTTCAGTGAAACAACAGTAGGGATCACTTGTTTCTTACAATTTGGGTAAATTTCTATGGTGAGTCACTATGACTTGGCTTGACATGGCTTTCTGTTCTCAACCTCACAGTGAGAGAACAGCCCCTTACCAGACATGCTTCTTCAGGACCAGGGAGTAGTCAACTCCAAGTTCCTTCTTGGAAGCACCCAGCATGCTGTTCATTCACAGGATATTAACTACAAGTCATGTGACCAGTCTTGTCAATGGCATCCATGTAGACATTGTGAGTCACATGGCTGAACATATACATGAAAAATTCTCTAATAACAGTGAGAAGAAAGCAGAGAGTAAGGGACAACATTACAAATCACTACTGAAATATTCAGGATGGAGACATGTGGAACATAATTAAAATTTTCCCAGCAGGATACAACCTCAGACATCAATACTTCCAATTAAAATGACATTGAGATATGGCTCTGTCATGTCTCCACATAATTAAAGAAATAGATAAAGTAACTGAAAGCATTTTCAGTGAAGTTATGTTATGACAAATGTTAACATGATGCAAAGGAAAAAAGTGGGGCATTAAAATAGATTTTGCTTTTTGTTTTTCTCATATGTGGGATGTAAGCTACTGGAAATATCAAAAATAAAAATAAAATGAGCATGGAGATCCACTCTGAAGATAAATGTAACATTCAAAGAGTCCCCTCCAATTGAGTCCCTGAGATGCCCTCCAGCCTGAGATGCGTTGAGCTTGAGATAAGAGGTACAGTCACAGCTTTGTCAAATAACTACAGAAACTGAGAGAAAATGGAAGGAAGAGAGAATCAAGGCTAGTGCTACCTGTGCTGGCTGAAGTTAATGAAGTCTGCGTGTTAATTAACAATTACTCTGAAGTAGACTGCAATTACTCTGCAGAAGATGACAATCCAGGTGACACTTTATTTAAATAAGGAATTAGAAAAACAAATATCTAATTAAGACAGGGGTTCTGTAGAAAAAGATATTGCTCATGTCAAAGCCCCCAGTGCACAATCCAGACATTTAGGTCGTTTTGGTTAAGGCACAAGGACTTTCAATATGCTCATTCCCCAGCCAATTCAGTTACCTTGCAGGTGACTCTGCTTCCATTTTAAATTTCTCTTGAGTACCTTGTTAGTCTACTTTGTGTTGTGTTGCATTAGTCCACTACCAGGTGATTTCTAAAAATATATATGTTTCTCATAACTGTAGAAACTATGAGTCTACATCAAATGAAGGTGTCCTGCTTGCACCATCTCATCTAATGGTCCGAGGCAAAGGCAAACTTGTCTGCCTCCATGATGACCACAGATTCCTTTGTGACATTATCACTTTGTAAGGCTGCACCTCCCAACCTGGCTGCATTAGGAATTAAGTTTCCAATGCCAATCTGAATGTGGTGATACTGCCTATGATCCCAGCATGAGGGAGGCTGAGGCAGGAAGAACTTGAGTTTGGGGATAGCCTGGGATACATAAGGAAACTCTTCTCAAAAAAGTAGCTTTTGGACAGATGGATTGTGAAAAGTGACACACAAACCAGAGAACACACAATGTGCTAACTCTGCTCAAGGGCAAAGATGTTACTGTAGGACCCATCTTCTTTAATAGACACTGACTAATGCTTGCCCTGTACTGGGCAGGCCTCTCAGTCTTAGGTATTCAGTAAGAAAGCTGAAAAACCCCATTCTCTTGTTATTTCTCTTCCAGAAGGAATCATTGAAACCATAATATCAACCCATGTTGAGTGAGATTAATTCTGGTAATTAGATACAGAACAACCAAGACCCAATGGTAGGAGGTCTACTAGACAATGGATAAAGGTGACCTGTCTGCATAGAGAGCAGAGGAGGGAGGGGACAGGGAGATACACTAATTTCAGGCAGAAGATAAAAGAAGTGAGAAAACTTCACAGATGGATTCTATGGGTAGAGTTAACAGGGGTAAAAGAATTTAAGGACTAGATAAATGAAAATAAGTGATAAACTTGCAGAAGATAGACTATTGAGTTTTATTGGCCCATATCAATAGTGTCTTTTAGTTTGTGATATGAGACACTTGTGGAAGAGGAATATCTTAGAAATAACACACAGAAAATGACATTATGAAGGCAATACTAAATATTTTTTCCTTATTCTACTCATCATACACATTCAGAATATATCATCAAAGGTCAGGTAGGTAACTCAGGGGATAAAGATACATTCTGCCAAGCCTGATGATCCAATCTACCTGGATCTCTATGGCGGAAGGAGAAAACTGATTCCCACAAGTTGTTCTCAGACCTCCACCATGTATGCACATCATGATACACACAAGCACACATGTGTATACACACACAGTAAGTAAATAAATAAATGCTGGAGACAACGATTAGCCATTTGGAGCACATAGTGGTCTTGCAGAGAAACTGAATTTGGGTCCCAACAGTCATATTGGACAGCTCACAACCGCCTATAACTCTACCTTCAGGTGATTCTTTCACCTCTACAGGTACTTCCATTCATGTACATATACACACAATTAAAAATAAATAAATTATTGTAATTTAAAAATGAGAGTAAATAAGAGTCACCTTGAATCATGACATCTCTAGAACACAAACAACCAGATGCTGTGGAAAGGTGGTGAAAGGGTCATCAATGACCTGCTTTGACTACAATGCAGTGAACTGTGTTCCAACATGAACCCCACTGTAACTTCCAAAAGCATTTGTCTGCCAAACACCTCTTTGGATGCATGCAAATTTTCTTGCTCACAGTATCTAGATCATGTTCAGACTTGACAGTCTGACAGACTGTCAACAACATTTGCCAGAGGAATGTCAAGCTGGCTAAAATGACAGTTAGTGCTCTAATCTGAGGAAACACTGACATGCCTCCTTTCTTCCTAAAATGGAGACAAGTGCTTTGAAAATCTAACTCTTCCTCTGTGGGATTAGGGTAACATCCCAAACACTTCTCCTTAAAGTTTCAACAAGTAACCTCTCATGAATGATGCAACAGGCAGGGATTTGCATGTGGACAACTCCTTGTCTTACCCAATTAGTGACCTTGAGGGCCCTGGAGATTCACACAGAATGGAATGAAGAAGTTTTCTGTGCAGGAAAGTTGTGAAAGGGGCCTGGAGTGGACGGTGTGAGGGCACACAAGTCACCAGCACAGAAGTTCAGAGACTTTCTAAGACAATAGGTGAACTTAAGAAAACTCAAGACTTCTCATCTTCAGGAGCCTCTGCAGTCTTCTACCTAAAATAGTTCCCCACCTTCTAAGAGACTGTCATGACCAAGAATCTAGTTCAAGGGCTGCCATTCAAGTTGCTCACAATCTGCCAGAGGGGGAATCTTCTCTAGGCCTGTGTGTGTTACTTTCTCAAGGCATGAAGGTTTTTTTTGTTTTGTTTTGTTTTGTTTTCTTTTTGTTTTTGTTTTTTTTTCTAAAGGTTCAGTTACCCTACCCCTACATTTGTCTCCTGCTGTTATAGAAACATCTTGACCTGGATTTCCCAGCTAGTGGGAGCTCATGGACTATGGACTGATAGCTGGAGAACTTGACTGGGATGGAACTATGAATGTTAGTGACAAATATATGGCTTGATTTGTTGTGGGAGGCTGGCAGTGGGACCAGGATTTGTCCTGGGTGCATGAACTGGCTTTTTGAAGCCCTTTCCCGATGGTGGGTTAACTTGCTCAGCCTGGATGTGGGGGAGGGGCTTGGTCCTGCCTCAGCTTGGTGTACCAGACTTTGTTGACTCCCCAAGGAAGGCCTTATCCCCTCTGAGGAGTGCATGGGTGTGGGAAGAGAGGAGGTGGAGGGATAGGGGAGTGAGAGTAGGGCAACTGGAGTTGGGATGTAAAATGAAAAAAAATTGAAATAAATAAAAAACAAAAAAGAAGCAGCTTGAGGCTGAGATTGAGTCTGATTTATCTTGAGGTAGTCATTCTTTCAATGTGAGATTGACATAATACATGTAGATGGTACCCAATAGCCTGTAACCACATGGGAGACTCAAATGGAAGGGAGAAAAAAAACAAGAAGAAGGAATGAGGGGAGAATGGAAGGAGGCAAAGAGGAAAGAGGGGATAAAGGAAGGGAGGGGAACGGGAGAAGAGGGAGAAGATGAGCGAGAAGCCAGGACAGAGGAAGGAGGGAGGAAGAGAGGAAGAGTAGTAGTGTTGAGGACATTTCATAATTGTTATTTTTCTCTCCAGAGATAATAATATTCGTTATCTCAGCAGATATCCATAACAGTTTCTCACTTGGCCTCAGGAAAAAGAGTTTTACCTTATTTGGTTCCTCCTTCCTTTCTTCCCTCTTTCTTCCTTACTTCCCTCCCTCCTTCTTCCTTCCTTCCTTCCTTTCTTTTTTCCTCTCTTTCTCTCTTTCTTTCCTAATTTCTTTGTAAAAGCTCCCTTATTTTTACATCAACCCACTTGATCTGAAATACCACATGGATCCTTCCCCTGCTCTCCAGATAATTAGATAACAAGATGTATATCAAATCCAGCAAGATTTGGCTTTCTAAGAGGAGATGCTCTCAATATTTAACTGCAAACCCGACAGTGGATAAAGGCCAGGGAGTGATTTATAACCCAATAACAATCCAAAGAGTAATGTGCTTAGTGGCATAAGCTAAAATAATGTTGTAATGCTCGAAATCTTTGAAGTTCAACAGTTTAGGCTAAGGGAGCATGAGCTACACTTGATAAGCAGCCAGCATCTCAGGTGTACAGAAGCAAAATCAAACTAATGATGAGCTGAGCTGTGGCCAGGAGCCTTGTGCATGAGCAGAGAACAGAGAGCTGACTTTTTCTAGAATTCAGAGACATTCTCTGAGTAGTGAGGCACAGTTTGGAGATGAGTTTTAAAGGGAAAGAGACCTGGCAGTACACCTTACACTTTGCTTCTGAGAGCTGAGATAGCTCAAAGGCCATCAGGAAAAAAAATGTCAGTTGTCTTTGACACTAATGCTGAAGACACTCCTGGAAATGAACTCAGGTGAGCTCTGCTGTCTTCCTGAACAGGCAAAAATAGATATCCTCAAGCTGGCTCCATTTCTATTTACTGCCCAGGGTCAACATGTTATAAATGGAAACCTTTATGTTTTCAGGCTGCACCTAAGGCTTCTTGTAATCATTTCAAGTCTAAATCTACCAGGGTACCACAGGTACATGCCAGTATGTTTCACCTGTATACATGTTTATTCAGAAGATTAAAAAACAGGATTCTGTCACAAAGTCTGGCTTACTGTTTAGTATATTCCTCTTTTGTGAGAAAGTACTTCACTATGTAGCTCTGTTAGAACTCATTGTGTAACCCACAATAGCCTCAAACTTCTGGAAATCTTCCTGCCTCAATTTGCCAAATGCTGTGCACCACCATTGGGGGGTTTAAGTTTGTCTCTTTATAGTTGTTGATTAGAGACAAATTTAAGTCTCAAACATCAGTCCCTTCATGTCTATAAAGAGTAGAGATGGCCTCACTTGCAGAAAGCTTGTCACTGGTAAATATGTAGGAAATAAACATTAGCTGTTACAATTAGGCTGCTAAAGCATATAATTACTATTCCCAGTTGTCTTAGTTAGGGTTTCGATTGCTGTAAACTGACACCATGGCCACAGCAACTCTTATAAAGGAAAACATTTAATTGGGCTGGCTTACAGTTTCAGAAGTTTAGACCATTATCATCATAGAGGGACAAGGCAATATGCAGGCAGACATGGTGCTTGAGCTGAGAGTCCTACATCTTGATCTGCAGGCAACAGGAAGTAAACTGAGTGTCATACTTCAGGAGACCTAAAAACCCACCCCCACAGCAACATACTTCCTCTAAAAAGACCACACCAACTCCAACAAAGCTACTCCTCCTAATAGTACCACTCCCTATGAGCTTATGGGGCCAATTACATTTAAACCACCATACCGGTTCCTTGGATTTTTTTTTTCCATCATGGAAGGGAAACAGCATGATGAATATCTCCAGCTCAGTTTCTGGCAGTGAGAATGCATCAGGAAAGAACATGGGCTGAGTTTTATTATTAAAGAGTGTTCTAGTGTTCTGATCATTTTGTCTCAGGCTCAGTTTATCCCTGTGCCCCAGACTACTTTCCTTCAACCTTTCGTATGCACTTCCAGGCCTAGAATTTTTTTTTTCAAATACAAACAAAGCAATCATTGAAATGGGGCATAAAAATGAATGAAACATGATGTGAGCCATGTAGGGGCATTTTTCTGCTCAGGTTTTGATCAAAAGGATTGTCAGACCATTGCAAATGGCAAATTAGGAAATGGCAGAAGAATTTCTCTGAAGGTTTTGTAGCCTTAACTAGACATGTTCTGGCTTTAGATGGCTTAGGCACAATCTCTGTCAAATATGATGGCAGAGAATGTATGGGAATTAATATTTGTAAATGACTACAAGCAAATACAAAAGACCATGCCACACATTTTATATTTACTGTGCTGCTCAATTTGCACAAAACCATGGTACAGGTGTTACAATTTTAATGAGATAGTTGATGTTCAGAGAGTTTAAACAAAATGCAGAACTGAACCACAGAGTCAGAATTCCCAGTTGCTGGACTGTGCAACCTGAGAAGCAGAGCCTTCCCTTCAGTGTGTTGCAGAGAGGCCTGGAATCTGTCATGGGCAAGAAGCTAGTGAAGGCTCTGTTGAGGCATGACTTCAGTCTTGTGGAGTTCATGACTACTGTGGAAGAGGAGAAGTATTATCAAGCAGTATGCTAATCTCTTTTCTTGACAATGTACTGAATGCCAAGTGAAAACTTAGAAGGAGCATTTCCACTGGTCTAAAGCTTCAAGAAAATGGTCCAGAACTGATGACATAGAAAAAAAGGGCAGAAGAAAGACAAGAATGTAACAGGAAAAATAGATAAACAGGAAAAAGCTGGAAAGGCAATAAATGTGAAGACAAGTATGTGAGATGAAATATAACTTTGAAGATAAGCATGGGCCAGAGATGAAACTGGAGAAAGGCAGAGCCAGAAACTATGGTAAGGGTATTAGACTCAGTTTCAATAAGCACAGGATCTACAGAGACTTGAATGAGGAAAGTGGGGCAATCTTTTTCTGAATTTCAAATGTGTTTCTAAGAAACACTGGGGGCGGTCCTTAATAGGATTACTCTGCACAAATATGATGACCTTGATTATATTGTTCCATGTACCTATAGTCATACATGCTAAGTGGAAATAAAGTATCTACCTCATGAAAAAGTGGTAAGAATTAAATAAACTCATATAGAAAAATACTCAAACAAATACTTCATGGATTGATCTCTTAATGTCTGTGAGATATCAGTTCTTTTATGTTAGTGAAGGTGGGAAACTCTAATCAAGTTAGGGTCTTCATTAAACACTTCAGACAAGAATCTCAAATAGGTATATATTGGTGGTAATATATATGGTCAGCACATCCCAATCATATGTGAGGAAGGATCTAGAAATAGGAAAAACACAAAGATATACATAATCTCTCCCTATACATGTAATGCTGTTCCTGGCTATTCAAGACACTGCAGTCTTGAAAGCCCTCAGTCTTTCAGCTCTCTGAAATGATAGTGTTTATTGCTCTGTCACTCTTGCTTCATCTGTCCATACATTTCCTTAGGCCTTGAGCAAATTCTTATCAGATTGTTTATCTTTGTCTGTCTCTACGTCTTGTACACAGACAGTATTTGATTCTAGTTAATTGAATGCAATTCATTCATTGCAAGGAAAAAAGTGGAAGTAAGCCCACTCTGCTAGGTTATGTTCTGAAATGAAAAGGAATATGGAACAAAGAAGATTGCAGAGATCAGAACATAAATATAAATGACATTGATGGCTCTGGAGAGATGGCTTAAGACCACATCATACTCTTGCAGAGGACCTGGTTCAGCTTCCAGGACCTAGATGGTGTCTCAGAATTGTCTTAACTCTAGTTCCAAGAGATCTAGTGCCCCATTCTGGATGTTTCAGACATCAGGCATGCATTCATACGTGTATATGCAAACAGACAAAACACTCATACACAAAATAAAATAAAATAATATCATATTTAGTAGACTATTGACTTCTCCCACATTACAGAATTTTGGAGTTAAAATAAAACCTGAAAGATACCTTCCACTGAGAGCTTCCTATGTGGGTGGAGGCTAAGCACTGGGTAGATATTTGTGAAATGCCTTCCCATGAGATGGCCCCTACTCATTGTCACCTTTCAGCTCCACTTTAAGAAAGTGCTTGTATTGTGTAGCATTTGATCTTCTAGTCAAGCTGCTGAGATGCCATACTAATCCTAAAATAAACCTGACATTCTTAGTGGAAAGTAGTCAAGCTCCTGAACATTGTACAGACAACTTTATCAATAATTTCACTGATCTGTGCATCTCTAGTAGGACAGATTTCCTAACATTCTTGCTATGACCTGGAAATGTCTATTCTTCTTGCTTGTGGATGAATGGAATGAAGTAATTCCAGGATTTTCCATCAGGAAGCTGTCTGAAACATCTGTACAGGGCACTATTCCAGATTCAGCCTACTCTTCATGTTCTTATAGTCTTATAGGACTTAGACTGGAGTATAACATTTATTGCTTGCTGTGTTGTGTGCTTTCAGATTAAAATACAGAAACCAAGAACTCATTTCTATCAACAGAGTGGGTCAGGGTATACACCCTCTTATCTTCCCCAGCTCAGAAGGCCTCTGACTCTCTTGGATCCCAGCCACACTTTCCTGGGTTAGAGACAATTCTTAGTCATGACCAGTGTTAAAATGTCTAGATACACCTATAGAGCTTGCCAGAATTCTGTATCCTTTTTTACTTTCCAGTCACATTGAAAATTACTGCTGGGCTGACAAGCAGAAATGTACCACCAGAGAAGCAAATTGGAGACAGGGCAGAGAAAGGTCCATGCCTTATGTGCATAGATGACACACAGATTAAGTTCAGTCGGGATGAAATTATCATAGTCTTGTTACTGATAAGTGAGCATATCTGGAGGTGGTGGCACAAATCTACTATCCCAGCACTTGAGAGGCAGAGGCCAGGAAGATGAAGAGTTTAAACAACAGAGTTACATGGGGAAACCATCTCTGAAAACAAATAACTGCAGAAACTTCACAAGGATAACTAGTTCAATAATAACTAAGAAAGTAATATGCAGCCAGTTATGCCCATTGAGTGGCTGGCCATGGGAAGGCTTTGGGGATGGATAAATATCTCAGTGGAAAAATAAAGTGAGTCTAAAATAGACAGTAAGAATATTTAATTTTGCAGTTAGATGACAGGTATTAGAAACCCTTGGTAAATCTGTCACTGCACACTGCTGTAGCCTGAGTCTTGCAGTTGAGAACATGTCTACAGTTGGTCATTTTTCTTCTTATCCACTTTCATCCTATCTCTTGGTTTGGAGTCTTGATGTTTTCAAAGGAGCAAAAAACAAACAAATAAATAAAATGGGAAGAGATGTATAAACCTCTTCCTCCTTCTCAACTTTATTCAGGGCAAAGGGAGCTTTTGTGACTTGAAAATTCAGGAATTCTAAAAGGTTTTCATCACCTGTTGTCATGGTTCTTAATTAAGCACATCCAACACACCTGCAGCACATTATAATTGGTGTCTTTGTTATCCTGAAATAAATTTTTTATGGTAAGATAAACTGTCTATGTATCTAACCTTGGAATTTCATCGCAAAACCTAAATTTAAGATACTATATGTAATTTATAAGATAATATCCATTCAGTATGTAACAGGATGAGTATAGCTGTTCTAAAAATCCAAGAGCAGTTAGATGAGGGTAAGGTTCAACTCAAATGTAATAGGACATGATTAAGCTCTTGTTTCCAGTGCATTTCTTATAACTGATTTTGAAGACATAAATAGGCATACTGAATCCATCATAATCAGCAGGAATATGAGAAAGTGGAACTATAAGACATGCAGGTGAAATCAAATCTATGTACAGATAACACAGGGTACATCACCAACAATGGATGATCTCCCAAGTCAGAGCCCTTCCCGTGTACCAGCATCACTCTGAGAGCACATGACAGGAAGCATCAGCAGCAATGGATGGATGATCTCCCAAGTCAGTATCCTTCCTGTGTACAAGCACCACTCTGAGCTCACTGCATTCTAGAGACAAGCCATTTTATCAGTCCCAGGAAATTAAATGGTAGAGGGCCCAAAGTCACTTGAAGCAGGCAAAACATGTCTGAGATTCAACGCCTGAGAGACATTAAAGGCTTCTGTGACAACCCCCACCTCCAAGGAAACAAAGAGTCCACATAGGAAGCTATTGAATAGAGTCCTTAAAAACTGTGGTAAAGATGCTGAATTTCTGGCAGGACACATTTTTCTTTAAAGGGATGGCCACTGGTGGGAGTTTAAATATATGAGTATATGGACAACACTAATACAAAAAAGAGGTGGTTACCTTTAAACTTCTATTGCTGTTTAAAAAAAAATCCCAATGTCCTAAGAAAACAAAACAAGTCTTCTAGTCCTCTAATCATTCTGTTGCTGAACTTATAGATGCATATGTAATAACTACTCTAACCTAAGTGAAAACAAAAGTTTGACTTGACAATACTAAGTTTGTTGAACGTACATTTTCTTCTAAATGAATGTCTAATGGAGACGCTTGGGAGACAGTCAGGAAAGCACTGGCCTGGCAAGTGCACAGACATGAGTATGATCACCAAAATCCATGGAAAACCCAGATGTGGCAGCATGCACTGTAATCTCAGGGCTGGGGGAGACAAGCAGACCCCTAGGATGTTCAGTGAGCTCCAGGCCAGGAAGAGAAAGTGTCTCAAATAAATAAATTAGTAAATAAGGGGTGTTGCCTGGGGAGCAACAAGGGAGGTTAACCTGTGGCCTTTATTTGCACATACACACAAAGGGGTACCCACACATGTGCATTTGCATGTAGGCGCATTCTATGCACGCACATGACCTCTGCTCACACATTTTACTTATCAGGACAGCTATGTCAGTAACAATCACAGAAGAAAGTATTTTTCTGCTCAGATTGAGCCTATAAAATCCAACAGAAATTCTCAAAATGTACACACACACACACACACACACACACACACACACACACACACACACACACATGATTTGAGGGAGACATCCTTATCTGTCTGTTAGACATGACACAAGCATAGACAAATTTTTCTGTACCAACTGGTCCTGCAGCCATTTAGTCCTAAATGGTCTTATATTAATTATGAATTGTTTGGCTTATGGCTTAAGCTTCTTATTGGGTAATGCTCCCTCTTAATTATTAACCCATTTCTATTAATCTCTGTATCTCTGCATGGTCTTGGCTTAATTGTAATGCCCAAGCCTCTTGATTTCTTGGCACTTTGAGATGCTGACAGCATGCTCTAATAGCAAAGCTCTAACTGGAGTGAAAAGCATTGCAGTAGCTTCACACTCATCCATGCAAGATGACTAGGGGTTAGGAGTCATGAGACAGTTCTCTGCCACTAATTAGCTCTGTGGCCTTGAGCAACCAACTGGTCCTTTTCTAGGTTTGAGTCTCTTCGTGTGTAAAAAGAGGATAGGGTCTCAAGATTCCTGGAGCCCTTCCCATCTTGACCCTCTCTCTCTGATCCCTGTAGTAAGTAGGTAGAGGTCCAGCTTCCAGGAAAGATCAGTTCAACAGTCAGCTGTGCATTAGCAAGCTATGCGGTTGGGAGCTATGCCTTCTGTAGGTTTTTTTAAGTACAAGTAAGCTATCAGGGATATTCTGACCTGTTTCACGCATAGGCAGAGACTGCAGCCCACGGGAAGGCCCATGATGGCATGAGCAATAGAAATGATGACACTGCTCTAAGGAAAGTACATGGCAAAACGAGCCTTTGCCTGGCTTTTACTATCCACATATCCACTGTGTATTCTTCTCTCTCATTCCCTCTTCAGAAAAACAACCTGTCTGTGAGGCTGCCGAAAGAAAAAATAATAAGGGAATAGATAGCACTCAGAGGAAGAAAACATGGAGATTTTTAATAACTGTTTTTATTAATTCTTTGGGAATTTTCTACAATGTAATTTGATCATATTGACTTCCCAACTCCTCCCCTTAACTCCTTCCAGATCTACCCCAATCATGCTACCTGACCTGACCCCAGGAGTAAGGATTGAATAAGGCAATGACTGACACCTAGTGCAAGGTTTTCTTCTCAGAAGGGCAATGCAAATGCTATAATGAACTCTGGAAAGTTGCCAAATACTCATTAAGATGGGCATGGGGGAATGTTCCAGAAAACTAGAGGCTGAAATCCAGTGAAGCCTGTTGCATGAAGGAACAGCTCAGGGCTGAGGGAGTAGCTTCCATTTTGAGTTCTAGATTAGTGCTATACTAATTGGGTGACTTTGGTCAAATCATATAATTGATTTAGATGTCAATTTCCTCTGAATAAACATGGCTGTCATTACTTTCATCATTATCATCATTTAGAATAATAATAGTAGTAGTAGTAGTAGTAGTAGTACCTGCTGATAGTTCAAATCTACAGAACTCTTTTCCAAACTTAAACATCCATAAATCTCTAGTAACTAATGGTCCCAGGGCTCTAAAACCTCTTGTCTATAGCTCTACAATGGTGGCCCTTCAATCCCTCTTCATAAACCCCCAATGAAATACTTTGAATATGAATTGCTCCCACAGGCATTGGGAGTGTTGAATGCTTGGTCCTCAGCTGGCAACACTACTTAATATTTGTAATACATTTATTTCTGCTCAGTGTTTTCTCTCCCTCCCTCACCCACCCACCCCCTCTGTGTGTGTGTGTGTGTGTGTGTGTGTGTGTGTGTGTGTGTGTGTGAGTATGTGTGCATGTACATGTGTCACAATTCACACATGGAGGTCAGAGAACAGCTTGAGGAAGTGGTCCTCTCCTTCCATCCTGTAGGTTTTGGGGACTGAATTCAGATCATTCCCCTTGATGGCATACTTCTTTACCCACTGAACAATCTTGCCAGTCCAGCATGACATTATTTTGAGAGGAAGAGGAAACTTTAAGAGGTAAGGCCTCAATGGAAGAAGAATAAAGGATAGGGAAGGATGTGCCTGGTCCTGCCCTCTTCCTCTTGGCTTCTTGTCTGCCATGAGGGAAGCACATCCTCTGCCATAAGTTCCCACCCTCATGATATTCTGTCAATCAGCCATAAATCAAACCCACTGGACTCATGAACCAAAACAAATTTTCCATCCTTTAAGATGTTCCCTCAGAGCGGGGCATTGGTGGCGCACGCCTTTAATCCCAGCACTTGGGAGGCAGAGGCAGGCAGATCTCTGTGAGTTCGAGGTCAGCCTGGTCTCCAGAGCAAGAGAGGCTCCAAAGCTACACAGAGAAACCCTGTCTCGAAAAACCAATATATATGTGTGTGTGTGTGTGTGTGTGTGTGTGTGTGTATGTGTGTGTGTGTCTGTGTGTGTCTCTGTGTGTGTGTGTGTTCCCTCGGTTATTTTGTCCATAGATATACAGATGTCCACAGTGCACCTAGGGATACTGAAACCCATCAGATCATAGTCCATGCAGTCTCCTCCACTGTTACATTTACTCTCAAATATCCCATAAACATTTCTTGAGAACCTCTTGTATCTTAGATATCCTACTAGACATTTCATTTTCACACACTTTTAAAAAAGGTACCGTGAAGTGCAGTACACATGAGTGTGCTTAGTTGCAGTACTCCTTTTAAATTATTAACTGAACTGGGTGTGGTGGCACACACCAATGACCTCAGGCTAGGGGCGCTGTAAACCTGGGATACACAGTGAGTTCAAAACTAGCCTTAGACATATGCAAAGTCTTATTTTAAAACCCGCATGGGCTTCTGATGAGGTTCGTAAGTACATTGATTCACCTGACTATAAAAGGTCCCTGGCTAGAACCGAGGTTTATGACAACTACAAACTGATGAATCTGGTTATACATTAGTCCTTGGAACTAATTTAAATGATCCCACTGCTAAGGAGGTATAATGGCTAATTCTAAACTTCAAACTTTGAAGTCTATGAAGATGTATCTCAGAATGCAGTGAATCTGTTGAGGTAAAAGTGCCTTTGCAAAATCCCACTGCAGCCACCCTCAAAAATGTGTATTCAAAACCCTCTTTCATAACATTCTGGCCCCCACATTTTGAGGTAAACACCCAGGGGCAGAAATGCCTTTACTAATTCAAAAATAGCTAAGACATGCCCTACATATTCAGAATAAATAGCAAACTATGAAAATATCATTTTGTGTCCAGAAAGAAGAAAGGCTATAAGACTAGAGCTCTCCTGAGCCTGCTCATCTGCCTTGGTGCTAATTCTGAGAGCTTTTCAACCCACAGGAATGTACACACTGTCTGTGTCTAGATTAAAAGCAGAGGCACTATCTAGAGAATCCCTGAGATATGTTGGAAAGGCAGTCTTGTGATGCCAGCTACCCAAAGTGCTAGTTTTTAAATATACTTACTGTTTCTTGACATTTTCCAGAAGGGTGTGGGAATGTGTTTTACCTACCCTAGAACATGGGTGGACTGTGGCTGCTTCAGTCTTGTGAGCATGTGTGCAAGTAAGAATGTGTATCCTCAGTGATGAGATTATAACACTGGCCTCCAATGGGGAACATGCTCATGGAACAGAACTTCACCAGGTGCTGAAGACACACGTGTCCACTGACAATGGGAGAGAGATTTAGAAATGTTGTGCTCATCAGACTTAGATACTGTGACACATTGGAGATATCAATTTAAGAGGAATAATGTTTGTTTTAGCTCTAGGTTTCAGTCTGTGGTGGATGTGTGATTTGGGCCTGAGGTGAAGTTAAACATCATGTACACAAGATCATGTGTCCAAGCACAGATGCTCCCTTTAAAGAGATTAGAGAGCAGACAGAGGGAGACGCAAAAGTAGCCAGGAGCAAGATACAGGCCCAAAGGCCTACTTCTGCCAACCAGGCCCCATCTCCTAAAATGCCCACCATTTCCCAGAGTATCACCTCCAGCTGGGACCCAAGCCTTCAGCACACAAGCCTGTGGGGTGCAATATATATTCAAATCAAAACACCCATACCAGTCTACATCCTTAAGGGAATAGCAGCTTTTATGAGGGGGAGAGATGAGGTATGACCCACATAGAGAAATTTAGGTTTGATCAAGCTGTACAGATTACATTAATTCAGAACTAACCATCATCTTGATAACAAACTACAGAGCCTTGCAGTATAAACTGCCAGCACACAGCAGGTCAAATTTCAAGCCCAGGGGCACCTCTGTTCTGATCCAGTCCTCATCAATAGACAGCCTAGCTTCTGTGTCCCTGAGTGTGTTATCTAAAAATTAGGGGTATTTTCTTCTCTGAGGTCATTAGTGAGTTATGAGTCTATATCCTGTATCCAAACTGATGGTTTTCAATTATTGCATTACTAATAATGCTTCCCATCTGCCACTAGCTGAAATTGCTGCTAAGGGTGTTAATTAAAGCACATATCCATCTAATAATTTGAGGAATTTATTACTAAAGATGTTTATCAATGATTCTAGGTCAAATATTCACAATGTGGCAGATCACACAATGATTTAACATTTCATTATGTGTCACTAATTCTTTCTTTGGAAAACAGTATGTCCCCCCTATGACAGTGTAGGGGGAAAGGTAGGTACGTACCCTCCAGTAGTTCATCATGTCCAACTATTTACCTCAGAGCTTTTGCAGATGACCAGATATTTCTACACATGTCATTGTTATACAAAGTATAACATCCAGCCTTTGAGAATTTCTTCAAACATCAGAGAATGAAACTGGTTACATAATGGCTGGAGTCTTCAATCTTCTCATGAACAGAGCTCTTTCCCCATACCATTGAGAGCTCGAAATTAGAGAAAATAGACAAATTCATCCCCAGACTCATAAAAGGAGTCATCTCATGGGCAGTTTAGTTCCACAGTATTCTATTTTGTGTAATTCATGTCAGGGGAAAAGTCAGTTTCCTAGCTATAGCTACCTCACACCATTGATTCTACAGCAAGTGGGCAGCTAACTCTCTCTAACCACCAAGGCATAATTAGCTTTACAAAGCGTCACAGAGGCTTCTTCACAGTTCACTGTTTGACTGAAAGCTTCTAACATGGTTAGAATTTTCATGCTACACAGGTCTCAGATGGTTCATATCAAGGATCTCAGAATGACCATTTTGGGCCACATGCCAGTCTCTGTGGCTCTTGTCTACCATGTGCTCTTGCTCATCTCTGTTTTTTCTTTTGTTTTAGATATTTTTTTCTGCCATGCCCTTGGAGCCCATGTTCTAAGATGAAAAGCCCACTCTTTCACACAGACCCTCCATCCTGATCAGACTCCCTGCTTTCACATTTATTCATTTTTGTCCAAGTGTGAACGAGTTGGTTTTGTACATAATTTCTGCTTCATGTGTCTTTATACCTATGGAGCCTGCTTCTTCACTACGAAGACTCCTCCCTTTATACTAGTGTGCAAAGTGAAAGGTTCCTCCATCTATTGTCCTTTCCTGGCTCTGGACCATTGGCTCATCAGTCCTCACACAAAGCCCTTTGATCTTTTGAGGCTCACATCTACTCTGCATCTCCCTTTTATCTTCCAGTGGCCTTCAGACGATGGCTTTCATCTATCTAGTCATTGTGCTGGATGGCACTGTCTTCCTAGCAGCTTCTCATTCTTTTATCACAGAAAGAATGGCAGTGCCCATTGTGTAGACAGTTTAACTCTCCATGTCAACAAGCTGTCCCTGATCTCCCAGATGGCAGTTGTTGGCTCAGCATCCAATTTCAGTCTTTCCCACTATACCCTTGGCTCCTTGGGTTCTGTAGTCCTCCTGCACAAACTTCTGTTTCGATCTTTTACTTCACTACTTCCCGAAAAGCTAGTTTTCCAATATCAAGCTTGTGTCCCATTCAACTTTACTTATGGTCAAAACTTTCAAAGCATTTAAACTCTGTCACACTTTTCCCAGTTTCTGATTTGTGTACCCATCTCTTCTGTTCTCCAACACCAAGACAGGCTATTCATTTTTATGTGAGCTTCAGAACCTGTAATGATTGATTTTAAGGAGATCCTGGATACCATAAAGCCATGTGGGGGTTTGTTTCCTTCTCTAGTTGTCTTTCTCTGACACCCCATAATTATTCCTAATCTCCCACACCTCCTTCTATCACAGAAGGCACAGGCATATACTGTGAACTGAGTATTACATGCACAATGTCCAAGCATGGAGCTTTCAGCAGATTTCTTCCTTGATGAACCTTGATTTGTTTATCTGTAACACTGGGACTATGCAAAATACACACTCAAAGACCCAGAAGAAGGGTCATTGGTAGAGTGCTTGCTGCACAAGCATGAGGACCTGAGTTCAGATCCACAGGATCCACATAAAAAGACAGGTACAGAAGCATGCTTCTCACCCCAGTGCTGAAGAGATGGAGAAAAGAAGATTCCAAAGGCCTGCTGCAAAACAAATTGATGAGGTCCAGGATTAATGGGAAAAGGCCCTATCAAAGATAAGGTGGTGACTGACAAAGGAAGACAGCCAATATCCACCTCTAGCCAATATTCACCTCTAGTCTGCTCATGTACTCCTGTGAGCAGGTGCGCGCTCATGTACACACACACACACACACACACACACACACACACACACACACACACACACACACCATAAAAAAACCTCAGAATTTGGATTATTTCTAAACATATATTGCTGATATACTATAGATGTAACAGATGAGGAAGAAGAGAAGAGAAAGGAGGAGAAAAAGAAGTAGGAAGATGAAGTAGGCTTTCTTCTCTTTTAAGAACTCTCTTGATTTCTTTTCCCATATCTACAAATACCCTCCCTACCTCCCATTCTGTTCTCTACCTAAAACTCAATATCTATACAATCCAGACTCCTTAAGGATATGTTCAAACATTTCTCTCATTGTCTACCTTTTGCAATCAAGTGTTTTAGTTTTGTTTTTCTTTTAAGTTCAATATATTTTTATTTTTAACCTTTGTGTTAATTTATATTAGGTGGTTTTAGTTTTCATTTTCACTCAAAAATACATTGCAAGAACATTTCCCCCAATAATTTGAAAGTCTTTGAAAATAAGATTTGAATAGTTATGTAAGACTCTTTGAATACACTGTAATTTATATAAGTATGGCTTCCTTCAGAGATAAAGATTGTTTCAATTTTCATTACTATAAATGGTGCTGTGATTATTACCCATTACATAAGTCTTTATCTACATCTCTAGCTTTATTCACAGGGTAGAGTTCTATAAGAAGAAACATAAAATCAAATACTCTATTTTTTAGGCTCTTCACATATATTATCAAATTGCTTCTCAGAAAAATTATACCAATTTATACACCTACCAACTGTGTGTGATAGAGATGGTCACAACACATCCCCACTGTCATTAAGAATATTTGAATATTTTCTGTTACGTTTTCAAGCTCTCTCTCCCTCTTAGTTCTTAAAACAGAATATATATATACTTTACTTCCTAAAAATAATAATTTTTACCCAGTATTTCACTTTGTATACACCTTACTCTTCTTTCACACTCAGTTTTCTGGATTAGGTCCTCAGCCTTGGTATCTCTCATTTAAACTTCTTACTGTCCTTCTTTATGCATTCATTAGAGTATATATCATTGTGTTGTTTTATAGAAATCTCTACTTCTTTTGGTTTCTGTCTTGGTTTCTTTTTTCTGTGATAAAACGCCATGACAAAAGCAAAATGTGTGGGGGGGTGTTAGCTCATAATTCCTGAATATAGCCTATTTCTGTGGGGAAGCCAAGATAGAAACTTGAACCAACTGTGACAAAGATAATCAAGAGCAGAGGGATGTTGAGTGCATGCATACCTACTGCTCAGCTTGATTTTTCCACTATTACACAGTTCAGTACCCTCTGTGTAGGGAATGGCACTGCCCACAGTGGGCTGGGATCGTCCTACCTCAGTTAAAGTAATCAAGAAAATACCTCACCCACAGACCCACAGTCCAACATGATGTAGAAAATCCTTCATTGAGACTCTCTTTCCAGGTGATTCTAAGATGTGTTAAATTGACAATTAAAGTTAACCACTATAGCTTCTAGAACATAATTTTCTCTCTTCACATTTTTCCTTAATCATTATTTCCTGTGACCATTTTGTTTGTCACTTTATTATTGTTTCTCCTGGATGACTTAATCTGAGCAAATGCAAAGTTTTACTGTAGTCTAACAGTCCTTCAGACTATAGCAAGAACATCCCTTTCAACATCCCAAAAGGATTCTCCAAGGGTATATTCTTGAGAATTTAATGCCTAAGAAATCTGCCATTGAAATCCTCCTCTTGCGATAACCTAAAAACCCTCCCCCTAAAATGAGATTGATGACTTCTCTTTATGCCATCCTAGAGCCCTCACCCAGAGGCTGATGGAAACAGAGACAGACATCCACAGATATACAATGAGCCGAAATCGGGAATTTAGTTGAAGAGAGGGAGGAATGAAGAACGAAGGGGTCTGTATTAGGATGGAGAAACCCACAGGAACTGTTGGCCTGAACAAGGGAGAGCACATCGACCTCAGATGCTGTCCAGGAGGCCTGTACAAGACTGATCCAGACCCCAGAACATAGATGTCAATAAGGAGGCCTCTGCACTCCAGGGAGCCTCTGGTAGTGGATTAGTATTTTTCCCTGGTGCAAGAAGGGACTTTGAGAGCCCATCCCATATGAAGGGTTACACTCTGGCCCTGGACACATGGGGAAGGGCCCAGGATCAGCATAGGAAGACTTGGTGGACTTTGCTGAGCTCCCGTTGAGGGCCCTACCCTGCCTGGGGAGTAGTGGGTGGATGGGGTTGGGGGGATGGGCTGGGGGTGGGGGAGAAAGTTTGGGGGTGAGGGGAGGGAGAGGGAGAAGGGACTTGAAATAAGCTTGTTCCCTAACTAGAACTAATAAAATAAAAAAAAAAAAAAAAAAAAAAAAAAAAAAAAAAAAAACATGTGAGAAAGAAGATGAAATGTAAAAAAAAAAAAAAAAAAAAAAAAAAAGAAATCCTCCTCTTGCAAAACCACCTGGGGGTGGAGCTGACTCTTCTTACTACCCCATTGCTCTCCATGACATTTTTTAATAAAAAAGTGTGGAAACAGAGACTTGATTTCACTGATCTTAGCCAATAGTCAATCAGTCCAAATCACGTAATGCTCAGTCATACATAACTGACTCTAGATAGCTTTCAGTCTTATCCTGGCCTGCCACCCTTTCTATAATACTGAGTCCCTTACAGTTTAAATCACTTCAGGTTTATAAAGAATAGCAATCAAATTCATGTCCAAAGGATTGCACAGTTTGTTTTTTCTAAACTAGGCACTCATACCACACATATGTACCAACCCTCACCCTAGCCATTAACTCTTAAATATTCAGAATGAACTCTACGGACAGATCTCAATTTCACACATGTAATCTACATATCAGGATAATATGCAGCCTTAATTCACTTTTTCCCATTTGGCACAGACACCACCAAACATAATGTCCTCCCTAATTTATGTCTTCTTTTACTTGTAATCCAGTGAGTTCAGTTAGTGCTGCCTGTTGGAATGTGAACTAATCTTGTTGGCTTGGTTTTGCCCCAGCATTCCAGCACATCATCTGTCGTTTTAACCTCATGTTCCATGGCATTCTCTTTAGGGATTTTTTTTTTCAAGATAGGGTTTCTCTGTGTAGCCCTGGCTATCCTGTAACTCACTCTGTACACTGGGCTGGCCTTGAACTCACAGAGATCCACCACCTGCCTCTGCTTCTAGAGTGCTGCAATTAAAGGAGTGCACCACCAGTGGCTGGCAGAGGATTTCTTAAGAGTTACAGAATTTGTCCTGGCCCTCTGAAATCACTACATTGACTTTAAAAATTGTCTCTGAAAAAAAATTGTCTTTGAGAAAAAATTTGGGGTTTGCTCTTATCATATACAAATATATATCTTCCTTTATATCAGGAATGCATATGATAATATCCCTGTATAGCATACAGAGGCTTATGACAATATCAAAGTATATTTCTATAGCCCTATCAAGTTTTTTTTTGCAACTTGACTACAGCCTTTAACTATCTGTGTCACAAATCCTGACTTATTTCATAGTAGGTCTTGATTTGCATGGCTGTCTATGTCATTAGGACAGGTTTCAGACATTTAATTTCACAATCATATTTGCAGATAAATGTGAACATTAGTTAGAAATCACTACTCAAGATTAATGTGAAGAAACTTCAATCAGAGTCTACCAAGAGAATACCCTTAGCCCAATTAAAATAATAATTATGCTCCATTCCAAACAATAGAATAAGAAATTGAAAAAATTTATTTATATGATAAATCTACAAAGTGAAAGTCTACAAACAATAGATAGCATGAGATAGAGCTCCTCCTAAATAAGGGAGAGTCAGTCATGTAACTTCTCACAGCATTCTTTGATATCATAGTCACGATGCCATGACAAACAGCAGCAGGTTAGACTTTGCACATGTTTAATTAGTAAAACTGATAACACAGGAGTTTATTATGTACTACAGCAATGAGAATAGCAATAGCCAGACTCTCATCAGTGCATATGACAATATCCCAGTACAGCATACAGAGGGTTGAAGACCAGAGGCAAAAGTTGTAAAGAGACATAAATAAAAACAATATATTCAAAGAAGAAATAACACTTAGGTGATTATGTAAACCTTTTAAAGTTAAGGAAACTATCATGTAATACACCTGAAGAACTCTACAGATTCCACATGAAACAGCATGGAGAAAATTGTCCCAAAGCACTGTTTACACAAACAGAAGAAGAACAGGAATGGAAGCTCAAAATGACACTCATTAAATCTACACACCATGTTAGATGTAGAGAAAAATCTTAGATTTCTCTTCAAAACTTATCAAATCAGAAAGATAAGAAAAATACACTCTTTTCCCAGTGGTGGTGACACACCCCTTTAGTCCCAGTACTCAGGAGACAAAGGCAGGTGGATCTCTGAGCTTGAGGCTAACTTGGTCTATAGAGCTATTTCCAGGACACCATGGGCTACACAGAGAAACCCTGTCTTGAAAAATAAACAAACAGCCAGGCAGTGGTGTCACATAACTTTAATCCCTGCACTTGGGAGGCAGAGGCAGGTGAATCTCTATGAGTTCAAGGCCAGCCTAGTTTACAGAGCTAGACAGAGCTGTTACACAGAGAAACCCTATCTTGCAACCCACCCTCCAAAAAAGAAAACACAAATAAAATAATTCAATAACAAAAACTTAAAATAAATAAATAAGAAAGAATATGCACTTTAATCTACAAAGGAGATGTTGCTAGGATACATTTCTGTTCCCAGTGGAAATACTTTCCCCAAATGAAGTCTGAATACAGACATTTTTAGGAAAACAAAATCCAAGAAAATTAATCATCAATAAACTTCATAGCAGTCCTATGTGAGACAAATGTGCTATCTCATTTTTAATGGAAAATTTTACATTTAAAATGAACAACACATTTTAGTTAATAGCATATCTAGAAATAAAATGTATGTCTATACTAGCAGATAGAAAGGAAAATGGGCAAGAGACACTTACAGATATGTAAAGTGCAAACTTATAAAATATAAGTATTTAAATTGTAACTGAAGCAGCTTAATGTTACCTGAAGGAGACTGTATAAGTCAAAGGAAGACACAACAAAGCCTGCAACAACATCTAAATAGTAATAAAATCAGGTCCAAGAAGGCAATAATTGAAATGAAATGGAATCAAGGAAGATGCAAAAATAATGAAACGGTAAGAGCACTTAACATAAATAAAATAAAATAACAACATGGTAGCTTTAAATCCAGCCATGTAACTGATGCTGCTAAATGGAAGTCATCCCAGCATCCCAACTAAAAAGCAGAGACAGTGACATTGGATTTGATTGGCAGGCACATTGCTGTGCCATCAAAGCCAGCATAAAGACACAGACATGGAAAGCATACACTGTATGCAGTAAGTGAAAGAAAAGTCAAGTTCAGTATAGTAATGCTAGACAAAGCCGACTTCAGAACACGAGTCAGGGAAAGTGTAGACGGTGGTCAGTGAGGTCATGTCCTGACACACACCCCCATGCACACATACATACTCTCTCATCTCACTTTCCTTCTCTCTCCCCATGTCCCTGTCTCTTCACTTCCCTCCCTTAGTTCTGTTTAAGACTACAAGGTCAAAGATCTGGTAATGTTTCAATACAAAAAGTCAAGCTTGGTTAATGAAAAAAATCCTCAAAGGAAATTTACTTCACAGGAAATACAAGACTCTGTCCCCAAAGCTTCTATGGTTCCAAACATTATAGTGCCTGCCAGGGTGAATTAAAATATGTGACATTATCTTTCAGCCAAGAAAATCTCATTTAATGTAAATTTCCTATCTTGTGTCTTACAAAGCTTTTTCATTTCTTCTTGGGGACCAAATGTGAACAAAATACCACATTGAGTGGTTAATGTAGCCTATGATATTTTATATGTTTTGGTATTTTGGGGTGACTACTGTTTTGCCTGTATGCATGTCTGTGTGCACCATGCATGCCTGTTGTCAACTAGGCCAGAGGGAGTGTCAGATCCAATGGAACTGGAATTACAGATGGTTTTGAGTAGTAATATGGGTTCTTGAAATTGAACCTGGGTCTCTGAAAGAGCAGCCAGTGTTCCTAACCACTAAGCCACCTCTTTAGCCACCTGACATAGCATCTAAAGGAAAGTCACTTTACATTGTGGCTCAGTACTTTTAGACTAATAACTATACTGGATAATTATCTTCACCAAAGTGAAGTGAAATTTCCCAGTAATTCTAAAATTCAACCATTTGCTGACTTGTTGAAATAACCTCTCTCATTTCCAGGGTCCATAAACAACCCATCAGCCTCACTGTGTGGAACAGGGATCAAATCAGAAGATTTAAATGAAATGCTCAGTGTGGCACCTGACATAGACTCTCCTCTGTCTTTCTTATCACTTTCCCTAGACATGAATACATTTCTAGTGAGCAATTCTATTAAAAATCATGGAACTTCATACTAATACAAATGCCAAGAAATAAACTTCAAAAGATTTTTACTAACAGCAGATGATGTCCCTGTGCTGGCAGATATGACACCTTAGCACTGTGTACACATGCGTGGGATTGCTTACTTTCCATAGAGCCCTTGGTCCAAGCTCATCTCATCATCTAGACTTTAAATTCAGAGAAATGCATTTTGGGAACTCCATGCCTCCAGTGTCTTTGTACAGCAACAGTGCTTGCTAGTTTTTAACTACAAGTTCAAAGTTGTTGCAAAGTCTGAGGCCTCTAAGACCCATCATTTATAATTATCATCTGGATTACAATTAATATTCTTATGGGACATATTGGGTATGAGAAGCTATACCTCAATGGCATAAATCACATTTTATCTACAGCATAAATATCAATGTCGAAGAAATATGAGTGTGTCTACAAGAAAAATTAAGAGCTTTGGATCCCAGCAGCCAATTCTTTATGAGTTAACAATCTATTTTATTCTGTTTCTCTCTTCTTTAAGGCTTTGTAGTAAGTTCCCTGGAAATCCCCCAGATACATCCCCAGAGTGATAACAATAAAACTATAATGAGAAAAGGAAGGGCCCAGATGGTGCATTTCCTTTAGAGTTGTGCTTTTACATTAAAAAGATTCTCCAGTCTTGAAATGAATATTTTATTTTGTATTAATTAAATGCATGATAACAATGGAAAAATGAATTTCTATTTCTTTGGACCTTCCAATAACATCCTGTAACTACATCACTGGCCACTGTCATTAGTGTTTCCAGGTTGCCAACAAAGCAAATTGAAATTCTGTTTGGCATCTGTTGAAAAGGTTGAGAAATTTTGAAAAGGAAACAAGAGGGAGGAGGGTGAATTTTATCCTAGTCCAAGTTTTGTTATCAAGCTACACTGATAAATTCACATAGCACTGGTTTTACAATAAGCAAGAAGACTGGTAGGCAAAAGCAGTTCACAAGATTCACCTATATAAGGACAGTGACTGACTAGGACACAAAGGCAACTCTGTAAAAAATACTGAGTCATTCCAACAGATGTTGGTGGAATAATGACTATCTATATGCAAAACAAAATGAAACACTTTGATCAATTCCCTTTGCCCCTTATAAAGTTAGCTCAGAAAGTACCATATGCCTAAATATCAGCTCCCAAACTATACAGATTCCTTAGATGCAGTATCACCCAAAATGCACTTCTTGAGTGAACAAACAAAAGTACAAAGCAAATAAAAAAGAAGTCACTAGCTAAATAAATAATCAGGATTTTGCAGAACTCAATAAAAAGTCAATTGTGTTTAACAAAATGTATAAAATTAGGAGAAAACTTTACAACAGGAGATGTATGTTGTCACAATGAAGTCAGACGTAATTGCTCGTAAGACAAATGCATTCTACAACTTCTGATTTACCAAAAAGGCATCCAAGAGACTGATTGGGATAGCTGAAACTACAGATAAAACTTGCAAGCCATGTTAATACAGGGAGGAAACTGAACCCCTAAGCTCTGGCTGGCAATGTGATAGGAGAATTTTTAACAATCGGGTAATTCTTTTAAATTTTACATCTTCACCTATTATGTTTTGGAGACTCGCTTCTTGAGTTCTTTGTATATTTTGGAGATCAGCCCTCTGTCAGATATGGGGTTGGTGAATATCTTTTCCCATTCTGTGGGCTGGCGCTTTGTCTTGCTGACTGTCTCCTTCGCCTTACAGAAGCTTCTCAGTTTCAGGAGGTCCCATTTATCAATTGTTGACCTCAGTGTCTGTGCTACTGGTGTTATGTTCAGGAAGCAGTCTCCTGTACCAATTAATTCAAGGGTATTTCCCACTTTGTCTTCTAATAGGTTCAGTGTAGCTGGATTTGTGTTGAGGTCTTTGATCCATTTTGACTTAAGTTTTGTGCAAGGCAATAGGTTTGGGTCTAACTGCAGTCTTCTACATGTCTGCAACCAGTTATGCCAGCACCATTTGTTGAAGATGTTCTCTTTGTTCCATCATATAAATTTGGATTGTTTATATAAAAAATCAGGTGTTCATAGGTGTGTGGGTTAATATCAGGATTTTCCACTCTATTATGATCCAACTTCCCCATCATTAAGTATTTGCCTAAAAGAGGGAGAAAAACTGCATGTACCCATACAAACATATATTCACCAATGGTTGTCACAGCTTTATTAGCAGCAGTCAAACCAGGAAGCAGTGATGCCGATCAGAGGTGAATACTTTTTATAAGTTATGGCATAGTCCATAATAAGTAATATTTTACAAGAAAAGTTAAAAAAATCACTATTGATATAAACAATATCTATAGTCCCAATTGTTGGGGGAAAGAAATACTAAACTAGAGGTAACTGTTGCATTACATTATTGTTACCTACTATGAAAATGTAAAGCAACCTTACATGTAGTGAGATAAAGTATGAAGTGTGTTGTATCAAGTGTGTGGATGATTTCTGGTCACAGGGGAAACAGAGTCAAGTGTATGGATGATTCCTGGTCACAAGGGAAATGGAGAAGAGAAAGGAAGTAAAGGTCAAGAAAGTGTACTGATGACAGCTCTAAAAATGTCCTGTTTGCCTACTAATTGGGGAAGTGACTGGATCCAGAGAGCTGTAACCTCATCAGCGGATTGAACCATGGATGGATGCATGATATAGTAAAATTATTGGGAAATAATTGAAAACAAGGAGCTGGGGGCTATTTAGAGGAAATAGGCTGCCATAGCCAAGCCCTGAAAAGACATGGAGTGTCTTTAGCTCTGCTTGTCCCTAACCTTCCCAGGTCTTTGTCTTCTGTCTCTTATGGGGTGTGCAACTCTCCTGGACCATGCCCTCTCCAGCACCATGCTCTGCCTTACCAGAAGGCAAAAAGCATGGGGTCAAGTGACTATGGGCTGAGGCCTCTGAGGCCTAGTGGCATCTCTTAGATATGTGACAAAATAGTGAGGAAGCTAGGCTTTATGTGCATGTCTCTTATCCTGGTTGTAGTGACAGTGCCATGGCACTATGAAACTTGGTAAAACTGTGCCTTGAAATGACTGTAGCATTCTTTCAATTATATCTCAATAAAGTTTTCAAAATATACATACATATATATATGTAAATATATAACAATATTATATATACATGTGCATACATGTGTGTAGGTGTTGGTTAATTTTGTACATGTTTTCCGATCAAAATTATATAGCATGTACAATAATAATTATAAGTGAATTCTAATGACATTAAAGAAGTCTTAAGGTATGAATTTCAATAAAAGTTGTCAGAATATGCATAAATATTTGAGATAAATAGCATGGAAATTACTTAATGACCATAAAAAGCATTTCTAACTTTTCTTTATCACATTGGCAAGAACCCAGAGTGGTGATAATATTCAATGTTGGTTTAATGTTGAAGTAGGAATTCTTCTGCCCAGATGCCAGATAAGCAAACACCCATGAGAGAACAGCCCAGGTCTATGATAAGACACATACATGTGTACACACCTGGGGATCATTTCCAAAACTCCAAAATTTTATCTGAGGACTGTGACCAAATGTACAAAGATGAAAGGTTTAAACATTCACAGCTGTGCTGCTTAAGCTAGTATTTACTTCCATCTCCTCCACAATGACAAATAGATATATTTGATTACATTTATCTTTAATTTTATGTATATAGGTGTTTTGCCTGCATGTGTGTATGTGAAGTACCTAAAAAGAGCATCAGACCCCTTGGAACTGGAGTTACAGACACCTGTGAAGCTCCTGCAGATTCTGGGACTCAAATATGGATCCTCTGTAAAAGGAGCAAGTGCTCTTAACCATGTGGCCATGTCTCCAGTCCCTGTGTTGTTAAAATATATGCTTCTTCTGAGTCTCAAAGCCTCCTGCACCCCCATCACGTCCCTAGATGGGAGAAGATACAGCTAGCTATTCAGATGGCCCTGTGAAGCACTGCAAGTGGAAGCAGTTTTAGACAGGGATGCTCTATTGGAGAACAGATCAAGGAGGAAGGCAACAGGAGGGCTAAGGTGAGATAAAGTTCAGCACAGGAATGCAAGCATGTTTTCAGCATAGGACTGTCTTCACATTGGTGTCTGGAAGAGTTCTGTAGGTGAGATGTGGGAGGCGAGATGAAAAGGCTTTAATAATGAAAGAGTTTCAAACACTTTGCAGAACACAGCAGGGTCTGTAAAATTGTGAACTAAGTATAGCTAACACCTATAATTCCCACTGTTCATGAGTTTTATGGAGCTTCAACGATACACTCAAGTAGATGTGGCTTTCTGAAATAAAGGTCTCAAGATAATCCCTGTCTATGAGCAGTAACTGAGTCTTCTGCCCTCTTTTTCTGGATGGCTTGTACTCAGCACCCTCATTTCCACAAAGGCTTCTGACAAATGTGGCTAACATCTTACCAGACCCTCTACCTCATTGCCTTGACTGCATGATACTGGGTCCTTCCTTACACTGACCCCTCTTACCAGACACATTCTGTAGCTCCCAAGAGTCTTCACCAGGAAATTAGTATTGTCATGCTTTATAAGTTCTAGGTACTAGCAACGTTCCTTATGCATTTCTGTTTTCCTCTATTCTAGTAGTATTATATGTTAGTAGTGTCATATGTTAGCATTCATGCTATCTTTGTCTTAGAAATTCTTAAGATGTCAAGCTTTACACACTGAATCATGTATTAGACACCAAGATATGTAAGGCAGCTAACCAAGGTGATATAACATACTGAAAAATCTTGGATTGGTGATGCATGCTTGGATTGGTGATGCATGCCAAGGCAGCAGCTTGGAATACATAGTGTATTTGAGGCCAGCCTGGGCTATAGAGTGACAGCATGTTTAAATAAACAGACAGATGATGGATAGATAGATAGATAGATAGATAGATAGATAGATAGATAGACAGATAGACAGATAGACAGACAACCAATAGACAGATAAATTGCATTGCATTTTGGTGCTTGAAATAAGAATGTTCTTAGGAAAGTTTCAGAAAATGCAATGGTAATAACGTGCTCACTTTTTTGAATAATAAGATGGAGACAGCTTTCATGAGGGCACATGAAATATCTAAAACCTCCTATTTGAAACCGAGCATGAAGGTAGAACACTCCTTGTCTTGGACCAATCCTACAAAGTTTATAATAACAAGGGTGGACTGCATAGCAGGAGCTTTGCTTCATCCTGCAACTCCTAGGTGAAACCTGAGTACAGTGAACACCAAACAAGTGCCTTAGCTGCAGATGGGGCCTTGTCCTGAGCTAAACTGCCTATGACTTGTGTGGATGTTTACCTCTTGACTGCCATCTTGAGACACTCTTTCGTAGTGAACCAAGGTTAGCATACTTCTGCATAATCATAAAGTATCTTTAAAGTATAGAACTAAGGGCTTGGTGATTAAGTGCTCCTAGTGCTCTCAGTGGAACAGAGTTCAATTTCCAGTGTTTATGTTGGGCAACACACAATACCTACAACTCTAGATATAGGGTATCTGACACCCTCTTTTTTTGACTCTGTGGACACCTGCACACACATGTGTACCTATCCCCATACATAATTAAAAATAAATTAAGTTTTGTAATGCATAGAACTAAATCATCTAGCTCCAGACAACTCAGTTTTACTCCAAACACATGTGCCCTCTGCCTTCATGGGTGCTAAATAAACTCAGGGTTGCTTACCTTGAATCAGGAAGAGAAGAATTAATACTTGGCTAGTGTCATGCATCTTGTCTTGAATGTCCCTGCTTTCTTTGTCTCTGTCATGACATTTCACTGACTTTGAGGAATAATAACTTCTTAGAACATTCATTCACCCAAGTGGGATTGTCACATGTAGATGGTTACCATGCATCCTGATAACTCCCTGTATCACAGTACCCTCACCTCCTTCTGTGACCCGCAGTGAAGCCGATATCCTAATCCCTCTTAATGCATACCCATAGGACTTTTCCAGGTTGCAACCTCTCCCTGTGAGTACAGTACATGTTGAACCAACCTCATAAGCCTATGATATGGTAGCTGGGATGCCTGACGACTTCCTGTGAACATACTCCTTATCATCAATATACTACCAATGTGAAGTTGAATGGGATAAGTAAATGAGTAGACACAATTCATTATGAACTCAAACAACAAGCCTGAGGCACAGGGAATCTCTGCTATTTACACTTAAAACAAGGTATTGGTGCACTGTGAAACATGCCTTCTTCATTGTGTTTAATTAGCTGAAAAATAGGTAAAGGGGTATGAAAATGAAATTATGTTTTTAACCAAACAACAATAATTATATGTTGCTGAAGCAGCCACATTTTAATATCAAGGGTTTAGAGAACCCAGTGAATTGTGACATGAATCATACATTTTTTTTTAAAATCACATATTTTGAGTTTTAATGAAAAGGGGGTTTTTGTACAATAGTGGGCCAAAGAAGTTCCTTTTATGTGCAAACAATAGAAAAATAAAACCTTTCTTTTTCATAAGGCTTTTATTTAATTACCTCCCTTTTACTTCTTTTATTTATAAATGCACATAAAACAACAAGAACAGAACAAAATTAACTAACTGACTGTGCGCAGTTTGTACACTTTGAGGTAGTGATCATAGAACAAAATGCAAGGTCCTCAAGCTAAGCAAAACTACGATTTCCTGTTACAAAAATCTTGAAGAAAGAATAAATGAATTCTGCAGATGTGAAGATGGGGGCTGAAGAGGAACATCTTGCAAGGGGTTTACCACATCCCTGCTAATGGATTTCCAGACTCCTGGTCCTAACTGGAACATTGCTGGCAAATGGGTAGCACCTCTACAACACTCATGACAAATAGATAAATAAAGAAATGCCTCTACGACTGGCTTAGAGACTGGGAAGATAGGATAGGAAGTTTAAGAGCAGACTTAGGATGTCAGTTACCCAAATAACAACAACAACAATAATAATAAACAGAACCTGACTTAGTGAGATTTGTTTCTGTTTTGTCTTTGTACATTTAACTGGAATATATTAGGAAACAGACCCATGAAGATGGTGCCTCATTCTCAAAGTGACTGCAAACTTTAGCAACACACTGCAATCAAAGCACACACATTTCTGCACTGTTCCCAGGAAGCTTAACATTGTACTCTGGTTTGTAGGAGATTTTTTTTTTTATAAAAAAAGGACTCAGTCCCAGTTCCTGATTGTGAGATAATAAAGTCAAGAATAGGGTGAAGGAAAGGAGGAGAGGGGGAGGGGAGGAAGAGGGAGAGATGGAGAACTGTCTGGTTAGGCAAGTACTCCTGTGAGGTTTGCTAACAGCTTGGCAGTATCATCTGCTGGGAAAAAGCTGATAATTAGACTGTGCTGTGCTAAACCTTGAAATAGAAATGCTCCCAGAGGCTCATGCTATGGGTCTTAAGTCCCACAATGATGAGCTTTTGGCAGACTGTGGGACCTTCAAGAGGGAGAGCCTAGCATACTGAATAAAGAGGGGCCCACTGAGAGTGACTACTCTTGTTCCAGTCATGTGTCTTCTGCTTCCTGACCTGTGACATCCAAACAATCACCTCCACAGTTCTGTCAGGCACTAGCTTAGCTGCTCTAATGATCATGTCTTCCCACCGTAATGGACTAAGACCCTTTGAAACTGTGAGCCCCTAATACATAATTCTTCCTGTGAGCTGTGTCTGTCAGTATTGTCATTGCATCAGTGACAAAAGGAACAAAAACACAAACAGGTACTGATAGTAGAGTTGTTGCTGCAATAGATTTAACAAGTATTTATTAAGCATCTAGAGCCTAGTTGCAGGAGTGTGGCAGTTGGAAGACAAGGGATACAGAAGCCCTAGAATGGTAGAACTGTATTTTAAGATTTTTTTTGGTGGGGGGTAGGGAGTTGAGACAGGGTTTCTCTGTGTAGCCCTGGTTATCCTGGAACTTACAGACCAGGCTGGCCTCAAACACACAGAGATCTGCCTGCCTCTGCCTTCCTAGCACTGGGAGTAAGGGCATTCACTGCCACTGCTGTTGGAACTATATTTTAATAGACTCTTTTCCCTGAATTCAGGAAACCACAGTGCTAAGAGAAATGCACACTGCAAAGAATGAATGAGGTATAAGCAGGGAGGAAGGAGTCCATAGGAAGTAGGCAGAGGCCATTTGGCTACACTGTGATGCCAAAGACTGCATCTTGCCTGCATCCTGAAAACTGGGAGCTGCATTCCAAAGCCATGAACTAATTTATTTGGTCAAGTGTTGCAGTATGGCCCTCCTAATTTTTAATTAGCTAAGAATTTCATACAATGTTCTTTGATTATTTTCACTCCCTATCCCAACTCCTTAACTTGGCCCAGATCCACCTTCCTTCTCTTCCCAACTGATTCAACTTTGTGTCTTCTTTAAAAAAATAATTGAGAATAGTTTGTGCTTCCCATATAATATTGAGTGGAAAGCATGGTAGACATACCAGAGGTCATAGTCCTAAAGAAAACTGACTCACTTCTCCTTTGTATTCTTGAACTTTGTATGACAAGGTCTCATGTGTGCTGCCACAAACTCTGTTCCTATGAGCAATTGACTTGCTGTAACTGTCCCTTGTAGTTATCCACAACCTCTGGCTCTTATAATATTTCAGCCCATCTCCCATATTGATCTGTGGGCCTTGGTAGAAAGGGCTGTGATACAGACATCTAATTTGGAGCTGAGAATTCTGCAGTTTTTTATGCTTGGCACTTTGGCCAGTGTGTATCTCTGTGCTAATCACCAGCTACTACAAATAGAAGCTTCTCTGACAAGGATTGACAGATAAACTAATTTATGGGAATGATATGTCATTAAGAGTCAGTTTAATACTATATGTATTTAATAGAATCGTGGTATTTTCACCTAGAGCCTATGATCTCACTAGCCAAGGATTTTTTACTCCAATATTGAAACAAGGTATGAGTTTAATTTTTGAAGCAGTCCCTAAATCAAATCAGACAGTGTAGTATGGCCTTTTCCTCTGTTTATAATGTGTTCATACCATTATTATTATTTTATAATATAGATTATGTTGGCTTGGTAGCTATGACAACTAATTGCAGCAGGGGTCTGGTCTACAGTAATTGTAATAGAGCTATTGACTCTTTTAGCAGAGGAAAGGTGGGTAAAGTCACAGGACCTTCACCTAGGACTCCATCCCTTATTCCTTCCTGCCTTCTCCCAGTTGATAATGATCTTGGAAGATGCTCAAGTCTATAGGTTATGGACTATCACCTGAACATCAGACTCCATTATGCAACATCCATGAGATCATCATCTAACTCTTGGGTTTGCCAAATTGGGCTTTTGTGGGATATTACTTTTGTCTGTTGGTGCCCTATCTGATGTGATTAAAATGTTTGCTCACATTGCTTCAGGAAAAGTTAATGCAACACAGGAGATTTCAAGAGAGCATATCACTCAAGCTGTGGCATGGCTGTCCCTGGTTCCAATTACACAATGAAAACTAGGACTAAAATGGAGAGCAGAAAGAGATGTGGGGAAGTACAGTTTGAGGATGTGTGTTTAAAGCTGGACTCAAAGCAAGTTTGAAGGAAGTGGTTGGTAGCTGTTAATGAGATGATTAGCATATCAAAGAGAAAATAGGAGCTTGACACAAAGGCTACAGAAAGGGTGATTTGTGGGTGAGATCCTCCAGTTGAAGGTCCCAGGTTCTAAAAATGAAAACCTGTTTGAAAACCCTCTTTCAAATGAGAAAGACCAACAGCGTTCTTTGTATGAAAAAGGCCACAAAGAGAAGGGTTTGGGGAGGGTCAACTGTACCTGTATCTACAGGCAAAGTCTTGAGATGGGCAGACAACATGGGGCCAACTCCTTTGGGGGGAGTGATGATCAGGGAGTATAAATCTATGAAGGATCTTCTGAAAGTGGAATGACAGACAGTTGATAGCTGTCATGTGGGTGCTGGGGGTCTGAGCAAGATCAGCAGGATACTATGGAATCATCTTTCCATCCCCAAGACTATGGAGACTATCTAAGTTGAGCCAACTGTACTTTGCATTGTGACATGGTCATGATCCTATAGGGAGCAGGAGAAGAATGCTATGGCTTGAAACTTAAATTTCAGGAACAGGCTTGTGCAAGGCTGATTTAGCAACAAAAAGGAAAAAGCATTTCAAATAAAGCTGCATGACAGACCCACTTCTGCATTATTAGTATAAGTAAGTTACAGTGTAGTTGGCGCCACAGGTGAAAAGGTTAATTCATATGTGTTTGAATTATAAAATATGAAGAGAGGAGTGAAAATGTGGCTCAGCAGCTAAAAGTACTTGCTTCTCATCAGGAAGACAGAAATTCAGATCCCAGATCACAAATGTGAGTAACTCCAACTCCAAGGGACCCTGTGCCTTCACAGAGACAAGCCTACACATAAAGAGAAATACATACAGGGCTGGAGAATAGAATCGATTTTTTAAAACACATACAAAGGATCTTGTTAGTTTTTGCAAAGTTTTATCATTATTTTATGGGCTTTCTTGCCATGTTTCCAATTTGTTGAAGACTCATCACATTACAGAGCATTAAAACAACACCATTGAGCATCATCTGATGTCTGTACTGGAGTTGCTTGGTTGACGTATAGTGTGAGAGTTGGTAAACCAGAAAACATGGTCAAGATGTTGTAGCAGACATTGGGACTAACATGTTCCTGATGTCAGATGGCATCTGACTTGTGCTCTGTGGCAGATTAGAGGACTTTGACTTTACCATCTCTTGACATTTGAAGTTCTTGGCACCAGGGGTGAACCATGTCCCTCCATAGACCATTCTACATGATATCCATGATGCTGGACTGTGTCTCATAATCTCTTGGTTCTGGATAAAAGGATTGAATGGATATTTGAGATGAGATGTGAACATTTCATAAAAACATGAATAAACTTTGTTTCTAACAAAATCAGTTTTCTTAATGCTCAAATATTTAAAAAAAACTAACAAATTAAAGATTTGGTAGACAGATTTTGAGATGTGATATTTTAATGTGGTCAGCTTTCCAATGCTCACACAGAGAGGATTTTTAAATATTCTCATTATTCATACTTTATATGTTCTATAAAATCATGAGTAAATAATTTTATAATAAAAAGAAAATTTAAACTTAAAATGCACCCAAAATATCAAAGTATAGTAAAAGAGCCAAGAGAATGAAAAAATGATCCAAAGGTTAGAATTTTAAGTGGTTGGAAAGATGGGTTAAATGTAGTAGATGCTCTTGACAGACAGATATCCTGCTTGGTTGGAGGCCCAGAAATTCAAAGTCACTTGTCTTCTAAGTACACACAAATGGATTCATGGTTGGTTAGTAATCACAAGGAAACTGACACTAGAAAGATGCATGGGATAGTAAGCTAGCAACACGTGACTGAAGGTCCCAAATCCTGTGTACAACTTCAGTCTGAGGTCTGACTCACCCTCAATACAACATTCTAAAGTAGGTGGAGGTAATCCTTGCCATCAAAGACATCACCAAATCAAGGGATTAAGACAGATAAGAAAATACATGCTAGAGGCCTCTCAGAAGAGATGATGACTATTTGAATATGTAGGGCTCCTGCAAAAATGTCATGAGCATTCCAATGAGCCCAAGATGATCAGTTTATCTTCAGTCTGTCTTAAAGGCAAGGGGCTTCTCTGCCCAGTACCTCTTCTCACTAGTAAATATGCAAATATTTGTCATCAATCTACTCAGGGGGAATCCAGCAAAGGAGAAAGCATCATAGTATACATTCCTCCTCAAAAGTGATTTCTAAATTGCTTGGCATTTGAATTTCAAAGTTAAGGCAGCTCAGAACATGTGGGCTTGGAATAGCAAGGTTTTTTTTTCCCCTGTGCACTGCATTGAAGTTGGGGTGTATGCAAAATATGACCAAAGCCTCTTTGCTTGACAAAGTGTCCTTGCTTGTGGTCAACTAACCTTTCAAATTCATGTACACTGTTTCAACAAAATCAAAATCACCTTCTAATCAGTTTTAAAGCTAAAATAGGAAACTTATGGGGCCAGAGAGATGACTCGGCTTGCTGCAAAAGCATAGAGAGCTGATTGCCATCTCTAATCTCTGTGTAAAAATCTGGGTGTGGTGTTTACATTTGTAAGCTCACTGTTGGGGAACAGAAGACAGGAGAGATCTTGGGTTCACTGACCAGCCAGTGTAGCCACACTGATGCAACTGAGAGACCCTCTCTCAAAAAATAAGGTAGAGAGTCATTGATGAAATCACCTAGCTTTGAATTCTAGCCTCCAAATACATGAACTGGAATGCATGTACACCCACAGATACATACATTCACACACACACACACACACACACACACACACACACACACACACAAAATAGATAGATAGATAGATAGATAGATAGATAGATAGATAGATAGATAGATAACAGCAGTAATAATAAAAACAACACTACCAGGGAACTACTACAGCTGATAAGCATCTTCAGCAAAGTGGCAGGATACAAGATTAACTCAAAAAGAAAAAAAAACCTGTAGCCCTACTATATACAGATGACCAATGCTCTGAGAAAGAAGTCAGAGAAACATCACCCTTTACAATAGCAACTAACAACATGAAATATCTTGGGGTAACACTAACCAAAAATGAGAAAGATCTGTATAGTAAGAACTTTGAGTCTTTAAAAAAAGAAATTAAAGAATATACCAGAAAATGGAAAGATCTCCCATGCTCTTGGATAGGTAGGATCAATATAGTAAAAACGGCAATCTTGCCAAAAGCAATCTACAGATTCAATGCAATTCCCATCAAAATCCCAACACAATTCTTCACAGACCTTGAAAGAACAGTACTCAACTTCATATGGAAAATCAAACAAACAAACAAAAAACCCAGTATAGCCAAAACAACCCTGTACAATAAAGGAACTTCCAGAGGAATCACTATCCCTGACTTCAAGCTTTATTATAGAGCCTCAGTCCTGAAAACAGCTTGGTACTGGCACAAAAATAGACAGGTTGACCAATGGAATCAAATTGGAAACCCTGATATTAACCCACACACCTATAAACATCCAATTTTTCACAAAGAAGCTAAAGTTATAGGATGGAAAAAAGAAAGAATCTTCAATAAATGGTGTTGGCATAACTGGATGCTGAAATGTAGAAGATTGCAGATAGATCCATATCTATCACCATGCACAAAACTTAAATCCCAGTGGATCAAAGACCTCAACATAAATTCAGCCACACTGAACCTCCTAGAAGAGAAGGTAGGTGGTACCCTCAAACAAATTGGTACAGAAGACTGCTTTCTGAACATAACACCAGTAGCACAAACATTGAGATTGACAATTAATAAATGGGACTTCCTAAAACTGAGAAGCTTCTGTAAGGCAAAGGGCACAGTCAGCAAGACAAAACGCCAGCACACAGAATGGGAAAAGATCTTCACCAACCCCACATCTGACAGAGGGCTGGTCTCCAAAATATACAATGAACTCAAGAAGCTAGATATCAAAACACCAAACAATGCAATTAAAAAGTAGAATGCAGAACTATATAGAGAATTCTCAATAGAGGAATCTAAAATGGCTGAAAGACACTTGAGAAAGTGTTCAACATCCTTAGCCATCAGGGAAATGCAACTCAAAACCACTCTGAGATACCATCTTACTCCTGTCAGAATGGCTAAAATCAGTAACACCAATGACAGTCTATGCTGGAGAGGATGTGGAGAAAGAGGAACACTCCTCCATTGCTGGTGGGAGTGCCAACTTGTACTGCCACTCTGAAAATCAGTATGGCAGTTTCTCAGGAAAATGGGAATCAGTCTACCTCAAGATGCAGCAATTCCTCTCTTGGGCATATACCCAAAGAATGCAATTCATACAAGAAGGACATCTGTTCAACTATGTTCATCGAAGCATTATTTGTAATAGTAAGAACATGGAAGCAACCTTGATGCCACTCAACTGAAGAATGGATAGAGAAAATGTGGTACATTTACACAATGGAACAATGGAGTACTACTCAGGAGAAAAAACAATAGAATCTTGAAATTTGCAGGCAAATGGGTGGAACTAGAAGAAACCATCCTGAGTGAGATAATTCAGTCACAAAAAGATAAACATGGTATGTACTCACTCATATATGATTTTTAGACATAGAGCGAAGGATTACCAGTCTACAATCCACACTGCCAGAGGATCTAGGAAACAAGGAGGACTCCAAGAGAAGATTGGATTGTCCTTCGAAGAAGGTGAGGGGGACAAGAACTCCTGAACAAAGTGGGAGCATGGAGCATGGGTGGAGAGGAAGGAGGTGGGAAGGAAAGAAGGTGGGGAGGAGAACAAGAGGACTGAGACAAGGGAGGAATAGAGGAGGGCAAGAAAGGAGATGCCTTGATAGAGGGAGAGAGTACAGGTATGGAGAGAGGTCTGGCACAGGGGAAATGTTAGGGAATCAACAGGGATGACCCCAACTAAGAATCCAAGCAGTGGAGGAGAAAATGCCATTGATGCCCTTTCACTATAATGAGATTGGGTCTACTTTTGTTACCATTCCTAGAGCCTTCATCCAGTAGCTGTTCAAAGCAGAAACAGGGACCTACAGCTAAGCACTAAAACATACCCCTTGAATCCAATTGTGGAGAAAGAGAAGGGATGAGCAAAGAAGCCAAGACGGTGCTGCAGAAACAGTTGACCTGACGTAGTGAGAGCGTGGAGACCCTAGTCATAAAGCTTCAGAAACAGCATTTAACCAAACCAAGCCCTCTGAATGTGGGTGCCAGCTAGGAGGCCAAGACAGTCTATGGGACCTCTAACAGTGGAGCCAGTCTTTAACCCTAGAACACAAATGGACTTTGGGAGCCCATTCCCTATGGAGGGATACTATTGCAGCCCAGATACAGCGAGGTGGGCCTAGGCCCTCCCCCAAAAGATATGACAGACTTTGAAGGTCCCTGGTGGAGGACCTCACTATCCCTGGGGAGGAGTTGGGGGATCAGTTGGGGGGGTTAGTGGGGAACATGGGAGGAAGGGAGGGTGAGGGAATGGGGGGATGGATATGTAAATATGAGTAGCAATTAAAGAATTTAAATAAATAATAAACAAAAAATAAAATAAAAATAATAAAAACAACACACAACCCCAATAGGAAATGCATATGTAAGTCTCTGATTGAATGTCAATTAAGATATTAGAATTATATTTCACTTTTCCAACTGAACAGTTAAGCTCATGAGCTTTATATAACTGTGTTAAAGATATTTTATAACATTTTTTTTACTTTTCAGTTTAATTTTAAATGTCTTAAAATTACTATTTCCTGGTGAGCAAAGCTACCAAAATACTAAATTGTTTTCCTGCTTCTGAAATGAACAGTTTTAAAAAGCTTACTGTGAACTAGAGCATCAAGGTTGGCTAAGATTCCAATGCCAGGGCATTGAGTTGATTATGGAAGTAGCTATAGAGCTGTCATTAGCAACATAGCACCTGCTCCAGGTCCTATACTCCCAGATCATCAGAGCCAGGGAAGGCCCTTGTGGAACTCTTTCACATTTTGCAGAAGTTCTATATCACCCGGCATTCGTGGGCTTTAGCCATTCTGTAGACATCTTTTACCATTCCTGATTTACAAATGTTTCTGCTCCTTTCTGTTTTGGCACATTTCCCATAAAACTATCAATGAGCTCCTACACACCTGCAAGTCATTAATCCAGGGCAGTCTTTTGGGTTCCTTCAAGAAATAAAAGAATTCTAAGCCATAAACCCTGAAAAATAAAAAGAATATCTTGTCAAAGTTTTTGTTTTCAGAAAAACAAGGAAATGGCTACAAATTAATCTGAAATATTCATCAAAACAAGTAAGGAAATGGGAAAGTCGGAGAGAAAGTAGTACAAACAAATTGCTGTAATATGTATTAGTCAGGACTTAAACCCCAAAGCTCTGCTCTGTCCAAATAAAAATAGCAATGAGTAATAATTCCACTCAAAATAAATTAATGACAAGAATTGTAAGACCTATGAGGAAATCACCACATTTAACTAATGTTCTCAAAAAGTCTCTGTATTAATGTTGGCTAATTTTGTTTTCTACAAAGATCATACTTTCATGATGGTTAGCCTGCTTTACACCTCTCTGTCACATAGAATAACCCACAACTCTCTTTTCATCTGCAGACTTATCTGCTGAGGGCAGTTCAGACTGTAAAGCTGCTTTATGGCAGGTTGATGGAAACACATTTCTGTTCTCTCGAAGTCCAGTCTTTTGTCAATAGCTTCTATCCCTGATTACAGCCCCACGTGCACCAGCCTGCCATCCACTGCTTGGGAGCACACACAAACTCGATACCACATGTTCACCATCCATTGGGAAGCAGGATTCATATCCCTTAGGATACTAGTTTGGTGTGCCTGGGTGTGTAGAGTTACATCACCGGTGTGTAGAGTTTGAGGACAAACTATATAACTTCTGGAGTCTCTTACATATGACTATGCCACTCAGTATAACAAGAAACCATTTCTTAAGTTCTGAGTCATCTCTGTACTATCCTGTGTTCCCTTTGTTTTCTAACTGCTGGCCCTAATGACCCATAGCAGCCTCAGACTGGAACCTTTACAAGTGTCTGGCAGGGGCCCACTGAGGCAGTAACTACACAGAAACTGTAGCTGTCACTAGAAATGTCTGGGGAGTTTTTCTTTCACACCACTACAGCTGTAACCCAAGAGCTTGCAGGTTCTGATATTTTTAAGTGTGTCTTTTTCAACTTGTCCCACTCTAGGGCTCAATTGTCTAATGAGCCCTGACAAGAGCTACTTAGATTTTCTGAGCCCACCCTTCCAATCCTTCAGTGACAAAGCTCTGCCTCACCTTGATAAAATTCATTTCTTTATGATAGTTCAACCTGTAATTCTTAGAAATCTCTCTATTTTCTAACTTGGCCATATAATCACATGCACTTCATCTTGAGTATGTGATTTAACCAATGAAAAGTCAGGAAAAAAGAATAATATTTGTTATATATTCTTGCATAATCCAGGACAGCCTCTAAAGCCACAGAGAAACCCTGTCTCGAAAAACCAAAATAAAAAAAAAGTTTGTTTTGGGGAGGGTTGATAATTTTTTTATCATTTTTTTCTTCTATCGTAAGAACATAGCAACTGAAGGTCCAAGTAGAATAGGAGACACTTCATATAGTCAACCCTATCAATGCATGTCAATAGGGCCAGACAATTTCTGCTCTCAGAACTATCAGAGCTCTGTGGGCTTGAAGACCCATGAATATGATGAAAAAAGTCTGTATTCTGGGGTGTTTACAATACAACGTTATTTCCACAAGACCTAGCCATGTGTGTACAGAGGCTAATAAGCTTTGATGAAGATAGGGGCTTGCATTTAGTCTTCAAATAAAAATCTAGGATGCCTCTTATTCTGTTATGAACCCAACAATTTGGTAAACCTAATCATTGGGGTTATAGAAGAACCACAAATTACTAAAAGCTAGCATATAATTATGCTAATATGCTGGAATAATTTTAATCACCATAACCAATTGTATGTCATTACCAACAGCCTGTGAAGTGTGACAATTAAATACAGATAAGTCACCCCCAGGTAACTGCAGAGTGGTGGATGTTGGGTTTGTGACTCGGGTCTCTGAGTAACGAGCAGGTCTCTGGCTCAGTACCCAGGTAGCAGGGGTATGGTACATGTTGGGCACATAACTCTCCAAGTTAGCTTTAACTGCTAACTTGGCAGAGCCTAGAGTCACCTGAGAAGTGGGGCTCAGTTGAGAGATTACTCAAATCATAATGGCCTGTTAGTATGTTTGTGAAGTATTTTCTTTAGTGTTAATTGATGTAGGAGGGTCCAGCCCACTCCTGGAACACCATTCCCTGGTGATATATAGGAAAAGCAAATATAAAGAAGAGGTGAGGAATCCATCCACCATTCCTCTATGGTTTCTTCGCCAACCTCTGACCCCAACTTCCCTTGATGATGGATTGTAGCCAGTAAGTGGAAATAGTCCTTTCCTCCTCTAAGGTGCACAGAGTGTTTCATCAGAGCAAGAGGGAGAAAACAGGATGTAGACTGATGGGAACAGATGGGGTGCTACAGTATGGGCACTGTTACAGTGCTTTCTTTGCTTTGGGACTATTCTGAGGGAGGATTATTGAACTTTGCGCTAGAAAAGCCATGGAATTCTCAGAGCTCAATGTGCTTTCATAATGGGAACTTAGCAGATGAGAACACTGACAATGCAGACTATGGAGGCCCAGCCTGTATAGTGACAGACAGGAGCAAACACTCTATTGAAACTTGGGATGAGAGCATTCATGTGATATTTTGGTTAGAATCTGGGTGTGCTTGTCAACTAGAGAAAAAAGAATCAGCCATGATTAAAAAGAGACCAGAACTGCTAAGGTGAAACCTGTGCTCCATAGAAACAATGGATACTGATCATGATGAGTCTGAAAAAAAAATCAGCTGTGATTAACGAGACCAGCACATTTCAGATGAAATCTTCTGTGTTTCAGTGGGACAATAGGAAAGCATTTCCTGCAGGTCAGCCCACAGAAACTGTGGGCCAAGGGCTAAAGGCTGTGTCTCAGGCTGGCAGTCAAATTCTGCAGTATGTAAGAGTCACCCATGTGGTGCTGGCTGAAGATATGAAAGCTGCAAGATTGAAGGGGTTCTGGGGGCAGTGGGGGACTCTGGGGCATGGCCAGTGTCTTTGTGCTGTGTTTAGAGACCATGGGTTAAGGTGCCATCTCTAGGTTAATGTAGATGGAAGGATTCTGAGACATATGCCCAAAGCAAAGGCAGAAGTGGAGCTGGCTTAGGTCCCAGACAAGCTGGGAGTGCTGTGGGTGGCAGAGCAGGAGAAGCACAGCTGGCTGCCTAAGCCTTTGGAAGCCAGAAGGCTGTTCAGTGAGTGAGTCCCAGATGTTGGGCACTGAGCTACAGAACTTGATTTACACTGCTGGACCTTTTGATTTCATCTGACTGTTTTTATGCCCTGGTTCTTCCCTTTTGGAATAAGAAAGCATGGAATTTATTTTTATTTATTTATTTTTAGCCACCCAGTTAAGAGACTTTGGGATTTTTAAGAAATCTGGGGCTTTTAAAGTATTTGAAATTTGTGAAATCCAAAACTTTCATTATTTTATTCTTGTTTTTCTCTCCATGTTTTATTTAATTTAGAAACAAGATTATTTTACATAGCAATCCCAGTTCCCTCTGCCTCCCCTCCTCCCCTGCCCCATCCAACTAATACCCCACCTATCCCATACCCTTTCTGGTCCCCAGGGAGGATGAAGCCTTCCATAGCGGTGTCTTAAGAGTCTGTCACATCCTCTGGGATAGGGCCTAGGACCACCCCCTTGTGTCTAGGCTCAGGGAATATCCCTCTGTGTGTAATGGGCTCCCGAAGTCTATTCCTATGCTAGGGATAAGTACTGATGTACTACAAGAGGCCCCATGGATTTCCGAGGTCTCGTCACTGACACCCACATTCATGGAGTCTGGATCAGTCCCATGATGGTTTCCCAGCTATCAGTAGGGGAACAAAGAATTCCCCCTTGTTCAGGTCAGCTGTTTCTGTGGTTTTCACCAACCTGGTCTTGACCCCTTTGCTCATCACTCCTCCTTCTCTGCAACTGGATTCCTGTTCAGTTCAGAGTTTAGCTGTGGGTGTCTTCCTTCACTTCCACCAGCTTCTGGGTAAGGCCATAGGACGGTAAACAAGTCAGTCATCAATCTCATTATCAGGTGGGGGCATTTAGGGTAGCCTCTCCACCGTTGCTTAGATTGTTAGTTGGTGACATCGTTGTAGATCTATAGACATTTCCCTAGTGCCTGATCAGATTGACCTATGTCTGTGATAATTGCCCTGAGTATTAATTCATGTATGAGGGCCCAGTCCATTTTTGGCAGCATCATTTCCTAGGCAGGTCATTCTGGGCTGTATAAGAGAGCTGGATAAGCTTGGCTAGGAGATCTAATAACTTCAAGTTTGCGCTGGCTGTTTTGTTTCATTTGTTTGTTTTTGTTTGTATTTTCAACTTGATACAAACCTAAACACATCTGGGTAGAGGGAGTCTTAATTGTGGAAACTCCTCCACTAGATTGGCCTGTAGGCAAGCCTATGATGTAGTTTCTTGACTGTGGTTGTTGTGAAAAGACCCAGCCTACTGTGAATGATGGCATCTTTGGGCACGTGGTCCTGAGTTGTTTAACAAGGCAGGCTAAGTGAGCCGTGGAGAACAAGTCAGTAAGCAGCTTTCCTCCACGGCTTCTGCTTCAGTTCCTGCTTTTAGGCTCTTGATTTCTTGCTCTGATTTCCCACTGTGATGGATTATAAGCTGTAAGATGAAGCAAACCCTTTTGTTTCCACCATGTTTTTGGCCATGGTGTTTATCACAGCAATAGAAAGCAAACTAGGTCCCACATCTGGTGGCTCACAAAATCTATCAGTCCTGCTTCAAAGGGATCTGCTGTCTCTGACCCCTGGCATATCAGCATCCACACACAAACATGCTCACACAGATGAACACACACTAAAAATGAAACAAAAATTAAAAATAAGAACACCCTTATTACAATGGGAAAGGCCATCATCACAAGGCAATAAACACTGAAGCCTAATGCTGGTACAGCACATGAGCTTCTACAAAGAGTTCCACTTCACCCTAGCCCAGCTCCTTGGGGACACTTCAGATACCTATTTTCCATGGAAAGGAATGGGGAAGGTCCCCTTTCCTAACCTATAAGTTGTAAGGTTCATAAAAATCACAAGAGTGATCAAATGTTCATGTGTTAGCCAGAATCCCATTTTTTTCCAACCCCTGTGTATGTCAGAGACTAGACTAGGTTCTGGAATGAAATGATGGATGGGACATAAAACTTGGCCAAGTACATGATATGCCAACTGCATGCTAATCCTGTGAGTACATCTTGGGGACCCCAATAGTAAATACAAATGTTAGACCCAAGTTAGATGTCACTGTTACATATCCATCCTCTAAAATGTATGCCCTCTATGAATGTTCACTGTGTTGAGCTCTTTGCTTCTACAGTTTACATGCTCCCTATGAAGAAGCACAACCTCTTACAGCTCCCTAAGAAAGCAAGCATGGAAGCAGTTTAGAGAATTGGCTCCAATACTTAGCACTATTTTCTCTTCATAATTGATTAAAATTCAACTAGGACAGAACTGTGCTCCCTCAATTACCTCCCAAGAGGACCATTACCTTTGTATTACTCTAATGCTGTTTACAAGTATAAAACAACACAGCACTATCATCTTACAGTTAGTCTGTAATCACAAAATGGGTCAGCACCACTGGGCCCCCTCTAGGGTTTTTCATGGAAGATAAAAATCAGAGCCTACATTCTTCAACTCATTTGTCACAGTCATGGTGTGATTCAAACATTGATTTTGTGTTTACATATTTGTCCTTGCCTCTGATATTCTTCCATTTTGATTATAAGGTCTTTCTGACTATGCCCAGCCTTCACTGATGACTCAAGTCCTCTTCCTATCTCAAGGACATTAATGTGATCATGGCATATTTTCAAAGTCCTTTTGTTGTTGTAGTTGCCACTGCTGCTGCTAGTGTGTGTGTGTGTGTGTGTGTGTGTGTGTGTGTGTGTGTGTGTGTGTGTTTGTTTTGGCTTTGCTTTGGTTTGGTTTTGCCATGAAAGGTTAAATACTCACAGGTTGGAGGTGTAAGAATCAGGAAACTTGGGGATGGTCTTAATCTGACTGCAACAGTGTTCACAATAGATTGCTAATTAGCTGGGTATAAAAGCCACACATACTATAGTCTCTTACTTGCTTTTAGGCACTTTGCATTATGTCTAGGTTCCAAAGCCACAATGTCATTCAAATCTATGCCTGCTTTCTCTTCCATTAAAGAATCAATAAGAATCTCTCTTTAACCCTTAGTGTTTAGAATTTCTACAGTGATATCATTATTTAAGAAATTGCATCCAGCACTTAACAATCACTCATCTCTCATTTTTCATGACCTTTATTTATCAGAAATTCTATTCATTAAATCTTTAATAAAATTGCTCTGATGATATTTTATTCTTGTCCTTTTTTCTCTACATCTTTCACTCAGCAATGTTAAGACAATTTCTTTATAGTGCTTGAATTGGATGTCTGCTTTCTCTCTTCTATTCCTCAGAGATCATTTCTGATATCTTTATTCCACTGAATGGCTTATGTTTCTGTAGCTTTTTTTTTTCTCCTCATGGGATACTGTTTAAATTTTTGTATTAATTAAAATATTTTGGCAACTCTAGAGCTCAAATTCTCTCCTTTACTCATTTTTATTTTCTTCTTCATTTTTTTTAATTATCATCTGCCCCAACATCAAAGATAGGACTGAACTATGAGCTGAAAGTCTTCCTAAAGTAGTATCTTGCCTTACTAAATCTTCACCTTGCCCTGTGCATAGGCAATGTCTACTAATTTCTCCCATTCCAATACATAATTTCTCTATTATCATTATCACAGTTGGCTTATTAATAAATGAAAATCAACAAGTAGAAAATCAATTCTATAAGTCATCTTATATAAGCACAGCTATCATTCTAGGTTTTATTAAACAGGGGTTCTAAGAATTTTGAATTTTATTTCACAGAGCTTTTGGACTTAACTCCATGCTCTCTTCTGCTGGGAGAATTACTTCAGCAAAGAGGATCAGCCCCTTCATTCTCAGAACATGCTGGACTGTTTCTCAGCTCTATTACCCAAGTCAAGGGGAAAAGAAAGTAGAATGACACAGGTGTGAGAAGACAGCAGGAGCCACAGAACTAGCTGTGACAACAGGTTTTGTGGGAGATACTGGAGGTGTCTACTGTATCTCATACTAGCTTTTATCTTTTTTCACGAAGTTGGTGACAATCCATTTTACTCAGAGTATTAAGTGAACAGTTAAGTATGCTGTTAGTGAATTCTGGACTTCTAGAGGCTAGTGAAGTCTCTACATTTAAATCCTTCTTTTAACATTCACTTGACCTGTCTCTGCAGTGTGGAATTTTGAGATTCTCAAAATTATAAATGAAATTTCTAATATAAGACTCTACCATATGTATGAAAGATATATTAAACTTTGAATAAAAGGAAACATTTCTCAGTCATTTCAGAGTAAAGGTTACCAAGAGGTATGAAATGTAGAGGCTCATTAAAAGAAATCAGGACAAGACAAAATATTTAGATTAAAAACCAGGTGCTGAAGCAATGCCTACTTCTCTTAAAGAAGATCTGAGTTCAATGCCCAACACCATGTCTAACAGCTTACAGTTGCCTATAACTACAGTTCTTTAATGATTTGTAAAGTAAATATAAGTTTTCACAACATGAAGTATGAATAAGAAGAAGAGAGTAAAGAAAGAGAGTTATAACAAGAAAACAAAACCACATAGCAGGAACAGAATTTACGAGTAAATATGCTCCATTCCAGGTGCTGCTTAGAGTCCTTGCATGCATGAATGCTTAAGAAAAAGAAGTATGTCAAATATGTTTAGTTTCATTAACTCAGACACATGTCACCTTATTTTGTGTGTTCACTCTGATAGTGAACAATTATGATGGGCAAGATGTTTGATTATTACTTTCTCAATCTACACACATACACACACACACACACACACACACACACACACACACACACACACCCTGCAAAAAGCCATAAAATCTTTCTGCATGATACATGGCTGAAACAAACATCAGAATGGAATATGAGATGGGAAATAAATTGCTAGGTCCTTCCCCATGGGGATCTGATGATCATCTTGTGACTATAAGGGTGACCTGCTGTGCTCTTCCCCATTGGGGTCCACTGACCATCTGGTGACTAGAAGTTTACTTCCTTGTTTCCCTCCTTCCACAAGGCCTGAATGCAAGAATGCAAACTATCTACCCATCCCTATTGCCAGGGGACTTGGGGGCATGAACCTCTGACCTGAATAATTTCCCATTTTCTGATGTCTGGTATATAAGTCTCCTCTCTTGAAATAAACAGCATTCTCCTTACAAGAATGACCCATTGTCTTGTTTTTATTCAATCCTCAGATTCCCTTGCCCAAATCCATGAGAAGTATTGTAGCTCAGGCACTACAATAAATGAAGTAAAATGCAGAACTATTACCCTGACTCCCTCAGCTACTGAAGGGAAACAAAAGACTTAAGACTTAAAACTTACTCAAAGCTTACTTAAAACTTACATCAGCAGATGAAACAGTCATGCTGTCATTACTTCTGGGATCCTCTGTGAGGATCACATGTCATCAACTGTTTTGCACTCTGAGGATCTCAATCCCATTATTTATTCCTTGTATTTGAGCAGTAGTGGTAGATGCCAAATATAAAAATTATACCATTACCATCTTCTAGTTTAAAAGTAAAAAGGAAAGCGGGGAAGACAGAAACTATTTTTCTTTCATCTCATACTTCTTCACAGAATTTGGGACTTTTATTATCTGAAACCAAACTTTTTGCAATCAAAGGTCAATTTCATCCCCCTATTCCAACATTTTTCTCTTGCAGATGACTAATAAATACAAGAAGCACAGGTATGGGACTTTTTGAATGGGAAATCAGTAGTCTATGTGGCTGCCATATATGAAGCCAGTTTCCTCATAGCTTACCAGAGAGGCAGCCTCATCATGACAAGGTCAGAGCCCTGCCTCATCTGATCCTAGATATAAATCATCTTTAGCATACAGCTATTTTTTCAGCTCTATATTTCTTAGTCTGCTCCTAAAATCTCAGTAGGAAGAGTAACTACCTTGAAGAATTGAACAGGTAAGTAGATGCCTGACTTTGTCCTTACCACGGAGCAGCAAGCCTTCAGTGGCACCTTAGGTAGAGCTATATTTTTGCTCTGAAGAAATATTTGCTCTGAGAGACCAAAACAAGTATGGACAAAAGCATGATTTCTTAGCAGGCAGCAAAAGAAGTTGCAGCAGAAGGTGTCCTTGCCAGAGTCCTTCTTCCATGCCTTCTGAAGATGGAGAGCCCACTGAAACTTTAACATAGCCCTATGAAGTCCCTGGTAAGCAGGACTTAGTTGCTCAAAACTGAATTTTCATTGCTAGAGTTAGCACATAAAATATGGATCTCTTACTTCGGTTTTCAGCATACATGCTGGAGATCAGGAAACTCCTAACTTTTGTCTTGTTGTTCACCTTCACTCGGTCAGGCAATCTAAAACTGAGCAAAAGCATCCTTTCTTATGTACATGATTAAAAGACCTGTCCTGTATGTATACTCAGCTATCATTAAAAGGGAGCTTATCATGCCATCATTTGTGTGTGTGTGTGTGTGTGTGTGTGTGTGTGTGTGTTTTCTTCCTAGAAAACATAAGGGAAAGGATAGGATAGAAAACATAAGGGAAAAGATAACAAATGCAGCTCTAGCTAGGCCTAAGCAGATGTCTTCGTGGGTAAGCACTGGTCATGCAAACATAAGGACTGCAGTACAGATCTCTGGAAATCATTTAAAGAGCTGTGTGCATGGCGACCCTCTTGTATTTCCTAGCCTAGGAAGGCAGAGATAGGAGATACAGAGACCCTGACTCAACGTGTAAGGTGAAAAAGAGATCTAGGATAATCGCTGGCATGAACCTCAGGTGTCAACAAGCACAGGCACCCAGGTTCACATGCACCTACAAAGGTGAATTCACACCAATTCACACCATAGACACAAAAATGAAAAAAGAAAACAAGGCAATAGATCTATAGCTTGGTGTCACCACTGAATTCTCAATCTGGAGAAAGGCACACAGAAACAGCAAGGAGAGGGTGTTATTGATCACTGCACTAAACAAATGATGTGCCCTAGTGTTCTCAGCCTCATACTGAGAAAAGCAATCCTTTTCCATCTGAGGAGAGGGATACTTAACCCAACTTGTCTAAATTGCTCATTTCTCTTCAGGGCAGCTGGCTTCCAGGCAGCTAGGGGCTGTGCACCTCCAAATACACTTCCTTTCATCTTTCACTAATAGCACTGTCCTTCCTTCCATGACACTGCTGACAGCAAGGACAAAGGAAGGTGGAGGACATGATTCTCATTTGGTTTTTTCAAGGATGAATTTTAGACAAGTTCATGTCCTCATTCCAAGCCCCAGCTCACTCCAGTTCCAGAAAGTGCAATCGCCCTAAAGCAGGAGATGACATTTATTGGATGCTGAACTGAGGGAGTCCAGAGGTACTGTTGGGGAGAATGACCTTGGCCCACAAGATGTCTCCATTTCTAGCTGAAGTCATTCTCTGGGGCATCTCATTGCTGCTTAATACCTCATCCCATGGCCATGCTGAGGAAAGGAAGAAACTGAAACTTCTCGAGAAAAGGCAGGTAGTTCTCTGCGGTATTCAGCAGAGGGTGACCAGTACTGAAAAAGATGATCACATTTCACATATATTTGTGGATTTATTTTATTCAAAGTAATCTATATTAACACATTTAACCATAAAATCCTACTTCAGACAGTCTTATTATCAGGGGACTGAAGAGACAGTGCAGTAATTAGGCTTGTATTCTGCTCTTCCAGTGGACCAATTTTAGTTTCCAGCTCCCACACTGGGTGGCTCATGGCTACTCTGGTTCCAAGGGACCTGGCACCTTCTTGTGGTTTCCATGTGCACCTGCACACATATGACATTTACATACACTGATACACACAGACACAAATAAAAATAATAAAACAAAATTTAAAATGACCTTTAAACTTAAGTATAGCTCTTTAGGATCTCCTGGCCTGGGGACTTCAGGCAGGTCCACTTTCCCCCTACAGAGCAAGCCATCCTGAGTTTGCTGACATCACAGTGTTAGTCTAGCCCCCACTCAGGGGAGAGGTGAGCATGGGCCTCTGTCTCAAGCCTGACTTCAGCTTTCCCTCTTTGGGATCTCCTGGACTGGGGAGTGTGGGCAGGTCGAATTGCCCCTCGTGGACCAAGCCATCCAGAGTCTGTTGACATCCCAGTGCTAGTCCCACCTCTACCCACCAGGAGAAGGAAGGTGTCAGACCCACCTGCACTCACCATCAGAGTATTGGACATGCTTGCACCCACCAGAAAAGAAACTTGAACCTCTACCTACCAGGAAAGGAAGAGACTGCACCTGCACCCACTGGAAGAAGGGATGGGAAGATGACAATAAAAGAACATATTCAACAACAGAAAAACAAATATGACACCAGAGTCTAGGAACTCTACACCAGCAAGACCTGAACATCCCAACACAGATGAAGCCGAAGAGAATAACCTTAAAAACAACTTTATGAAGATAATAGAAACTCTAAAAAAAGAAATGAAAAAATTCTGTAAAGAAACAGAAGAAAAAATTCAAGAAATGGAGGAAAAGACAAACCAAACCATATAAGAAATAAACAGATCTGTTAAAGAAAGCAAGGAAAGCCAAGAAAAAAAAAACAACCAAACAGATGAAGGAAACAATTCAAACAGTTCAAGGCTTGAAGCTAAAAGAGAGACAATAAAAAAAAAACAGTCTGAGGGAATACTGGAATTAGAAAAGCTGGGTAAACGATCAGGAACTACAGATGCAAGCAAAACCAACTAAATACAAGAGATGAGAGAGAGGATCTCAGGTGTAGAAGAAACACTAGGAGAAATAGATTCATTGATCAAAGAAAACCTTAGGTCCAAAAAATCCTTAACACAAATATCCAGGAAATATGGGACACCATGAAAAGGCAAACCTAAGAATAATAGGTATAGAAGAAGGTAAAGAAACCCAACTCAAAGGTGCAGAAAACATATCCAACAAAATCATAGAAGAAAACTTTCCCAACCTAAAAGAAGACATGCCAATGAAAATACAAGAAGCACAGAACACCAAAATACAGTGTCCCACAAAAGTCTGCTTGCCACATAATAATCAAAATATCAAACTTACAGAATAAAGAAAGAATATTAAGAGAAGCAAAGGAAAAAGCTCAAGTAACATATAAAGACAGACCTATCAGAATTACAACTGACTTCTACTAACACTAAGACACCATGGATGCTAGCCCAGACTACTATACCCAGCAAAACTTTCAGTCAACATAGATGGAGAAAACAAGATATTCCATGACAAAACCAGATTTAAATAATACATATCCACTAATCCAGCCCTATAGGAAGTACTGGAAGGAAAACTCCAACCTAAGAAAGTTAAATAAACTCACAAAACCATAGGCAATAGATAATCTCACTTTACCAAAAGCCAAAAGAAAAAGGTGGGTATATCCACACACAATACCATTACCAACAACAAATCCAAAACAAACAAGAATTAACAATCAATGGTCATTAATTTCCCTCAATATCAATGGTCTTAACTCACCTATAGTAAGACACAGGCTAATAGAATGGATATGGAGACAGAATCCATCCTTCTGCTGCATACAAGAAACACACCTCAACTTCAAAGACAGATATTACCTCAGAGTAAAGGGCTGGGAAAAGATTTTCCAATCAAATGGAACCAAGAAACAAGGTTGTGTAGCAATCCTAATATCTAACAAATCACACTTCAAACTAAAATCTAACAAAAGAAATGAAGAAGGTCATTTCATAGTCATCACAGGAAAAGCCCATCAAGATGAAGTCTCAATTCTGAACATCTAAGCACCAAATACAAAGGCACCAACATTCGTAAAAGAAACATTACTAAAACTCAAATCACGCATAAAGCCTTAAACACTTATAGTGGGAGACTTCAACACCCCATTCTCACCACTAGACAGGACCACCAGGGAGAATCTTAAAAAGAAACAAAAGAACTAACTCAAGTTATGACCCAATTGGGCTTAACAGACATCTATTGATCATTCCATCCAAACACAAAAGAATATACCTTCTTCTCAACACAACATGGAACATTCTCTAAAATTGACCACATACTCAGGAACATAGCAAACCTCAAAAGACAGAAAAAATGGAATAACTTCCTGTATCTTATCAGATCACCATGGTTTAAAGTTAGAATTCAACAACAACATGAATGGCAGAACCCTACTAACTCGTGGAAATTGAGCAATGCACAATTATACCATTCCTGTGTCAAGGAAAAAATAAGAAAAGAAATTAAAGACTTCCTAGAATTCAATGAAAATGAAGATACAACATTCCCAAACTTATGGAACACTTTGAAAGCAGTGCTAAGCCTGGCAGTGATGGCACACCCTTTAATCCCAGCACTTGGGAGGCAGAGGCTGGCAAATCTCTAAGTTCAAGACCAGACTGGTCTACAAAAGCTAGTTCAATGACAGCCTCCAAAGCCACAAAGAAACCCTATCTTGAACCCCCCCCCCAAAAAAAGAAAGAAAGCAGTGCTAAGAGTAATGATCATATCACTAAGTGCCCACATGAAGAAACTGGAGAATAGGCACACTAGAGAATTAACAGCACAACTGTGAACTCTAGAACAAAAAGAAGCAAACTCAACACAGAGGAGTAGACACCAAGAAATAATCAAACTGAGGGCTAAAATGAATAAAGTAGAAACTAGAAAAAAAATAAAAAGGATCAATGTAACAAAGAGTTGATTCTTCAAGAAAATCAACAAGATAGACAAACCTTTATCCAAATTAACCAAAAGGCAGAGAGAGAACATGCAAAGTAACAAAATCAGAAATGAAAAGTGGTACATAATAACAGACACTGAAGAAATCCAGACAATCATCAGGTCATACTTTGAAAAATTGTACTCCACAAAATTTGAAAATTTAAAGGAAATGGACAAATTCCTGGATAGATATCACTTACCACAATTAAATCAAGAACAGACAAGCAATTTAAAAGACCTATACCCCTAATGAAATAGAAGCAGTCATCAAAAGCCTCCCAGCCAAAAAAAGCCTAGGGTCAGATTGTTCCAGTGCAGAATTCTACCAGAAATTCAAAGAAGAGGTAATACCAATACTCCTTAAATTGTTCCACACAATAGAAGCAGAAGGTTCATTGCCAAATTCTTTCTATAAGGCTACAATTATCTTGGTACCCAAGCTACACAAAGACACAACTAAGAAAAAGAACTACAGAACAATCTCCCTCATGAACATTTATGCAAATACTCAATAAAGTGCTGGAAAATTGAATCAAAGAACACATCAGAAAAATCATCCACTATGATTAAATAGGCTTCATCCCAGGGATGCAGGGGTGGTTCAACATACAAAAATCTATCAATGTAACCCACCATATAAACAAACTGCAAAAGAAAAACCACATGATCATCTCACTAGATGATGAAAAAGCCTTTGAAAAATCCAACAACCCTTCATGATAAGGGTCTTGGAGAGATCAGGAATAACAGGAACATATCTATACATGATAAAAGCAATATACACCAAATTAATAGCTGACATCAAACTAAATGAAGAGAAACTCATCACAATTTCTCTAAAATCAAGAACAAGACAAGGCTGTACACTCTCTCCATATCTCTTGAAGTACTAGATAGACCAATAAGACAGCAAAAGGAGACCAAGAGGATACGAATTGGAAAGGAAGAAGTCAAACTTTCACAATTTGCAGGTGATATGATAGTTTACATAAGTGACCTGAAAAATTCTACTGAGGAACTCCTACAGCTGATAAACACCTTAAGCCAAGTGTCAGGATACAAAATTAACTAAAAAAAATCAGTAGCCCTACTATATACATACGATAAATGGGCTGAGAAAGAAAACAGACAAACATCTTCCTTTAAAACAGCCACAAACAACATAAAATAATCAGGGTAACTCCAACCAAACAAGTGAAAGACCAGTATAACAAGCACTTTGAGTCTTTAAAGAAAGAAATTAAAGAAGATACCAGAAAATGGAAAGATCTCCCATGCTATTGAATAGGTAGGATCAACATAATAAAAATGGCAATCTTGCCCAAACCAACTTACAGATTCAATGCAAGGCCCATGAAAATACCAGCACATAAGAAAAATAATGAACTTCATACGGAAAAACAAAAGACCCAGGATAGCCAAAACAACCCTGTACAATAAAGGAACTTCTGGAGGCATCACTATCCCTGACTTCAAGCTCTACTATAGTGATATAGTACTGAAAACAGCTTGGTATTAGCACAAAAATAGACAGGTAGATGAATGGAATCAAATTGAAATCCCTGTTGTGAACCCACACACCTACAAGCAACTGATTTTTGAAAAAGAAGCTAAAATTATACATTGGAAAAAAGAAAGGATCTTCAACAAATGGTGCTGGAATAACTGGATGCTGAAATGTAGAAGATTGCAGATATATCCATATCTATCTCAATGCACAAGTCCAAATGGATCAAAGACCTCAAAATAAACCCAGCCACACTGCACATCTTAGAAGAGAAAGTGTACCCATGAACCAATAGTGATGGAAGACTACTTCCTGAACATAACTCCAATAGCACAGACACTGAGATCAACAATTAATAAATGGGACCTCCTGAAACCGAGAAGCTTCTGTAAGGCAAAGGACACAGTCAACAAGACAAAACAGCAGCCCATAGCCAGGCGTTGGTGGCGCATGCCTTTAATCCCAGCACTCAGGAGGCAGAGGCAGAGGCAGGCGGATCTCTGTGAGTTAGAGGCCAGACTGGTCTCCAGAGCGAGTGCCAGGATAGGCTCCAAAGCTATACACAGAAACCCTGTCTTGAAAAACCAACCAACAAACAAACAAACAAACAAACAAACAACAACAACAAAAACAGCAGCCCACAGAATGGGAAAAGATGTTCACCAACCCCACAGCTGACAGAGGGCTGATTTCCAAAATATATAATGACCTCAAGATGCTAGCCATCAAAACACCAAACAATCCAATTAAAAAATGGGATATAGAACTATATAGGGAATTCTCAGTAGAGGAATCCAAAATGGCTGAAAGACAATTAGGAAAGAGCTCAACATCCTCAGCCATTAGGAAATGCAAATCAAAACAGCTCTAAGAAAACATCTTGCTCCTGTCAGAATGACTAAAATCAAAAACACCAATGACACTGTATGCTAGAGAGGATGCGGAGAAAGAGGAACACTCCTACACTGCTAGTGGGAGTGCAAACTCCATAAAGCAACATTGGAAATCAGTATGGAGATTCCTCAGGAAAATGGGAATCAGTCTAGCTCAAGATCCAGCAATTCCAGTCCTAGGCATATACCTAAAGAATGCACATTCATACAACAAGGATATCTGTTCAACTATGTTCATAGAAGCATTATTTGTAATAGCCAGAACCTGGAAGCTACCTAGATTCCCCTCAACTGAGAAATGGATAAAGAAAATATGGTACATTTACACAATGGAGTACTACTCAGCTGAAAAAAATAATGGAATCTTGAAATTCTTAGGCAAATGGATGGAACTAGAAAAAAATCCTGAGTGAGGTAACCCAGTCACAAAAAGACCAACATGGTATGTACTCACTCATATATGGATACCAGACATAGAGCAAAAGATTACCAGACTAAAATCCACACTGCCAGAGAAACTAGGAAAGAAGGAGGACCCTAAGGGATACCTACATGGACCTCTGGATAAAGGGAAAGGGACAAGATCTCCTGAGCAAATTGGGAGCATTGAAGGAGGTGAGAGGGATTTAGGAGAAAGATAAGGGGAGAAGGAGAGGGGAGAAAAAGACATGAGGGAGCAGGAAGATTGAGTGGGGAAGAATAGACAAGAGCAAGAAAAGAGATACCTTAATAGAGGGAACAATTATCGGATTAAAGAGAAATCTGGTACTAGGGAAATGTCCAGAAATCTACAAGGATGACCCCCAACTAAGATTCCAAGCAATAGTGGAGAGGCTACCTGAAATGCCCTTCCCCTATAATGAGATTATTCTAAGGCTACTGTAAATGCCATCCTAGAGCCTTCATCCAGTAGCTGATGGAAGCAGAAACAGAGATCCACAGCTAAGCACTGAGCTGAACTCCTGGAATCCAGTTGTAGAGAGGGAGGAGTAACAAGCAAGGTGTCAAGATCAGGCTGGAGAAACCCACAGAAACAGCTGACCTGAGCAAGTGGGAGCTCAAAGACCCCAGTCTGACAGCTAGGGAACCAGCAGAGAACCAAACCCGGACCCCTGAATGTGGGTGTCAGTTAGAGGCCTGGGCAGTCTATGGGATCTCTGGTAGTGGATCAGTATTTATCCCTAGTGTACGAATGGACTTTGGGGGCCCATTCCGCATAGAGGAATATTCTCTCAGCCTAGACACATGGGAGAGGGCCTAGGCCCTGCTCCAAATTATGTGTCAGACTTTGAAAATCCCCTAATGAAGACCTCACTCTCCCTGGGGAACAGAAAGGGATGGGATGGTGTGGTCCATGGGTGGCAGGGGTGATGGAAGGGAGAGGTAACTGGGATTGGCATGTAAAACAAGATTGATTCTAAGATAGATAGATAGATAGATAGATAGATAGATAGATAGATAGATAGATAGAAAGACAGAAAAACTTAAGTATATGTATGGTAAAGAGTGTAATCTATCAGAGGTAAATATGACATATTTACAAAGCATATGGGGATCTGAGACTGAAAGAGTATTCAAGAGGAGCAAAAGTTTCCAGGCATAAAGTCAGCCATTACATGGTTACAGGTCGGTGTGCTTTAGGGTATATCTCCAAATTGTACATGGTTTTGCCTGGTTTTATATTATATTAGATAATAAATTCTTAGACAGTAATCTGAGGATATGCACAGGTTAATGGGAAAATTTTAAAGGGCACTAGAATCCATTTGGTATTCTTAAGCTCAAGTTACATACACAGATCTGAGACTGTTTCTGGAGAGGTTAGTCATTCCATTAACATAGGCAAGAGAAGAAGAAAAAGGGAGAGGGGAGAGACAGTTAATCAAAAAAACAAACAAAGAAACAAACAAACAAAAAACTCCAAACAACCTGGGGTAGGAAAACACTAGAGAGCTGGAAGAATGGTTCCAGAGACAGTAAGACACGTGTTGCTCTCCCAGAGCACCTGGGTACCCAGAACTCACACAGTGGCTCACAACCATCCATAACTCCAGTTCCAGGAAATATGACACCTTTTTTGTCCTCAGGGAGCAATAGGCATGCACCTGGTGCACATACATGCATGCAAGCAAAGCATTCATACACATGAAATGAAATAAATACATCTACAAAAATGAAAATAAACAAGTCAGAAGCCTGTGCATTCCTATTCCCATTGGTGCAATGTCTTTGAGTCACACTTCCCCTCTCTTGTTTTCCATAAAAACATTCTAATTAACTTGATTTCCAAAGGCCTTTACCACACCCAGCAGCATAGAGCACCCATGAATTTTCCACCTGTTTCAGGCTTGTTAAACATAAAATCAGATACTCTGGACAAAGGGCCCATTTTCTCATGTTACTGAGTTTTCTTATTCTCCTTAATCTCCAGTTCTGGGTGGGTCTCTGTTATAATGCTTGAGATAGACAAGCCCCTCATTAGCTAGAGGGATATACAGATTTCACTGCCATTGTGAGCAACAGAAACCTCGATCATGCCATTATTGCCACTACAGAAATATAAACAAAATGCCGTGTATGTGTCCCCTTGGAACTCCCACCTTCTGACAGCAGATGAAATATGCCTTGTGCTTTGCCTCTGGAAGGACTGGTTCAAATTGTGACAGATTGCAGAAGGTAATAAATGTTGATATCTCACCATAGCCTCAAAAATATTTTTTTCTACATCAGAGCAATTGTTTCCCTCTTGCACACAGATGACAAACAGCTAGTGTTTGAAAGAGATGGATGGCAAGGCTGCATAAAGCTGCTTAACAGGGACAAGTACTGGACAGGATGGGGACAGAACCTAAGGACAGGAGTAAGAAGGCCTGGGAAAGACACACAGTTTATCCGGGACACAGGTATCAAAAAGCTAAGGGAATGATATTTGATTAAACATTTATTTGATTTAATTTTTCTAAGGAGTAAAACTATTATTCAAATTGAACCTTATACAGGGATCAATATGGCAGTGGGATGGGGACTGAGGGCTTGCTTACTACACCCACTACCTGCCTCACAATCTCAAGCTCTCATAGTTTTTTCATGTCACTTCAACCTCACAATGCTAGTTGTTCTGTGTTGAGTGTGCATCTTGAGTTATGGTTTATCTTTCATCCCATCACTCAGAATTCCAGCTGACTCAGCAGTCTTGGTCAACTGTCACCCTGTGATTCAGATGCTTACAACAGTGACAGCATGCTCCTGCAGGGGTCTTGCATGCCCTCTGGATTGCTGATCAGGGATTTTATTGGCTTAATAAAACGTCTGCTGTGATTTGTTACTGTTCATTTTGAGAACAGAGTGTCAGAGGCCAGAATCGTTACTTCCTGAGATGTGTGCAGCATTCACATTCCCCACCCCTGTTAGCTAAAAGGTGCAAAATGAACGAAGTAATAACATCTCACACAGTACAGCAAGTGAGACTCATGAGAGACCCTGATGCAGAAACAAAACTGCAGAGATTCTTCTCAGGCCTGGGGCTTGGACCTGCCTCAGCTTCCATCCACTTGGGTACCCTCCCTCTCCAGATATTTCACCTGCTCAGATTCTAGAAGCTATTCTTGTTGTTTGGTTTCTCTTGCCTCAAAACTTCTAAAGGCCCAAACCTCAAAGGAACAAACTTTCCCAAGAATAAAATGTTTCTTCCCAATACTTTCGTTGCCCTGGATGCTACATCCCCAGTGCAATTCCCAAGCCAGGCTTTAACAGCCCCAGGAAATACAGACACTAGAATTAATGCTGCATTCAACCTTGGTTCTGCCATTTATTTTTGGCTGATTCTGTACAACCCAGCGGGTTTCTCTGACTTCAGTTTTTTGTTTGTTGTAGTTTTAACCTGTGGCTTGGTCCACCATGCAGGGCTAACCTGAACATTACCTGAACATAAGGACACTAGCACTCAGGACAGGGCCTGAACAGCAGGCACTCAGATACCTTAGTTTCCCTTAATTAATAACAAAACTAGTGGTAACTTCTAAACCTATAAACTTTCTAAGTAGACTCTAAGTGAATCATCATCAGAATTTTATTTCTACAGTGAGGTGAGAACACAGAAAATTGTTTCTCAATCATGTAACTTTATCAGTTTGTTGACTATTCTTTTAAACATAACAACTGGATTGAAAATACACAATATCTGAATTTCCATTCTGAATCTTCCCACCTGAAGCCCAAGGGACATGGTACCACATGTGGCAGAGGGCAGGTATGAGCATGACCCAATCCAAAACTTGTTAATTTACTTAAAATATTATGAGAATTTTAAAATTTTATTTATTTTTATTTTGTTTTGTAATTTGGTTACACAGTTGTCAAGTGTAAAATTTGCAGATGATGACTTTGTGTGGCCATGTCAGCAGGTTGGACACAAGAAGTAGTCAACATAGACTACTATCCTAAAAGCATGACAAACCTAAATATTTGTCACTTGATTGCAAAATTACCAACACTGTGCTTTAAAAACCACCATGATAAATTTACTTCTGACTGCAGCTTCTGATGAGGGGGCCTCACGAAAGAAAACTTAGTCGTTGTTGTGAAAACAAAGGAGGAAATTTCATTCATTCATATAAGCTTCAATATCATGGAGCAAGGTCTGTCAGGTTGTTCCCCTCACAGGCATCATATGCATGCAGGGCCCCACCCTGCATCTTCCTCCCTTCATGGGCATCTCTGCCTCTCATCTCATCTGAATCTCAAACTTTTTTTCATCTTGTCTTATTTTGAAGAACATGTTTTATTTGTGGTATTACTTCTGCTTTAGCTTTGAAGTTGAAAGCCATTTCTTTTTTGTTTGTTTTTTTGTTTTTTGTTTTGTTTTTTTGTTTTTTTGTTTTTCGAGACAGGGTTTCTCTGTGTAGCTTTGGAGCCTATCCTGGCACTCGCTCTGGAGAGCGGGCTGGCCTCGAACTCACAGAGATCCGCCTGCCTCTGCCTCCCGAGTGCTGAGATTAAAGGCATGCACCACCAACACCCAGCTTTGAAAGCCATTTCATTGGGGACTATAGAAGTGGCTCTGCGGTTGAGAGTACTTGCTGCTATTGTAAGTTGACTTGAGTCTGGTTCTCAACACCCAAAATGGACAGCTCACAACTGCCTGTAACTCCAGCTTCAGTCGATGTGACATCCCATCCCCTTCCGTCCTCTGTAGGCATTGAATTTACCTGAACATACCCAGACTTAGACACATAGACATATTTCAGAGTAATACTACACCTTAAAATGTCACAGTAAAATAGATTGTACCTTAATCACAGAGGAAGTGAGGTGCTCATTTAAAGTTTTACCTAAGCTGAAGCCTCCATTTCCTGACCTATGATACTATGGTCCCCAAAGAAATTTCAAACCTCAACCATTTCTATTCCCTTCCCTCTATCTGGGATTCTTTGCTATTCATTTGTTATTTATTGTTATTATAAGGAGTCATATGTGAATCTAGAGGGAAGCCATGAAACCCTGGTATGGAAACAAATGCAGCCAGTTGTGTTTTCAGAAGAATTCTAAGAACTATACAAACAAACACAGCTCACACTCAGTGGACTCCCACTCTGTCCCTCAATTCCTCCCTCCCTATGTATTCTCTTCAACCCTCCCTTCCCTGCCCATCTTCCAGGGTGCCAGGTAGCCCAAGCTGGCCTCAAACTCTCTATGTAACCAAAGAAGACTTGAAACTTCTGACCTTCCTGCTTCCAAGTCCCAAAACTGGACCACAGGGCTGCGGATCCCAGGGCTGTGGATCTCAGGGTTGTGGACCCCAGGACTGCGGATCTCTGGGCTGCACTACTGCACTGGTTTCACACTGTGCTGGAGATTAAACCCAAAGCTCCGTGCATGCTCCTTTAACACTGTATCACCTGGGCTACCTCTTTTCCTTAAATGTCTCTGAATAACAAATACTGCAGTGGAGTACTTTGCCAGCATCTCAGTTAAATCTATCCCCCTTTAAAATTGGGGTATTTTCTTCACTTCTAGATGAGAACAGGGAGTGGAAACTTCTGTAGCTCCCTGAGGTTATAAAAATAAGAAGAAGGGACTGGGCTTTTTTGAGTGGGCATTCTAAATCCCAGACTGATGCTGTTTTTCATTGCATCTGGTATTCTGAGAGACACTGCTGGCCAGGCTCCCTTCCCTTCATTAGATAGCACCATAGGAGCCATCTGTTGGGGTGAGGGGGAAGACATTTTTTGGTTTATATCAAGTTAATTCCCTCTACAACTAAATTGTTTGCTAGCTACTAGCCACAGTGTCTCTAATCCCCAGAAACCATATACGCTGTATGCTGCCGCAAGGCTCAGAGCCTGACAGGCGCATCCTCCCACGGGGACTTCATGGTATGCAACTTTGTATCAAATATTCTCTCAGCTGAGATCAGGAAGAGGCAAATCATTTTTGTGATCAAACAGCATGACGCTTTTAAATAGGTAGAGGTTACATATTACATTTTACCACTGAACGTCTCAATAAAGATACCATAAACAGAAATCCACACATACAACAAATCATACTTAACTGTGTCTGGTGTCTGATTTATGTGAGATTATAAATTATTGAAGCATGTGACTATGGTCCTGGAATGGAGCCCAGGCAAAGAAATGTAAAACTTTTTTTAATAAAAGAAAAAGAACAGGAAAGAAACCATCTCCTCCCCTGTCCCTACACCTTTCTGAAGCTCAGTTTTAAAGCCATCCTGAGTAGAACCTAAAAATGAGTCTGAAGGCTCCCCCTTAGTTGGCACTGCATTTTAAAACAGCTAGAGGTTTTCCACAGAATGGGGTGACATGAGTGACAGGAGCAGCAAACACCCGATGGGAAGGCCCACATTAATCATGGTGTTCTCTTAGACAGGTTTGTTTTCTTACACCCACACAATGGAACAATGAAAAAGGAAAAGCAACTGACATTTCCATTGTGTCATTAAGAAAAAGTTCCACTTAGAGACGAGTCAAATGTGACAATGCAGGAACAACTAGGAATGGTAGGAAAGCAAAATTTTACTTTGTAAAATCATCATCTCAAGTGTGGAATTCCCTGAAAGATACTTTGAACAATTATGATATTTTAATGCAATGATACTTGGTCCTAAATTTTAAACTTTGAAGCTCACTAAAATAGTGGTTTCTCCCTTTTCTCTCTTTCATTCATTTCTTGCCTCCTTTCTCCCTTTGTTTAGTCTTTATCATATGCACATACTGGAGGGGTGCACAACATGTCCCCTCAAATTTAATCCCTCACTCACAGCTTCAGTGGTAGCTGTTCACCTAAGATCAAATCAGGCTGGTATGATGGGGAACACCATTTTCGCATAATTACATTGTGAGCTGCCAACTGCAAGTCAGTGTTCACAATGAGCTATAAGTTATTCTGAAAGTTTGCTTCTTTAAAATTCTAGCTTCCTATTTGTTAAATGATTACCCATGACCACAAGTAGAGCTCATCAGGAAACTGTAGCAGGGGACACAAAACCCTCTTTCCCATTTAAAGGAAAGCTGTGCCCTCATCAAAGAAATGAAGAATCAAAGCCAGAGTCTGCTTTAAAACAAACCAAAAGCCATGCTGCTCTTTGTATAGCAAAGTGAAGAGCTCTTCAGAGACCTGGTCTGGGGTCAGGAGGGCAGGGCCGAATACCAAGAGCCATTGTGTGAAGATGTCTATCAAGTTTCAGTTTTACCACAGTGCCTCCCTGAGTAACTAACACATCAGAATGCTGTCTGGTGTCCTGTCTGAATTTCAGAGAGTGCTGTCATCAGCTCATGATGCCCATCATGATCAGAACAATCAAATTCTTGCTAGTCTGGTTCCCAACATGAGAACTGACAACTCTAACACAAGAAGAGCAATTCCCACCAGAATCATGGACATTCTCTTCGAAGAGAAAGGCTATCCCATCAGAAGACTCAGGAACTACTTTACAGTGTGCAGGGGAACTTGGCATAGAGGGTACACAGTGCCTTGAGTGGCAAAGAAGACAATATCCTTTTAGGAGTAGAAAAAGTTACTGAAATAAAAAGAAGTGGGGATGCTGAAGGACCATGTGGAGAAGTGTTTAACTGCATGGTTTCAGAGAAGAGCTAAGCAAATGCATTATATGGATTAAAGATGAAGAAGGAAACACAATTGAGGTCGATACTGGGCATGATATTGACTGGAATTAAAGGATATTATTGGTCTTGGGTGGTAATGGATACACATTGATTAAATTCAATAATAAAGAGACCAGGTGACCAAAGTGTGTCTCAGAACAATGAACTTGATAAACAATTTGTAGAGTAAATATTAAGGGAAAATGTAGGGAGAAACTCTGATTACAGGTACCACTGACCACACCCACTTGGGCCTGGTCAGAGTTATGTAACAAGGATTTAAGGAAGGAGGCTGAACTGACTAGGAAGCATTTCTGGGTCCATCCTGCTTAGGTGCAAACCTGGTCACTGGCTCCCTTGCATGAGTACTTTTCCCCAATAAACTACAATTTTTCAACCTACCTCTGACTCCACTTTGTAATCCTTTATAGGAAAATTTACAGGCAATTTAGAGAACTTCCTACCAATACTGTAACCATAAGAATTGGAAAAGTAAGCAAATTATAGGATAATTAAGGCAAAATTTAGAGAACTTACTGAAAGATGAGGATGAAAAATAAGCAATTTTAAATGGAGATTCTTCTTTGATCTTGAGAGATGAAAAGTGGTACTCGGACAAATAGATACTCCAGTAAGATGACTAGATGCTTAATTCTTGGTCCAGATATAGTTTTAAATGACCTTTGACAAGGAGGAGCTTGACTTTGCTTAGCCTCATTTACTTGTCTATAAATAGATATAATCCTTATTGTGCAATGATATCTGAGATTGAAAAGTTAATTAAGATAAACCACACAGGAGTTTCAAACAATCACTCTGGAAATTATTATTAAAAAGACAAGAAAATGTATCAAATGGGTATGGTTTCAATGCAAAGGATTAAAATACCATGTGAAATTTGAAAGATGGCCTGTAAAATGGTAAGTATAGAGAAAGGCTTGGAGAGAGGCCAGGAACAAGTGTTACTCTTGCCAAGCTTGATTCCCAGCACCCATATTTATTGGCTCACAAGTGCCTGTAACTGCAGTTCCAGGAGATCTGACACCTCTGTCCTCCATGGGCACCTCTACTCAAGTACACATACCCAAATACACACACGTGCCAGAGCATGTGTGCATATACACATACATATATGCATGTACAGATATGCACATGCAAACACACATGTGCACACACATACAATTTGAAAAATTAAAAACAGCTCTGAAAATCACAATGAACCAGTGATAGCAGCTATGACTGATATCCCAGAAACCAGAAAAAGAACCAAGGAATTTACTCTCCGTATCTGACTTTTTTTCATTGTTCTCTGTCCTGTTAAAGGTTTGCTTTATTAATGAAGATTTTACCTATGCTTTTCTGTGAATTTTGTCTGCACACAGCAGTTCTATACCTGTCTATAGTTGTACAGACTCAGTGATCTGCACAACCCTGCTGATGTAGCCTTTACATACTGACTTGACATCTGTAGAAGACAGGATCCAGTTACATCAACATATACCCTGGGCTCATCTGGGGCAGTGAGCATCTTTCTAAGTGTCAAAGCTAATTTAGGTAAAAACTCTTCCCATGCATTGGCAAGGGATATGCTTTCAAATAAAGGAGAGTTATGAGGAAGAAAAAGCACACCCACGTTTAGCAGAAAGAAATAATTCAGTATAAGGAAAGATTTTTAGTCTATTAATGCTGTTTGGATATAAGGAAGTTTTAATTCCAAAGTCAAGTATGGGTGTAGAGTTTGGAAAGGATTTAGCTTACAAATACAAGCTGGTGAGTCATCTGCTTAGGTGGTGATAATTGGTGACTCAAAAGAACTAATGAAAGCCCATAAACAGAAAGAGCACATGAAGACAGCATCACACTTGGGAATTTTCTTATGGCTAAGATCTGATTTCTTGAATTGTCTTCTTGAGAAACATTTCCCTTGACCTCAATTACCTCAGGGCACAGAGTGTTGTTTTCAGTTAGCACAGATCACAGAGACCAATCCAAATAATAAATACTGCATTGAAAATTAGAAGTCTGACTTTTCTACCAACAGTGAAAGCAAAACTATACAATGGACCAACCAAAGTCACATTCTTAAGAGTCTTCACAAATTGGCGGTTCATGCGCCAAAGTTCTTGTTAGGATCCCAAAGAAGACACCATCTTATTGAACATTACCATATCCACAGGAAGGAAAACCTAGGTGCAGTAGGGTCTAGGCCATACCCCTAGCTTATTTGTGATGTGGTTAAGGAATAGAAGTACACAGCCATGGTAAGTCATGAGTCTCGGGAAAACACAAAACCTGTATTTTCATCTTCTCATCTTTTCATCAACCCATCATCTCCTTGTTTGGGAGATGAGAAACATCTCTGGCTGAAGTAGGAGTAAAGGGCCTAGTGTATGCCATTTTCACCTGTCCTCTCTAAAATGAGTAATTTTACTGGTTGTCTATGTTGTGGCTGTGACAAAATACCTAATAAGAAGACACATAAAGGAGAAAGGGTTTAGCTCAGCTCACAGTTCAAAGGGATATAGTCCATCATCACAGGGGAATATTTGTAGGAGGAGTTGGAGGCACCAGGTCATACCAAGCCCACGTCCAGGAGGCAACAAGAGAGTGAGGAAGAATTCTTTTCAGTGTTATATATCTGATGGGGAATGTACTGTGAATGTTTATCTTATTGATTGTTAAATAAAATACTGTTTGGCCAATGAGACAGCAAGTTAGACAGGACTAGGAGTCAAAGAAGATTCTGGGAAATGTAGTAGATAAGTGGTGATCCAGGCAGGAAGTGACATAGCAAGGAGACCATATCTAATCGAGGAAACAGGAAGTGGCTCCCTTTTCCCAATCGCCTCCTCCAGCGACAGGATATGAGCCACCAGCAAGGAGGGACACCAATAAGGCATCCGGTAAGATAAGTCTTATAACATATATAGATTTATGATAATTAAGACTGAGCTAGCAGATGAGAAGTCCTAGTCATTGGCCAAGAAGCTTTGAACCTAATACAAGTTTCTGCATATTCATTTAGGCCCTAACTCAGGCGGGCGGCTGGCGTAAAGCTCACACATGGTGGTGGGGCTCAGGCGGCTTTAGGCGGAAAGATTTATCGTAACATATATCCTATTTATCCAGCCATGGACACAGTGCATCAAATGGTGCCACCTATGTTCAAGTGGACATTTCTAGCTCAATTAACCCGATCAGTAAAACCCCTTGCAGACAAGCACCATAAACCACCACAATAATAAAGTGATTCTCTAAGAGTGAGAATTTGATACCCTGACAGAGAGTGAGGATCCATACACAAAGACCCTTGGTCTAAACTTCAGGAGACCCGGATGCAAATGTTAGCACCAGATAAAAACTTTTGCAGAGAAAAAGATACTGAACTAATCCTAGCTCTGGACCAAGGTTGGATGCATGAAGAGGGATTAAGTCTCTATTCTTCATTATTGTGATTTTTATTTTATATGAAATGATTTGGTGACTTGGTCACAAAAGCTACCATCCTACAGTGTCAGGCATTATAATAAGCCCCCTTGGACAAGCAGTTAGTTATAAATTTTATTTCATAAACACAGCTCAAGATCTTGTGGCTTCTTCAGATTGCCTGTATGATAGCATATTAAGACAATGTAGAGCTGAGAAGACATATCAGAAAATCCAATCTCATTTTAATTATCTTCTTAGGAGCCCACATGCTCAAAGAGTTACTTATGAAGTCTTTGAACTGTTTGTACTATGCCCCCTAAATTCTATATAAAAGCAACTGACTGAAGAATATCAAGAATAAAATCATCCAGTCAAATTGTTTTGAAAGGCAACTGTGCATCAGGCAAATTTGGAAATATTGTGTATTGAAGTGTTGTGTGCAGCCTCTCTCACTCCTGACAGTAGCCAGACTCTCTAGTGCATGCATGAGAAGCAAAGCAGTTGAAAGTCACATGCCAACATGGATGGAGGCAATCTCACAAGACCCCCACCCCTAGATGAAGAGCTGCAGACAATGTAGTATGTGTGTGTGTGTGTGTGTGTGTGTGTGTGTGTGTGCTCACACGTGTGCGCATGCGTGTTTGTGCATGTGCTATTAATAATTAGAGGTGTCTTAAATTTTAGAAGGAATGGAGACACACAGGAGGAGTTGGTATAAAATTCTTAAAACTATAAAAAAATAAAATTGAAAGTTACAAGTCTCCTACAAAACCTAAAGTTCATCAAGAAGATTCAAGTGATTAGAAAGCTGATTAGAAAGAAGCATTTCCTGGCAGATTTGGAAGCAAGAATGAAAAATAGCCTTTCTCTGATACTGATTAACAGAAAATATTCACTCTGCAAATAGTTGCAACCTATGGACAACCATTCTCAGCCTTCCAAAGCAAGGAGGGAGCTGGAGTGGATGGGGGCACTTGAATGTTGAGCCCACAGAAGAGTCTGAACAATGGCTCTTGGTTTTAGAACAATGCCCACTTCCTCTAACAAGGCGAGCATTGGTTTTCAAAAGCCCTGTATCTATTTGATATTATAGTCTAATATTCTTTAGTTTTTATTATGGATGTGGCTCTCTCTCAGGCCTCATGGTTCACATAAAATTATCTACCAATACCTTTTAATCTACTCCACACATCCAGAGACAATCAAGATACATTTTTTGGAAGACCCAGCTACTTCTTTTAAACCTATCCAGAAAAATCAGTGAATGAGGCCAGGTGTTTTGGCAAATATTTCAAAAGCAGGAGAAAGCTGACTAATCTTCAAGTTATCTCAGATGAAAATAGATAAGAGAATAAGACTGATCACCTCTTTTCTGCTATGCCTTGATATTGGGTCACTGCCCTGGGAATTTCAATCAGTGGAAAGCAAATCACATTTTTGTTGATGGAACTTTGGGATGGATTCTTCTACTAAGGAGGCTTCTGTATTTGGAATGCACAGAGAGTTGCTCTCTGGCCATATCTATAATAGCCAATATCTTCTATATAGAAACCCCAAGATAGTCATTGGATCCTGGGGAGACCCTCTACTCAGTTTATAAGAAATTGATTTACCATGAGTCTGTGAAAGAAGAGGGAGGGATATAAAATGGAGTTTTAATATACAGTAACAAAAAAAAAAATCCTGTGTGGTACAATTTACCATGCATATTAGAAGCAAAGGAGACATTTCACAGTAGACCATCCACCTCTGACCACATTGTGTCAATGCCTTCCCTATAGTTATTGACAGCTGATAACTATACTACTCAATTCCTTAGGAATCAGTCAGTGTCAATGAGGCCAGATGACTCTTAACTGATCTCATCTTTACATTGAGGCTGATCAAGAGTTGCTGTGCTCAGCTCTGTCTCAGGGTGACTTCAGAGCTCATGGGAAGTTTCCAGACACTTCAGTAGGCTCCACATGTTGCTGATGCAGCATGCAAGGGAAGATATTTTTATTTAAATTCTTTAATTGCCACTCATATTTTCATATCCACCCTCCATTCCCTTGCCCTCCCATTCTCCCATGTTCCCCGCCAAGCCCCCCAACTCATCCCTCAACTCCTCCCCAGGGACAGTGAGGCCCTTCAAAGGGACCTTCAAAGTCTGTCATATCATTTGGGGGAGGGCCCAGGCCCTCCTTGCTGTATCTCTTAGTGACAATGCCTGCTTATGTTAAAGTGGGTACTTCGAAGTATTCCTCCTATTATCTGAGATAATATGGGAATTCATGGTAGCACACAGGCCATCTTTATTTAAAGGTTAATTTTAAAAATAGGAACTTTTGGTCAGGGAGATAGTTTAGATAGTAAATTGCTTGCTGTGTGAACCCAAGGACCCTGAATTTGATTCCCAGGATTTATATAAAAACTGTCAGGGGTCGTAGTGTTTACCTATAACCCCAATATTGGGAGGGTAGAGCAGAGACTAGAGATTGCTTTGAGGGAAAAGTGGATGGGATCTAAGGAACAATCCCAGCACTTGTATTCTGCCCTCCCTCACAACAAATAAATGAAATAAAAGTTTAAATGGGGACTTCCAGTAAATTTGGTTTTGAATCTTCTGCAGTTGTTCATATTTTTCCTTCTTGTTCTTGCCTTTTTCTCTCCATGGGCATGTGGGAACCTATCATTCAGTAGAGATTGTGGGCCACAAGGCAAAAATATACAAGTGTTAAGGCTTCATGGATGCATAACTGAAAATTTTGACAATTCACCATTAGAAAACCAGAATTTTGTGAGAAAATGGTAGTCATTAAATTTCTTCTTATAAAAGAAAATATTGTGGGCAATGTCTTGGCATTAAATCTTCTGTAAGGAGGATAAGGAGATGGTACTAAAGGGGATGGACATTCAAAGTACAGGAAGATATCAGAGGGGAATTCTTCAAGCACAGCTGTCAGATCAGGTCAGTGGAGACCCCTTCTGCATGACCTGACACCAGGATGCATAGCTGAAAACCCAAGGAACCCAATCATGTCACTGGCCACTTCTTGACAGATGGAAGAACCAAGACGAAGGTCCACTGAATTATCTAAGCCTGCACCTGCTCTTTGAAAGTCTAGATATAAATGTTTAATGCATGTGTCATGTTTGAAGATCATTTCAAAGATTTAAGTGGAAGCCTTACCCTTTTCCCATTTTAAAACATTAAATAAAAGGAAAGGAAAGGAATCTTCACAGAAAACATACGTTATGCCCAAGGCACAGCTCTGCATCCACTTGCTGAGCTGCATGTATTCCTCATCAACACAGTGGAAATGATAACCCTGTATATTCTGTGCTATACATTAGGATCAAAAATACTGTAAGTCTACAAATTGTTGGGAACATATCATGAAGGTCCTTACATCCACAGATCTCCAGAGAAAACATGAAGGTTAAGCATATAGGAGTGACTTTCCAATGGGAAAGATGAAAAACCTGTTCTTCTATCCAGAAAGTTAAGAATTGGAAGTAATTAACTGCCTGGTGATCTGTATTGTCTGTTGAGCCAGGCCATATTAAGCTCCTACAATCAAGACTGAAGATGAGTAACAATCTAAATGACCCTGGTAGCTAAAAGCTCCCCCAAGCTCTGACAACCAATCTCCACGCATATGCATACATACAACCTAGACATGGCTAATAACCTAAATGACCTCTACACTATTTGTATGACCAAGACCAGACCAGACCAGACCATTAGACTCTGAAGCTAGTACAGGTAGCCTGTCTCTAGAACCCATCTTCTTGGAAGAAATACCATACACTATGAGTTGACTTTCAATGTAATTATGCTTTCTTGTGCAATGGGGGTTATATTACACCAGGAAACTTTTTGCAAATTATACTGGACTTAAATACATTGGGAATAAGCTGCCTGTTATTAGACTCCCCAAAGTCAGATCCAAGTTTGATGAAGTCAATCTGCACCAGGTTTACATTCTTATCTCTCTACATGGTTTGCTTCCCTATATGACACCTGCAGGGACCCCTCCTCAACAAGTATCATAAAAAGATGGAGACAGGACTCCACACATATGCATACATACAACCTAGACATAAAAGCACACATATACAAATGCATATATATATATGTATATATATACATATATATGTATATATATCACATACACACACACACCACATAGATGCATACATACATACCACATAGACCATACCCACACCTCACGCACATATCTCTCAATCTCTCTGTGTATATCTGTATAGTTTGTCAAGTAAGCAATTGCATTTAAGAACTTAGAAAAAAAGTTGTCTTTTCATATTTGTCACAGAAGTAAAATCTCTCCAACTGCCCTTTTTAGCTGCTTCTTTCTTTCTGGATTCTTGGGATGACTTTTTGATTTCCAAATGACTTATATCACCTAAAATATATATTCTTGCTCCCAGGGAAGCTCAGACCAAAGGACTTACATTATCAACCGATAAAAATCTTTTATGTTTTCACTGAAAAGACAGTTTGTATTTTCTATTAAAATTGCTTTATGGCAAGCATGTTTCAGATTTAATAGCCAGCGTTATAGAAAGGGTTATATAATTTAAGTAGAAAGAAAGGAATATAAACTAAATGTGGTATTTTTCATTACCATGTTCTTTGTGTAACTGTGACATTCTAAGACACACTGTCAGTTTGTCATTGCTGCCATCCATGGCATCTGAAATGTCTTATTTTCTGTCTGACTGACACAGGCCCTTTTAACATTCCCTCCACACTCTGGCACCCTGTCTTTCTGTGTCTTCTGATGTTGATTCTGTCACCATAGTCCTAGCACCATGGTGACCGAGGATCATTCTCTCTGACACCAGTGGTCATGCAGAGAGAAGGGAAACAGAACCAGTACAACCCTACAAAACTGGAGGGAGTGAAAGGTAGTGTGCTAATGGAATGGAAAAGTCAGAATTTTTGTGTATTTATGACATGCCAGTTTTTCTTTCTGACATGGCTTGACACTTCATCAAATCAAGAAATAGGTAGCTATAGAGAGGACATCAGGTGATCACTAACTTCAGCCATGACTTGGAAGTCACAGGAAGACTATTAATAGAGTTAGGGCTGACATGAGCCAACATGAATATGACACTTGGGAGTTAGGGACAAACACAAAAGATGGCATTAATTTGGATAAATTTAGGTTTGTCACTTGAATACTGGAAAGCTGATGTGTGGAGGGGCCATATCTTCCTAACTGGTTCCACACTGGAGAACTAGGACCCATAGCTAAGTCAAGAGTCAGGTTTCACAGAAATACAAGGAGCCACTGAAAAAGTCAGATGATGTAGGCCACTACCATGGGAGTCCACTCAACAGAAAATCAACAGCAACAAATAAACCAACAGATCAGAACATAAGAGTTCACAGAGAGGCAAAGGTCAGTGAAGTGGTAATGGCTCTGCACCTCAGATGGAAAAGGTGACTTTCTTGATGAATTATAAAAAGTAAGGGTGGCCTTCTTGGTGGATTATGAAAAACAAAAGAAGAGATGAAAATTACAAAAAAATAGATGTTTCTTTAAAATAGCATCCAATCACAAAGCAATTTGTCAATGATGTACATAGAAATATTTCATATTTTCACAGATATTCATCTGTGGAATTATACATGCATTAGCAATGACATACTGGCTTAACCATTAGGAGTACTGGATAGTCTTACTGAAAATCAAGGTTCTATTCTCTATAAGGCTACATTCTCTATAACTTCAGTTCCAGGGAATCAAAGCCTTCTTCTGGCTACTGCAGGCACAAAGCATGCAAGTAGCACATAGACACATATGCAGGAAAAATAACCATATACATAAAACACATTTCTTAAACTAATATTAAGAAATCATGAGGGATAAAAGTGGACCATCCCAGGCTAAACACACCTGATATGGCCTTTCCTTTACCACCACTGCCCCCATTAGTTCCATTATCTATCACCAGCACCATCTTTCACAGATGAGAGATAGTATTTCTTAGTAACACAACTGTGGAGGGTTTTTTTTTTTTTCAATGTAGCCTTTGCAGGTAGATCATCTAAATTCAGAACTCTGGCCTGCAATCTTCCACCTACCTAGCCACTGAGTGAATTACTTTGGAAAGTATTAGGAGATGTGGTTTTGTTGGAGGAGGTGTGTCACTGAAGGTGGGAGTGAGGTTTCAAAAAGACTGACCCATACCACTCCCAGTGTGCTCTCTGTCGTTGCTTTCTATGTGCAGATCAAGACGTGAGCTCTCAGAAGTTCCTGCTGCCATACCTTTGTTACCAGACACTACAAGTTATGATGACCCTTGTCAAAACACATGTATCTCTTTCTGGTGAAGCCTAGCACCTAATCTCCCCCTCCCCCTAAATAACTCTTGCTCTTTGCCATGGTTAGTTCACACTGAGCTTCTTTCTGACTCCAGTACTTCCTCAAGCCAGTTTGTGTTTTCCCTTAGATCTGTTGTCTCACCAAGACAAGTACATGTGGCCTTATAGCTCAAGGAACTTTCCATAAAACTGAACCCATGGTCATCCATGACTCACCTAACAGAAGAGCAGTTTTGGTGCTGGGTCGGGGTAGGCATGGAAGGGTGACTCTTGGTGGCTAGAAGATAACAAACTTAGAGGGATCGGGAGAAAATCTGTTTCTCTAGTAAAGTTTAGTATGTACAGTAAAGTAGGTTCTTACTATTACAGAAACACTTTTATTATGTGAATGTAACATTTACCCTTCAAGTCATGAGATTAGTCATTTTTGGATACTACAGTAAAATACTATAGAATAGGCAACTTACTGTTGCAAGAATTCTAATTTTTCTTAATATTAAAAACCTGGAGTCAGATGGTGGGGGCTGAAAGATCACAGAAGCAAAGCAGCCAGCCATTAGCTCTTACCTCTACCTTAGAAGTAATGGGCAATCAGACTGAATGCTCAGACTGACTGTCTAGACCACCATGAGCTTCTGTCTTCTCCTGCCTTGTATTCCTCTCTCTGCCTAGCCACATCCCTCCTTAGCACTGGGATTAAAGGCATACCACTGCAAGTGCTAGAATCACTTTTGTCTGAGTTCTGTTTCTCTTTTAGACTGGATCAATTTCCTGTAGCCCAGGGTGGCCTTGAACTAACAAAGATTCATCTGCCTCTGTCTCCTGAGAGCTGGGATTAAAGGTGTGTGCCTCCACTGCTTAGACTCTATGGCTAACTACTGTGGCTAGCTTTGTACTATGATCTTCAGGCAAGCTTTGTTTGTTAGATCATAAACAAAATATTACCACAACTTACAAACAACAAAAATTAAATTCTCACAAGTCTGTTATATAAGATACATATTAGCTTACATGACAATGTTATACAATATTTTATTTTGACTAAAAAGGAGACAGGGGATATAGCCAGTAAAGTGCTTTAAAACAAGCATGAGACCTCAGGCTTCGAATAACTATGTAAAGATATGCACCTGTTGATAGTCCCAGTGCTGGGGAGGTATACGTAGCTAGGGCCTGGGGCTTGCTGGAATCCAGCCTAGCCTACTTGGTGAGTGTCACATCAGTGAGAGACTCTGCAGAAAGGAACCACAGGTGGACAGCATCTTGGGAACATGCTGTCTTTGTTCTCAGGCCTATACCACACACACACACACACACACACACACACACACACACACACACACACACACACACGGTGGGAGGGTAGAATCAAATAATAAAATAGAACCCAGAGTAGAGTTTTCTCTCTTGGTATAAAGATTTCCAGTTATCTTGAATATTTTGCCTTTTTTCTCTATTTATAACGCAAATGTTTACTATTTAAAAATCTATTATTTAAACATTTTTCATACACTATATTTTGATCATGCTTTACTTTACCCCAACTCCTTCAAGATCATCCCCATCTCCCTGCCCAAATATACTGAATGATTAGAATCAAGGAAAGCATTAGAGATACCAAAGGCAGTAGTAGTTCTCCAAGCCTATTTTCACCTCTTTGACCCAGACATATACATTTCACAAAGAAGCAAATTCATGTACTTTTTCCAATGACACAAGCTTAATACTTACTGTAGTCTTTATAAGTGTATGGTCTCCATGTGTCCCATGAAATTCAACAGTCCTAAAAAGAAGCAGACCTTTGACACAGGAAGTGAAATGTAGGTGTCTGGTTTGTGGATCTTGAATGGTGGCCACACCTCTCTGGGTGTGGCTTCAGGTGGATGGAAGCAGAAAGTGAGGAGCTTGGGGCATGGCTTTCCTTTACACACTCTTTCTGGTGGGTCAGAGGATCTGGTAGGAAGAGCAGGGAAACTTTCCAGTGGTTCATTGTATTTTTCTGTGTAATTGTTCCCCAATAAACACCCATTTATCATTTATCTTGAGTCTAGTGATATAATTATATCCTTGCCTTCAGTGAAATGTTAAAACCTCACAACAGACATAGTTAATGAAGAACTGCTGGTCTTATGATAGAGAACAAGATGAGATGCACCTTTGCCACTATCTAAGCCACTAGCCATTGTACTCCCTCTATATCATCCTGTGTACCAGCCTCACTCATAAAGAGAAGAATAAGAGGAACATTTGGGAAATAGTAACAGAAATCAAGGGGCAGTTCACAGTGAGATCTAACAGACTAGGAAGCATAGGGATAGATATGTAAAGACCCATCTAGACTTACTGAAATTAAGATTATGCAATGATCTATTACATATGTATAATTATATATCTATATAAATAGGCACTTATTCATAAAATATAGATATATAATGTATAACATATGTAGTATATATAGAAAAACAATATTGTGATAGGTAGACATATATATACATATATATATATATATACATATATATATAATACAGAGATGACAGAGAGATATAATAGATGACTGATAAATGATAGATGAGATATAGATGTGTAAGTAGATAAATGACACTTGGCATATAGATAAATAGTAGATAAGAGAGATGTGGGAGATTATAGATTAAGTAGAAAATTAAATAGACTGATAAATAATTACATGACAATAACAAATACATTTTAGATAGATACTTTGCAGATACATTAGATAGATAGATAGATAGATAGATAGATAGATAGATAGATAGATAGATAGATAGATGACAGACAGAAAAATGATCATCAACCATGTAAAGCTGGAAATGGCCATGGTGGCACTTGTGAGCAGGTTCACACTTACAGCATGCCTACCTGTCCCAGCAAGGCCTGTAGAATGTGCTCTGATGCAAGCTGTTCTGCAAATAACTCTGGCAATATTCAGTCAAATACAATTCATATTTTCATCCTACACCTTGATGCTATTTTGGGGCCGTGTGTCAAGGGATCATAAGCCTATGAAGGAAGAGGTGAAAGTCTGTCCACAGTGTTATCTGTTATGTTGGAGAATGAGCCCTGTGAGAAACCATGATGGAAACACACACAACATTGCACAGTGCATCAGATGCAACAAAAGACTTTACATACATCAGACAACCCACTGCAAACTTATATTTAAACAAAATGGGGAGATGTTAAGAGAGATTGGGTTATCATAAGACATATGGGATTGTACCACCTACCTAAATTATAGATCTATGCCCCCCACCAAACAGAAACTCATGTTTAGAGGAACACATTCAAGTACGAAAACACATGTGATATGCATGACAGCTTATGATAAGTACAGAAAGAGAATACTATTGAGAAATACAATAGATTGGATAAGCAGGAGAAAGAATGTAAAATCATGGTCAGTAGTGTGTGGCAACTGAAGGTGATGATTAACTACCCCTGCATATCTGAGGTTAATACAAATAAGTACGACCCAGGCCTTTCTCTCAATCAGGTCATTTGTCTCTCCCAAGCCATGCCCTGCAGTTACAGGGTACAGAATTTAACTCACATTTCAGTGCCTACAATATTTCTCTTATTGTGATAGATATCTCTGAGTCACACTTTAAGATCAGACCCATGTGACCATCATTTACAAAATTTTGTTGACCCTTCTTCTAAGAAATTGAAGGCAACATTCCCTCTCTAAAACCTTACCAGGTTCTTTATGCCTCTCCTACAAAATAGATTTCTCCCTAATCATGTATTAATAATGATTTAATGTGTCTTTCTCATCTCCCTTGACATCTCACAATGTGGATGTGTTAACACAATTTATATAGAAAGAACTTGTGTGGCATGTGTGAATGTGGGTGGTGGTCTCATCCCTGCCTTGTCATTGTCCTCTCATTACTCAATAAATTTCAAGCCATGTGTGGGATAAATGAATACGGGAGGCTCTCTCCTTGCTGCCAACTCCTGTGGATTTGAGTCTTTCCTGTATAAGTTATCTATTGGTTTCCACACTGTATCTGGCTTTCTGAAACCATTTGTTCTTAACTAAATCAGTCAGACTAGTATATGTATAATTTGTTACATATGCACGCATTAAGAAAGGTTACAAATATGGCTAATTCAATTGCTTGTGCTGTCAAGTGTCTTGAGAAAACAGTTGCACCCAAAAGCACCTCCTGTGATCTTGGTTCCCTATAGACTTTACTCCCACTGTGTGTGATGGGCAAGTCCATGGGAATGACTTCCTGGAGTACAGAGATCTTGATGACAAGACACCAGGGCAAAAGTCATTTATGTGATGAAGGCATTTTTACTTTTAGCACATACACGTGAAAAGTGCTTCAGGCAAACCTCCAGCTACTTGCTACTATGATGGAAGACAGTATTGAAAAGACATTTAATGTGCTATGGATTGATCTGATCTCTTTAGTCTCGCTGTCATCTTAGCTGGTGTTTTCGTTTGTTTTTCTTAATCAATAAATTCTCAAACCTGGTTGATTTTGAGAATTGATTGTGGATTTTCTGTTACTTTTTTCAAGTCCCTTCTTTATATTTGAGACTCAATTCATGTGTTATTTTCAGAGAGACCAATGTAATTTGCACAGATGTCAGAAAGTAGAATTACACCTTTAATATTTCATGGCTTCTAAGGTTCTGTACTCTATGGCATGGCCTGTGTTATTTCTCATATGGTACTGAATGACAGAAAAATTATTGTTACTACAGTAATAGATATGATTCCAATCTGTCATGGATAAATTCTTCCAGTATTCTCTTAGTGGGTGACACGAGCTCTGGTCTTTATAGGCAAAGATAGAAGCAATCTTAAGATTTCTCATCCCTAAACTTAAACTACAACTTTCTAAAGTTACTTGGCTAAACATAAGTTCACTGGTCAGAAGGAATATTTGGCGACTTTTCTGAAGACAACTTCAGAATCTACTTTGCCTCCAGAAGGGACAATGGACATTCCTCAATGCAATTGCGTTTCAGTTCAAACCCACTCCCTTCTAATATAAGAACAGAGCCAGTCTCATCCTGGCACTCAGTATTCAGAGGCCTGAGGAATTCTAACGCCATGAAGAAGGAAGAGCAGAAAACTACAGCATCAGGCACCAAGCATCCGCAGTCTTATGTGGCTGTTTCTCCCTTACTCTTTGTTCACATTCCTGTGTTCACGTTCATCTTTCTCACTTCCCACATCCAAGGGTGTGATGATTTCTGAGCACACACCGTGAAAATATTTTCCCAATTTGATTGTTTCCAAGCATAACAGTTAAAAAAATTTCATTCTTTCTCACTGCGTTAAGTGGTGGCATATATGATAACTAACTCTAAATAAGGTCAATTATATCACTGTTTTATTAAAACTGATAGGAAGGTGACCTGTGCAAATCAAATTGGTAATTCTAGTTTCATCTAGTAGGAGATAGACTTTCGAAGAAAAGTATCTTTGATTGAGCATGTATAATCTCAAAATTGTACAGATCACCTCTCAAAGATGCAGTTCCCAAAATAGTAAAGTCAGGGTAACAGTAGCCAGGCCAAGTAATACAAAATTTGTAATTCTTGTGTATGTTAATTAGCTAATTATTTCACCTACCAAGACCAACAATCAATTCACCAAGGTATCATACATACCTCCTTGTAAGACACTTTTTTGTCGTTGTTGCAAATTGAAGAATGACCTCCACTCACACATTTTACTTATCAGGACACCTATGTCAGTAACAATCACAGAAGAAAGTATTTTTTTTCTGCTCAGATTGAGCCTATAAAATCCAACAGAAATTACCAAAATACACACACACACCCACACACACACACCCACACACACACACACACACACACACACACACACACACACACACACACACATGCCTTTTGCACCTATCATTTGATACTCTGTGGGAACTTGTAACACAACCCAGTCCCTGGGCTCCTATAAGCTTGACCTTAGTTGATTTTTCTGACATTTCCTAGGCTCCTGTCTCTTTCAGCTGGGGGATGTCTGGTCCTATATATTAATGTGAGAATTAAGTCTGTCTACTAAGTAAAGTGCTGAGAATCATCCTGACACAGACAAGGTCATTGATATATGATTGGCATGTTGCCTGTGTATTTTCCTATTCTGCTATTTTTCTGATCTAATGGACACCACTTTTACTTCCCAGAGTCAGACTACTGTATCCAGACCTCAGTAGGATTCTCTTTACTGGTGTTTGGAAGTAGGAAAGTTATTATAATATACAGACACTATAGGGCTTCCTATTGTCAACTGTGCGCCTGGAATGGGGAGTAAAGACATCCACCAATATTCCCAACCTAACAACTTCACACCAACACTTTCCTTTAGTGCAGTTGTTCTCAACCTGTGGATCATGACTCCTTTGGAGGTCAAACAACCCTTTCTCAAAGGTCATCTAAGACAATAGGGGAAACACAGGATATTTACATTAAAATTCATTACAGTAAAGTTATAGTTATGAAGTAGCAACAAAAAATAATTCTATGGTTGGGGGTCACCACAACATGAGGAGCAGTATTAAAGGGTCACAGAGTTGGGAAGATTGAAAATCACTGCTTTAGTAAGTCCTGTCTCAGTAGTTCCCCATGCTGTATTCTTTCCATCATTCCCCTGACCTTGACATCATGAATACATTAGTATGCATTTATGATTTTATGATTTCTATACCATACTAGAATATAAGCACTCCCGAAAGTTAAATGAATTCTTAAATAAAACTAGCCAACTCATTTACATATTAACAAAAATAAATAAATAAACTCATTAAAAGCATATTTTCTTGTATTAAATAAATTTATTTCTGAATTCAGGAAGTTCTGTTCTAGCAGATAAATAGGTCTCTCATCAGCCTGTAGGACTACCAATAACTCCCATGTCCTGTGCACTATTAATTGACTGTACTTTAACTTCCCTTTTCACGGGATGAAATGTATTCAATTACAATTATCCTTCCCAAATTTAATTGTGCTCTTCTGTGCCCATAGCTATCGTAGCTCTTGACCTCATGGTCTTTGTCTATTATTTCTTAGTTCTCCTGGTATTTGTAAGTTCTAGTAAGGACCTTCTGTAGATTTAATTAACTTGTTGAATCCTCCTTCCAGATCATTAATGAAGCTGTTAAGCAGATGTGACCCAAGTGTTCATGTGGTGCCTTGATGGTGCTTCAACCCCAACTCTTCATGGCATTCCAATTTACTGCCATCCCTTATTTATAGCCTTTTGGCCATTTCCCAAACCATAGAAACTGTCACTTCCAAATAATTGGAAATTGTATTTCAAATAAACTTCTCTTCTTTTTGGTGGGAAGGGTTAGAGACAAGAGGTTCTCTGTGCAGCCCTGGCTGTCCTGGAACTTGCTCTGTAGACCAAGCTGGCCTCGAACTCAGAGATCCACGTATCTCTGCCTCCTGATTGCTGGGATTAAAGGGGAAAGTCCTTCTGTGTATATGTTTGACTTATTGGTTGAAAAAGCACTGTTGGCCAATAGGAAAGCAAGATAAGTGGAGCTAGGAGTTGAGGAGGATTCTGGGAAATATAGTAAAGACAGGAATCACCATGTGATCTCTGGGAAGACAGGACACATAAGGCCAGCATCCTCGATAAGATAAGTCTTTATAAAATATATAGATTAATGATTATGGTTGATACTTAAGACAGAGATAGCAGATAAGAAATCCTAGTCATTGGCTAGCAGCATTGTAATTAATATAAGACTCTGTGTGTTATTTCAGGCACCCACATGGCAGCAGGGCTTGGGTGGCTTGGCGAGAAGATTTATCATTACAAAATGGTGTTAGGACATGGTATTACTAACTTCCACATAAAACTTCACAAAAGCTTAACAAGGGATTTTAGAAGCAAAAGAACAGATACAAACATGACTTCTTGGGAGTAGCAGCATTTTCTCAGGTCGTCTCTGTTTTGCCTGAGACAAGCAGAGACTTGCAAGGTTCATGTAAGAGAGGCTTCCTGACTCAGCCATGGCTTTAGTTTTACCAATGTTGTTTAGGAGATAAAAGGTAAATATTTACAGTAAAGACATATTTGGATGAAGAAGAAAAACCTCTAAAGTTTTACAAAGTGTTTAAAAATATACATAGGCTTGTGAGAGAAAAAGAAATGGGATAAAGGAAGAAGAAGAAGAAGAAGAAGAAGAAGAAGAGGAGGAGGAGGAGGAGGAGGAGGAGGAGGAGGAAGAGGAGGAGGAGAAATAGAGTAGCTGGGTGTGGTGGCACATGCCTTACCAGCACTCTTTTGGGTGGCAGAGGCAAGCAGTTCTCTGTGACTTAAAGGCCAGCCTGGTGTACAGAGTGAGTTCAATGACAGCCAAAGTTACACAGAGGAACCCTGTCTCATAAAAGGAAAAAATAAAACTAAAAGAAATAGAGTAATGAAATAGCCACGTAAAGATGGAAAATACACAGAGAGTCTGGATACTATATGCTTTGAATTGTTTAACTGCTGGGGAAGGAGCAAAAACTGCTAATAGGCATTTGATTATCAATGCTGCTAAATTAATCCAACTTACATATTTTAAAAATGCTTTCTCTTCTAAATTTAAAATTAAGGACAGGTTACTTGGGAAAAGCATTTTTACTGATGTTTCCACAGAAAATGTAAAGCTATGGATTCCTTCCAGACTAATATGGTTTGATGAAGCAAGACCCCCTGAAACATTGTCCCAGGTGATCCAATATCTAAAACAGCTGAGATGATGCAGTTTTGCAGACTACAAAAACAAGGACCTGGCCAGTTTTCTGTGTTTTATCATGATCCCCATGGTATGGACATCACCCCCAACAAGCAAAAAGCAGTTTGGAATGAATAACGTTCAAATTCCCAAATATTGTTTATAAATGTTTGTTTTCATTTAAATGGAGTTGGTTATAAATGGTAATGATCACAGTCAATTTCCTTTTAATGGAAAAAAAAGGGGAATAGGATATAGAAATGAATACTTTGCATTGGTATGGATTTTCACTTTTTGATACAACTTTAAGATCAATTTTGTGATATGTATATTTCTCTTCTTGTTTAGGTATTATGTTTATACAGATCTTTAAAAATGTAATGCATATCTAAATACAGATTGTATATAGTCAGGTATAATAATCAAAACTTACAGTTAAGTTAGGTTTTCTAGATATACAGAGATATATTTGAGATGGATAGATATTCTTTAAACCTTTCAAAGACCTACAGAATATACAGCATTTAAATGGTTTAGGGTTTGTCATGATAGCGAGACACAACTGCTTCTGGCACTACAATTATGTAAGGAAGAAGGATGGGCATCATAGAAACTCAATGTGGAGTTTGCCTTCAACATGGCAAGATTAGCCATTTGGGCAAGAAACTGCTGTTGCCTGGACTATTTGATAAACTGGACATACAGAACCCACAGAAAAGTGACTGCTGAACTTGCAAAACAAGACAGTCCTGAAGGGTTCCTGCTTCATGGACAAGTCTGCCAGACACACTGTGGCCTATAGGCTGAAGACGGATGCCCCAACATTACAGAGGAACTTTGGGTGACTTTCCAGGTAGTCAGATGTCTCTGTCGGTTCTAGAGTTTATATATTATCCTTCTGTGGTCTTTGATGGAGTTTAAGACAGATAGTGTTGGTTATAGTTTTCTTTAGTTATTGTAAAAGATAAGCTACATGTAAGACCTTAGACTCAGAAAGATGATAGAATATTTTCTTTAAATCTTGCTAAATGTTAATTGGCTAAATATTGTAACTATATTTGTTACTTGATAACTGTTTTGTTATGTATTTTACTATGTTAATGTTAAAATCCTTCTTTTTATTTAGACAGAAAAGAGGAGATGATGGGGGAAGTCCTCCTATGTATATGTTTGTCTTTTTGGTTGATAAATAAAGCACTGTTGGCCAATAGGAAATCAGACAGGTGGAGCTAGGAATTGAGGAGGATTCTGGGAATTGTAGTAAAGACAGGAGTCCCTAGGTGATCCCCAGGAAGACAGGTCATAAAAGGCTGATGTCCTCTATAAGTCTTTATAAAATATATTCATTAATAATTATGGTTGATACTTAAGACAAAGATAGCAGATAAGAAATCCTAGTCATTGGCTAGCAGTATTGTAATTACAATAAGACTCTGTGTGTTATTTCAGGCCCATGTGGCAGCAGGGCTCTGGTGGCTTGGCAGGAAGATTTATCACCACACTGTCACCACCCTGCTAAGTTTTTTTTTATTTTCTTAGACTCAACTTTAGCCTCCTCATTGGAATAATAATTTATAGTTTCAATTTCCTAGAACGTCTTTAAATTTTAAAAGAAGAGTTCAAACATTTAAGATCTTAAATAATGCTCTATTGGTCTTTGAAATTAGGTTGATATTCTACTTCCAAAGGGAAAATATTCAACTTTTCAAGCATCCTCTCCTAATATCTTTTAAGGAGTCATTGAGATGGGATACTTATGAAACCTCATCCCTTCCCTTAGCCTTATTACATCTTCTAAAAGAGGAAACATTTGTACTTTCTGATTATTTTCAAAGTAGTAATATAAATCATCATGCTGGTCAGGATTCTTTATGGCTTTTCCTCCAGGGGTCAAACATACTTTTAGAACCGAGGACCTGGCTTTTTGATTGAAGACACTGGGTTAAATATGCACACTTACCTCCACTTTCTCCTTCAAATACTAATAACTACATAGTAGAAATAAATCACAAAGGTCTAAAGCCTCAAGAGCCAAGCACACAGGAGAGGACATAAGGGCAGAATAATTTTGGAAACTAGAAAAGAGATAGATGAGTGCTAATTCAACTGGAAGACATAAGAAAAATAGCTCAGAGCCCACTGAGGAGAAAGCCTGAAGCTTCCTGATTTACACCTTGGATCTCAGGATGGATGGTGCCGTTATCTCTGCAACTATGAGGAATAGTGAGGCTAAATGAGGAAAATTAACTCAAAATTAGATTAAAAAGCAGTTACAGTCCTCAGAGTTTCTCCTTCACCCCAGCCCATCTCCTGCCTTTCTCAACATAGCAGATGCTACAACGCTGTTCCCAGCATAGGGTACCACAAATACAGATGGACAAGAGCAGAACTACCACAGCACAGAGGGGCACCAAGTGAAAATTTATAGACCAAACTTTTCAAATCTTGCCTTTTGAAGCCTACTTGGCTCTAGGAATACCAGCAATCACATTCAGCATATCTAGGAATTTAATCATTTCCTTTCAGAGTAATGGAAGACTAGTCTTTGAAAGTTCTATAGATCACCATGCCACACAGACAAAAGGAGTTTAAAAATCAACATTTTTAATACTTCTATGTAAAATAAGAGCAGATATATAGGGGCTGAAGGATGCCTCAGAAAAGACAAAGATGAACAAATTAACAGAAAAAAAGAGGAACTTAAGAAAATGCATGCTACAAAGTAGGAAGGAATCATAAAACAGAAGAACTTGTCATTATCTCCAAACATCAAAGAAAACACTGAATGGAAGAAGTAGATGCAACAGAAGAACACTTAGTAAATGACAATCAGAACAGAATAATAGAAGTTAATAGTTTAATAACTAGAAAGATAAAAAGGAAAATCCCACACACATACACAAAATAATAAAATATTAATTAAGAGGGATGAAAACATGGAATCATACAGAAGTAAATAGAATAATTAGAAAAGCAATTTAGCAAGCTTGGCACAGACTCTGAGATCTAGTCATTTCACCATCCCAAGGCAAAAGCCACCCAGTACCCTCCTCTCTCACCCCTAGAGTAGCTCTTCTTCTCAAGTAAAGAAAGGGGAATTCTGGGTAATGTGATACAGCAGAGGAAACTATTTTTGTGTAACCTGTTTAAAGAGAGAAGTTGGGACAGGAGAAAAGAAGAAATCATTTCATAAATTAGCAAGTTGATAAGATAGCTGAAGTCTGGGAGTAGATAAAAGACAGATGAGCTGAAGCCCGGTAACTTGGAAGAGAGAAGCTTCATCTCAAAGCAGATTGGACACTGAGCTCCTGAGAATGGGCAGTTCAGTAACAAGATTCCCAAATAAAAACAGAAGAGACATTCAAAATGCCTGAGTAAAAATCACAACACTGAAACCCAAGAACCAAAAGAAGGAAGGAGACATGACATTTCTAGAGATGGTCAGTAATCTTAAAGCAGATTTGATAAAGCAGATGAACTCACTCTAGGATTTAGAGAGCAAACCAGCAACACAGGAAAAATTCCACATGGATGGAAAAATCAACAATAAAACTGAGGCTGTTGAAAACATGTAGAAATAAAGAAAATACAAAATTCAGTGTGTCAAGAAAAATTCACAGAAGAAAACACCTGACCGGGATGAGCTTGACCAGGGAGAATCAAGGACATCTCAGATGGAGGGCAGGGAGGGAGGAACATATGTCCAATCATCAGTAAAGAGAATAAAGTACACAACTCTGACAGCAATGTTCAAGAACTGGGGACACAATCAAAGTACCAAACCTAAGAACCCATGTGACTTACATGTTCTGCACATTTTAGTGAAATTTTTCAAATTTTTATACAATTTCACCTTCTGCTGGGTTTTTGCTTCTTTCTGCACCTAGGATTATTTTAAAGTTTGAGAGTAAGTATAACATTTATCAAATATTTGCTAGGTCAAAACTCTAATAGCCATAAAAACTGAGAAGAGAGAAATGATAGTGATTTTGAGCAGATGAAAAATTATTCACAAGAATACTTTCAATGCTCGTAAGTAGAGATAAAAACTGCTGAAACTGCATGTTATGCTATAAGTATATAATCCAATCTCATTTGTGTGATTTCTAACATGTCACACAACCCTTTCAAACTTCAGGTCCCCCATTATTACACAAGAATGATAATGATGTCCCTTTTTCCATCCATTTCTTTTTTGTTGTTGTTTTTGTTTTTTTGAGACAGGGGTTCTCTGTATTGTTTTGGAGTCTATCCTGGAACTTGCTCTGTACACCAGGCTGACCTCTAACTCACAGAGATCCACCTGCCTCTGCCTTCTGAGTGCTGGGATTAAAGGTGTGCACCACCAATGCCTGGCTCCATCTATTTCTTAAGCAATGGCTCACACACAGCCATCTTCAGAATAGCATCTTGTGATGACTCATAGAATAAGAACTAGGAAGATGTTTGCTGCACATACCACTAATACATGGGTGGCTGTTAACTACTGATGAGTGGACGTGACACTGATGCCATAAGATTATGCTCACCTGGTATAAAAGAATTGAATAAATTGAATAAAGAATTTGTTCATTCTATAAATATTTCTTGGGTGAGAACCAAACTACAGGCACTGTTCTGAGAGCTGAGCAGCAGACATTGACATCTCACAAGGGAGAAAGAGGTAGGGGCAAGCTAGATAAGTGAGACACTGTGCTGAGTGAGAAAATGAATAAGCCAGAGAATGCAGGTGTTAGAGTCTGGGGCAAAAGTCAGCCTGTGGGTTTAGCACAGTGGTGGGCAAGCTCTGTGAAGGCCTGGGCTTTGAATAAGAGAGTCTCTTGCTCATAGACTTGCAATGATTTTGATGTTTACTACATGAAAGTAGGAGTCAGAGAATTTGGCACAGATGAATGAGGGGTCAGACTTATATTTTAATAATGATGCAACATGCCTCATGTTAAATAGTCTTTGAGTATATTTAACAGTGAAAGGAAAAGAGTTAGAAACTTTCCCATCATGACCTAGATGAGAAATAATGATAACATTGCTTCCCAAAGGATTTAGGGGAGAAGTCCATATGAAGCCTGGATTCTGTCTTAGTTAGGGTTTCTATTGTTGTGATGAAATGCCCTGTCCAAAATCACTCCGGAAGGAAAGAGTTTATTTTGCTTATACCTCCACATCACAGCTCTTCATAAGAGGAAGTTGGGGCAAATTCTTTCAAAGTAGGAATTTGGAGCAGGAGTGCCATTTACTGGTTTGTTCACCATGGCTTGTTCAGCCTGCTTTCTTATAGCTCCCAGGACCACCAGCCCAGGGGTATCCCCACCCACTATGAGCTGAATTCTCCCCCCATCAATCACTAATTCCAGAAAGTGCCCAAAAGGTCTGCCTAAACCCACCCCCATCTTATGGAGGCATTTTCTCAATTGAGGTTCCTTCCTCTCTGGTGTCAAGTTGACATAAAACTACCCAGCACAGATTATATGTGATTTCAAAAGTTGAGCTAAGCAGTTTGGGTGAAAAATGAAAAAGATAAACAAATGGATTTGGTACCTTGGCACAGAGAACATGAAAGACTTAGGAAGAATGTAAGAGAATATATTTTTTTGAATTTTCAGAGACTTTCAATAACTGACATTCCTATTACTGGATATTACATACATTCATAATAAATATTTAAGCCTGTGTATGTTATAGGCAGAGAGAATGATAACAAAAACCCTCAACAATCTGAAAATATACAAGAGCATTTCAGAGATTGAGAGTAGTTTAAAATGAGCTAAAATGAGAGTAAAGAAGAGGAGAAGATAAAGCTAGTAAGAGTGGCAGAGGTCTAATCACACAGGTCTTTATGTACCACACTATAGAATTTGACTTTTATCTTTAAGGACTAGGGGTCAGGAAAGATTTTCTTAGCAAGGTATCATTTAATGCAATAATCTTCTAGATCTCTCCTCATGGATGCCATCTACTTGGTTAAAACTGCAGTCACCTACAGATAATTTTGAGGTCTCTGTTAAACCAGAGGCTGTGATAAAGACACCTTACCTCAGCGTCAGGAACTGCTTATCATTTACACCAGCACCAGGAGGAATGCAGAGATCATGTTCTTTGATCCATCCTATTTCGGACCAAAGTGAACATTTTCAGATAGACACATTTCTAACCAATGAACCTTATTAGAATAGAGTGAAGCAAGTCCTGAGTTACACTCCTAGATGTAGCTTGGGGCTTCAATTATCCCCTTTCCTGAATGATCTACTGTGTGGCACATGTTCTTAGACATGAAGAATTATAAGGATGTGCTAAGGTAAGTTTGTAATTCTGGGCTCCCATTGGTCACAGGGTCACAGAAAGCTGCCTTGCTTTCTGTTTGGCCAGTACCCTTCACGTTACAGTGGTGTAAGTGGTGTTTTTATTTTCCAGAACACAGGATTAAAAATGAGACTCTGAAGCAAACTCTTGACTTTCACAGTTCAGTAGTGCAGGCTTGCCTGGTGGGAGGCAAGAACTGTCTGCCGCCTAAATAGCTATTATTTTCTGCATTGCAGCCTAGACGGGTAATTCCTAATAGCCTTCATTCATTTTATGGTGAATGTCAATCTGTTAAAACGATTGGCTCCTTTCCGAACAGCAAAGGTGCCAACAGCTTTACAGAAATGAATGCTGATGCTGCTACCAGAAATAATCCCAAATTCCTAGGTTCTTCTTCCAAGTATCTCAATGGCATTCTCCATCCTCATTATGACAAATTGTTTAAGTCGACCTTTACATATAGTTAGGACTATACAATATAATGACTAGACCTCATGAAACTTTATTCATTTATTTATCCACATTTATTGAATTTCATTGTAATAATATACTAAATTGGGATTTTTTTCCATGTTAAGGTTCTGGTATATAATAATGTAATAGTTTTAAGAGCTTTCAGATCCCTAAGTTGAGTTCCAAACTACATTTATAATACAGATAGAGTGCCCACCCTGTCTTAATCAGCCCTTACCTTCTGGCTCTCTGAAGCCAAGCCCTGAAATCCAGCAGAGGGTACTCATGAAGCTGAGGGTGGGGATAGGGTGGGAGTGGGGATAACTTCCTTGGAGGAAGGCCATTTTGTCAAGATCTCACTCTTAGGGAGAGAATTTCTCTCATAAACTCACTCAAGGTGGGGCTGAGGGCAGCAAACTTCAAGAACACAGGGAAATATCCTCCAGGTGACAGGATACATAGCAGCTGGTATCTGGACCATTTACTATCCCATAGGAAGATTTTCAGGCTCTGCTTCCCTGAAGAAAACAGATTCTCCCTCTCCCCAGCAACTGCCAATTCCCAATACCTCAACTAGTGGGTGGAACTTCACAAACCCATGGATTCACAGCAGCTGTGATGGCATGCACAAGATGTGCTGACTTCAACCTGGGTGATTGTGCTATGATATCTGGAAAATACTTTCTGCTATAGGTATCCACTCCCTGTGGCGTCTCCAAGGGAATCCGATAGCTGTGTGGGGAAAGGGTGATACAGATGTCCCAGTTAGAGCTGCTCTTCCATCGTCTCTTATTCTCTGCATGATGACTACTTGTGGGATCCTGTATTAATAACCATCTACAGCATGTGGTGGTTTCTCTGTGCACGTTCTTCCATTTAACACTGGCCAGTGTTCTATTAATAACTAACCAAAACAAATGCCTTTGATGAGAGCCAAAGATAAGGATATGGGGATAAAGATAAGTCTGGGAGCAGTTTAATAGTATGTTCATTGAGCAGAATAATAGAACCTAATACTATGATCCTTCTATTCTTTTTTTTCCAACTTTTTTTATTTGAATTAGAAACAGGATTGTTTTACATGACAATCCTATTTCCCTTCTCTCACCCGTCCTCTCCTACCCACCCCCCAACTAAAACCTTATCTGTCACATATCTTTTCTGCTCCCCCTGGATGGTGAGGCCTTCCATAAGGTGTCATCAGAGTCTTCTCAGGGAGTATTCCTCTATATGGAATGGGCTCCCATTCTACCTAATTCTCCATATTAACATGAAACTAAATCATGCTAAAGGCACAAAGAAGAAACACCCAAAGGGTAAATTTAAAACTAACATGACAAATCTGGGAAACAACAGAGACAATGTTTGTTTACTAGGAATGGGATTAATAAACCTACATCACCAGAAACCAAGTGCAGAGTTGTTGATCTTTGTGTTACATACAAGAAGGCTCTGTCATTTCATTCCACTACAAACAACATTTTATTTAAAAGAACAACGTCAGCAACCTAAGTAAGTGTACTTGAATTTTGAAAAGCCACATATCACAAGCACTGAATAAAATCATTAACTAGAGGATCCAGAGAAACATGTGTAAGTATAAGTGGCTCAAATAAGGCCATTTAGTCCTACAACAAAACAAATAGGAGATTTAGCGTAATTGAACCACAGGCACTCAACAGTGTACCTACACGCTGCCATTGGCTCTTTGATTCTCATGAAAAGCAGAATTTCCCAGTGGCCAATAGACTTGATGCTCATAAGCTAATGATCAACACTATAGAACAATTCAGCCCAGACAGGACAGACTTGCTGTGGTCACCATACAATTCACCCAGACCACTTGTGCACAACTAATAGGGGAAATACTGTATTTGATCGTTTCCGTGAAGACACCCAGAGAACACTGGCAAGTACAAATGGATAAATGTGCTCAAATCCTCACACACAGATGTCAATTCCTATATTAATGGGTCTTTTCTATTTGAGGTGTTCTAAGAATTCAAGCATGTGGAATTGCTGATTGCAACTGCAATATTTATCTAGAGAGCAAGGACTTGCCTAGAAACATTTCCTATCTGCCTCTGGTCTTTATTTTCTTCCATACCTACACTTTGTTGAACTGGACATTAGAGGATAAAGTATAAGAAATGTTTCAAACTTTCACTTACTGAGTGGAAAACAGGACAAAAGGGAGATCAATATGGCAAAAGAATCCATAGTAACCTCTCTGAGCTGCCACAGATTATTGGCCCTACTGTGTATCAATGCTCTCCTCAAAAATTTGTAAGCTTAAAGTATGCTGCAGATGTTGTGGTTAAATGCTATAGGACCTAGAGCTACTCATTGAAAATGTAAGTTTGTGGAAACATTCCTCATGTTACAATTTCCCTAGTCTGGGGGAAGTGGTACAGAAATATATTTTAAATTTTTCTAGCAACATCTTACTTGTATACAATGTCTTGTGATCACATTCACTCCCCATTGCCCTCTCTCATTCACTTGTCCTCCCCTGTCCACACCTTCTTCCTCCCAACTATCCCCATCCTAGTCATATCTGTGGTTGTATGTGGTGCAGGTAATCACAGACTCAATATGCGCAAGACTGCAGCAGCCTGTTACATCCAGAAGACAGTGTCTCTACTTCTTCCCCATCAGCCGGCTTTTAGCATCTTCTCCCTCATTCTCGATATTCACTGACCCTTGGAGGGGACAGATCAATGTATTGTGGTTTTGTTTTAGGCAACATGTATTTCTTCATATTGTACATCTTACTTTAACTCAAAATGTTTAATTATTTATTTAAGTATTAAATATTGGAATTTAAATATTAGAATTTATTATTTTATTGCATAAAAAGCATGCTGTAAACCATCCTACTGCTTATCAATATTTTCCTTTCATATAGCTTGCTGAAAATGTTAGTTTAGTTTTGAAGTTAGGCATTATATACTTTACATAGCAAGCATTTGACACTGAATATTATAATGTATAGATCTTACTTTCCTGTTTTATTTCCACATCTCCCTAATGCTATACTTCAAAGGGACTATCTGTATTTTAACAAAAAATGACATTCATTTGCCTTTGAGAAGCACAGGTTATAGAATGCAACTTGAATAATTCTCTTAGTTTGGGCTATTGAAACAGTTACTGACCCCAGATCAGCTCTAATTGTTATCCAAACAAGTGAGATTAAAAATAATATGTATCTCATGCTAGGCACAATAGCAATCACCTTTAATCCAAGCAATCAGAAGGCAGAGGCAGGTGGATCACTTGAATTCAAGGCCAGCCTGCTCTATATTGTGAGTTTTAAGCCAAGAAAGCCTATATAACAAGACTCTGTGTAATAAAACAAAAAGGAAATATCCTTTAAATATGTAAAGGATATATCACTTTAATGTGTTTTCTAATATTAAAATAACCACTGAAAAAGATTAACACATAATTAGTGTATAGAGATGTGCCCTCCATTAGCAGTGGTGTCTGCAATTTCCATGAAGACCATCACCATTCAGGGCCATGTTAGCTCCCATAGACTCTGTTTAAGGATACAAAGGGATTCTAGATCAAGCATAAGAATGCTTTCATTCCTTTTTTCTTTTAAAAAGCAAATTAAAATAAAATGCATTGCAAGAACTGTTGCTTTGAACAAGAATTATTAAGCCCCACAAGGCAAATCTCTCATGATGCTCAGATAATCTGGCACTTAAAAATAAGACAAGCTAATTAATTACTATTATTTAATAGATTTATTTGGTTTGTTGATAAGGTGACAATCTGTGGAAACAATGGTGCAGTCATTCACTGATTTCCTTACTGACTATTTAATGGAGTTCAATGTGGACATATTTTCAAGGGGTTAAAGTACAAATGTACAGAATAGGCAGTGAAATGAATGAAGCTTCCAAATCACAGAGATCTAGCTACCTCTGCCCCCTGATACTAGGATTAAATATGTGTGCAACCACACCCAGAAAATGGCCACATTTTCTAAAATCCATGATGTTAATTCAGAAGCTTTTACGCACAAAAGAAATAAAGTAGTGTCTTCTCTTCCTACATACAGCATTAGATAAGACTGTTTGCCCCTCATTAACTAATGGGGCTACTTGCAGCATCATGCCTATTTTCCTAAGCAGTGTCAAGTATGATATGCAGACTTGGGAAAGCACAATGCAGTGAGTGCACCTCAGAAAAAGCATGACAAGATAAACTTCGATGTTTACTTGTATGTACTCTGACACCCTTGCTAACAGGTTCACATAAACTAGCACAAACTGCAAATTTCTTGTGTGCACAGGTAGGACTTTCCTAATCACCAGGTGGACTAGATTTCATGACATAGTGCCGCATGTAAATGCCACATTTAGTGCAAAAAATGTGCATATAGATGAATCATACTGATGCTGACTGACTTACATTATTGGCTTCATACATGATAATATTTCCAATAAGCCAATATTGAAATAAAATCCCAAGAACACTAATAATCCTGCTGCTGCAATTATCTAATGTGCTTTTATGCAAAGAGCGAGTGCTGCCCTTTCAGGTTCCATAGACACAGCTGATTGCTGTAACTCCAGCAGTTCTGTGAACAGCTACCAGATTAATGATAAGTAGGGCAGGTCAGTTCATTAGGCTTTATCTCTAATTAGCACTAAATAAAAACACACACACAGAAAACTGCAGCAGAGAAAAGACCTGACCTTGCTAAGCTAGATGCATTGGTTGGAGGGCAAATGAGACTCCACATTCAGAAAGAAACAGCCCACTATGCCATCTGGTCATCAAAAGGGACCAGCTTTTGAAAACCATGTCCACCATCAAAACACAATGTGTTAAGTCAGCTCCCAGAGACCTCTGAGGGAAGCAGCTTCCAGTCGTTCTCTTAAGTCGCTTTACCACCTACACATACACTTGAAAAACAGGTCAGTTCACCTTACCTTTCTCGCAATGGCTTCCTGTGAATCCAGAAGGACAGACACATTTGTTAGGAGCCACACAGGTACCTCCATATCTGCAGCCCTCCTCACAGAATGCTGTGTGGAAACAAAGACTTTGTTTAGGTCATATATCCTGGAGCTCCCAAATGATTCCTTATATACGCTGCCCAGGGAATACACCTCTGTACTGATATTTTCAAATTTTTCTATACATGTGAAAAAAATAAATGTAACAATACCTTTTCCACTGCTTTATATCAAATCAGTTGAAATAATAAATGGAAGGTGTTGCACTTGGGCTTGGCATGTTTTAAGTGAGAGCTGGTATCGGCAGAGGTTTCCACTGCCATAATTATTGATTTATTTGAAATCATTGAGATGAGTAGCTCAAAAGGGAAAGATAAGGTTGGTAGCAAAGACTTTTTCAATTCGCATTGCCTTAGAACTTATTTTTCCCAATAAGTATCATTTATATAGTCTTTTTGTAACAATAAATATATTTTTTTAAATTTTCAAAAATATTTTTGGCACTTGATAACATTTTTTATAAAACAATAAATGCAATGAATTCTTTTTTTCCAACTTTATTTTTATTTGAATTAGAAACGGGATTGGTTTACATGACAATCCCATTTCCCTTCTCTGACCCGTCCTCCCCTACCCCCCCCAACTAAAACCTTATCTGTCACATATCTTTTCTGTTCCCCCTGAATGGTGAGGCCTTCCATAGGGTGTCATCAGAGTCTTTCATATCTTTTGGGATAGGGCCTAGGCCCACCCCGTGTGTATTCCTCAGGGAGTATTCCTCTATATGGAATGGGCTCCCAAAGTCCACACCTATGCTAGGGATAAATACTGGGCTTCTACAGGAGGTCCCATAGATTTCTGAGGTTTCCTCACAGTAAGCCTTGTTCCTGGGGTCTGGATCAGTCCAATGCTGGTATTCCAGCTATCAGACTGGGGAGCAAGAGTTCCCGGATGTTCAGGTCAGCTGTTTCTGTGTGTTTCACCAGCCTGGTCTGGACCTCTTTGCCCTTCACTGGTCCTTCTCTGCATCTGGGTTCCAGTTCAGATCGGTGATTAGTTATGGGAGCCTGCTTCTACTTCCACCAGCTGCTGGATGAAGGTATATAAGTCAGTCATCAATCTCATAATCAGGGGAGGGCGTTTAAGGTAGCCTCTCCACCGTTGTTGAGATAGTTAGCTGGTGTCATCTTTGTAGATCTCCAGACATTTCCCTAGTGCCTGATTTCTCTGTAAACCAAAAGTATCTCCCTCTATTATGATATCTCCATTCTTGGTATCGTGTATTCTTCCCCTGACTCATACTTCCTGCTCCTTCATGTCCTTGGCATCCCTCTTCTTCTCCCCTTCTCATTCTCCTAGCTCTCTCCCCCCTCTTACAGTGCTCCCAATTTGCTCAGCAGATCTTGAACTTCTCCCCTTCTCCAGGCAACCATATTTGTCTCTCTTAGGGACCTCCTTGTTTATTAGCTTCTTTGGCAGTGTGGATTGTAGGCTGGTAATCCTTTATTCTATGTCTAAAATCCACATATGAGTGAGTACATATCATATTTGTCTTTTTGCGATTGGGTTACTTTGCTCAGAATGGTTTCTTCTAGATCCATCCATTTTCCTGCAAATTTCAAGATTCCATTGTTTTTTGTTTTGTTTTTTTCCGTTGAGTAGTACTCCATTGTGTAAATGTACCACATTTTCTCTATCCATTCTTTGGTTGAGGGGCATCTAGACTGCTTCCAGTTTCTGGCTATTACAAATGGTGCTGCTATGAACATCGTTGAACATATGTCCTTGTTGTATGAATGTGCTTCTTTTGGGTATATGCTTAAGAATGGAATTGCTGGATCTTGTGGTAGACTCATTCCCATTTTCTTGAGGAGTCACCATACTGATTTCCAAAGTGGCTGTATGAGTTGGCACTCCCACCAGCAGTGGAGAAGTGTTCCCCTTTCTCCACATCCTCTCCAGCATAAACTGTCATTGGTGTTTTTGATTTTAGCCATTCTGACAGGAGTAAGATGGTATCTCAGAGTTGTTTTGATTTGCATTTCCCTGATGGCTAAGGATGTTGAACACTTTCTTATGTGTCTTTCAGCCATTTTAGATTCCTCTATTGAGAATTGTCTATTTAGTTCTGTACCCCACTTTTTAATTGGGTTGTTTGTTGTTTGGGGGACTGGCTTCTTGAATTCTTTGTATATTTTGGAGATTAGCCCTCTGTCAGATGTGGGGTTGGTGAATATCTTTTCCCAGTCTGTGGGCTGCCGTTTTGTCTTGCTGACTGTCTCCTTTGCTTTACAGAAGCTTCTCAGTTTCAGGAGGTCACATTTATCAATTGTTGACCTCAGTGTCTGTGCTACTGGTGTAATGTTCAGGAAGCAGTTTCCTATACAAATTAATTCAAGGGTATTTCCCAATTTGTCTTCTAATAGGTTCAGTGTAGGTGGATTTATGTTGAAGTCTTTGGTCCATTTTGTCTTAAGTTTTGTGCTTGGGTCTAACTGCAGTCTTCTACATGTCTGCAACCAGTTATGCCAGCACCATTTGTTGAAGATGTTCTCTTTGTTCCATCGTATAAATTTGGATTGTTTGTCAAAAATCAGGCATTCATGGTTGTGTGGGTTAATATCAGGGTTTTCAATTCTATTCCATTGGTCTACCTGTCTATTTTTGTGCCAATACCAAGCTGTTTTCAGGACTATAGATCTGTAATAGAGCTTGAAGTCAGGGATGGTGATGCCTCCAGAAGTTCCTTTATTGTATAGGGATGTTTTCGCTATCCTGGGTCTTTTGTTTCTCCATATAAAGTTGAGAATTGTTCTTTCAAGGTCTGTGACGAATTGTGTTGGGATTTTGATGGGAATTGCATTGAATTTGTACACTGCTTTGGCAAGATTGACATTTTTACTATGTTGATCCTACCTATCCAAGAGCATGGGAGATCTTTCCATTTTCTGGTATCTTCTTTAATTTCTTTCTTTAGAGACTCAAAATCCTTATGGTACAGGTCTTTCACATTTTTGGTTAGTGTTACCCCAAGGTATTTTATGTTGTTTGTGCCTATTGTAAAGGGTGATGTTTCTCTGATTTCTCTCTCCACCAATGTGTCATCCATATATAATAGCGCTACGGATTTTTTTGAGTTAATCTTGTATCCTGCCACTTTCAGTTGGCTCCAGTGTTTTGCCTCCATAAATAACGCACTGTCCTCATAGCAAAGATTTTATCATCCCAAATTACTCCTCTAGGGAAAGTATCAGAATGTGAAATGTCCCTTGAAAGGGTGTAGACTTAACTCCCCCATTTTGGTAAGTCTTACAAAGCTATCCCACCCAACCAGAGCACCTTAATATTAACTGTCAATGTGATACAACATAGTCTCACCTATGAAGAGAATTCTAATGGATTATCTATAGCAGGTGACCCTATGGGCTTTTCTACAAGGTATTCTGTTAATTGTTAATTGATATAAAATGACCCAGTCCAGAGTGGGTGGCACTATCCTCTAGGCAAGGGACCCTGAAGAATACACAGAAGAGGAAGCTAGCTAAACACAAGCAAGCAGGCAAGAGTCCTTGGATTTAATCTCGCTATCTTTAACTACAGATGGGAATAGCTCCTGCCTTGACTTCCAACATTAATGAACTCTGACTTGAATTGTGAGTCCTTTTCTCAACTCATGATGTTCCTTTTTTGTCAGGGTGTTTTCTCTCAGAAACAACAATGAAACCCATACTTCACCCCCAAATGCCTCCTCAAATGTATCTCAGCTAAGGGGGTTCTCTGTTGCACACCCACAGCAAGGCAACATTCACAACTGTCCTTTGTACTCAGTTACCAACCCCCATCCCAACCACCCTACCATCAGACCCTCAAGGACACTAGCTAAGCTGTTTTTGCTCATCACCATGTCCTAATCTCAGCATCTAGCTCATAGTGGTTACTAGAGATACGTGTGGAATAGCTTATTCATCATTTTGCAGTTAGTTCCTATTCCTGTAATTCTATGTCACTTCCATTCAGGATAAGCCACTGAAAAGTGTTACCATATAACCATTCATGTAATTTGTTGGCCAATAAAGTCATTGAAATTTGCTATTAATGCAGTTGATTGAAATGGTTAAGGCTGAGTTCCCTGTATTCATATGAGAGCTGGGTGAGCAACAGTTTTAAATTTTAATTGTAGTAAGAAAATGTCACCCTGGAAAAATGTCCTGGCCGTATGTTGCCATCATCACATAATTAATATGAGTCTAGCTATAAAAAGCCACAGGGTGTGTTTAGAATGCTGAGAACCAGTCAAATGCGCAGAACTTAGCACAATGTTGCTGTTTTCCACATCATTTACTATCTCTTGGGTAAATTCATATTCTACAGATTCAGCAATTAATTGTAAGCTGTTTTCTGTGCTGGAGGAGAGTACAGACCTTGGAATTGAAGGACTATTTCCTATTCCCAGCATGCTAGCATACTGGTACAGAAACACAACAATAACAAAAGATTTAGGTGTGTTCATCAGGAAACACATACGAATCTTGTGAAATCACACCATGTAAACACTTGTGAGCCATATTTTCAGTGAGATATTTAAAGTATACTTCTGCATCAGAGTAATGTAATGAAGTGTTTCTGCCAAATAAGAGTGGCAGAGGGAAGCAAGTGAGAGGGGACATCATCGGGTGGCAGAAGACTGCAGGGTTGGAAGGAGAACGTTCAGCTTGACTTTCCATACTGTACAGATACATGTCACCTGGGCCCCGAAGACCATGCTAAAAGACTTGGGTGATCCTTCCTGATTTTCTCAGTTCTTATATAAAAATAAAAATATGAGAGCCTGTGAGGGGTATGTGAGACATTTTTGATTCAATGACTTTGTGATGTGTAACCGGCTCTGTGATGATGAAATGAGTTTGTAAAGAACTTTACATACATCATGCTATGTGTTCTGTAAAACCAGCTGGTAATAGCACCATAGTGACCATGAAGTACAGACTGAGGAAAGACATTAAAAACCTTCCTGGAAGCTAGGGAGATGGCTCAGTGGTTAAGAGACATGGCTGCTTTCCCAGGAGATCCAGGGTCAATTCCAGCACCCACATAGTTACCCACACCACATGTAACCCCAGTTCCAGGGGAATCTGGGACCCACTTCTGTCGTATGTATGCACTACATGCACATGGTGCACAGACATACATGCAAATACACATAAAATGCAAATATATATAAAAATATATAAAATGCAGACATACATGCAAATATATATAAAATCAAATGATAAGAAAAATTTAAAGACCTTAAACACAAACTAGTCCTACAAGAAGTTTACCAACACATGTTGCTGATGCAGCCTGGAAGTATCTTATAGTTGTTATTGTTTTGATATATAAAAATATTTAAAATGAGACTCAGAAACCGGAAGCACATTGGCACTGGCTGGCAGAGCTACAAAACAACTTTACCTACAAAACTCTGTCTCCTTTCATTTGTTACAATGCAAGTTCACCTATAATCCCATGCTCAGGAAGGCAGGTCTATTCTTTCTTTAATAGTTCCATAATAGCTAAGGAAATTGATTAAAATTCAAGCACAAAATATGACCAGATGGCATAATAACCAGTTTACTTAATGACTATTCAACCGATTCCACTGCTTGGTAATCCTTACACTTTTGTGTACACTTCTGCTCACAATTCTCATAGATCTGGGCACATAGCAATTTTAAATGGAGTTTATCTAGAATAAGGAAGAAAATAAATGCCCCCTTGACTACTAGACAAAATGAAAAAACAATTAAAACAAAACTAGGTAATGAAAAACCTTGACATCCAAAATTTTAACTGCATTGGGGGAATCAAGATCAACCCAAATATTCTTGCTACAGAAAATTTCAAAAAGAAACTTCTGTATTCTAGTTTAAACGTAGTGGGCAAATACTCATATCCTGATAGGCTCCCCTGCCTCCTCACTATATATCTTTACTTGCAAGTGTTGTTTGCAAAGAGTCATTGGTCTGGTTCGAGGCCTTTGGTTTCTGCTACACTATCCATGCTGGGCCCTTACTGGCACTCCTCTAGGTTATCCAGCTGTTGCCCTGTGTCATGGAGATCCTGAAGCTTTGGATCTACCAGACCTATCCCTTCATGTGCTCCAGTAGATCACAGATGATGTAGTGTTGAAGAGTGCCTGGGTAGTTGCAGGGTTGGTCAGCCTGCCCTCTCTCCCTTGCCCTCATCACTAGTGTGAGCTCTCCTGCATTGTCCTGGCTAGTTCACCTTTTCAGGGATGAGAAAGGGACAGAGTTCTTCTTGCTTTCATGTCCTCAGGGTCAGTTCTCCCACACCTACATCTTCAGGGCCAGCTCTACTGTGTGGCCCAGGTGTGCCATAGGGGCCACTCCCCCTAGTGCTGCAGCAGATGCAGGGCAGAGACAGCTCTCCTGCTCTTATGACTTCAGAGCCAGGTCTCCTGCATTTCTCAGAGATTGATGGTTAGAGGGTTGGGGGGTTGGGTGTGGGAGAGGGCATTTCTCACTCACACATGCCACCACAAGACAGATGAATAATGGGTACAACTCTCCCATGCTCACAACCTTGGGGCTGGCTTAGCCACACCTCTGCCAACAGGATTAGCTCCATTGTGCTGCCCAGACAATGTACAGGATCTGCTTTCCTGAGTGTTGCAGCTGGAAGGGGACAGAGTCAGTCTATGATTCATCCTACCTTAGGCTTAATTACCTTTAGCAAAATATTTCATCCCTCTGTACCTCAGTCACAAGACACTGCTGGTTAGTAATGATGTCACCAGTGCTGAGAGGGTTGATTCAAGTCATTAACTTCAACCACTCAATACCATGCAAGTTGAACTATCCCTATGCAGTCGAGATGGAGCTGGGGAGCTGCTTTTCCCTGACTCAGTGGCCTCAGAGAACCATGTAAATAGCCACAGACCTGGGATCTTAACTCTGTCACAAACTCAGAGAAATTCAGTGACACAAGTTTGGGACTCAATAAGCCACTTATTTGTCACCCACTATCAAGACTCTGAAGCATGAGGTAAACAGGTTAAAGAAAGACAATGAGGTTACAGGCTTTGATCCATTATTTTAGTGCCATTTGTTATTAACTTACTTCCCCAAAGGAAGTGCTTGATCAGATCAACTCTAAGAGGGCATGCTTCTGTTTTTTTGAGAGAACTCTTTATATTTGCAAGAAAAATAAAATCAGAAACCTCTGAGTGAAATTTAATCCAAAGAAAGAATGCAGGCTTTTGCTGAAAACAATTTTGGCATGTGAAATCAACCGAGGTGTTCACGGGAACCAGGTGTTATATCCAATAACCGTGGCATACACTAATAAAAAGTAATAGCCCTTCACACACTGAACACGTCTCTGGGTCCTCTTCAAGTTTTACTGGCATATACTTAGTTCCTAGAGCATCCTAAAACCCTGACAAGTGAACATCCTTCCTTCTGACTGCTCTACCCATTTTTCTTGGTCCATCTTGTGGGAAAGACACACATAAAGATGATGTTCGTCTGATAAAAGAAGCAGATAGAAGTACCTAATTACAACAAGCAGGCAAAACTGCCATTTCTAATCTAATCGGGGTCATTTACAAGGCATCAATTAAAGTCAGCTTCCATGAATTTTAGTCCACTTGATAATATGTATCAAAAGTTTGGAGAGTGGTAAGCTGAAATGAAGCCTGGTCACCAACACTTTTCTCCTAGAAGCTGGTGAGCTTAGCATCGCATCAGCTTTGTTTGCCCTCTTGATATTTTCTCAGATGTAAACTCCCACTTTCCAGAGAAATTCTGCCAACAATGAAGGGAATGGCATGTTTCGGTTTTTGCTTTGATCTTGGTCTTTTTTAGAACACGTGATTTACCAAGCCCTTGGGGTTCTTCGAGTTGTTAAGGTGGGGTTGGGACAGTAATCTACTGCGCCCTGGATGTCACCACTTATCATACAAGGCACAGGACAGCCCTGCACAATGAAGAATTGCTAGGCCAGAAATGTCAGTAATGATGAGATGGAAAAACTTTTACTCCAAGTTACTCAGGGAAGTCCAAAAGCCTGACACTTTTATCAAGCCCTTATGTCTCCCATATTTTTCTTCTCAATCTTTCCATAAAATAAATTGAAAACATGGAGACAAGCTGGATAAAACTCATGCAGAACACCAGTTATATGAAACATGCAAGTGTCGTCAGTTCTCACTTATTGTCATTCAAGTCTCTAGTCTATGGTGTACTGCATAATTTAATAATTGCTTTAAAATTCATGGTCAAGCAGTAGTCAATAGTGGCTGTGGAGAGGGTGGGTCACTAAGGGTTGGCAAGCTCCCATGTTCCACACATGCTCATGCAGTCAGGCCATACACACGAAACTGACAACTTGGAAACACTATGAGTTTCAGTGGAAAAGGGAAGAGGGTAGTGAGACACAGGGTAAACAGATGCTAAAATGGCTAAAATCCATTACATACATATATGAAATGATCAAAGAATAAAATAAAACTTAAACATCATACTTTTAAGAAGGCTTATTGTCATTTTTAATTATGTGTATGTTTCTATGGGGTATGTGCATATGACTGAAGTTAGCTGCAGATGCCAAAGAGAGCATCAGTTTCCCTGGAGCTAGTGTTACAGGTTGTAAGCTGTGGGTGCAGAAAACAAAACTCGGGGTGGGGAAAGAGCAATTTGTACTCTTCATGGCTGGGCCATTTTTACAGATACTGCCCTCCCACATACTATTTTTGAAAGAAAAGCAAATCACCCTCAACATGATAAGTTTTAGTGTCAGCAGCCCCATTGAAGCTTCCATTTTCTTCCTCAATACAACATTTTGTTCTTAGGAAACTTGTGGCACTGTCATAGCGCCTTGTGTTCAGGACTCCACTTCCTTATTACAGCATCATGGTGCAGTCATGACAGACACTTATCAGATGAAAATGCTGGCTCACACCTAAGCAAGGTGTCAAGGGTCATACTCCTACTAAGTGGCATCCTGGATTTGGAGCTGAGAGTTCTCACTGCATCTCCAAGCTGTGTCCTGTGGCCTCCGTTATGCAGACAATATGCTGGCTACTGAAGAATCTATGCCTAGTCAGGAACATAGGCCCTTCTCCACAGACACCCACCCTACAGCGGCAGAAAGTGCCACCATAAAAGGGGATAAAAACCTATGGGAGTGGTAAGAACAGTTGGGGGATACAGAGATCATAATTAACCATGCCAAGTAGACTGGAGCAAAGATTCCCAACAGAGCTGACATCTGGGTCAGGTCTGGAAGAGTAAATGGTATTATTTTTCTGCCAGAAGTTTCAGGAAATTTGACTTTCATGGTCACAGTTTCTCATGAGGGAAGGTGCTGAAGAAAAGAAAATGAGGTGAGAGGCCCAATAATGAAAGAGAAAGCAGGGAGCCACAAGGCAAACAGAGGCCCCTTGGAGTCTGTGTGTGATCCATAATTCTTGCCTTGAAAACCCTTCTGTTTCTCGGCCTTGCCTCCTTGGCTCTGTCCATTAGTTGGCTTACAACTATGCTTCATTAACATTGCACCACAATAAAATGATAAGACATAATCTATTAAAATGTAGACCTTCACATATACATATAAGCTAACAAAAGTTTTTCCTCATATGCAGAACTCTTTGTGATATTTTCTATTCCTTCTTATTCTGTTTATTTTCTGCTTTGCTTTGTTCTGTCCAACACCAATTGTAAACAAAGCTATGGTCCAAGACTTTATTTTCACAATCCACTAAACCTATGCCTTTCAAAACATCACTTGGGTTAGACAGAAGTCTCAGCTGTTAAGAACACTTACAGCTCTTCCTAAGGACCCATGTTTGCTTTCCAGCATCCACAGTCAGGCTGTTCCTGACTGCCCTTAACTTCAGTTTCCAGGGAGCTGATGTCATCTCCTGATCTCTGCCATCACTGCATACATAAAGGGCATACATAAAAATAAAATAAAACTAACAGGAGGGATCAGAATGGTCAAGTTGGGGTGGGACAGAAGGGGAGAGTAATGAAAGAGTTATCTTGATAGAGGGGGGATTATGGGGTTAGGGAGAAAGCTGGTGCCACAGAAACTCAGAGGAACCCACAAGGATGACCCCAGCTAAGACTCTTAGCAATAGTGGAGAAGGGGCCTGAACTGGCTTTCCACTGCAATCAGATTGGTAGCTACCCTAATTGTCACCATAGAGCCTTCATCCAGTACCTATGGAAGTAAATGCAGAGATCCAGAGCCAAGCACTGGGCCAACCTCCAGGAGTCCAGTTGAAAAGAGGGTGATGGGATTATATGAGCAAGGTGGGGGTCAAGATAATGGCTGGGAAACCCACAGAGACAGCTGACCTGAGCTTGTGGGAGCTCACAGACTCTGGACAGACAGCTAGCAACCTAGGCCCTTTGCATCTTGGTGACAGTTATGTAGCTTGGTCTTTTGTGGGACGCCTAGCAGTGGGACCAAGACCTATCTATCCCTGATGTGTGAGCTAGCTCTTTGGAACTTATTCCCTATGGTAGGATGCCTTGTTCAGCCTTGATGCAGAGCTTGGTCCTGCCTCAACTTGATCTGCCATGCTTCGTTGATTCTCATGGGAGGCCTTACCCCATCTGAATGGAGAGGGAGAAGTGGATGGGGAGAGGGTGGTAGAAAGGAGGTGCAGAGGGAATGGGAGGAGAGGAGGGAAGGGAAACTGTGGTAGATATGTAAAATTAATTTTAAAATGATGAATCAAAATAAAATAAAACTTTAAAAATTTTAAAATTGCTTGTTTCATATATTTTCATCATTTGCTTATCATTAAAGACCACAGTACTTTGTAAGAGAATGGGGCATAAGACAATTTTTATATTGACTCTATAATTTCAAATTGAGATATTAAGTTTACCTCTAGAAAGGCTAACTGAAGGAGACCTGCTAAGAAGCATTTCAGTAGGGGAAGGACAGGAGATGGGGGTTAAGGTGAAATTTCACTATAAAATCAGGAAACTGTCAAACACATTAGTTATAAATTTTAAAGGAGGGATACAAAATTATGTGCTGTTTCCAAGGTTGCCTTTGCAACACAACACACACACACACACACACACACACACACACACACACACAATTTCCCAAAGTAGAAACTATTTTCTTTCAAGTCTTAACAGGATGTCCCTGTAACAGAAGATATACTGCACAACGAAAGGGAAGATTGGGAGGTGAGATAATGAGGCCATCCGCATTTCCTTGGTCTAATGCACATGCATTTCTAACCAGATATTTATTGTCCTTAAAGTCATGTACTTTGCAGTTCTTAATGTTTCTATACCTTGGTCACAGGTAATGTGAAACATGTTGCTGATACAGCAAATTCCTTAGGAAGGAGGGGATGGATTATTATGAAAAAAATTCTCTTTCATAAACTATGTCATGAAAATTTAAACAATCATTTGAACAAGTCAAGTCAATCCAGCTTAAAGATTTATCAAGCACCTACTGTGCCACACAGGCAGACTGTGTGCCTAACTGTAAGTGACTGTCATTGCCTTGCTGGTAAAGGCCTGATGCTCTGGTTTCACAAAGTGCAATCTCCTCCATCTGCTCCACTTCTCCCATCAAAGAAACTCTGTGTTCATGCCTGGAGATGATTCCACATGTCCCAACTGGTAGAGTTCTACTGATAGAAGTCAGGGATCCTATAATGTGCAGGTTGGTTTTCCCAATGACCCATCAAGCTCATAATATCAACAAGGAAAGTTGAAGAGAAGGCAGACAGAAGGCAGACAAAAGATTATTCTGAGAATCAGGACATCAACAAGCAACAACAGAGGTAAAGGTGCTACCACTTATAGTTTAAACTCTAAAAAGAGAACATATAAAACATACAAAAATGCATGTAAAAATATGTTATATTATTACAAATGACAGGCACAAAAGTCAAGTGGGTGTGGTTTGGAGTCTGTTAGTGCAATGCTGCAAGTAAATGTTAGTCATGAAGTTGATCACTCATAAGGTCTTTCACTAACAATACACAGGGAATAATGACCCTTGCAGCATCCTGCAGAAGAGCTAAGCAGACAGAGGTTGCAGTAGGTACAAAGGTCCTGAGGAGCAAAGCACACACTTCACACACTGACCAAGTCCTTACAGTACTGGTCAAAAAGAGTTCCTGAGAGAAGGGTAAGACTATTTTGCCTGGAAGTTCAAGAGTGCATTCATAGAACTAATGCCTGAAAGAAACAGGAAAAAGCAATCAACATCCAGACAAGCTGGGCCTGAGTGTATTGCAGGCTGGGAAAAGAACACCCTGAACTGAGACATAAGTGTGGAGCAAAACTGGGAAGAACCAAGAATGGTTCCACAAAGACAAGATGTAAGGAGAAGCCCTGGCTCTGCCCAGTGTTTTGCAAACCCTGAGTCTAGTTTGGTTCACAGAAGGGGCAATGCCTGGCTTGAATGTGTCCTCCAAGTAATCTCTGTCACATGTCTTCCAAGAGGGCTAAGCACCGGTTGGGATATATACCCTTATGAATGAAATAGTGCTGCGACCTCATGAATGGTTTCTCTGTTATCCTCTCTGCCAACCATGTGATTCTATCTATTCTAATGTTTTCCTATCCCAGCCCCCAAGGACTTTCCATTCTCCAGATTCCCAAAGAATAGTTTTCTGTCTATTACCAATTATCCAATCTCTTTAATTCCATTGCAGAAGCATAGACCACAAGCAAGTGGCTTCTGCCTGTCTTCCTCAGATGGTGTCACTGGTCTTACAAAAGATTTAAGATTCCTGTTTTAGCTTTATTTTCCTACAGTTCCAGTTTCATTAAGAATGAGGGTGGTGCACAACTAATCACTGAACTGAACTGGAATCCAGTTGCAGAGAAGGACCAGTGAAAAGCAAAGGGGCCCAGACCAGGCTGATGAAACCCACAGAAACAGCTGACCTGAACAAAGGGGAGCTCTTGGTCCCCAGACTGATAGCTGGGATACTAGCATGGGACTGATCCAGAACCCAGGAACATGGGTTTCCGTGAGGAAACCTCAGAAATCTACAGAACCTCCTGTAGTAGTTCAGTATTATCCCTAGAATAGGTGTGGACTTTCGGTGCCCATTCCACATAGAGGGATAATTCCTGAGCCAAGACACACTGGAGTGGGCCTAGGCCCTATCACAAAAGATATGATAGACTCTGATGACACCCCCCCATGGAAGGCCTCATCGTCCAGGGGGAGCAGAAAAGATATGTGATAGGTAGGGTTTTAGTTGGGGGAGGGTGTAGGGGAGGAGGGCATGGAGAGGGAACTGGGATTGACATGTAAAACAATCTTGTTTCTAATGAAAATAAAAAATAAATAAATCAATCAATAAATTAATAAATAGAATGAGGGTGGTGGCTTTTCCCTAAGAGAGAATAGAAAAGGCTACATTTGAATATTCCCATGGTTTTAAAACCCTCTTAAGTGTGCAGACGACCATATGAAAGAGACAGCGGGTAGGTCTTGAGGGTCAGGCCTGTAATCCCAGATACATAGGTTAGTGAGGCTGTATAGGCACACATTCCTGATCAACAGAGTTCAAAGCTGTCTTAGAGTTTCTATTGCTGTGAAGAGACACCATGACCATGGCATCTTATAAAGGAAAACATTTAAAAACTTATAAAGGAAAACATGTAATTGGGGATGGCTTATAGTTTCAGAGGTTTAGTCTATTATTGTCATGGCAACATGCATACAGACATAGAGTTAGTTCTACATCCAAATTGGCAGGTAGCAGGAAGTAGTGAAAGTCACACTAGACTGGGCTTGAGCACTTGAGACCTCAAAGCCTGCCTCCTTAGTGATTCGTATATGTTCTCCAAAGCCTCACTTACTCCAACAAAGCCACACCTCCTGATAGTGCCACTCTCTATGAGCCTGTAGGGGCCATTTTCTTTCAAACCACCACAAAGGCCAACCCCAGGTGACTGAGTAAGGCCTTGTTGCTAAAATGAAATGTAAATGGTTATTGGAGGGGGAACTCCCAGGTTCATGTCCCACTACAAGAGAATAGGGTTAAAAAAGAAAAGTGAGGTCTATCCAGTCCTCACCTGAGATGGGTCACTTATGTCTTCTCCAAATACCCCAGGTACCTGGGTACTTCCTCTTTACAGCCTATGAATCAATAGGTGCTTATGAGTATGACTCTCAAAGCAGAGGTCTTGCGTCTGGTCTTGCTTCCTCTTCTATGTACTCTGACAAGTTGTTTAATCAGAGCAAGAAAAGGATCTGCAGTTGACTGGAGACACTAGGGTTAAAAGAGACAGGATAGGTACAGTCCTTGACAGCATCATCATCACCGCACATCTTAAGCTCTCAAGGAAGTCAAATCTTCTTAAGCCACCAGCCTCTTTCTCTAGGTCGACTAATATAAGAACCGCATTATCTCCCCAACTACAAAGGCATCCTGCCTTCCCAAAGGGGGTGTGTGTATCCACTCCATGGTTAGGAGATTCCTCAGGTCTGAATTCAATAGCAAAGAAATTGGAACAAAACCTGAAATGAGTAATAAAACAAACTGATGTCCAAGTTCCAAAATCAAAATTCAAGAAATTGAGTCAAGAACTGGGCCTGTAGCTCAGTAATAGAACACTTGGCTAGCATGTACAATGTCCTGGGTTTAATACTCGGTACTGCAATTTAAAAAAATAAATTCCAGACTTTCTATGAAAGAAAACTAAAGTAAGAGCAACTCATCTATCAGCAACAAAAAATTTTAGACGTGGAATAAACTTTGATGTTGAGGGTTCATAGGAACAGTAAGAAACGGGAGGCTGGAAGGTTCACACAATGGCAAGTATTGAGGGACAAAGCCAGGGTGAGAAGGTCTGGAGGGTTCTTTCTGAACTCCACTTGAGCAGTACTCATAACACTCACACAGGTGACAGTCTGGGAACCTGCAAAGAAATAAACCCCAGCAAAGTGTCCTGGAGAAAAAGATTTTCCGAAATTTTATATAACTTCCTGGAATTTGATACTAACTCCTGGAATGAAATAGTAATTTGGGTGGACCAGTGCTCTTAAGTGGGCTTTCTCTTTTCCCATTTTCACTTTGTAGTCCCTGAACAACTCCACAGATTTTGTTCATGTTTCAAGATCACTTCCCAATACAATTTAAAAGAAAAAGGAGGGTCTTCATTTTGTGAACGGGGAAGCTGAAGAGAGTGAAATGAGATGGTTTACCTGGGAAAAAGTTAAGGATGAGGCTGAAAGTAAGAATTTAAGATTATAAGACTGTGGCTATGCACATGAAAGTCCATGATTATGAGATGTCATCTTTGACCAATGGGAGGAAATTGGTTTCAGATATTAAAGTAAGAGCAGAGGAGAAAGATGGTGGTAAGGGAAAGGAAGAAAGGAATCCCTCCACCATCATGGTATTTCCTAGTTCAGCCACCACATCCACTCCACCCTTTTAAATACCCACCATCTAGGGAGAGCAAGACCTTCTGTAGACATCCTCCTGACAGGCTGCTTTCCACCTATGTGATATAGGGCTCATGGGGACCTCTACAGCACTGTGAATCAGGCTCATGAGGACCTCTACAGCTGTGTCTCAGGTGTGTGGGGACATCTACAGTACTGAGTCTCAGGCTTGTGGGGACATCTACAGCACTGAGTCTCAGGCTTGTGGGGACATCGATAGCACTGAATCTCAAGCTTGTGGGGAAGTCTATAGCACTGTGTCTCAAGCATGTGGAGACCTCTATAGCACTGAGTCTCAGGCTCCTGGGGACCTCTATAGCACTGAGTCTCAGGCTCGTGAGGACCTCTGTAGCACTGTGTCTCTCAGAAGGACATGAAAAAGGAATAAAATCAGGGCTCTCTTTCTATACCTGTTCTGAGGACTAAGAGCAACTATAGTCATGTGGTCACTTTCTGGTGTAAAAAGGTTAATTACTATTGAGTCAATCATTATTATTAGTTACATATTTATATACACATGTGGAAGTCTCTCTGGGGAGAGACACTGCTGTGGATGAGCTAAAAGTAAATGAAGCCTTAACTTACAGGAATGTCAGGCTATCATTTACATTTTGTGGGAAAATATATTTTTGTTTCAATCCCATGCTTAATGATTATATTTTTACCCAGTAATTCAAAGTTGGAATGATTAATTATGAAGTAATGCATAAAATATAAAGAAGTTTACTTCTTATAGAGACTGAAAACATATTTGTTCTTTTTTTTACCACCTTCAAGGTCAAACCCTGGATCCTCCTAAGTGGGCATTTCTAATTAATTCCTGCATTCATGCTGCTCAGACCCACCAGGCTTAAGCCATGCTGATGCCTGGTTATTGGTCCTCCTAGAAGTCGAGCTGTTTCTCATCTACAGCAAAGGCTGCCTTCATTCTTGTGCTAATGTTATTTTTAAAAGGTTTAAGCTCAAATCCCTCACAATGTATTTCTAATTTATAGGCAGAGTAGAGGGGGTAAAAGAACACAGTCCACTGAATGAAGCAATCCTAAATCTGATCGAAGTAGTTACATGACCTTCAGCAGATTAGTCACTTTCTCTGAACCTTAGTCTCCCCTATTGCTAAATGAAGACCTCCTCTTCAAGTTGTAATGGAGGTCAAACAATAAGATAAATGCACTAGTACTGGGACTGATGCATCCTCCTTCTCCACACTGGTCCCTGAGTACTCTCTGTGGCAGTCCTTTCTATCGCCTTAGCTAGCCAGCTCCAGTTCCTTGCACATGCTGAGCTTTCACTTTATCCATTTCTTTAGGCCACATGACACTGGCCATGGGAGGACAGAGAAAAATGCTTGTGTGTTTATTTCCTGTGGGCACTCTCAGGATGCTTTCCTAATGCCCATCTTTATGTTCAGTGGGAAAGCTTCTCACAGCTCAGCTCTCTGTGGAGGGATATCTATGTCTGGAGAGAGCTTTCAAAACCTTTCCTCAACCCACTGCTTACAGGGAAGTAAGTTAGTGCAGCATTGTGGGAAACATGTTGGTGGCTCATTCAAACAGTAAAAATAGAACAAATGCCTGATATACCAATCCTTCTGGGAAATGAAACCAGAAGGTCAAAGAAACAGCCATGGTAATTATAAATGCTATCATTTATAATTATTGAAGCATTATGTACTATGTCCAAGATATATAGAATCAAGGTAAATACTTTTTGATTCAATGAATAAAGAAAATATGGGCATATACACAGTGAACTATTACTCAGCCACCAAAAGGTGAAATTCTATAACTTATAGCAACATGGTCCTGGAGGCTATTATATTAGATGAAACAATCCAGCAGCAGGAAGACAATATGACATGATATCATCTCTATGTTCAGACTAACTGAAAGTGATCTAAAAGGATTAAAATATGATTATCTGAGACTGGGGAGAGACAGCACATAGAAATTGAGGAAGAAATGGTAAACAAGCACATTATAGTTAGGAGGAATAAGATCTTGGGCTCCAAAGATCAACTGTCTGAATACAGCTCCAACGATGGAGTTTGAATGGCAATCACATGAAAATGATGAATATCTAAGGTAACAGACATGATAAAACCCTGATTTGACCATTATATGGCATACACATGAACCAAAACACAGACCTCATACCCCACATGCATGCAAACTTATCAAGTGTTAATGGGAATATAACTGTTTCTAAACTCTGCTTTTATGTTTTCACTGGACAGAAAATGTTGTAACTGATCAATGCAGTAAGATTCTAGAAAACATGGTAACAAAATATTCAAGGAACAGGGAAAGGAACTTACATCACAGAACCCAGCCAGCACCTACAGAGAGTGCAGGGGAGTATAGTTAAGCATTCCTGAAGAAATCGCTTGATGACAGCAGGGTTTCAGCGACTATGTCCTTCATTGTGTGAAAGAAAGGAATTAGGATCAAGGAAGCTTGGGCAAGAACAATATTTTACAAGAGAAAGTAGCCTCAAAATAAAGAAAGAGAGAGAGAGAGGAAAGGAAGGAAGAAAGGAAGGAAGAAAGGAAGGAAGGAAGGAAGGAAGGAAGGAAGGAAGGAAAAAAGAAAGAGCAGCAACTCTGAACAAAATGGATCAACCTGCTACTTAAACATCATAGTGATTAAGGACCCAGTCCAATTTCTGTTTCCTTCTTTGTGTGGGTGAAAAGAATAGGAGTTTACTACTAGATCCCACTGTAGCCCAAAGCAATCTGTTTCCTAGAATATCACATGCATGATTTATTTAGATTTTCAGGACATATGGATCTGGCAATTCTCATTAAATATTTCCCTTCCTTCTACAAAGCATTGGTCCTCACATGACAACTCATTCAGTAACTGTCTTCTGGAGCCAGAGCATTGGCAAGACCTGCCATTAGCACCAAACCTGTAATACTGGACAGAGCAGGTGATGACCCTAGTTTTGTGAAACTTAGCTTTGGGTGAACAAAATATAAACACTGAAAAAATAAAGTTACAAACCTCAGAGGAGTGCAGCTACTAGAGGGAATAATAAGGCAGAGTGAAGGGAGAAGTGGCAGAGCCGTGTATTTAGGGTACTGGTGAAATGATGAACATTGACATTCAAATGCACTAAGAAGGAAGAGGAAAAGAAAGGCAAGCAGATGTCTGCATAGTGGGCTTTTCAGGCAGAGGGAATCATGAATCATGGGAAATCCCATACTAAGCATGTTGGAGGAGGGCAAGGACAAGTGAGTCATCATCACAGGCTGGGTCCTAGAGAACAGCAGTAGAAAGCATCAGAATTCATTAGCTCCACTAAAGTTTTGTATGTAGTAACTACACAGGACTCAGCTATAGCACTCCCAAGAAGACACCCAAAGAATCAAAGGCAGCACTTCACAGAGATATGTGCATATCCATGGTTACTACTGCACTGTTCAAAATGGCTATGGCCAGGTCATGTCATCAGCCTAGGTGTCCATCAGCAGATGAATGGATTTGGACAATCATTTATCTGTTTGTTATGAAGGAATCAATTATGTGGTCTTAGGAACCTGGGTGGAATTGGGATCAGCCTGTTAAATGCAAAAAGAATAAAACATAATGAGGGAAGCAAGTATTGCCTTTTCTTTCTCATGTGGAATCTGAAACTAAGTAAATAAATAAGTAGTAAAAGTAAAAGGGGACTAGTTAGAGAATCAGAATGGGAATAATGGAAGAAATTGGAGGGAATGGTCAGGAATGAGACACTAAATACAACCCAAGGACCTTATATACTTGTGTGAGTTAATACACACTCATGAATGAAGCCAGGACATTACACTGAATGTGATGACTAGTCACTTGAAGGTTCTGGTGAATGGCATCACATCACTTAGGTTTTAGCAGAACTTCCTCACCTCTGAGTTGAGGAAAATTAACTATAGATGAGGACAAGCAACAGTGTGAGCCAGTGGCCAGGCTTAGCAAGCTATTGCAGTCATCCAGTCCCCATGCTGCTGTAATGAAGTGGAGGCTTGAGATGCCACAGGCTCATTGGATTGTTAACACATTTAGATACATGGGTGGGTAGGACACAAAGTGCAGATACCATCTTTGTCTCAGTGAACAACACTGGGTAAGCAGCAGCCTCTTGTCCTATGGTATTGGGACTAGAAGTCTTATTTTCTGGTTGTGATTATAAGCATATTTTATTGAGAAGTATTTCCCACAGTGGCAAGTTGTTTAAAAGTTCCTGCTTGGTCTCCAAATGTCCCCTGAACAGGGACACACACTCACACTGAACATGGCTCCCATCTCAGGTCACCACATATTGAAGGTTTGCAGTAGATTCCTAGAATTGTGGTGACAGATCACCACTGATGTGGCAATTCACTTAATTCTCTCAGAGTGTAAAACCAGCTGTAGTCAGGCAGGGATGACTTCTACAGAAGGTCTGGTAACTTCTGTGGCCAAGAATTTTGACATTACTAGCTTGTGGATTCACAGCTGCAGTCTCTGCCTTCACCCTCCTACATTATTCCTACAGGTGTCTTTGTATGTAATATCTACTCCATTCTTATACTGACACGAGCCAATAAATTTAGGAGTCATGTTGAGTCCATTATACAATCTCAAGCTCTCTCATTGCTTATGCAAAGACCCTGCTTCCCAATAGGGTCACATCCACAGGCACTGTAGGTTATCATGTGGACACATCATTTAGGTTCATTCTTCAGCCCACTACAAGGCCACTCCTTTTTTCTACCAGAGAAACTTCCACATATTTCAAATAGCATCCTTCCAATAAGAAGACAGTGCCCTGTAACTGTCTTCTTACTGGTCAGTTTGTCCTAACATATTTGAGCTTCTGAAGCATGCAGACCATATCTTTCTGCTCTCCATCCTTGATATTAAACAATTCCTGAGCATCATGCAGAATCAATCACTCTAAATTGAATATGTTAATGACAAATCACTGAGTAGATTTATACAACAAAGAAAAGTTTAGCTGTGTCTCACCAGGAAGATTAAACTTCCTGTTTCCGCCAGAAGGGACACTCTGGCATTTTAATATGATATTGACCTATACAAATATTTTGGCTTCTATTTCCTTCTTTAATAGAATATTACACACAGTATCATTAACATTATACCAGTATGCATTGGTAAATGGGGGGAGGTGCTTGTTTTTATTGAAGATAATTTCTTCTTCCTCACTTAATATATCCTGATTACAGTTTCCCCTCCCTCTGTTCCTCTCTACCTCCCCTTCCATCTAGATCCACCCTACAGGGAAAATTTTAAACCCACAGGACATGAACATTTCTTCAGCCTCAGTGGGTTTAAGACTCTTTGAAAGCAGCTTCTGTAAACCAGGTTTTCTTCTTCCACTAGTTACTCACAGTACTATGGTTTTCCATTTTCCAAAGCTTGGATCCAAAAGATCCAATATCCTGAATACTATGGGCTGGTTTGCTTTTATTGCAAACTTGACACAACCTGAAACCACCTGAGAAGTGGAACCTCTAAGACTAACTGCACAGATAAGACTGACACTGCGCAGGCCTGGAAAACTGCTTTGAATGATGATTGACATGAATGGGCCTCACCCTGAGCAGGTCGATCTGATGTATGTAAGAAAGGGAGCTGAGCACTGGTCTGGGAGTGAACCACTAAGCAGCCTCCCGAAATGGCTTTTGCTTTGAATCCCACCTTAAGTTCCTACCCTGACTGCCTTTGATGAAAGATGGTGATCCTGCAGTGTCCTCCTCTCAGCTGCTTTTTGGTCTTGGTGTTTATCATAGCAACCAAAATCAAGTTAGAATAACTACATTGTAATCTAATCTTTATGAGGCTGTGGACCCTTAAGGTAAGAGAAAGGAGCAATGCAGTAACCTCTGTTTGGGGGAGGGGAGTATATATAACTTTTTGTCCCTAGCAGTAAGATTTTATTTCTCTAAAACATAGACCATTTTTCCTCACAGTGACTTATCATGCCACAAGTAGCAGGGCAGATGCAGTACCCATTCTTACTTTGGCTAATCAACCTTTATCCATGTATTAAGAGGAAGGACTGTATTATATAGCTGTTTTCATGCTCATGTTCCAAGGCTGGTGGTCCAACTATGATTTCCAGCAATGATTTCCTTGCTTTTTAACGGAGGCAGAGAATTAATCTCTGCTATAGAAGAGATGCATGAAGACCTGAAGACCAACAGAAAGAGGGAAGGTGTAGAAGTAGGCAGGTAGGGCACTCTAAATCCATGACAACCTCAAGCCTTTAGAGACAGTGCTACTCAGCTCCTTGTATCCATCTTCATGTACTTGAAGAATATTCGATGCACAAATAAACTCTGGCTTTGTTCTGACCTGAATGGTTTTCCTGACTTTTAATCCTTTAACTGATGGAGAGAAAGAACCAAGCCCAGCCAGTATCATCTCCAGTTGTGGAAATGAGGGATTTGTGACCATTACTCTTAGTTTCTGAGGACTTGAGATGAAGTAGACCAGACAGGGAGGACAGAAAGAGAAGATTGGCCCACAGCAGCAGGTGTGTCAAGGACGGGAAGCATGGAACTGAGATCTACAGCTTTTCAGTGAGAACCTGGAGGGAAAGGGTTAAGCACAGGTACATTCTCCAGTGTACATGAATCTGAGCTCAAAGCAGAAGTCCACTGAAGATGCCTGCTACTGTTTATTAGATTTATAAGCTTTGCTGGCTATTCAAAAACAGCAAGTCCAGAAACCAATGCTTCTTCACTGCAAGACCTGAAAGATGAATGTCAATGATCACAATGCAAACAGTTGTAAAATATTTATTGAAAGGCCAAATTAACTTATGTACATTCTTTTTGCTTTCTTGGGGAGTTACTGAAACCAGATATTGCCATATGTACCGAGGACACTAGTAACAAGTATGCACTACAGTGGTGTATGCAGATGCTATGGGGCTATGACAGACTGTGGCCTGCACTGCAGTGCCTGCATAATGGGCAGGCAAATGTAGACGACAACATCACAAGTGTATTCAACAATGTGCATGCTGAGAGTAGTCTCCCTGCAGTTCACAGCTATGTAAAAAATGACAGTCTTTTACTGAGCGAAAGACAGGCTAAGTTCTTTATGGCTTTAACATAAAAATGATCGTTAGAGTGAAACAAAGCATTGTAAATTTAAAATATTCATGATTGACAATAAGCTCCATAATTTCATGGAACTTAAAAAAGCATTTTCTGAAGTTTTCTGGGCACCATGTATTCTCAAAGCATTTTACTTGCTGATAGAGGAAGATCTAAAGTCTGTGCTGCCAATTTTTGCCAATAGATTCAAGCTAGGACTTGTAAATACCATTTTCCTCCAACAAACAGGCAATGATTAGCTTAAGTATTCTCACAAGTTCTAATGCTGCCAGCATAATGGATAGGTTGGCTATTTCTACATCTGTCCATGCTACTGGCATCCATGAATAACATCTCTGATAGGGGAGAAAGTTCTTATTCTAGGCTTGTGTGTGACCACACATCTTTAAGCTATCCTTAAAGAAAACCATTGTTCCTCTATGTTCATCTAACTTACACCTAAAGCTTGATGTTCTATCATTTGGGGGTGGAACAGAAATGTATATGTTTACTGAAATGGACACACACATGGACATGCAGAGGTTGATGTCAGATGTTTCTTTAATTGCTTTTTACTTTTTTCTGAGGTAGGTTTCTTAATGGACATGGATTTCACCAATTCCTGAATTGGTGAATCCTGTCTCCACCCCACCCCCAGCACTGGAAATTCATATGAGAAGGACTATACCTGGCTTTTTATGTGGGTGCTGAGAATCTGAACTCAGGTCCTCATGCTAGGCAAGCTTACTGACTGAGCCATGTGTCCATTCCCCACTGCCCTGTGATGTAGCAAAGACTGGTCCTGCATCACCCCATACTTACAGTTTTGTTACATTGGACTTGTTTAGAGACACAGAATGTCTAAGTACATTTCTTCTCCGCCTTAATTCTGGAAGACTCCTCACCACTGTCTCAAGAGTTCTCTTTTGGCATATACTTGAAGCCATTTATAATCCATCTACAACATAATTATATCAAAGTTTCTTCAACTTCTCAAATGTCTTTCCTAACTGTAAGACATAGCACCAACAGCACTAGCCACTAGAAGCTTTACAGCAGTTTCTGTGGTTTCTACCTTGCAATTTCTTCTGCCACTTGTCATCCCAGATTGGGGGGCTTTGCTCTTCTTTATCGACTTTCTCGGGGCCTAATAATTTATTTCTTCCTCCTTGCTACCTCAGTGTTTCACTGACTGCATATACCTGTAACATAGATACTAAGGAGGCTGAAGCAGGAGGATTACAAATTCAGGATCAGCCTGGGTGACCTAGAGAGTTCAGGACTAATTAATAATCTTAGTGGGAGCCTGTATCAAAAATGAAAATGCAGAAAAGCTATGGATGTCAAGATAGAAAAGAATAACTTTACACAAAACCAGAAATAGCTTAAGGGGGTTTCTACTTCCTAACTATCATTTATTCTCTCAATGATCCTACTGGGGACACAAACGTATTCCAGAAGACATTTCCCCAGGGTAACACACAATACTGTAGTCTGCATTTGACCCCCTGGTATGGCAGGTAACCAGGGCATGCTTTGGTAGCTCTGTGTGGCTGGAGTTACAAGCCTTGTCGTATACTCTTCAGTTTTGAAGACTGGCGACCTTCTTCTGATCAAACTTCTAAAACCCTTTGGTCCACTGTTTCCACTGACAAGTCAGCCCCAGGTATTTACTTCCCATTTTGGGTCACAGAAAAGCTGGCACTTGTCTCAGCCTCAAGCTATCAGAGAAATAAAATGAATAAAGACTCGACACTTAATATTGCATATGCTGTGTCCCTAGTTCTGTTCAAATTTTAAACTGGAGATCTTAATAGAAATGGCACTCAAGTAAATGTGTCCTTGTAATTTTGTTCAGCAGATAAGCTAGTGTCTCGTCACCAGAGAGAGTTTATCTGCTGCCTTTGCCTGGAATGCTTGCCCCAGGTTGTTCATGGGGCTCATGGCCTCACTTCATCTCACTATTGGATAGACACTGTCTCCACAGAAACACCCTCCAGGACCAGTGCTTTTCAATACCAACACTGCCACTCTCTGTGCTTTCCTTGAAGTATGTCTGCTTCTGTCATGGCATCATAGTGACAGCCAAAGCAGCACCAGCAGCAGCAGCACCAGCACCAGCAGCAGCACCAACAGTACCAGCAGCAGCATGGCTAACTTTGTAAAGCACTTCACTGTCATCAGAGACTCTGTTGGACACTGAATACACAATCCTCACACCTCCTTTCTCCATTGTTTTTTCCTCTTACATATCATGCTATGGGTACACAACAAAAACAAAACAACCAAAGTAGAGAGATGTTGAATAATGTACCCTAAGTCACACACATGATAAATGCTTATGAGTCAGGTTGGGTGATTAAACAGATCAATTAAGACAGCTTTGCAGAGTGAAAATGCATGCAGGGTTGTTCAATGCCTTGGGAATACTTTGGGGTTTGAGTTTTGTCTGGTCATTATCCACACTTCATTAACAGTACTGGTTAGCCATCAGTTAGTTCAAAATTCCCTTAACCTCTGCTTTCAATTCATGTAGCTTGAGAGGAGTTGACAGTATATCCAGTTTTAATGGCCCCACACCAATGTGCATACAGGCAGCACTAATTAGACTCAGTGGATTATGAGAGATAGAGAAAGAGAGAGAGAGAGAAATTAGAAAACATCAAGTTTGGAAAGGGACAGAATGAGGGAAGAATGGATGGATTCAGAGGGTAGAGGAGGGGCAGGCAGCATTGTGTGTGTGTTTGTGTGTGTGTGTGTGTGTGTGTGTGTGTGTGTGTGTGTGTGTGTGTGTAAGTCTCACAGATTAAACAATTTGGATGGGGAAATCTCACAAAGCCCTACCCTAGATTAAGAGCTTAGGTAATTAATGACTACTAATAGAGGGAGGATCACTCTTCTCCAGGAACTAGCCCCCTGCTAGCTTATCCAATTCCAACATGCCATCCCTAAACACATGTAAATATAAGCAACACTGAATGGTCTGGATAGACTGCCTTCATATGTAAATAGATTGTATATAGATATAACAATAGTAATTAAAGAAGAGGCCATGAAGTTGAGGGAGAGTACAGGACATGGAAGGAGTTGGAAGGAGAGAATGTGGGGTGGAAATTATATATAGTACTCATATATGAAATTCTCAAAAACTAAAATAAATGTTTAAAAAGACTGAACATACTTGTCTAAGTAGATTTATAGAGAACATGGTGACACTGGGTCTGGAAGTGGTGAAAGACACTCATTGGAATTGCTTAGTTCACACAGCCCGTGAACTGCCCCGGCCCTTTTCCCTCTTGTCTTCTACTAGGTCATTGCCATTCAAGTTGTCAGGAGATCAGGGCATGGTTGGCTCTATAAGAGCTCAACACCCCACTCCCATGCCACCATCAGGATGTCCTTGAGGATCAAACACTCCTTCTTTGTAAGAAACAGTCCTGCTCAGGAGTGCTGAGTACCACTTCCAGCTGTGACATTTTATCAGGGGAGTATTTAGGGTTGGGGATGGGCTCTGCAGCCCTCACAAGCTAAGCTTAACCATCCATATCCATGAAGCCAATTAAAGCAAGAATGGTGAAAAGCACGGAAAGAATATTTATTCAATATGGCCACACAGCAAAGATGAGTAAGTAAAGGTGCCCAGTAATATCCAAGTCTGTCATCCAATTCCATCAGGAAGCTTTACGTTTAGCTAGCAAAAGATGTGTGCAGCTATGAAGTTGTGGCCAAGGCTTCATCCTGTGCTTCATTTATCAATCACCATCTCAGCTCCAGTCTAGCTGCAACATTATCTGATACATTGTCAGAAATATGTGACTCTTTCCTGGCAGGTAAGTTCTTCCTTTGGCTGGCCACAGGTCTTCCATTATTCCTTTATCCCCCATAAGACTGTTAGGGAAATTCTACTTCTCCAATATCTCACTATTAAACTTATCTCAGATGTGCTTGCTAACCAGGTTCACACAATCAGCACTATAAGTTTCTAACACCAACATTCTACTAGCTAGCCAAGGAGAGGAACATACATTTCTCTTTCAAATATCTCCTCTCAGGCCAGGAAGATGGCTTACCAGGTAAGGACACATGCTGCCCAACCTGATGGCTATAGTTCAGTCCCCAGAATATGATGGGAGCTAAGAACTGATTCTTGCAAGTTGTCCTCTAACCTCTACACTTGTGCCTTGGCATTCCCATGCCATTGGCAACAAACAACAAATAAACAATGTATCTCTCTGCCTTCCATGGTGATTATAACTCAGTCATTCATTGGGTCTCTACTTTCCTCTTTATGAAAGAAGGAAATTAACATTTACAAATGACTAGTTGGAATTGTTCCAGAACACAAATCTGCATTACCTCTGAGGAAGGCTTGAGATGAATCACACCTACATCCCAGAGCCAGCAGCAACTTCAGCTACCACATGGATGACAGAAACACATCTCCAGAGCTGTCTTTGACCTAAGAATGGGTTAAATTTTTTAATCAACTATTCAGTTTAATGAAGCAGTGAGTTCATTGTGTGTTCCTTAAGAAAAGGTTCAATAAAAAATGTTAAAATTAAAACTCTGGCATTTTAACAGATTAAATTGCAAGGAAACATCTCAGTTGGGGCTGACACATCATTCTCTAGAGAAGTCAGATAATTGAGGCTTTCATAAAACAGCAGCCATCATTGCTCAGCATTTTCACAGACAAAAATGCCTGAAGTTCATAAAACAACTGTGATGAGAAAGATAGGCATTACCCCTCAGTAGACAGGAAAAGAGATGCTCTGTGTTTCAGTCAAGTCACACACACAGTGCTGAGTAAGTGTGTGGTTACTGTTTGAATTTTGTCTTTTGACTCCTAGCACTGTTTCTATTAACTATGTTCCCTTTTGGTACCAACTGTGTGAGCATCGCCATTATTGCTCTTTCTTTTAGGTAAGATGCATAAAGGCGAATGCTGAGCTTTTGAACTGGAGGAAGGTAGGTGCATAGACTTAGCTTCATTCAGGTGTGCTTGCTGTGTGGGTTTAAACAACCAAACACACACCAAGCAGGGCTCTAGCTTCTACATCAATGCCCAGTGCCCACATATACGATTGACGGAACTCAATTAATGCTGCTCTCTGCTGTCTGCTTTCTCAGCGACACCAAGTTATCTCAGCATGTTACAGCTGCCCTGAAATTTCTCCACTGACTCCTGCTACAATTGAGTATTGATTGAAAAATTCTATTACTGTACTTAGTTACACGGCTTTCAATAAACAGGTCACAGGTGGCACTGTGGCTAGTTTGAAGGAGATCTCAAAGACCCAAGAGCAATGGGACATCTGAGGAAATAGTAAGGAGCCTTAGACGCTCAAGCAGAATGTGTAGCCTGTGTTTGAGCATGACCTGGAAATTCAACATGTACCAACTGGCTTTTGGCCCTCAAATACAGTATACCTACAAGACACAAAACTGAAAATTGTTCTTGTTAACTAGATTGTATTTCAAACACAAGCAAGAATAAAGATAAGACTTATTGCCTGGCCTAGGATAGTGTTGTACCTGATACACTCCTAATTTCACTTATGTTATTATGAATTGGTTGCTGTCTTTAGTCCTGAACTTGACACTGTCTTTTTGCCCCAAGCACAAAACCAGGTGCTACAGACACAGAGAAAGACAAGGCATGATTACCACCACAGGATGAGGAGCTTGATGAATGGACACAACTTACTTGCCATTCACTTATGTAAATAAAGTTTAATTGCAACCCAGCTAAACACATTGCCTTTGCTGTTTCCTGCCACGATGGCAGAGCAGAATGAGATGTTATGACACAGTTTACATACACCACAAAGCTCAAATATCAACTACTTGCTTCATTGTTAAGAAAAGAAAACTGATGGGTCTGGAGAGTTTGTTCAGTCAAGCATTTGCTGTTCTTCCCCAGAGATCTGGGTTTAGTTCTAGCAACCATATGGTGGTTCACAACCATCCATAACTCCACAGACAGGAAACCAATGCCATTTTCTGTTCTCTGACCCACCATGGATGTGATGCAGACATACATGCAGGCAAAACAGTCATGCACATAAATAATAAAAATACTGTTTAAGCCAGAACACTAGTGAGATGATTTCAATACAATGTCATAAGTTCCCCATAACCATTATGAAGTGTTAAGGAATTACACTTAAATGGATGCTTAATTTGTGCTTTGTGTCTGGGGTACATAATTTTTAAAAGAATGAAAAGAGCAGGATGTTGCAAACCAAAAGGTCCCATATAAACCAAAGGACAGACTCAGAAAGCAAGATGATCACAGATACTCAGGGATATAGACCCTGCAGAGGAGCAGCAGAGCACGTCAGTCTCAAAGGACAGTCAGGGTCTTGGGCATAGAGCACCTTGCTCTTTCATGTCATACTAGGAAACCTGGAAGTCAGAAGTGTAAGAGAGAAAACTGAATGCAGGCAGATGTGAGAGGCAACTCAACAGGCCGAATGGCCAACTTCAGGTGTAGTTGGGGAGCTTTGACTCAATAAGAGTAAATGGAGACCTGTGAGGAGGATGCTGTGAATTACTGGGGATTTTCTTACTGATGATAAGTGAAAGCACATCCAAGATCTCTGAGAACAGCTTTCTACATATGGTCTAAAGATGGGCAGGTAAAACAATCTGGGGCATTATCGCTGTGCACTGAGTGCTGGAAGGGAAAGACCAAGACAGAATCTTCTATAATACACAGTGTCAGTGCCTTCAAAATCACACAACTGTTCATCCTCTGCACTTGGATACATAAATAAACAAATACCTAAAAGGGAGGGGTGTCTTCTGAGCTTGTGTGCTAGACAAGGAACCTGGGACAGAACAGATGCTAATTAGTTTCCTATCTCCCCTGTACTCTGAGAACCCATCCTTAGTGATATGCAAGTTTTTCTACCAGACAGATGTTTTTCAATCATTTCTTCGCATGGGTACTTTTGCAGGCTCTCTACATACAGAGGAGACAATGCTGACTTCATTATAGCATCATCTCACATCCATCCCAGGTTGCTGGCCATGGACCACTCACTGAGGAGAGTGAGACTGTAGCATTAATGCAAAGACCAGTTATAGTGAGCTCACCAACAATGGACATGTTTTGAAAGCCTCAACAAGGAAAATAAGACCACATTTGACTTCATCTAAAATATTTTTAGTATTATTAGATAGGAAAACTGTTTGGCTTGAAGCTCAAAACTCCATTTGCTGGCCCTGGCCTTGAAGCTGATGTCATGAGAGCTAGTCTTAAGGGGTTGAGCCTTTAGCATGGAATGATATGCAAATAACTTCTCACTGAATGCCTTTGGCTGAGATAATGACTTGGTTCAGGGAATAGTTTCAGCCACTGTCCATGTACATTTAGCTTGAGAGATTCTCTCTCCTAATCCCCCATTATCAGTTCACTCCCAATTAATATAATTAATCACACACACTGCAGGCTCCAGGATCATAAACTCTAATTACTCTGTCTGAATTACTGACATGGGGCTTTGTTTACAAATGCCCAAATTTCCTATTCAAGATAAAGCTCCGTTTTGTCTGACACAAATCCAAGTGTGGCAATGCAAACATATGGACAGAGCACAGCTAGTTTGGAACCTTTTCCCTGTGGAGGTATTAGGAAACCTCCAGTATAAAAAGGCTTCCCCACTATTGATAGCTTATGTGGAAGCAAGCATATGATTGCTTTTTCTTTCCCACACCCTCACCATTCTGACTCCTCTAACCCCTAGGGTTTTACAAATTTACTCAGTCTCACCAAGAAACAAAAAGAAATTTCCCATAAGTTGCACATCTTATATCTTCTCCACTAGTCAGTGCCCAAATCAGGATCACCATACATCATATCAAACACAGAATAAGATTAGAAGTTACTTTACATTTTGGCTCAGGGGACCCAGGAAAATTCAGAATACCTATTTGTTACTGTGGTGTAGAGCAGAAGTTCATACAATCCAACAAGTAAAGACACAGGCATCATCATTTGCCGGAGTTGTCCAAACAAAGAACCACAAACCACATGTGGCTTAAAATTTACAACTGTATTGTGCCACAGTTCTGGAATGATCAAATTGATGGTGAGATTGTTCTTGCTATAAAATATGAAGGAGGATGTTTTCTCTCCTCAGAAGCTGTTAGCTTTGTGGCAATCACCGAGCCCATGCTAATCTCCCTTTGACTTTACTCTTTCTTTGTCTCTCTTTGCCCCCTCTATCTGTTTTCTCTGATTTCATCCCCCTTACCTCTCTCCTTTTCTCTCTATGATACTAGTCATAAGTCAATTCCACTATGACATCACTTCAACTAATCATATTTGCAATGTCTCATTTCCAAGTGAGATCATATTCTGAGATGCCAGTATTTGGATATTTAACTTAAGAATTTAATTCAGTCCATTAGAGTACACAGAACAACAGCAACATTATGAAAGATGAGCTGGCCACATCCTTCCCCAGCCACTGCCAAGTTCCAGTAGTTTTCCTTTTATGTGGGAATCTCAAGGAAGAATATTCTGTAAATCCACTACAGAATAGAACAATCCCTAACACAGAGATGGCCTGTCTCCTTAAACTGTCTCAAGGAACATGGCTCAAGCTGGGAGCCACTAGCCCCTGTGGAGCTTTAGGAGAGACCAGAGTCTCTGTGAGTCTAGTCAGGTTGGATATAGACTCTGTATCTCCATCCAGATCCAGAATGACATAGCTAGCTTCAACAGCCAGTACTTGACCCCAAGCAAGGTGATCAGTAGATTCTATGGGAACCTAGCATGCTGTGACTGCAGAAGGTCAAGAGTCTTAACTACACCAGGAATAGGCAAGAAGCTCACATTTGGAAGTTAGAGGGACACAGGTATAGCAAGGGTGTTTATATAAACTCCAAAACACAGTTGTCACCTGTGGTGATATATTGCTTATGATTTATTAAAGCTACTGGAGATCAAAATAACAAAGCAGCCATACTAGTTAGCTATAGAAGCTAGCCACATACCTTTAATCCCAGGACTGAGGAGTAAGAGGTAGACAGATCTCTGTTAGCTCAAGATCACACTGACTGCATGAAATTGACCCAGTCCTAAAAGAAACAGCTCACAGGAAGGTTATCTCAGCACCTGGGATCACATGCCTTTAAACCCAGCACTAGCGAGGTGGAGGCAGGAGGATATGGCTGGGCAGAAGAAGGAATATAAGGAGGAAGAGACAGGCATTAAAAGCCTTTGCCTCTGAGGATTTGTGGAGACAGTATTGACATTTTAGCTGGGTAGAGGTAAGCTCTACTGGCTTGTCTGCTTTGCCTCTCTGATCTTCAGTGACTTTAATAAACCATAAACAATATATCACCAAAGACACCACTAACTTTGCTAATGAAGTGTACTGATGTGGCAAGTCAGCAAGGAGTGACCATCACTACTTTACTGGGACCATGACAAGAAATGTGGAGGCTTAAGCAACAAATGAATCCTTTCACAGATCTGTGGGTCAGAAGATATGGCCATCTTCTGCTGTATCATGTTTCCTTTAAAGACTCAGAGGAAGATTTTTCTTTGACTCTTTCTCGGTTCTGGTTAGCATCCTGGTGCTTGGAGCTGCCTAACTCCAGTCACTGTTCACGTATTCACACTGTGTGTCTGTATCAATAGCTCCTCCAGAGCTTCTGGATTAGGATATAATGATCTGTTCATAACTTAGCAGAGACCCCATTTCAAAAGCCACATATACAGGTTCCCAGATTATGAACTCCCATAATAATTACAACTAAAGCAATGAACATTAAAACAGGGTCTTAAAATCAGATTTCCAGCTAGTTACTTGATCTGACATACATTTTTAATCTCTTTAAATCAGATCCAATGTCTTCACAGTGGTATTAGAAGATCAATCTTTTATAGCTAGAACTTTCTCTGCAAAAATATGTCTAGGGCTGAGGAGCTAGATCAGTCAGTAAAGTGCTTGTTGTGCAAACATGAGGACCTATAATGGATGTTTAAAACAAACATAGAGGATCCAGGCATGATGCTACACACTTATAATTCCAGTGCTGGAGAGAAAGAGACAGGCAGTCTCTGGGGTTCATTAGAAGCTTGCATACACAAGTTGCTAAGTTGTATGCCAATGTGAAACACTATCTCAACAAAGCAACTGGAACTGAAAATAGCTAAGGCTGATCTTCAGCCTTCCCACACATTCACACAGGAGCACATGCACCCACATCTGCATGTGGACCTGCATACGCACATACATGCAATCAGCACATAATGAAATGACATGGTATGTTGTCCTCTGTCTGCCTATCACATCTCTCTCATCTGACTGTGCTGAACATGAGGCTAGGCATCACAGCAGGTTCTTGTACAGGCCTCAGTTAAAAACAACCTGCCAGAGAGTAGCAGAACCAGAATAAGGATGAGGCGCCAAATGCGCTCATCTTAGAAGGCTCTCACCCTTTGGGTCATGCAAATACTTAAAGATTTGCAGTACAACAGTAGAACGAAAATCAGAATAGGAAGAATGACAAGGATAGAGAGAAGCAGGGCAGCAGAAAGTCACTGGGAATTCACCAAATGGCAGAGTGCTCTTTCCGATTTCTTGGGTTTCTTTACTTGGAAATGTGTAAGTTTGGGCATGTGCCTAATTTTGACCAGTGTGCTGTGAACAAAAACACCTAGTGCCATGTAAGAGCTGACCCAGGTGTGCTGCTTCTCCTCCTGCTGCTGTGGTAATTCTGGATCATGTGTCAGCATAGTTGTTATATCCTGATTCATTAATCACAGATATAGAAAATGTGAGGGATAGTGACATGTAGACTTGTGTTTTTATATTATTTTTGATCATAGGAAAACATCTAAAGAAACTTGATTTACTGTGATAGTATACCATGCAGGCTGGCTAGCAGATCCTAGACTCCTTCACTTCAGGTCTAGGTTTAGAAACCCACAAACACTTCCATAAGGTGACCTGCTCCTAACTTGTATGTAGAGGACCTTTCTTGGCAGCCACTGAGAAAACAGCTCACACGTTTAACTTCCTTTTTTCAAATCACTACACACTGTGTCACCAAGCATAATGTTTACTGAGCTTTCACATGCATAGCTGGTCTCCAGTTCCCCCTGGCATCAATTTGTTTAAGCTTTTCCTCGTGCTGTTTCAGTAGAAGCCACAGAGGGAGTGTCTCTCATTTCCTGTGATGGCTGGATTTTAAACTGTTGTTTTTACAATAATCTTTTAATATAAAACCTCACCAATTAAAGATTTTAAAGAGCCATAAAAACCAGGAAAAAATTAACAGCTAAAGTAGTGCATTTTATTATTTCTGTTTAATATGTGCATATAATATATACATGTATGAGAAGTAATTATCAGCACTAAAAGTGACCAGTTAGATAGAAAAAATCTTAAGTAACAGTGCCACCTCTAATTGTTACTAATCTTGTGAATTTGAAAACAGAACTGAAAATATTTGGTTATTTGGGGGAGGTATGAAGCAAAGGTTAGAAGTGCAGGTGAAAACACACTGAGCTTCCCACACTCAGTTCTGAGACAAGGCATCCTGGGAAAGACCTGCAAGCTCAGCCACTTCAGGAGGCAGGAGAATCACATACCAAGGCTTATCTTGGCAGCTTAGTGAGATCTTTTCTTAAAAGACAAAAAACCAACCCTCAATACTGTCCTGGTAGGACACCCAGTTTTTTCATTTGTTGATTCTGGCTTGGGCAAGTCACAAACCTCAGTTGTATAAGTGAGTATAATCATAAGATTGTTATAGTGAAATTCAAAAGGTAATATATGTAGGAAGACTTGACACAGTGTTTTTGTAAATAGGTATAATGTCTTTGGTCCTATTGCTATGCAGTGCCATGCATGTGGACTCCTGTTCATTTGCTTTTCAAACAGATACTTATTTAGTGTTGTTCTACTGTACAGCTAATACAACCTAAACTCTGGAAATGCAACCACACAAAATGCACTCAATCTTGCATTCATTGATTTTACAATCTAAAGAGGCAATAGACAGGCATTTTTAAAGAGATAGCCACACAAGTAAGTATACTACTGAAGACTATGGCACTGCATTTAGAGAAAAGCTTTGCAAATGGAACAACTGGCCCTTCCACTTTCCTAATCTCTATGCCTTAGAGCTTGCCTGTAAATGAAGACACTGAATTACTAATGAAATTTGTTAGCAAAGGAATTACTGCCTAGAAAATAAAGTACTCAATATTAGAGAAATTTAGTGGAAAGATTGTTTACTTTGCATAATAAATACATCTAAATAAAAAGACCAGACATATTGCTAAATTATGTTTGTAAAAACTGGGGATAAATAATAACATCTGATTGACAGGGATCATGTAAGAATCCAAAGACTACTGTAGATTGAGAAGAATGACTAACATGACACACAACAACTAAGAGATGATAGATGCATAACACTGAGACCAGCTGTCCATTGGTCTTCAAGAACATGAAGTCATTGCATAGTGTTCATTGATAGCTATATGTTAGATAGAAATGGATGCTTGGTTTGGATGAGAAAGACTTGGCAATGGCATCAGTGTACTTGTCTGTCTTCAGGCAGGCGAGTCCCTGCTGTTCAGTCAGTAGCCTGGGGAAGGTAAATTTCAACCCCATTGTTAGATAGCAAACAAAATGATAGAAATTCCACACCCATAAAAAGGTGATACATAGTCTAAAGTGATCTATGGCTTGAATCTTGTATCTGTTGTTGATAATTTCCCAATAAGGTCTTTGGCATTTTCCTTAGCCATAGATTTTCCCCTTTTTAAGCAGTATCCCAAAAGTCAGATAATGAGACAATTAAGAGGGAAGTGAGAAAATGAAGAGAAGGGGAAAGCAGAGAGAAATGAAGGGTTCATAAAGTCACATTGATTGTGTATATTCTTTATTTGTTTTTGTCCCCTTCTGGTTCTCCATGTAATTGAAAAAATATTTAGAAATATGTAAAGAATGTGGAGAAAGAGGAACACTTCTCCACTGCTGGTGGGAGTGCCAAATTGTACAGCCACTTTGGAAATCAGTATGGTGACTTCTCAAAAAAATGGGAATCAGTCTACCACAAGATTCAGCAATTCCATTCTTAGGCATATACCCAAAAGGAGCACATTCATACAACAAGGACATATGTTCAACGATGTTGATAACAGCACTATTTCTAATAGCCAGAAACTGGAAGAAGCCTAGAAGCCCCTCAACCGAAGAATGGATAGAGAAAATGTGGTACATTTACACAATGGAGTACTACTCAACGGAAAAAAACAAAACAAAACAAAACAAAAAACAATGGAATCTTGAAATTTGCAGGAAAATAGATGGATCTAGAAGAAACCATTCTGAGCGAGGTAACCCAATTGCAAAAAGACAAACATGATATGTACTCACTCATATGTGGATTTTAGACATAGAGTAAGGATTACCAGCCTACAACCCACACTGCTAAAGAAGCTAATAAGCAAGGAGGTTCCTAAGAGAGACATACATGGTTGCCTGGAGAAGGGGAGAGGTTCAAGATCTGCTGAGCAAATTGGGAGCACGGGAAGAGGGGGGAGAGAGCTAGGAGAATGAGAAGGGGAGAAGAAGAGGGATGCCAAGGACATGAAGGAGCAGGAAGTATGAGTCAGGGGAAGAATACATGATAACAAGAATGGAGATATCATAATAGAGGGAGACACTTTTGGTTTACAGAGAAATCAGGCATTAGGGAAATGTCTGGAGATCTACAAAGATGACACCAGCTAACTATCTCAGCAATGGAGGAGAGGCTACCTTAAACGCCCTCCCCTGATTATGAGATTGATGACTGACTTATATATCTTCATCCAGCAGCTGGTGGAAGTAGAAGCAGGCTCCCATAACTAATCACCGATCTGAACTGGAACCCAGGTGCAGAGAAGGACCAGTGAAGGGCAAAGAGGTCCAGACCAGGCTGGTGAAACACACAGAAACAGCTGACCTGAACATCCGGGAACTCTTGCTCCCCAGTCTGATAGCTGGAATACCTGCATGGGAACATGGGTTTCTGTGAAGAAACCTCAGAAATCTATGGTACCTCCTGTAGAAGCCTAGTATTTATCCCTATCATAGGTGTGGACTTTGGGAGCCTATTCCATAGAGAGGAATACTCCCTGAGCCAAGACACACATGGGTGGGCCTAGGCCCTATCCCAAAAGATATGAAAGACTCTGATGACACCCTATGGAAGGTCTCACCATCCAGTGGGGGCAGAAAAGATATGTGACAGATAAGGTTTTAGTTGGGGGGTAGGGGAGGACGGGAGGGAGAAGGGAACTGGTATTGTCATGTAAAACAATCCTGTTTCTAATTCAAATAAAAAAAGTTGGGAAAAAAAAAAGAAATATCTGAATTGCTACCTAGGACTGACTAATAATAGAATGAATAAGATCTAGAGCCACTGTCAGGGTTTCAGGCATTTTTAATTCCTATTAAAAAAAGAACTTGACTTTTGAATTTTTAATGCATTTTACATTTTGAGTATTAAAAAGGAATTGAATGGTTTTTTGCTTGGTTTTTTGTTGTTGTTGTTGTTGTTGTTCATTTTCTAGTCAAATTTGATTCCCATTTGGAGCCTTTCAAATATCTTTGTATGCTCATGAAGGATAACACGTGTCTCAGACTGTTAAGAACAAGGATTTTTTTGTCTAACCTGTGAGACAAAGGATTGATATAACAACATACTTGCTAACCTATGAGTGATGCTATAATTTTATCTGTCCTTTTCTCACCCTCTCTGCCCCTGCCTCAGTCTTCCTCTACAGCTGCCTCAGTATATACAACACATCTTAGCAGATGAACCCACCAGCTGCTAATGGAATCTATACAAACATTATTGCCAAACTATAGAGAAAGCAGAATGTTGTATGGAAACTATTGAAATCACTAAATCCTTTCTTAGAAGAGATAAACAGGGAACCAAATCAAAATACCATAAAAGATAGGCATATATATTGCATATGTACTGTTTGGTTCTATTAGGATTTCATTGCTGACAGAAAATGGTGGAGCAAAACAGATTGAGAGTGTGAAAATAAAGACAGAGAAAGAGAAAAAATAGACAGAGACATCTAGATCTCACATACATCCTTTAGAATAATGACCATTACAATTTTATGGTGCAAACCTACAACCCACATTTAGAGGGAGAGATAGGATTAGTGAGTTCAAGACAAGCATGAACTACCAACATCCCACCTCAAAGTTTAAAACTCTTATATAGTGCTATAACACTTAGCAGACTGCATTATGAATATAACCTGAATAAAATTTAGGAGAGCAGACTATGCCTCTGTATGATCCTCGTATGATTTAAGAAATATTTTTTCAGCCTGTAGAGATGGCTCAGCTGTTAAAGGCTAGGCTCACAACCAAAAATATAAGAAATATTTTCCATGATTAAAGGTAAAATATAAAAATAGGCTTATCAGAAATAAGTTTATTGGTAAGAACAGCTGCTTTGTTTTGCCTCCCGGCCATGAAAATACAAAACAGTTTCCATCTGTCCCTTGATAGGGAAAGGTGACATACTCCTCCTGTCATGCACAATTAATCACTCATTGCACCTGGCACTTATCCTGTGTAGACTTCAGTATACCTGTGCTGACTTACTACACATCTGTCAATTCTTGTCAACAAATTCCCCAAGGATACTAACAGGCCCTGTGAATCCTACTCAACTGTGTCCATAGCTCCAGACACAGCACCACGCACATAGAAATCCCTCACTGACAATTTGATTAAAAGCTTGTTGAATTCTGATACACATGCAGCCCTTAATTATTTACCCCCAAATCAATGAAGAAACAACTTCAAAGGGAGGGACACACAATTTAACACAGAGAGAAAAAGAATTTAAATTTTGTGACCCTTAGACACATCCCTATAAAATTCCATAGTAAGAGCCCTTTAAGCTTTGAGCAAAATAGATGGTAGTCTTTACATAACTATATATATATATATATATATATTATATATATATATATGTTTAAATGTGTCTATAGGGAATGGATGAGCCAGACAGAAAGGCACTCAGAGAAACAGACAGTGTGTTATTTTCCTTTCCTCCAATTATCTACACACAAATCCTTCCTCAATACTAAGTGAAGCCTTGCACATAGACCAGAGACTCCATGTTCATGGGAACTCATTGTGACAGTAAGTAAAATAAGATGCTTGTACAGGAACCACCGAAGAATGGCACACATACCCATGTACACACACACACACACACACACACACACACACACACACACACACACACACACGTGCACACACAGCTATAAATTTAGATATAGATATAGATGGGTACAAATTCAGAAACACACATAGTTGGAACTGTTCTAAAGAAAGCAGAGGCTGCACCTTATTCTTTCCTTGCCCACCTACATCACTCAAGTGCTATTTCTATGTTTTCCTTTTTAAAGTGATATTACTATGGTCACAGCATCACAACTATTGGTGGTGGTGACCACCATGGTGATGTGTCATCTAAGTTCACTTTGTCCTCAACATAGAAGGGATGAATTTAATACTCATAAGAAACTAGTGATGGCACCACGATACCAGGAAATCTTTTTGTCTGAAAGTCTGGTCATTGCTGCAGGGATGCTGAATTTAAACTACCCCTCTCCAGCTGCTCCATGGCCTCACGGGGGCTTGTAACATGAGCATTCTGTAGCCGATAGTGGCCACTGTAATGGTCACCAAATTAGCAATGCTGCCTTGCTTACTATGGCACCCCTCTTTATGGCCTCAATTCTATTTTTTCTGAACTTGAAACATATTTTCCCTTTCAAAATGAGTCATATGTCAGTAGCTATTTAATCACACACTAACATGGATTCATGGTGTAGGATGGAGGACAGACATGAACTCTAATGGAAAACTGCACCAATGGTTTTCCAGTGATATGCATTTAGTCAGCTCCTTTATACACTGCCTTTTCTGTAAATGATTTGAAGTAATACACAATAAGACACTCAAAACAGTCTTAAATGTTAAAACTGATTTCAGTAAAATAAGAACTTAAAATCAAAAATTAAGCTCCATGAAAGTCCATGAAAAATTCTAGGCTCCTGACCACTGATTGGAAGGAGCTCCAAAGAAAACAGTTCCAGTTATAAAAGATTAAAACATGGAGGGGCTGACAAGGTGGCTCAGTGGTTAAGGGCATTAGCTGCTCTTCCAGAGGACCTGTTTCTGTTCCCAGCACACCCATGGAGACAAACAACCATCTGTTACTCCAGTTCCTTGAGATCTGATCTCCTCTTCTGGCCTCCAGTGGGCACTCCATGGATGTAGGGAACAGATAAACATACACACAAAACACAGACACATAAAATAATTTTTACAAAAATTTAAAAAGTAAAACATGGAAAAAGAACAACATAAATTACAAAAGGAAAAATTAATGTCCGCTAACACAATGAAGTATGTATTCTGGATTTTTGTCTGTTATTGAAGTTAGCTAAAATTTTAGATCTTAAGGAGTTTCTCAGTTGAAAGAAAGGCAAAGTGTTAACCTACAGAAGAGCAGAGGAAAGGATACCAAATCTTCCAATGGAAATTTGAATGACCCAAGACTGCTTTCTATCATAAAAACCACCACTACTTAAAATACATGAAAAAACTGGTTTTGAACAGCCAACAAAAGGTAGAACAGGGCACAGGGCACAGCCAGAAAGCAGGGGAAGTACTACTCAGGTGATCTAACTGCCTGCCTTCAGGAGGTTCCTAGGTAAGAGTTTAGGATAAGGAAACCTCATTGGAACACAGCATTCTCCCAAGGTCCAGAGACAAAGGTTGGTAATTTCAGAAGCAGAGGATTCTGAGTAATGGCTAGCACACTCAAGAGGGAGAGTTCTCTCTCCATGGAGTCCCCATCCATCTCTGACCACAGAGTGACATCTCTATGGATAACACCCTGAGAATACTATCAGAGCACAGTGGGGTGATGAGACCTAAAGAAGTTACTGGAGATCCCCGTGTCTGGAGAACATTCAAGCCCTAAATAGTAAGAACTGACCTGCTGAGCTCCTGGGGACCCCAGAAGGAGCACCTTCAGAAAGGGCTAATTGAGCCCCAAATTAAAGGCTATATCAGATGGCAAAAATTAAACTTATAAACAAGCCCCAGAAGCTTTATGAACTTGAATGTATTCCTCCCAAATATCTGAGTTTATTTAGAACAGGGTAGAGAATTTCAAGCTTTAAGGCTCTCTCAGAAACCATGAGCAAATCCATGGTTAGCAACTAGGGAAGTCTAGAGATTTCCATCCCCTCATCAACTTAAAAGACAGGTCAGCAATTAAAAAAAAAAAAAAAAAAAGAACAGAGGAGACTGAGGGAGGAGGAGAGACCTCCTGTGGGGAGGATATACTTCAAAGATTACACCACACACACACACACACAAAAAAAAAAAAAAAAAACCTCCCTGACAAGGACTATGAATTTAATTGGGTCAATTTGGAGCAATTTATCTCCCATGGCAATGCCTACTAGAAACTACGAGGGCCTGATGACCAAGTGTGACAGCTTCTTTTCCTGTTGCTCTAATAGAAAGCCTGGAAAAGCACCTCAAGAAGGAAGGGTCCATTCTGCCTCACAGTCAGTCCATCATGGCAAGGAAGGCATGGCACCAGGAGCTTGAGGCAGCTGCTCACATTATTCTGAGGTCAGGGAGCAGAGGCAGCAGTGTTACAGCTCAGTGGCCTTTCTTCCTTTTGATCTGCCCAGGACCCCAGGCCACAGATAACCACCCACATTCAGTATGGCCCTTCTCTTCTCATTTAACTTTCCTGGGTACACCCCAGAGAAATTCCTAATGTGTGTTTGCATGGTGATACAAATTTCATCAGGTTGGCAATGAAAGTAACTATCACATCAAGTAAATTAATACTAAAAGTGGGTATCTCAGAGATCAGAGAATGAGAGTGGGTGTGCCTTGATGACTATCCTGTCACCCAGAGGCCACTGTGTACACTTAACCTGTGTTCTTAGAGGAGCCGAAACAGACTCCACAGTGAAAATAAATAAATTCCACTAAAATAGTTCAACCAAGCCAACACACTCAAAAAACAAAACCTGGAGGCAAGGGTTAGACTCATTATTTGGTGTCAGTTTGATTTATTATCTAAAATGACTACTTTTCCTCAAAGGAAAAATTATTGGTCATACAAGGAAATGGAAAGTATGACCCATACACCAAAATATTTAAGCATCATGAATTGAAACTGCTTTCAAGAAAGCCTAGATATCACACTGAAGGAAGATTTCAATGCTGTGACAACAGATTCAAGGAATCAGAATCACACCCAAAGAAGCAAAGGAAGTCATGATGGACAGGTCTCAAGGCTGAGAAATGACTATGAAGGTGAAGAAAATCAGATGGACTTCTGGAGTGGAACGCTTTGAGGGCTGAAATGAGTGATCCAGGAGGGAGGACTAAAGTGGATATGAGTTGGCAGAAGAATCAACAGTGTGAAGATAGGTAAGGGAAGACAGGGCCCTCTGCAGCACAGGAGACAGTCACAATAAGCAAGGCCTTGGAGGTTTGAAGAACACCATAAAAAGCAGCAATGTATGTAATGAGTAGAAGAAGCAAAACAATGAGAGAACAGAACAAAACAGTCACAGAACAGGCCACACAGGAAAGTGACCTGCAAGATCATAATGGTGGTGAATTGTACCTGTTGGCTTCCTAATCTTGGAGAATAACGTTTATCCAGGTGGCTGTGAGGATACGATTGTAAACAGGTCTTGGTCTCCTCTGTTGTTACATCACAGCTCTGTGCACATATTAGGTTTTAAGATACATATTACACATACATTCTTAAATATATTGTATTTTTGTGATATAAAAATTAGATGGAGATTGCAAGAAGAGACTAGAGGGAGGCAAATGGGGAACAAAGGGTAATGGGGGAAAAGGCAAAATATATACTTTCTCTTATATGAAGTGTGGGTGTATACATATATGCAACATGCACAGATGATAAACATTATTATATGACATGGAAGCAGAAGGGGTTCTATTTAATGAGAGGAAGGGATCCCGTGGATGGGAGGGAAAGAGAGTACAAGAGAAGATAATGAATGTTAAGTATGAGCAAATTATAATGGCATATGGACAAATCTGTACATGTTATAAGGGAATAAATAATTTGTATGCTAACTAAAAATTTAGAAATGCATAGCAATATAGTGTGTGTGTGTGTGTGTGTGTGTGTGTGTGTGTGTGTGTGTGTGTGTTAGAGAGGAGGGGTTACAAACATGACAAACTATCTGTGATAGCTCAAATGTGAGGATCAGAGGACAAGGTGTTGGAATCAGTTCCTCCTCCCTTGAAAGCCAAAGAATGAACTTCTCAGACTGCCATGATAACTTTTACTCTCTGAGCCATCTTGCCTGGCTCTGTTCATAATCCCTAATAATAGGCAATTATAATCCTGGTTTATAAATTTATCATACTTTAATTTCTGTGTGGAGACAAACTCATGCTATTTATTTTTAAAGTTCATGGCAAAATGGCATGTCTCATTATGACAGCACCTCATCATCTCATGTTTACTACTTTGCTTTAAGTCCTGTAACTGACTCACACCATTGAGTGCATATGCATTCTGTGATGGCCATAGGGTGATGGAATTGCTTAGTGATGAGCTTCTCAGAATATTTCCACACCAGCAATGAAACATGGCTTATATTTGAAGAAATAACAGTTCAAATGTCTGAAATATTTTTAAATGGTTTTCATATCCACTAGTCCCAAAAATTCTAAGATAAACACAAAGACAGACAGACAGAGGCACACCCAACTAAAACTATCCCAAGTGGAAGATAATTGGGAAGCTCCTACAAACCAACAAAGGAAACCTGTCTCCTCACATTTAAGAAAATCTGGATAAATTCAGCAGCTAACATCTTGCCACAGGTGCTGAAAGATTGAAACTGTCACACAGAAGTCTTGAGTCCAGTAAAATTGGCTTTCAAAAATGAAAAAAAAAAATTAAAAACATTCCTACAAAAGTAAAATGGTGAAAATTCTGTTGTAACTGGCTCACTGGGTTGGAGAGTATAAAGTATGCCCAGCTGGTTATATTGGGGTATTTACAAATATGTGTGCATGCTAACAGCAATCAAAAAGACTATAATTTGAAAGAGAACAAGGAGGAAAGGGAAGGGTGAATGAAGTAATTATATTAATCTCAAGGATAATTAATTAAGAAGGGACATGCTATTTACCCATTTCCTCCAAGCAACATTCCAACCTACAGGGAAGCTACTTAGGACAGGAAGTAAGCAATTGAAAATAGCTCTAGGAAGTCCCTGAAATTGACCAGATTTACTAGGCCCCACCCTCTGTATAAACAGTAAAGACTGCCGAGAGTCACTCTGAGATGAAGGTACAAATTAGAAACAGAGATCAGATAAACTGCCTCATGAGACAAAAATCAGCTGAGCTACACAGAAAATTCCTGTAAGCAACCAAATCAAAACCTTTAATCCCAGCACTCGGGAGGCAGAGGCAGTGGATCTCTGTGAGTTCGAGACCAGTTTGATCTACAAGAGCTAATTCCAGGACAGACTCCAAAGCCACAGAGAAACCCTATCTCAAACAATACAAAACAAAACAAAAATTAATTGGTTCACCAAGTCAGACCTTATTGACATCCATACTTTGTTGTTATAGGTTCACTGTCTGGGTAAGTGCATCTTCTCAGGGAATGTCTATCACATCACAGAGCACTTGCTGCTCTTGCAGAGGACCCAAGTTCAGTTCCCAGCCCTATAGTAGCTCACAAACTTCTGTAACTCGAGTCCCAATGGATCTAACATGCTCTTCTGACCTTGTGAACATCATGACACACACATACACACACACACACACACACACACACACACACACATATATATCTTCAAAAAATAGTTAATAAATCTAAAAACAATTTTTAAAAATCAAAACAATGAAAATTTTTGACATAAAACCAAGTGACCCCAAGCAGACATCCCCATAAAACAAAGAACCAATTAAGATAATTATATAGTTACAAAGGCTTGAATAAATGTATACTTCATTGCTTTTCTCTAGACATATTCAAAATATAATTCCATAAATCATATTAATGTGACTATATTGTTCAGGTTATCACATATGCAAATATAATATGTTTAACAACAGCTACTGGAAAAAGGTTGGGAGCAGGAAAATATAATAGATGGTTACTGAAATCCATAGGAACAAAAAATGGTAAATAAGACCATTTTAATAAAATTTACATGATATAATTTCAATACTTCCTCTTCCAAAATACCTTTAAAAACATGAAATTATATAAGGAAAGATGATACAAATGCATTGTTTTGTTTGTAATAAATATACACATGCATATGTATCACAATAATGGCCACAAAATTAAAAAGCAGGAATAAAGGAATAGAAAAGTAAGAGCCTTATATCTCATGATATTAAATTAGTATTAATCAGGCATAGACTTTAACTGGGTACATATGGTAAGCCCGAAGGCAACCAATTAAGAATAACTCAAAACATAGAGACAAAATAATTATTAAGGTAATTAAAATGTTACAGTAGGAAGTACTCGCTTAATGCAAAAGAAAAATGCTAATAAGCACAAGAGTTTTTTAAAAAGGGCACAAGATACACAGGAAACAAAAATGAAAGAGCAGTCATAAATCCAGCTCAAATACACAGCAATATTAAATGTAAGTTGGTGCAACAGCCAATCACAGTCTGAATTCTATTTCAAAAGAACAGAAGACAAAGAAAGATATTCTTTAAGTACCAAAGGAAAAAGAATGTTTTATGACTCTTACCACTGAATCATCCTTTGAAACTGTAAAGATAAACAGCGTGCTGTAGACAGAGATTGTGACTCTACTGTAAAGGATCCTTGCCCTGTTAAAGGAAGTTCTTCAGATAGAAGGCTAAGGTGTGCTTACAGGAAGTTGGTCCTCAGCACAGACAAGGGGTCAGAAGGACTGTGGGAAAGAGGTCAGGGAGGCCCAGAATGAAACACTATTTTCAGAACATCACAGGACACCTGCACTCATGAGCTCACAGGAGTGATATTTGGTCTGCAGAAAATCTAACCAGTTACTTTCCAACAAGGAAGAGGGAGGGGCTTATGAGCCTCCTACCACTAGCTAAGGAGCTATTGGTAGTTGATGGCTTCTGGGGGAGGGAGAATTGGTTTTCTTTAAGAGTGTGGCCCCTGGTAAGTTGACCAGTCAATGGGCACACACTCAAGAGTATACAGACAGCAGAAACTGAACATGGTATTTTTTAAATAGAAAAAAAAAAAAGGAAAGTTGGGAGTGGGTGGGAACATGCAGGGTTATATCTGGGAGGAGATAGAGGGAGTGTTTGAATATAACCAAACTACATTCTATGCACGTATGAAATTCTCAAAAGTTAATGAAATTATTTTACTTTAAAAAAAGGTTGTAGGCAGAGGCAGGCAAGATCTCTGTGAGTTCCAAGCCAGCCTGGTCTACAAGATTGAGTTCAAGGACAGCCTCCAAAGCCATAGAGGAACCCTATCTTGAAAAAAATCTGGTCCTAAACAATGAAGTAAAAAATTTCTAGTTATGATTGACATAAGGCTACATTCCATTGTGTTCATGCTTTTCCATAAGTTATCAAGTTAAAATAAAAATCAATTTGTTTCAAACTTTACAATGCCCCTATATAAGTGTGTATCTGAATCTTTGTGTGGTAAGTCACAGATGCATCTTATAATCAATAGACCACCTACTAAAAGCAGTAAAATAAAGACATAACTGACAACTCAATGACAAGAAGAAAACTGAGAAGTAACATACAGTTACTATAGGAGGAGGGTAAGACATGAATTCAAAGTAAACAGGTGAGTCAATGGGAAAATAAACAGCAAGAATGAGATATGGAACCAAGAGACTTTGAACATGAGTGTACTCATTCCTGATTTACCTACACAAACTCCCCTATTTTAAAATTCATACACCTATCAGTAAGAGAATAGATCAATGCATTGTGGTGGTTCACATAATTAAATGTTATCCATCCATTAAATGAGATTGGTATTATTAAATTATGGATACAGCTACGCATATTGACGAGCCCAAGAATGTCATCCTGAGATAATGAACCTATCATAAACACACACACTTTTATCTCTATGTTCAGTTCTAGAGTGATAAAACTATTGAATGACATCAAAACAGCTATTGCCTCTGTGTGGGAGTGGATAGGTGGGGTGCCAGGGAATTCTGGGGTATTAGAATAACATCTACAGTTGTGGGATTAAGCAACTGTATAGACTTTTTTAAAGATTTCTTTATTTTTAATTTATGTGCATGAGTGTTTGCAGTACCCATAAAGATCAGAAGAGGACATCAAATCTATTGAAACTGGAGTTACAGGGGTTGAGAGCCACCATGCGGCATGGAGAATAGAACCCAGGTCCTTTGCAATAGTAGTGAGTGTGCTTAACCACTGAACCATATCTCGAGCCCAAGTTTATGAATTTTTATGGCTTATACTTTTGATTTATGCCTTTTACTACATGTAGATTGTATGCCAATTTAAACGATGATTTTTAAATATGTACAACAAACCTAAAATGCATAAAGGTAAATCACAGAAGTGGAAATAAACTATTTGCCATGTAACAAATCATAAGGCTCACTTTAAAACAATGGAATATTAATTTTAACTACAGAATTGGCAATGGATTTAGGATATAACATTCATTGCTGGCAATGTGGATGGGAGAATTAAATAAATTCTCCCAGCATGATGGGAGAGACTAAACTGTTTTATCTCTTGTGAAAAGTCTCTTGTCTAGTTATTCTAATTTCTGGTATCAATTCAGAGAGAATAAATCAGAGACATGGATGAGATCAGTGCAGCAGGAATCCTCGGAAGCATTATTTTTCATCAGGTGGCACTAGAAGCAGCCTAAATGTCTAATAAGTACTAAGGAGAATACTTAGAAAACAGAGTTATAAATTCATTATAGGAAACTATGAAATATGAGACAAATACTCCCGCTACACGGGAATTAGCTACCGAACTGTCTCTGAATGACAATGACGAACAGATGGTTACATCTACACACTTCCATATTTTAAAAATAATTTCTCCAAGTTTTTACTTTTTAAGAACACAAATAAATCTCTTTTCAAAAGATAGAAAGTAAAAGAGACAGACTAGTCTGTGTGAAAACAGGTTGTAAGTATGTCTTTAAGTGGAGAAATCATTATGGTCCTCCAAGTCTTAGACAGGAAAGCAAGGTGAGAAGAATACGTTCTAAAAATAAACAAACAAGAGAGGAGAGGGATCTATGCTAGTAAGCACTCTTAACCACTGATCCACCTCTCCTGCCCCCGTGGTATGCTTTCTAACAGGAAGGAAATGCCCTTCCAGATGGAAATTACTCACTTCCAGGACACCCTCCCACCTGCTTCTCTCTGTTTCTGGAGACAGGATTTCTCTGTGTAACAGCTCTGACTGTCCTAGAACTCATTCTGGAGACCAGGATGGCCTTGAACTCACAGAGATCCTGTCTCTGCCTCTGGAGTGCTAGGATTAAAGGTGAATGCCACCACCTCCTGGCTCCAGGACCTTTCTCTGTAATGTGTCTTCCTTCTTGTTCCCTGATTCTGATTCTTTTTAACTACAGAATTGGCAATGGATTTAGGATATAACATTCATTGCTGGCAGGAAGGAAGACCATTATTACATTTGAAATGATGATCAGAGAAAGAAGGTCTATTTCCAGTTTAGCATTAGTTTGTATGTATGTTCAATGTGCTTTGACTCTGTCCAACAGGGCTATGGTTTCTGGGACAGAAAGGGTTGGGGACACACTTCTTACTTTCTGCAGAACCTGCATTTTTCTGAAGATGTCAGTCAACATATATAATTTCAGAGATAAAACCAACCAGGGTTATATGGCAGAGAAATTGGAAATCAGACTGGCAAAAGTGCAAGAAGATGTCAGTGAAGATCTGAAGAAAACCAGCAGTCACCTTGGACACAAGCCAGACAAAATGAGAAGGTTTCCCCCAAAGTAACAACTGTGGCAAAATCAGAAAACTAGCTGAATCAAGGCTCCTGCTGAATTGTGGGCAAGTGCTAGGTCACTCAGAATTGGGGTTGTCCTTGCTTAGTTTATATTGTCAACATGATACAACCTCCTGTCATCTGGGAAGAGAGGCTTCCACTGAAGAAAGTCACTTGTCAAACTGGTTATGTCTATGAAAGATTCTCTTGATAGTTGGAGGTGGCATCAGGGCACTGTCCCCACACAGGTCTGTCTGGGATGTATAAGAAAGGTAGCTGAGCAAGCAAGAGAGCCTGCTGGGAAGCAGCATTCCTCCACTGCTTCTGCTTCAGCTCCTGCTGTGAATTCCTTCAATGATGGGATGTGATCTGGAAATGCAAGACTAAATAGACTCCTTCCTTCCCAAGTTGCAATTGGTCATGGCATTGATCACAGAAATAGATGGCAAATTAGAACACAAGTGGAAATGAAATATGTTCACAGCCTACAGGAATAGAAGAGATCAGAAATGCAGTGTTGTTGCAAATATTGCCTAGTGGCCACTTCTTCTCAAGCCATAATGCAGAGCTCCCATGAGAAAGCACTTCGCAAAAGAGCATGTCCTGAGAGCCTGAAGTGCGCCATTCTGCTCTGCCCTGTGCTAGTCACAGCTTGAACACCCCCAGTCTTTGAGGATATCAGCTTCAGTTTATAAATTTAAGGTTCTATGATAATTTCTCCATCAGACTGAAGGAAGGCTAATAGGATACTAATGAGCCACTCCACAAGCTGCAAGCATTCTATTTCATTGTTGTATACTGACAAATGTGGGTGATTATTTTCTTTCCCCAGTTAAGCTCCATGCATTAGAGAATTTCAAAGAGCCCTTTGCTGAAGGAGTGAAGCCATTTAATTCCAGACAGAATTGGCCAATCGCTTCTTCATACAACAGTGCCTTGCACTTCTGTCCTAAGGGGGCACTTTGAACTCACTTCAGTATGAGCAGAGGGTCTAATGGCATCACGGAGGCAAAGCAGGAAATTGGGAGAATTGCCTGACTAGTCAGAGGGAAGAATGCTGTCCCAGAGGGCATAAGGGAATGTTCTTAGCTTTCTAAAGAAGAAAATAAAGCTTGCTCCTCAGTCACCAGAGGGGACTTGTTTTAGGACTCACTCTGCCCCCTGCATGATATAACAAACCAGAGACATGGCAGCTCCCTATGTAAAACTGCTAACATTCACACCTGCCATGCACATCCTCTTCTACACTTCAAATTCTCACTACATCACTTGTGATACCTAATACAAACCTGGGCACTGACAAGAGAAGGTCTACAGTTTGCAATAGGGATACAGTGTGTGTGTGTGTGTGTGTGTGTGTGTGTGTGTGTGTGTGTGTGTGTGTGTGTGTGTGCGCGCATGTGATGCCTACATACATAAGAGGTGTACATAAGGCTGTATGTTCTTGTTAGTCTTTGACCTTGAAAAACTCTCCATGGTGATCTGGTTTTATGGCACAAAGCTTAGCTTATAGTCTATGAAGCCAACTTACTGGACCACAGTGAAGACCTCCACAGCATTGAACATGGACTACACTTGGAGACAATGGAATGCCAGGGAAGATCTCACAGGAGAGAATGGAACACTGTGGAAGATCTCACAGTGTTTCACGTAATGGTAGTATTGTTTCTGATACATGTGAATACTTCCATATTCAAACACATATTTCTTGTTGTTGATTAGAGACAAGAAGCAACAACTAAAATCCAGCGTGGGAGTGGTGGAACATGCCTGTAATCTCAGACCTCAAGAAGGCAAGGCAAGGATTGAAGAGATGGCTCAGCAGCTTAAAGTGCTTGCTACTCTTTCAGAGGATTGGAGTTTGGTCCCTAGCACCATTGGACTGTTTACAAGCACCTTAACTCCAGCTCCAAATGAACCAACATCTTTTCTGGCCTCTTCAGGTGCCTGTACACATTTCATATACACACATTATATTTATACACACACATGCATAAAAACAAATCTTTTACAAAGATAAAAAAGCTAAGACAACAATATGGTGATTTTGAGTCAAGACTGGGCTACATAGTGAGACACAGTAGTAGTAGTAGTAGTAGTAGTAGTAGTAGTAGTAGTAGTAGTAGTAAAATTGACTCTATATTGAAGAAGACAAGAGAAATTTACCATCAAACCCCAGAACCTGAGCCTATGGAACTTACAAACTCAGAATCAAAGAACTTCATCCAGAGGAAAAACCCATGGAAGTCACTTACAAATAAGAAATGAATTTAATACAGTTACTTTTCAAACATATCAAGAGATTCAAGAATAGATCCAATTTCCTGTAGACTTAAAGTTGGGAGCTCTTTCCAGAGCATTAAGGACAGCCATGACTTACCATGGGAATGGGATTTGTTCCAAGCTTCCTGTGCATATCCCTACCATGACTGGTCACAGAGGAGCTCTCCTAGTCAGAGGATGGAATCTACCATGCTATAAGTTTCTCCTCATCTACACATCCCACAGGGAGAGATCAAGGCTGATAGACTAAGGACTCAACTGCTTCTTTCATTCCCTGTCTTCCCAGAGACTTCTTCAAGAGAAAGCATTGCGTTTGATGTTTGAGATAACATGGTATAAGAGATGCCAGCTCATGTGCCACTGTCACACAGGTCAGGATTCAAATCCTAACCACGGGAGCACATAAGTGCTCAGCCAAGCCCATCCCATTCCCTGTGCTTGATGTGTACCCCTCGGATGCCCAAGCATGTTGGCTGCAAGGAGTAAGAGAAAGAAAAATGGATGATGTCTGCCACCTAAAGACTGTTACTTGGTAACTAAGGGTTATCTTTCTCATCCATTAAAATAAAAATGCCAGAAACATTGAAGAATTTACTTGCAGGATTTAATGAGGCAACACAGATCTGGGATCTAGCTGTACAAAGTACACGGGGAAAATGAGTGTTGTTGGTGGTTCTTTCCTATTTCAGTTGAGTGACTTTTTAACTTTTTATTCACTAGCAAAATCCTTTTCTAAGGTAGCACAGACCGGACATAAGACAGAAAAAGAAAGCTCACTTGGAGAGCTGCAGGGTTCCTTCACCTCCCCTACATCCAGCACCACGTCCACAGCCCCCAGCAGTGGCCCCTGAGTCACCTTTTCGGAATCTCTGGGTTGATCAGAATTCTGTGTGGGAATCGCTCCCCTGGGCTGTGACCTTTTCCTCTTCCTGGCAGGATTACTTCTGAGGCTGAGATGGATGGTGATGCTGTGTAGGAAATGAGGCCCTGCAATGAGCACCTGTCAGAACTAAGCAATTACTAATCCCCCGGGAGGGATCCAGAAGCCCATTGCTCACAAATGGCACCTACAGTGCCTCCTCTGAGCTGAAGAAAACATCATGTCCCAGGAAGGAAGGCGACGGGTGAAGAAAGAACTTTAAAGCAAGCCCTAAAACCTGGGGGAGTTAATGTCAGAGTCATGTGCAATGCTACTAAATTTCTGGAATTTATTGATTGCTCCATATCTAACAGCTTCCTCCAGGCATACATTTGCATATGGAAATGTGCCATGATTTTTATTCATTCAGTTTCTTTCTTAATGTTAAATTAACTGGGCCAATAAACGGCAGGAAGTATTACTTGAAATCTGACTTCAATCACTATTAACATAAAATATTTAAGTGTGCATGGAAAGCGTATTTCAGAGGGCTTGTCCCATGGAGCATCAAGCAGAAGGAAGACACAGAACTCCCTGCCAGGTAGAGCAAGGCTGACTGTGCTGTGCTGTGACTGGTAATGGGACCATATGGGAGCAATGGAGACCAAATACTACTGGCTTGCTCAAAAGTCAGATTGCATGAGAGCAACTAATAAAGTCTTTTCCCACTGAGAAGAACTGCAATGTGAAGCAATCATATCAGTGAAACTTCTGAAACTCTCACATCAACTTCTAGGGACATTGTAGGGACACAAGAAGCTACAAGAAAGAATGTCAGGGGGCAGGCCAGCCTAGGACTACAGTTACACAAAGCTCATAGCCTCAGTATTTATTCTGATACTTCCACACTCTGCTTCATCTGCTAGAGCCTCTCAGACCATCAAGATGGTGTAAACATTCAGTGGCTAATTTTAAGAATTTTAGCAAAAGATGAAGGTTACATTCTTCCCATGATCCCTGGAGCAGTTTTCTGAAGAATTCAGCATTGGGTTAAACAGAGGTTAAATGGTCACATTTGTTAAAATTACTACAGATAATGCCAATGACAGGGTCATAGTCCAGCAGGAACTGACTCAATATTTGAATAAGTCTATGGTTATAATCAGCAGGAGGGAAGGAGAGAAGGGGACCCTCCCGCTGTGACTCAGGAAGGACCAGCTTCCTAAGGTGATTTGAGGGGCAGCATTTGTCTTGGGATTTGAGGCACAGTCCAGTTCCTATAGCCACTCCTCCTTGGTCTTTGTTTCCTTGGTTATGTTTGCTCTGCTCCTGAAAAATTTATAAACCAGATCAGAGAAGAGGACTACACTGACACAAATTCTACCATCATATGCCCTTTGAGGGTCTGAAACTTCCAAACCTCACATACTACTGCTTTCTGTAAGTACTGTGAAGGCCTCACCATTAGCAGAAGACCAACATTTTTATCTGAAATGAAACTTACTTTTAAAGAAGCCTCAAATTAGTGACACTTATAACACCATAAACCTGTGGAGGAGGAGCACAAGTCCTTCAGCTCATTATCAAAATGACCATTATCTTATTCAAGGAGCTGTCACATAAAACTATTCCATTTTACAGATGAATATACTGAGGCACAAAGACACTGGCCAGTTTCCACAGTCATTTGTGTAGCTCATAGGAGCTGAGGCCAGGATTCCAACCCACACAGCCTAATTCCAAACATCATCTACCCCTACCACAAACAAAATACAGTAGGGGCCTGAAGGAAAACCAAATAATTTTACTAAGAAATTTAACCCAGCAGTATCCACGTATCTATTCAGCAAACATTCCTGGAATATTAACTTAATGTCAGATGTGGAGCTTATTCCACTTTGGACTCCACATAACACAGAGGAAGTAATAATATTATGGTATTAAAAACAGAAGTTCAAGAGAACAGCTTCTCTCCCAGAAGAAGGAGCATGGAAGTAGGGTATTAAAGAATAGCTAAGGGACTTGTGGTCAGGTTATAGGCCTTGCTTCAAAGAGCTTACAAAAGTACCAAGTTGCAAAAGATGAAGACACTGCAAAGGGGCTTTCTGTAAAAGGGGATCCACACTGTGTCCTTCTGGAAGGAGCTGTCCATGGTCCTGCTCTACAGCATCGTTCCCCTGACCCAAGAAAGCAGATAGAAGACACTAGAGAAAGAGCATGGGTTTCATGCTGTCCTGCTTCTGTATATCAATATCAGGTTTGACGCGACTTATCTGTCCCCTAATTTTATATGAAGCTGTCCTACAATTTAAGAGGAAAATCAGGCTATGCCCTAGAATCTAGCCAAGGTCAGGAAAGCAATTTATATCCATATGAGATGTAGAGGGTACCAAGAATTTTGGAGTTTTAAATCTTTCACAATTGGCATACAGCCTCATGAATCTTCTGGGATTATTAATTATCTTCACAGAAGAAAAGAATTCGACTGATAGCATAAAGTGTCCCCTTCTGTCACCTTTTAAGAAATGGACATTATGCAATGCTAGCAACACATGGAAGTTTTATTTCTAGTTACATAGGAAGTATATAATCAGGTAATAAGGTTTTGATTTATAATTTAGTACCCAGATGCCTAGGAAGACTAAGTCATTTGTTTGGTTCCAAAATCCTTCTTAGGTCTCTTCTATCCACCTGTACTGAGAGAACACAAACCCTGTGCTCCAAACACCAGACCCATCACTTTTCAATACTAGCTTTGCTTATGGTTTCTCTGTTTGCAATGCAGTCCTTCCCCCATCCCCACTTCACAGGGTCCTACTCAGTTACATTCTGCCAAAGGTCCCAAGGAAGCTAATCCCTTGAGGGAAGTATAAATATCAAACAGTCTCTATGACAACCAGGAGAGTGTCTTATACACAACAGGCTCTAGTGGAAAAAGCAGGGTTGGAGTTGGGGTGTGTGATCAGGACTAACATAGAGGGAATGGGGAGAACATGAGAGATGGTATCTATGTCAGAAATCCCAATGAATCTTTGCTTAGTATGAATTATACTCACCCAAAGGGTAAACAGCATTTGGGTGATATATACAAAAGGGTACACACAAATTTATTTATAAATTTGAGTCAATAGTTTCACGTTGTATATGATTTAAGGTAAATTTAAGAAGAAAGAAATGAAGAAGCAGCATGAAGCTCTGTGGATCAGAACAATCATCAGACCATTATATTTAAATAGAAGGATCAAACCCTCCAAAGACTGTGCATTGCTTTAATAGAATAATGGTTAAGCAAAATTTAATACATGCCGCTGGTGGAATACAGTACCTGCCATAATTACATTTTAAATTTTTCAGCAGCAGCTTATCTGATTAAGTTTATGGATCTTGCTTTAATCTCAGCTTCACCAAATTCTAGCTTGTGATTTAAGATTATGTTTTGTTTTGTTTTGTTTTGGCTTTGGTTTTTCAATGCAGGGTTTCTTTGTATAGCCTTGGCTGTCCTGGAACTCATTGTTTACACCAAGCTGTCCTCAAACTCAAAGATCTTCCCTGTCTCAAAAATAAAAACAATTAAAATAAATTAAAAGTTAATGTAGCAGGGAGTGACTCTAATCAAAGTTTTTATATGCAACCTTAGAGGGCACAGTGTCAAGTGTAAGTCATAACCACATTTTTTATGTAGAAACTTTCTAAAGGAATTCCCATTGATAGCAACAGATTTAAAACTCAGATTTAGCCGCTGGAACATAAAAGATTAGAGTTGAGGATGACATGAGGGGGAAGAAAGTGACATATTTGAGAACATGGCTAAAAGTCTGGAAGTTCCTGGCAAACTGATGTTCAAAAAAAAATTCCAAAATTGTTCTGCATGTTCAGAGAATGAGTGAATGACTGTGATGCAGCAGTGTTTTCTAAACATGACAATGCTGTCACACATAAACTCCCAGTGTCTGTGACTTCATGCACAGGATAAAGGCGGCCTAAACCCCAGCATGTGTGGTAAAGAATGACACAGAGTCCCATCCATGGCCAGAGCTGTTGGCAATGTATGGATGTTGGGAAGGTAGAGTGAGTTGTCTTTAGGGATGCACCCCCAAGAGGCCACCCATGCTCCAGGGTGTGGCCCTGCACCTGTGCACATACAGGCACTGAGTGGACTCACATTTAAAGGAAGAACACAAGAGATTGGGAAGAAATAGCAGTGGAGAATGATGGAGAAGTGATGGAAGTGAGAGGATGGTGGACCTGACCAGAACATGTCATGTGCCTACAGAAAATGCTCAAACAAATAGTAAACCATAAATAAAATGAAAAGTCCTGGAGTCTTTAAAGAATCAGATGCTAAGAACAAGCAGCTTCTGATATTGGGTCAGCAAATGTTGCAAACAGCCAGACAGCAAATGGTCATTATGTTAGTGGCTCTTCTCTGCCAACAAGGCATGAAAGCAGCCATGGGCAGTAGGCCGTATGTAAATGAGCAATGCAATCGTCCATGCCATTAAAATTTCTTTATTGAAAAACTTAGAAAGTGTAATATCAATGTTAAAATCATTTGTGTTGGTATCCCAGCTTTTGTGACTGAGAATGCCCAAGACCCACAGCTCTCCTTGGCTGTCCTGGCTCTGTCAGTAGGATGATGACATGCATGACCTGGTTCCTGAGTGATGGGAACTCTGGATGATAGATGTGTAACTTTTCTTTTCTCAGTAGGACTAACTGCAACTCTCCCTGAGAGTATAAGCCAGCAGAAATGTCCCTGGTCAGCAACTTGAACTCTCTGCATCTCACATTTGACCAGGATTGTAGGGATGGATCTCCTCGGTGATCCTGGATAATATTTGGTCCCTGGACTAAAGAGGTAACACAAGGCACCACAGGAGAGAATGGAGAGATTAGACATGTAGACATGTGAAGACTCCTCATGGGGATAGGGCATCAGAAAAGCATGACATTCCTCTGCCCAGACCTCCATCACCTCATGATACTGACCAGAAATGGTGCTGAGAAGTAACACACCAATATTTAAGTGGTGGGGACTGTGAAATTGCCTTTCCTTCCTCCTCTTATATCTATGGTTTTCATACATTGTTGAACTGACCACAGTTTTAAATTATTTATTTTATTGTATGGGATTGTAATTGTACAACTTCCCCCTTTTCTTTTCTCCCTGCAAACCCTCTCATCTGCCTTTTCTTGCTTTTTAAATCATGACCTTTTCTACCATTAATTGTTACAGCTTGTATACACACACAAACACACACACAAACACACAAACACACACACACACACACACACACACACACACATACACACACACACTTCTGAATATGACTTGCTCATTTTGTGATGGGGAAGTATTCTATACTTATGTTTCTCCTATTGATTGATGAATAAAACACTGTTGGCCAATAGGGAAGCAAAATAGGAGGGACTAGGAGACAAGGAGGATTCTGGGAAGTGTAGTAAATGAGAAGTCACCATGTGATCCTGGGAGGAGAGGACATATGAGTCTTGGTAGAAATACATATATTAGTAGTATGGGTTAATACTTAAGGCAGAGGTAGCCAATAAGAAATCTTAGTCACAGGCCAACAGCCTTATAATTAATAAAATGTCTCAAGTGTTATTTGGGGGCTGAAGTGGCGAAGGTACTCAGGCGGCTTGGCAGAAAGAATACACGTAACAAGTCTGTATAATGTTACTTGCTTATATGTTTTGAGGATTGCCCATTTGAGGACTGGATAACCAATTGGTGAATTTTCCTCTAGGGAAAACTATGTCACTAGCAAGAACATTCCTTATTTGCCTATAGTTTTTTTTGTTTTTTGTTTTTTTTTTGGTATGGTGAGGCCTCATGGGATTTTCCCTGTTCACATTTAACTTTGGCAATAGGGAGAATTGACTTTGAAGAATTATTAGTGTAATAAAAATATTAATTCTATAAAATAATGAGCTTACCTCTGACATTATCATACACACTCATTACAAACTTTGATCATAGTTGCCCTCTACTAAATTAACTTCTTAAATGGATAAGAACCAGCTCTTGCTCAAGTGTTTGAAGCAAGCTTAAATGGCACAATGTCAAGTAAAAGTCATAACTTGACACTTTTCATCTTAGAAACTTTCTAAAAGAAGTCACCTGGGCATCAGCAGACTTAAAACTCAGGGATTTAGCTGCTGGAACATAGAAGATTAGATCTGAAGATGGCATGATGTGGAGAGGAAGGTGGCATGTTTGAAGCCATTACTAAAGGCCAGAAAATTCCTGACAAACCAATAGCAGAAGCTATTTGAAATACATTCTGAGGAATATTGAACTGTATAAAATGACAAGAAGACTTGACAAATCCATGTAGAAATATCAGGTAATCAGTGAAGCACCCTGTTTGTACCTCAGCAATTACATTTGAAGCACTCCAGAGAAGGAAGGAGGGAGGGAGAGCAGGGAGGGAGGGAGAGAAGGAAAAAGGAAGGAAGGATGGAAGGATGGAAGGAAGGATGGAAGGAAGGAAGGTGAATTGATGGAAGGAAAATACAGGCCCCAAGAAATTTCTTTAAATAACTCAAAAATATCAGTGCTGGCCATAACAAACCTTTCTTGGAATTGTTAGGCAGGGGTCCAGAAGATTTCCCAAACAATGTAGGCTATTTCCTTTTCCCTGGATTGCCTCCCAGAACTTGAAGACACCATACAATTTAGACACATGACTTGGAGAAATCAAGGTTGAATTGACCTGAAAGCCTGCTTGCTTAGGACTAGCTCTAATGATAGCAAAAAGTGTTCCCTAAGCTGCCAAAGGAGAGAGATAATCAACACTCTTACTCAGCTAGAAAGCTTGCATCTACAACAATGACCAGCCCAGCAAGGTATCTGCAATGGTGTCATAGTGACTCAGATCTGGGGACAACCTATAGTTATCTAATTGGATTTAAGACTCACTCAATAGGACAGAACTTCTGTATTGCACTGTAAATCTAACCAACTGCTCCTGGAGAGAGAGACCATAGACTCAGGGAGTACTTACCTCTGCCATTTTCATAAGTTAATATAATTTCCTTATTAAAAAAAGAAATTTCATGTTTATTATCTTAATTACATCACCTTGTACTAAATCATCTAGGATTACTTTTCTCACTTTTAAAGGATTTGAAATATTGTAACTGAAAGGTTCAGGCATTATGCTGGCCTGCCCCTGTTACCTGGTGGAATCCACTCAGGCAATACCCTGGTCAGCCCAAGGTTCCATGGGAAAGAAGTCTGCACGCAGGTGCAGAGGACCCCTTTAAAAGATAGGCCCCTGCCCTCTCTCTCTCTCTCTCTCTCTCCCCCTGTTCCTGCTCTCTGTCCCCTCTCTCTGTTTCCCCGCTCTGTCTCTCTATGGCGACCGGCCATGGTGGTCAGCCATTACCCTGTTCCTCTTCTTAGTCTCCCCATTCTACCGGGCCTTATAATAAACTTATAGTCAATATGTCTGTCTCAATATTTCTCTTTTCTTCTTTTTAAACAAAAGAATAACATTTTGGCCCAAGGGTCCATGGTGTTATTCTTTTGTTTAAAAAGAAGTAAAGAGAAATATTGAGACAGACATAAGACTATAAGTTTATTATAAGGCACAACAGAATGGGTAAACTAAGAAGAGGAACAGGGTAATGGCTGACCGCCATGGCTGGTCGCCATAGAGAGAGAGAGCACACAAAAGAATAACAGTAACTAATGGAACATAATATAAAGTCAATCTTGATGTTTTTGTTCCGGACCGATGTCTTCAGGACTGTGGACAGAGCCAGCCTTACAGTCCCGGGTCGGATTTTGAGTGGAGGTGTGTGGGCTAGCAAAGTTTAATTACCCAACGACGCTAATGATGAGACAGGAAACACCATACCATCTCAGGAGGGCTCCCAGCTGACACCGAGCAGCCACAGTTTATTGAGAAGTCCATTTAAATAGTCCTCCAAGGGCAGGAACAACATCAGGAAGCATTTATCATAATGCATATCGCTAACATCAAGTGATTCTGTTACCTAAACAACTCTTGGTCATGTAGGTAGAGTCTTTAGCCCAGGTATGGGCCTACTCAAGGCTTAAGCTACAGAGATGCAAATTAGGAGGCATATCACCTTAGGCCATGGTAAACAGTAACAGCCTAGTGTTAATTAACAATACAATGGTAACCCTGGAGCTTCCTGGCACCACTGCTGTTTACAGCAGCCAGAGCCTAGGACCAAAAATATTCCATAACAGAGATATTCGGTCCCCCACAATTTTTATATCAAATTTTATTTTGTTATAAATATTCAGACTAAATTTTTTTATAATTGTACATGCTAGTGAAATAATTCTTTTTGTGAATTGTCAAGTCTCCATAATTTTATTCCCCTTTCACCTTTATTGAAAATAGTTTTTTTTTTTCATACAATATATTCTGATTAGGGTTTCCCTCTCCCAAGTCCTCCCAGATCCACTCTCCCTGTCCCCCATCCCGATGCACACACTTTCTGTTTCTTTCTCTCATGAGAAAACAAACAAAAATAAAAAATAATGCCCCGTCCTGCAGGGCTCCGCTAATTCGTGAGACCGAGGTGGATCACGCCTGCAAATAATGGGCGGGAAAGAAAGAGGGGGACCAAGCAGATTCCATTGTCAAGGCCCCTTTATCGATTATTGCAAGGGGTTTTTATAGAGAAAGGAGGAAGCAGAGAAAAAGGAGGTGGGGGGAGGGATGAATTAATTGTTCTCAAGCAGGTATCCGGAATCTCCTGTGTTAAGGAAGTGGGGGAAGGGATAGGTGTTAGTTGCTTCTCAGGCCAGGTCCCGGAACCTGAGGGGTGGGATGTCAGGCTAGCTAGGCATGGAGGGTCACTAAGGCTGGCTTCTGACAAAATGATATAAATAAAACATAACCAATCAAACCAGAATAGGGTAAAACAAAGAAATAAACTAAAGAAAAAGCACAAGAAACACATACAGATACAGAGACACATGAGTTCACACACGCAGAAATTCCACCCAAAATCCACACTACAAACCCAAAAGACTTAAAATGTTTTTCAAAAGCCCAATAAAGCACTATGAGATTATAAGACAAAAAATCTCCAAAAATGCCATTAATTTGTTTTGTGTTGGCCATTTGGCTGGATATTGGGCCCACCGAACTCTTCAGAGTAGTTTGAATACCTCGTGGTAATCCACTGAAGAAAATGGATGTTTCTGCTGCAAGCAGTCATCAACTGAGAATATCTCCTGGGTTAGGGATGGGGCTTTTATCCCCTTCCCCTTTCCATGTTGAGATCCTATCAGGGCCAGACATGTGCAGGCCCTGTGCATGTTGCCACAGCCTCTAAGTTTATACTTGCATCCACCCTGCTGTGTTTAAAAGGACTTGTTTATCTGGTGTCCTCTATCCCCTCTTGCACTGCCTCCTCTTCCACAGGTTTCTCTGAGCCCTAAGTGGAGGTATTTGATGGATATATCCCATTTAGGACTAAATGTTCTAGGTTTTCTCACTCTCTGAACATTGTCCATCTTTAGGTCTCTGTATTTGTTCCCATCTTCTGCAGGAGTTTTCTGGTGATGACTGAACAAGGAACTGATTTCTAAGTATAGCAGAATGTCATAAGAAGTAGTTTTATTGCCACACAGGCAGTTTCAGACATGGGTTCCATCTCATGGAGTGGACCTTAAATGAAGCCTCCAGTTCCAGAAACAGGTTACATCTAGTCAAGTTTTTGGCAAAAGGGGCTCCATAGGAACCCCCAAACAACTGAAACTATTGCCAAGGCTATTGTTTGTTCTCCATACACTGATGATAAGATCCTATTAATAAAGACAAAACCTATATAACTCACTGAACATAGAGAAGTTGAACTGGCACCTAAAGCCTTCATCCCTAGGGACTAGTATTTATGGTACTAGAATGTACTCTGCATACTACCAAATGGGATGTTACAAATCCTTGGACCTACAATACTGACTGCCTGCAAGGTGTGTTGCTGCAATAGTAACATAACATTTATGGGGGTAACAACCAATATCTGATTAGATTTAAGGCCACAGATCAACATAATCTCTAACTGGATTCTAAAAGGATGGTTTTTAAAGGTAGAAGTCTAAATATTTATCCTTATACCAACAGGTATTGTAGCTGTCATCTCTCATCAAAGAAGTTTTTTTCCCCAGAATGCAGAGGATACTCCAGAGATCTACAACTAGCCAAAATTCAGAGAATAAGTGACCATGGGGCCAGTCACGGTAGGTACATCTGCTACACAACCCTATACCTAAGTTTCAGGGAGAAGGGATGGAAAGTTTATAAAAGCCAGAAAACCAGTACATCAGCTTAAGATGGTGTCTTCTGGGAATGGCAGGGAAACTGCAGCCATGACATCTCAAAAGTTTGGATGCAAGCAGGACCTGGGCAAAAATTATAACAGAAGAGGCTATGCATTTGAGAAGGTGTGGGGAGAGCACAGGAGGAGCTGGAGAGGGGACAGGAAGAGTAAAAATGACGTAAATATGGTATGCATGTATGAAATTCTCAAAAAATGTTAAATATTTGCAATATTTAGAGGGTTATGAAAGCTGGAATACTGAACTGCTAGAAAACTTTCAAGACACAGGCAAAGGAAACCTTTCTCAAGGATTCTAATAGCAAGGAAACAACCACAAGAATTGACAGTGGGGTTATATGAAATTAAAAAGCTTTGGAAAATCAAAGGTAGCTATGCAAAGAGCAAGTGAAAAGCCCACAGAATGGAAGAAAAGGTTTGCCAACTATACATCGCAGGAGCAGTTAATACCTAGAATATATAAAAAGCCTGAAAAAAATTAAGCACCAATAAAATAAAATCTTCCAGTCAGTAAATGGGCTAATGAAGTGAACAGACAAGTCTCCAATGAATACAAATGACCAGTAAAGACTTAAAAAAGTTTCAAACATCCTTAGTCATCAGGAAAATGCAAAATAAAATTGTTTTGAGATTCCACCTCATGCTAGTAAGACCAGCTATCACCATGACAACAAATATTGGTGAAGACATGGGAGAAGTAGATCACTCGTTGCTAGAGGAACTATAAATTGGTACAGTCACTGTGCAATGCAGAATGGAAGGTCCTCACATAACTGAAAATAGAACTACATCATGACCCAGCTATACCACCCTCAGGCATATGCCCAAAGGGCTCAAAATCCTTACAGCACAGAGACACCATTCATCCAAGTTTATTGCTGCACCACACACAAAAGCCAAAAAATGGTGACAGCCGACCCATCCATCAACAGAAAAACTGATAAGGAAAATATGCATGTAGACAAGGGTGTTTATTGGTTTAAAAAAAAGACATTTGTTTTGTGAGGACAGGGATTCTCTGTGTAACAGCCTTAGCTGTCCTGGAACTCACCCAGGTAGACCAGGTTGGCCTGGAACTCACAGAGATCCACCTGCCTCTGTCTCCTGAGTGCTGGGATGAAAACATAATTCTTACATATGAGCTTATATGTGTGTACAGTTAGGTTTAAGTCATGAAACTAGAAAGGGGATCATAAGGACGGGGAAGAAGACATGATGGAATATAAGTAACAGCAAAGCCAAGTGGAGGCTCCTGGGAGAAAGAATGGTAACATAGGGGGAATGTCAGGATAGGGAAGGACTGTGGGGGTAAGGGCCAATAAAAACAAAGTGTGAAAATGCCACAATGAAGGGTATTACTTTGCATGCCAATCTAATGGAACAAACAAAAAATAAAAAAAGGTTTAGAAGGAAAAATATTAATCAAAATAATGGAGATGTTGTATGTTATATTTAAGTTTGAGAACATAAAAGTCCACAGAGAAACAATGTTTTAAATATTTCCAGAAAAGTGGCCACCATTTAAAGACTATGATTCAAGATTTCTGAAAATCCCCAATATTTATAAATACTTTTAAACAACATACTTAAACTTCATACAGCAGCATCTGAGAAGTTCCTGTTACTGCCACCCACCTCTCGGTAGGCCTGATGTTAAATAAAGCCACATAGAAACACAGGCTACTATTCTAGTTTCCAGTACTTTCTGTCTGTTCATCACCAACCTAGGTTATTCTTGGGCCCCTGAATAACTCACTATGGCTATTACAGCTTCACTGATGTGATCACCTTTTCAGTGGTAAAGGCAGAATCCACCACCATGGAGTCTTGCTTCAGCCTCCTTTTCACCACTCAACAGCTGTCTCACAGTAGGCAGCTTGCATTAATAAGCTACAAAAATGTTGCCCTTGGCTTTTATACCCACACATGGTTGCACTACATGCAAATAAGCTCAGAGCTGAGCTGATCTTTCCTACACTGGCTGAAAGCTCTCCTTACTCCATCTGTACCCTGCCTGTCATCCCTCCTTTAGCCAATAATCCTCCCATACAAATGAAAAGAGGGGAAGAGTATACTCCCTCCTCAAGCCTGAAAATCTTAAGTCAGAAGACAATCTTGTATGAATCCCTTGCTTTCAAACTCTTCTTTCAATGACTAATCCTTTGACTTTATTTTGGAATGGGAGTGGTAGAGACTGAGCAGGGCTGAGGAGGGACTGAGCAGAGGCTAAATTACAGCTAAGTAAGGCCAAGGAGTGATGCTGTTAAAATAGAGAGCTGTTCAGATGAGGAAGGGCACCCCCTATTTCATATGTCTTTCAAGGGGTGAGTTGAGACAGTTTAACTAAATGTAATGATATTTAGACTGTAGAACTCCACAGTGGTTGGAGCCAGCCCTGGTCAGATATAAAAGTCCCCTTTACAAGAGGCTTGGCAACCTCCATGCTAAACCGCCAATTAATCAAGCACCCCACCCCTTAGGTTAGTGTTCGAGATAACCACAGGAAAGTTCCTGACACCTGCTCAGGCCTGAAGGCATTTAACACCCATTCCTTCCCCTCCCTTACTTCCTCTTTCTTTACTTCCTCCTTTCTCTTTAAAAACCCCTTGTTTATAATCAATAAAATTAGACCTTGACAAGGACACTGCTTGGTCTCGCTTTTCTTTCTCGCCCATTTATTTTCAGGCTTAGTACCCCTCGGACCCAAGAATTACCAGAACCCCGAGGGCCGGGGCAAGTGGTGACATTCATGTTTTAGTTTTGATAAATTATTAAAAGTCTCTTTTTACCCATGCCTGTATTTTATACCTGTTGATAATCACAGGCATCCAAAGGTATGTATAGTTTATGAGATTTCACAAGCTGGCTAGAAGCATGAGCTTTCGATTTGCTCAGACATAATCTGTATCCTTCCTGCCAGGATCAGTTTGCTGGAAGTCTCTAAGCTTGCACGACTTAGTCTATGGGATGGAATGCCTCTATGCCCCTCAAAAAATTGAAAGCAAAATGAAAAACAGCTTAACCTGGAACCTGGTGTCTAGAAAACCCACAGAGTTTGGCTCATGGTAGCTTTTCTTGCTTCAAACACTACAGACAATTACCAAGGCATTTCTCCACCTATTATTTGATGATATGTGAAACCATCAGGTTGAAAAGTATTCATTAATGACATGGAGGAAAACAAGGTATTATATAAGAGAAAACACTTCTGAAGGGCCCATCGTATGGTAGCTAGTTCACTGAAGACAAATGGGGCTGGGCAGCCAGATACATGTTCATTTCCAGGTTCTAACTCCTACTCCTCTGTGGGACAAACAGGTGCCATAACATCTCTGCCTTCATTTTACACATTGTCTTACTCTTCCAGGCAAAAAATATTATCACTGGGTTTATAAACATAAGAAAAATTTCCCCCATTTTTCTAGATATGGGAAAGTCCAAATTCAAGATGATGGCAGATTATATGTCTCTCGACAACAACCTGTTTGTTCTGGTTTGTTCATAGTGTTAGACCCCCGGAAAACTCAAGTATCCCAGGTCCCAGGCCAGGTGATTGTGGTCACCCCAATCACCAGGCAGATTCGAGAGCTTGCTTCAAACTGCACGAGGCTTTATTGTAGTTTAACGAGCTAACCCCATGTTAGCTCGGGTCTTTCACCTACCCGCTATGGCGGATGGCTAGAAAAGACGGCTCCTAGGGGCTCCGGAGAGATCTTATAGGACAGCATAAGGGGAGTGTCTAGGGGTACGCACAGGCCCAGGATTGGTGTGCCTCCAGGCTTGGAGGGCTTGCCCTGTGTTTATTGGTCAACTGGTTGTTATGGCCCATAGGCCCTGCCAGGGTGGTTGCTATGCTCTCTACGTCATTGCTGTGCACTTGTCCGTAAAGCACACCCAGGGTTGTAAAGCATAGCGGCACCAGCTAACTTCTGATTGGTTCCTTGCACGAGGCAGGCATCTGACTTTCTAGTGTCTAGGACAAGGTCATAGAAGCATGTGTTCGGCTGTTATGGCTGCCAAAAGGGAAGCTGGTCCCTTCATTGGGGGTGTCTTTTCACAGTGTCCTCACATGGCACATGTCTCTACTACCTCTCTGGGACATCATTTATAAGGATACAAATTCTATTTATGAATGTGCTGCACCTTAATACCTTCTCTCATGGTTTCAGTAGGAAGCGTAGCCTAAATGGTCATCCAGTCCCAGCATAGTGTTCAAAAGGAGGTTTTTGCACAGTGTTTGGATTTGCACAGCTCTAACTTAATCAGGAGACTAATGCACTGGTGAAATAAATTGCATAGACTTATAGACAGAAGGAGAGGCCTTACTGGAGAATCTGAGTCACTGGGACATAATGTTGAAGAGTTTCCCTCCCTTCCTCCCTCTTCCTTCTCTACCCCCTCCTCTTTCTATCTTTGTCTGCTTATCTGTCTCATCTACCATTACCTGTGCAGAATTCCTTTGCTGTACTCTTCTGTCTTGATATTCCTGTCTTACTGAAGGCCCAAAGCCAATGCACCCCACTGACCAGAAACCAAAGTGTTTAACAGCATGAGTTCAGATATTATTCCTTTAGTCTGATCCTCTTATGTATTTGGCACAGAGATGACAAGTCTCATATACCTTCCAAAGGACTGGCTCTCTAATGTCATTCTATTGCTGATTAGATTTCAACTTACACATTTGGAGGATCCAAATACTCAGGAAATGGGACTCATATGTAAAGTATTAAATACAGTTGCCACTTTATAAATACCAATATGTTAAATGGCTGACAAATAGTAGGTGCTCATTTAATATTACTTGCATGGGCTTTGGAAGACATTGTAGAATTTGTTTCTATGAATGATTTCAGGATTCTACATTATGAAGAATATTATCACAAGGCTTTAAGAGCAGCCTAGATTTTGGCCTAGGAAATGTTTATGAACTTTAGAGCAATGATCTATTTTAGAGGTTGTTAAACAGGATCCTAGCTCCACAGTGAAGTCTTATTAGTATTTGTGTAAAAAGATATAGAGACTATATATTCAACTTTATGTAAATACACAAAAAGTAGTTCTCAAAATGCACAACCTTCAAAGCCACACACACACACACACACACACACACACACTGAAGAGCCATCTAAGCTAAAGATTATACTTCTTTTCCCAGACCTGAAAAACACAGTTTTGTTAAAAGGTAACTAAAATATCCCTATCAGCACAAGCTAACAAAATAATCTTAAGGAAATATATTCCCAGTGGATTTAGCTGTCTCCTTGCTTCAATATAATTTTATAACATTTAGTTTACAAAAATTGACTGAAGAGATATTTAGTATATTGCTTTGCAATGCAACATTTAATTTTATAGCAGGGGAATGTGTTTCTTTTTACAAATATATCAGCTGATAGCATCAATAAGCAGCTACAGAGTCGTTAAACCCTATGGAGAAGCTGGGAGAACTGCCGATTCTGTTACCGAAACACACAGATTAATTTTCAGCTCATAAAATCACGGCATGGGTTCCTTGCCCAACGTCTGCAGCCCAAATACACTGAAGTCTGAAATGAAAGCTCAGCCAACTCAAATGAAGGATTTTACTCAAATTAAAACCTTTCCATAGATTTTCAAAGTCTATTAAATGCAGATGAAAATGCTTAATGCACATTGAAGATTCTGCAGGATCCAACCACTGTTTCCTTCCTAGCCTCTCCTCTTCCACTTCGACACACACAGTCCACTGCTTCTGAACCTGTATATAGGCCAAGCTATCATCATCTACTTGATGATGACCATGCTAAGCAACTGTCCTGCATTACATTGCTATAATGTAATCCACCAGGATGCTTAGAAGGAATGTTGGCTGACTGTGACACCTAAGTTCAATCTATGACTATTTTCCAGAGCACCTTGAATAGGTCAAGTTTAAAATCACACATCCCATGATACCTTGTATTCTTTAACGGTGCAGACTATGCTCTTACCTATTTGAAATCTAGTGTGCTTGTGCACTCCATTGTACATAGGGGCAGAAGCTAGGCATTTTGTCACATCTCACATGATCTGGATTCATTGTTTACCACAATGCCTGGCACAGCAGCTACTTGGTAATTACTTGCTGATTGGAGCCCATGTTACTTCTAGGACAAATACTAAATGCCAGGTTGGTGGTGTAATTATGAGCATGTCTGGACACTAGTAATATGAGCTTCAGCTCTGCTATTCAATAGTTTTTATATAGGCATGAAAGTAAATATGTTTTGGCTCTATGATCCATAGTGTGCTGGTGCTCTCTCTCTCTCTCTCTCTCTCTCTCTCTCTCTCTCTCTCTCTCTCTCTCCCTCTCCCTCTCCCTCTCCTTCTCTCTCGCTCCCTTCCCCCTCCCTCCCTCTCTCTTTCCTTCCCTCCCTCTCTCCCTCTCCCTTCCTCTCTCTCTCCATTCCTGCTTATATCTATGTTAAAATATTTATGAATAAATGCTAACTCTGCTTTTATAAAAACCCATAAGCAGCTTCCAAATACAAATTAACCAGAGATCAAGGTTAATTCTTTACACAGAAAGCTAACAAATTCTAAACACTCACAACCCAATCAAATTACTAAGGGCTGAAGGCCAACTGCTCCTGAAGAAACATTTGTCTGCACATAGTCTCTTGTCTTGTTATTGAGGTAGAGTTTGAGTAATTAAGAGAAGGAAGGTTAAATATTTCTAAAATCACTGTGAGAAATGATTGACAGCTTCATACACATCAGGAAATGAGCATGCAAAGTAATTTTTAGGCTTTTAAGAGGTATAAAATGCTAAAGACATTTCTCTAGTTTGGACTGGAATCAAAAAGAATCCTGCCATTGCTTATTGCATGACCTTGAGAATATTTACTTCCAGCCAAATGGGAATACTATACTAGTCTTACCAAATGAGGTAAAACTCAAACAAACCTTAGACTAAGTGTCTAGTGTGGCCTCTAAGTTAGCACCCCAGGAACTTTGCTTTCTTTCAAGGCATTTTAGAATCTGCTGACTCTAAAGACCTTGTGCTCTTGATGAGATTCTATAAGTTGATGTCACCCCCATGGGATGATCAAAAGGAACCTGTTAGACATACTGTGCTTAAGAGGTTCAAGGAGGAAATTAAACCCTTTACTGTGTGTATAATTAGAAATAATATTGGCAGCTTACATCGTGCTCACAAGATAGTGCTGCAAAACGGCTTTCCATTGCTAGAAAAAATTCAAAGGAAGTTTGAAAAACTGCTGGGGAACTGGAGAAGGGGGAAAAATAAAATTAGTTGTTTAGAGGAAGTAAAGAAGAAAATACAGCTCAATGATCCCTGCACAAACATCCTCTGAGAACCCCCAGTAATCTTGTAATAAAACAATGAAACCGTGTTCTCTATGGTGAGAAAAAAAAAAATGAGCCAGTTGCTACCCCACAGGGAAAACAGATGTTCCTGGCACACCTGTTTGCTCTTGAAGTGTGAGAAAGGCAAGGTCATAGAGGTCGCAGATGCCCCACAGCCTCACTGTCTATTAGCATTTTCAGAGGGGAAGTGTAAGGCTTGATTTGTGGGTATCCTAGCTCAGAAACCAGATTTCAAATCTGCCCCATTTAACTTAGTGTATATTTCATGTGTCAACAAGTTCCTAACATGATCACCTGAGCTCTCCTTGGCATATCTGTACTTCTTTTATGTTTCACAATACACTCAGGGGTATACTGGTGAGAAACAGAGCCATGGAATAACACACTAAAGTCACCTGATGGCAAGCACCAGGCCATAGGCCTCCACACAGGCCTCGCTTAGTACTGCTTTCCTAGCATTCGGCCTCATTCAGTGTTTTCACAAAGTTCATCTTCTAACAGGACAATTGGCTTAGATTGCTTCTGGGATGGCATAAGAGTAGCAAATCATACTTCATAATTTCTAATGAATTCTGAGTATAAGATAAACTTATTTTCATTCTCTCTAATGGAAACTTTATCTCAGCCTTTTATTGAAATGTGGTTGAATTTTCTTGCTTAAACTGGAGGCTTGCAATTTAGCAATCCATTGAAAGAATAGTTTCTAATTTAGATCAAGCCTGAGAGAGATGTCTCTGGCCTTTATTGTGACACAGATCACAGAGCCACTGCTTCTGCCCAGGGTCTATTTTCAAGGACACAGTTGGATCACTGCCCCAATATGATGCTGGATATTTAGAACTAAGGTCTACGAAGAAACCATGGTGTGCTGGGGTTAAAATTCCATGCATTGTAAAGCAGTGCTCATACCAGGAAAGAGGTATTCCTTCATCTGTGTGTGCCTATAAATCTTAATATGTCTGTGTGCTTGGGAATCAGTGTACAATGATTTTTAAATAGAAGAAAGAAACCACCCACTTCTCTTTTTTATTATCTGAATTTGCTTTTATCTAACAAAAATACCATATTTGTAGGTAAAATCCCAATATAGACAGCTTTCTTTCTTCTTTCTCCCTTCTTCCCTCTGTTACTTCCTTTCTTTCTTGTAACTATTGGGAACTGAGCCCCTGCACACACTCCCCTCCCCAACCTCACATATGCTAAGCAAACGTTTCTATCACTGAACTAGTTTCACAGCCCAAGTGCTTTTATTTAAATCAATACACACATATATAGGGTTAGGTACAATTGGGGCTAATGGGTTAACATGTTGCAATTTTATTCATAGTAGATTAGACACAATCTTATTATTGCTAGTCACTTCAATGCTTTCGATTTTCATTAGCCAAAGAGTCATCAATAACAACATCCATGGCATAAGCCATAACAATACAGTGTCCCTTGACTCCAAGTCAACACATACTCAGTGAAAACAGAACATAGCCATGATTAATAGTGTCTATTTTAAAAGAACAAGTGTGGAAGTAAATAAGTCAGAGGAGAAGGTGCACTTTATAAAATAAACCTGTAATTATAGAAATGTTTCCCATTCAGGTCATGGAAAAGATTAAAAGTACTCAGGCCTCTTCCATGTCTGCTAATCTTGGCTCCAATTGCCTCATAAGTGTTATTACATCTTAAGGTTATGATGGCAATATTAGGAGATAGCATCAACATTGAGAAAAAAGCCTTCCACAGATTACAACAGGAGAAAACATTTCTCTTCTTTCATCCATGGTATGGTACTCTTACACTCATAATTTCAGATGGCTTATTAGAAGTTGCTTGTGGTAGTATATGATTTATGATAAATGAGGGAGTCTGTGTCCTCAATGATTAAGCCAAAGTAAAGGGAGTTTTATCTGACTAAGGATCACTTACAGGAGAAAACTGAACCAATACATTCCAGAAGGAAAACTGTTCCCATACAACCCAGGAAAGAAAACACAATCATCAGCATCCTACAGTTAGTTCAGAGGATCCCTGTAAAAAAGGGAAGGAGAAAAGGGTGCATCCTGAATTTCCATGGTTGTTATGATTGAGCTTCAGGTAGTAGTAGCTGTTGCTGGAGATTTTCTCCTGCCAGGTCCCTCAGCCACTTCAGCCCCAACTGAACACATGGATACTATATTAGTTATAAAGCTGTTGGCTGTTTGCTAGGGCCTCTTATTGGCTAGCTCTGTCTTTTATTTACCCATTTCTATAAATCTATGTATTTCACATGGTCTTGACTTAGTGGAGAACACCTGCCATGTCCTCTCTTGCAGGCAAGACCCAAATGCAGGAGTAGGTGTCTCTCTGACAATATGAAACATACCACTGACAAGCACCATCTCAACCACAACAGTCAGTTGATCTTAGACAAACTAAGATGCAAAGGCCAGGAAAATAATGCATAACCGCCCAGCATTTGACTTCTCCAAAGAATAATCCCTCAGATGAAAAGCAAAAGCAGTGTACCAAGGAATTTACAGTAAATATGATTGTGAAAATTTTGACTCTTACATATCCAGAAGTGTTCAATATGTTAAATAATTATTAAAATTCAGCAATAGGCATCAACTTCTCGAAGGATTCTCATGAATGGTTCTAACATAGTTATATATACATAAAATCTGCATTGTCTAGTCTGTACCATGGGATGGGCAGACAGCCTCTATTTTCTCTACAGCATGGCTCTCTGAGTCCTCTGTCCTTCTAGTCGTCATATTCTTCTCACATGTGTTAAAACATCCTGTTGGTAGATACACTGGTGCATTTGGCTTGCTGGATAACAATTGTGATTCATTTAGATGAATCTATGCTTGTCACCTATCAGGCTCCAAATGATGCTCTAAGCATCCTTAGAATCTATCTGCTTCTCAAGTCTTTTACAGTGCAACAATGCTCTGAATAGCAGATTTTTACTGCTAAATTAAATTTAAAATCCAATTACCATAAATGAGGACTAGCATATATGCATCTGCAAAGTGTTCTCCCTGAGCTCATGGTAAAATAAACAAAAAACATGTCTAATTCCTTTGATGGCTTTTGTCATTTCACAAGGAAAACTGACCTATATATTTAAGCAAAAAGTAAATGCTATATCAATATAACAGGCTTCAAGTGTTCCCTCTTGAAACTAACCATGCAGCACTAGATTGTTTTGTTCTCCAGTAAGTCTTGGGGACAAAGTTTGTTTCTGATTATCATTTAAGTTGCTGTGTGACATGGAAACCATTCCCATGGTACATCCCATCCACTGTCCCACCTTCTCCCTCATAATTCTCCACATGAGTGAAAGAAATGTAAGACCACCACAAGCTGCTAATGTCTTCCTGTCCTGATATGCCACATTCTGTACCTGGAAATGTTACTCACAACCTTTCCCTCCTCCTTAAAATTAACAGTCTATGTAGGTGAACTATAGATTTTTCATCTCTCCCTCCTCACCTCCAAATCCACTACTCCAATAATATGCCCAGCTATGAAGTGGACTACCTGTTGCAACCTCCCCTCCCTGCCTGCCCCATCTCCAGTGTATCACACAGATCTTCTTCAAACTTTCTGCTTCCACATGCATTGCTTTATCCCAGTCTCCAAATCCAACAGGCCTTCCCTGGGAACCCACAGGCCACTCTGGCCAGGAAAGCAGGTAGTCTAACTGCAGATCTTCACCCTACTCTCCTCTAAATTCAAACACCCAGTTTCACCCCAATCTCTGTAGCAGACAGTCTGCTGGTCCCTCCCCCTCCTCTCTGCTCCCATCTCAAGTGGATTGCACAGATTTTTCTCTCCCATCCTTCCCCCCGACAAATGCTGTTATCCCAGGCCCTCCCTCCAACAGGCATTCCATGTGAGCACAGCAACCAAGCCTGACAGAGAACCAGGTAGGCTAGCAAAGCAGACAGAGGAACTGCAGATCGTTACCCTCCTTCATCTCTTCCATAACCAATCCCCAGTCTCATGCCTAGCTCTGTAGCAGACTATCTGTTGTTGTTTCCCCTAACACTCTGTTCCCATAAAGTAAAACAGATCCTGGTGAACAACATGCTTTCCTCCCACCTACAAACCCCCAGTTCTCCCCTTCCTATCCTATCCCCATCCTAAATTCTAGGTCTCAATACCCACAAATACATGTTATCTAGAATCTCCATGGGACACACCCAGCAGCATCCCAGAAAAATTCCCTACCAAGTAACATACAGCCATCTTACCATCCTGAGAAACAAAGAGAGAGCAATGAAAACCAAGAAACAAAACACACACCTGACAGAGACAAGACCAGCTATCAGCACCTAGAATTACATTCTTGCCAAACCCAGATGCCTAGATGTCAACATAAAAACACAATCAATAACAGCCAGGACCATATGTCTCCACTGGATCCCAGAAACCCTACCACAGCAGGCTAAGTATTTCAGCTAAGTATTTCAACATCATTGAAACACAAGACAAAGACCTTAAGGTAGCATTTATGGATATGATAGTAGTCCTTAAAGAGGAGATAAATAAGTTCCTTTTTAAAATTATGAAAGCACAAACTAACAGTTAGAGCAAATGAATAAAATAGTTCAGGACCTGAAGGTGGTTATAGAATAAATAAAACCAAAACATAGGGAAAACTAGAAATGAAAAATTTATGAACTTGAACAGGAATAACAGAGGTAAGCCTTACCAGCAGAATACAAGAGATAGAAGAAAGAATTGGAGGCACTGAAGAAACAATAAAATAAATGAATACATTAGGCAAAGAAAATGTCAAATCAAAAAAAAAATTCCTATCAGAAAGCATCCATACTGTGGATGAAAAGGCAAACTCTAAGAATAAGAGGAATAGAAGACATGGGAGAAACCCAGATCAAAGGCACAAAAATATTTTCAAATAAATCATAACAAAGGTCCTTATCTAAAGAAGGGGGCACTTATCAAGGTAAGAGAAGCAACACATCTATTCAACCATCAAATACACAGAACAAAGAATATTAAAAGGTACAAAGGAATAAGACAAATAAGATATAAAGGCAGACCTGTTAGAGTTACACCTGACTTCTCAATGGAGACTCTAATGACAGAATGTATTGGACAGATAAGCTGCAGGCTCTAAGAAACCATAGTTGCCAGCCCAGACTACAGTACACTGCAAAACTTTCAATAACCATATATGGAGAAAATAAAACAGTCCATGATAAAGTTAAATTTAAACAATATCTATCTACAAATCCAGCCCTACAGAAGGTATTAGAAGGAAAACTCCAACCCAACAAGGTTAACTACAGCCATGAAAACAGGGGAAATAAATAATCTCATACCAGCAAAACCAAAAAAGAAGAGAACACATACACAAACACACAGAGGGGGCCGGGGAAGGAGGGAGGGAGGGAGGGAGGGAGGAAGAGAGAGAGAGAGAGAGAGAGAGAGAGAGAGAGAGAGGGGAGAGGGAGAGAGGGAGAGAGAGAGACTCGCACAGACAATGACAACAACAACAAAACAACAGGAATTAACAATAATTGGCCATTGGTGTCTCTCAGTTTTCAATTTCCTAATAAAAAGACACAGACTATCAGAATGGATGCAAAAGTGGAGTCCATCCTTTGACTTCATACAAGAAACACACTTCAACATCAAGGATAGATATTACCTCAGAGTGAAGTGTTAGAAAAAGATATTCTAAGCGAATGGACCTATGTACCTCTTTTAATATCTGACAAAATAGACTTCAAACCAAAACAAATCAGAAAAGATAGGTCAGGACACAACATACTTATCAAAGGAAAAGTCCATCAATAGGACATTGCGATTCTTAACATCTATGCAGCAAACGCAAGGGCACAGAAGTTCCAAGAAACCACTACAGCATAAACAGCATTGACTCTCATATAGTGATAGTGGGAGATTTCTATTTCTTATTCTCACCAAAAAACAGGTCATCCAGATGCAAACTAAACAGGGAAATGCTGAAACTAACTGATGTCATTGACTATATGGACCTAACAGGCATTTACAGAACAGTTCACCCAAATGAAAAACATATATATATATATACACCTTCTTCTCAGAACCTCATGGATATTTCTCCAAAAGTGGACACACTTTCAGATGCAAAGAAGTCCTGATAAATAAAAGGGAATTGAAATAATACCCAGCATCCTATCTGTGCATCATGAATTAAAGCGGGATATCAACAACAACAAAAATGTATAAACTCATGGAAACTCAAATACTCACTACTGAATAAAAAAAATAGAAATAAATTAAATGCTATCTCTAAGAGAATGGAAATGAATATACAGCATACCCAAGCTTATGGGATACCATGAAGGCAGTTCTAAAGGGCCAGTTCATAACCCTAAGTGCCTACATAAAGAAAAAAATGGAGATACTTCATACTAGTTACTTAACAGCACATCTGAAAGCTCTAGAAAAAAAATCACACCAATTACAGAAGACAGCAAGAAATAATCAAACTCAAGCCTGAAATCAATAAAAAATAACAACAACAAAACAATACAAAGGATCAATGAAACAAAAATGTTTCATGAAAAAAGTTGTTTTGTTTTTTTAGAAAAATCAGTAATATTGGCAAAGCCTTAGCCAAATTAGCTAACTAGAAGGCAACGAAGGAATATCCAAATTAACAAAATTAGAAATGAAAATGAAGACATAACAACAGAGACTGAGGAAATTGGAAAATCATAAAGACATACTATAAAAACATGTACTCCACCAAATTGGAAAATCTAAAAGAAATGTAATATTTTCTTGATACATACCACTTACCAAAGTTAAATCAAGATCAAACAGACAATATAAATAGACCTGTGACCCTTAGTGAAATAAAAGAACAAATTTACAATCAAAAAGAAAAGCCCAGTACCAGATGGCTATAGCACAGAATTCTCCTACCAGACTGTCAAAGAAAAGTCAATGTCAATACTCCTAAATTATTCCACAAAATAGGAACAGAAGGAACACTGCCAAATTCATTTTATGAGTCCACAGTCACCCAGATACACAAACCACATAAAGGACAAACAACAAAAAAAAGAATTACATACCAATTTTTCTTATGAACATAGAAATAAAAGTTTTGAATAAAATACTTGCAAACCAAACCCAAGAATACAACAAAATGATCATCCACCTTGATCAAGTAGGATTCCCAGAGATGTAGGAATGGTTCAACATATGTAAATCAATAAATGTAATCTACCAAATAAACAAACTGAAAGGAAAAGAAAAAAATGATCTTATTAGATGTAGAAAATGCCTTTGAGAAATATCTAACATCCCTTTATTATAAATAGGACAGGAGAAAGATTCCAAGGTGTATATCTAAATATAATAAAGAGAGTTTACAGCAATCTCATAGCCAACAGGAACTTAAATGGGGAGAAACTCAAAACAATTCCTCTTAAATTAGGGAAAAGACAAAGTTGTCCAAACTTTCCATATCTACTAACTATTGCACTTGAAATGTCATCTAGAGCAATAAGACAACTGAAGATGATCAAGGGATACAAATTGGAAAGAAATCAAAATATCTTTATTGCAGATGAAGTAAGTGTATTTATGTGACACTAAAAATTCCACTGGGAAACTCCTATAATTGATAAACACTTTCAGCAAAGTAACTAGATACAAAATTTACTCATAAAAAATCAGTAGCCCTCCTATCTTAGTTAGGGTTTCTGTTGCTGTGAAGAAACACTAAGACCATTGTAACTCCTATAAAGAGAAATACTTAATTGTGGTGGCTCACTTAAAGTTCAGAGGTTCAGTCCATTATCATTATAGGTGAACACCATTGGGGAAATAAATTACTTCTTCAGGGTAGGTGGCATGCCCAGCAGTAGAAGACCAACAAAAACCAAGCTCAACAAGATTCCTTGTCTCATAATATCATATGAGGGCTTTTAAAAAAATTTATCTCATTTTTATTTTATTTTATTTACATTTTTCTCTTTTTTTATCCTACAGGTCCTTTATGTAGATATTATGGCTTCCAGTTTAGTGTTTTTATGGGATTCCTGAGTACATTAATGATTGGATCTTTGTTTCTATATGTGTTACACATACCTTTTCTTGGGATCTTTTACTTCTTTTTGTTTGGAACTGTTCCAATGTATTAGTTTTTGTTTTCCTTATTAGATTAGATTAGATTAGGTTGTTTGTTTTCTAATGAGAGACAGGAAGGGGTGGATCCAAATGGGAGAGGAGGTCGGGTGGAACTTGGAGGAGTAGAGGGAGGAGAAACCATAATCAGAATATATTAAATGAGAAAAGAAGCTATTTTCAATAAAAGGAGGGATTATATAAATACAGTAGTCTGTATGAAATCTCCCCCCAAAACAAATTAAAACAGAAAATAATTAAGCAGATGAAATAGAATGGTAGAAGAAAATGCACCCTACTTAAAGATCTAAGCAGAGTAGACAAGGAAGAGTGGGGATGCAAAATATAAAATGGAAGCTAAAAGTGTGAATTCTAAATTAGTATGGGTGTAAAGACCTTGGCTTGTGAGCTTAAAGAGAGGACTTCTAAAAGCCTACAAGATCCAAGATCATATATCTGATTGGTTCTAGTCTAAGACAAGAATCCATATCCAATCTTGACTCTGCAAAAAGTCACTCCAAGAGGTTCTCACTGGGCCAACTCTGTGTCACAGGGTGGAGTGAGGAAATCAATTGCAGGTTCAAAAGGGCCATGGTTTCAGCACTACCCTTGACTTCTGAGCAGGTCACTGAACCTTTTTCATGTTGAAGATGAAGAGGATTACAGATCATGTATAGACTTCTACCAGGACAATGGGATTAATAAACAGAAAATAGCAAAAACCGGCTGTGGGAATGTGTATGTACTATTTACCAGTGTAGTTTTGCGAGGGCTTGTTTGATCTGAGACTCATTTGAACATGAAACAAAAACACACCACAGCTTCTACCTTGCAAATTTGCACTAAATGACACTTTGTTGTGGTTTGGATGACAGTATCACCTCCAAAACTAATGTTGAAAACTAATCCTCAATGTAATGGTATTAACAAGTCAGGAGTGTTCTGATCCTGAGAATGGGGTAAAAAGGGCTAGACTTTCATCCTTTTCTCACATCTGTCTTCTGAAGGTAAATTGACCATGCCCTTTGGGGACTACAATACCTTGGAAGCACAGACTGGGGCCTCTTTAGACTCCAAACTTTCCAGTATCATGATCTTGGACTTTATAGCCACCCAAACTGTAGGAAACACATTTCTGTTCTTGAAAACTTACCCAGTATAGGGTATTTTACTATAGCAACACAAAGACAGTGTGACAGCATCTACCACATACCAAATCTTATATTGTTCAGAGAGCAATGATACACAGCTAAGTAGGCCGTAGCGTTTCAGATGAATGCTTCTTGTCTTCTTGTGTTACTTTTGTTTGGCTTTTGTCTTGTTTGCTTGTTTGTTCCTATTTGTGGCACTAGATCATTAAACATTTCAATAACTGAGGAAGCATTATGCCTCATGTCTTGTACCAAGCAGAGGTCAAAGGAAGCAGAAAGTCATAGTAGCAGATGAAATTCTCCCAACACTGGCCTGACCTAGATGACACTTCGCCTTTGAGAAAAACTGGCCTTTCATCATGCCTTCCAAATATGCTCAATGAATAAATGTTTCAATTTCTTCTACAATACAGAAAACTGTAGCAACAAAGAAAGAAGAATATATCTCCTAAGAGGATCACCTTTCTGAAATTCATCTAGCCTTCCAATAATAGCAATTTTTAAGATGTCTAAAGATATATATGTTCCATACACACACACTCATAAGTGTTTTTTTGTTAGCATCTGTGGTAGTATAAGATTTTCTTCTAGGCTCTAAGCACCTTGAGGAAAAGGTCCATATCTTATCCAGCTTGTTTTTTCACAGCACCTAACATAGTACTTCACTCACAGTAGGACCAGATCAATGATGAATTGGTACATGAATAATACCTATTGCCATGGCTTATCCTCAGGTACTGAACAGTCAGTCCTGCAAACCACTGAACTGGCAAGTGCTCTTGTACATTTCCATCAAAAGACAGAAGCCAGGATAACAATGCCATAGACACTGATGATTTGTTCCATAATGACTCTTCATGGGCAATTACCTTTTGGTAAATGATATTGTTTACAAAGTGTGTGTGTGTGTGTGTGTGTGTGTGTGTGTGTGTGTGTGTGTCAACAATTTTAACAAAGAGGCCATGAATTTGAGAGACCAAAGGGTATGCATGGAAGGGGTTAGAGGAAGGAATAGTAAGGGGGGATATAATATATTACATTTTTTTTAAAACTTGTAAAAAGTAAAAACTGGTCTTCCAAAGATCCCATAATCTGTTAAGTAAGTTCATGAATTTAGTTTGGGTCTTGCTCAAGGTCATCCTGGGCACACACTGCCCAGGAGCTGGACATCCAAGGCAGAGTGTATTTCAAGCTTCACATTCAAAATGTCTGAATGACCTGCTGCAGGAATGATGTCTTCAAATTCAATGTAAGCAGATCTTCAAAAGCACATGAACTTCAAGGTTTAATTTTCTGGAATGTTCCTACTTGGATCACATCCACTATTCCTTCAGAAAGCTTGTTTAGCCTCACTGGGGCTCATAAATGATGTGAGATACTACACAGCTGCTCTGATTACCTACAAAGACTCAGTCCTGGGAGTGAAGCCAGTGTTGATTCTAGACCAACCACTGATGAACCCTTGTCTGCCTGTAGCAGAATGATGTTGATGTCAACAGATAATCATAAAATATAAAAACCCAGCTGAGTGGGCCAAGCCACAATAATGAGAAATAACATTCTAGTGTTCTTTTTTATTTATTTTTATTATTTTTAGGGATTTGTATGTGTCCATGAACCCATCTCTACAGCACCACATTACTGAAAGGCAGAAGGCTAACACACTTGTTTCTTAGTAAAGAATGGGTTTTATTGTTTTTAAGTTTTAATGTATATTATACAATGCATTTTGATTATATCTTATCTCCTCTCTCAACCCCTTCCAGATCTTCTCCAATTCCCTATCTTTTGAACTTCATTCTCTCTCTATTTCTCTTTCTCTCCTTCTCTCTGCTTCCCTTCCCCTCTCTGTCAAAAAATAAAAAAAAACCCTTTATGAAACTCCTCCCTTCAGGGTTCACAGATCTATGCAAAAGAGGAGGCAGAAAAATTGTAAGAGACCGAGGTAATGGATGACCCCAAGAAAATAGTGTCTTCCATACACAACAGAACTGATGCACCTGCAAACTCAGACTGTGGCAGCATGACTATTAGCACACAGGCTTCTACGGTTTAAAGAGCTGAAAAACATCACAAGGAGATTATGCAAATCACAGTGTCTACACGTGAGGGACATGGTTATGCCAATTAGCCCACATGCTATCCATGGTTCCTAAGGCTTAAGAAGGACCCTGATTAAGGAGGCCATGTCTTTATCCTCTGATGCTTTACACATATTCATGCCTCTGTTTGATCCTGACCTCAGCAGTATTTGGCTTAGTATAGGTACTGATTTATAAGCATTCTAGGTAGTTTTATTTTTTAGAAAAGTCAAAAGACTATGTAAATTTTTCCATGTCCCATGGATAAGCAATACCTAACCAAGAATGCTTTCTTCCTATGACAAGCTGGTTAAGGTTAAACACAAGTTGCTGACTGTGCACTTGGGAGCCCTGGAGGTTCCTCACTCTCTTCCAAAGCATCAGTTCTCTGCAAACTCCAGAATACCAGGGCTGCTTTCTCATCAAGGATTCTAATTTGTCCATGCACAGAGAAAAGCACCATGAATAGGACTGGAAAAAATTGAACACAGACTTCTTAATAAAGCTGAAAATAGCTTAATAAAGCTGAAAATAGTCCCCTGGCATCCCAAAGCGTATTTATTTCTGTTTAAATAGATGACTTCCTATATACTGTTACCCGCTCAGCAGGAATCCTGGGAGAGAAGTGCTTCCCCTTCTCTGCATTTTAAGCTTTTTCCTGCTGATATTCCACTGGAGACTGTAAAGCACATCTGTCAATCTGGATAAAATCACACACATGGTCAAGTAATGCCAATATCTTCAGCTGTCTGCATCTGGAGTGCTCCAAACAGATAAACTGTAGCTCCCTACAAGAGCATGCAATTTGATGATGCTTTAGGCAAAAGATACCATTCTGAGAATGGAGGAGGGAAGGATGGGGTGAACCAGTACAGAGTCATTATTAAAATTGTTGTTTATTTCCTAGACATTTGGATGCCTGGGGAATGCTTTGGCTACTCTCTAGTGGTGCTCTGATGTCCAGAGGATGCACATCCTTCTAATGTGACAGAAAATGACAACCACAACTACTACAGACTTCTAGTCAATAAGTGGATTCTCAGGGCAATGGGCAGGAGATGGGGACAACAGAACAAAAATGGTGACTAAGGAGAGACATCAAAAGAATTCCATAGAAACTCCAAGGCCATTTCCAGAAGGGGTGGGCAGTTTAGTATCAGAGCAGATGACATATTCTGCAAGTAAATACTAAGGAAGGGAAGCTGAGGGAAGCCCACCTCAAGGAGGCTAAGGTAAGCTCACTCTCAAGGAAGCAGAGGGAAGCTCACTCTCCTGGCTTCTGAGAAAAGAAGGAAACAAAAGATACTAGAAAGAGCAAAACATGGAACCCACTCACAGAGAAAATAACACTGAGGGAATCTCACAAAAAAGAACAGGAAGAAGTGGCCATTGTGTTGAGAGAGATCTCAAAACAATGAATCTTTCCAAATAGAAAGAATTAGAAGGTACTGCAGTGAATTGCCTGGTAAGGTTAGCTCATTCATGTGAAGAGTTCATCCAGGGACCAAAATGTCAGAGGTTCACTTTGAGTCCTGAAAAATCTTGCCTTGTGAATAAGCATATTTAATTACTCAACAATAATTAATACTGTACAAAATATGAAATGCCAGAGAAAATATGATGGCATTGATGCTTTGTTGTTGCTGTGCTTGTTTTTAATAATATAATAAATGTTAATTTTTGTAACTTTAATATTTTTTAGATCCTGACTACTGTTTCCCCTCCTCTACAATTCCCAGTTTCTCCACATCTCTTCTCCCCTTTCCATCTCTCATTAAAAAACAAAGAGGCTCCTTAAAACAAAACTAATACATCAGAATAGAACCAAAAAAGCAAAAGGAGCCCAAGAAAAGGCACATGAAACAGATATGGATGCAGAGACCCACATGTTCAACACTTAGGAATTTCATTAAAAACACTAAACAGGAAGCCATGTTACATATGCCACGGGCACATTGGATGAAAAGAGAAAAGATACTAAAATTATCATTTTAGATAGATAGATGATGCACAGGTAGGTGGCTAGAGAGATATGATAGATAACAAAAAAAGCCCTGGCATGATATCAGACAAGGAACCTCCAACGAAGTTGTTGAGCTCATTTTCTGGTGACCATCTACTGCTGGGCATGCTAAGTATCTTTAGTAATAGATTGTTTCCCCAGTGAGACTCCCTGGAAAAACTAAATTTGCACTTGCATGTGGTTATCAATAGGAGATTGCTTCTGGATTAGGGATGGGGCACATGACTACTTTCCTTTCAGCTCTAAAACCCCATCTGGTGCAGGCTTGTGCAGGCCCTGTGCCAGTTGCCTCCATTTCTATCAGTTCATATAAGCTTTGATTATGCTGATTTAGAGGACCTTGTTTTCTTGGTGTCCTCCATCCTCTCTGGGTCTTATATTCATTCTACCTCCTCTTTCCCAGGGTTCCTTGAGCCTTGAGAGGAGGGATTTGGTAGAGACAATCCATTTATGGTTGAGTCTCTTTGCATAGTACCTGGTTGTAGGTCTGTGTATTTGTTCTCATCCTTTGCAGGAGGAGGCTTTCCTGATTATGTATGAGTATAGCAGAATGTCATTAGGAGTTATTTTATTGCCCTCCCCATTTTTTTTTAAAGAAAAGTACTATTTTGTTTTTATCCTTGGTCCCAGGGCAATATTGTCTTAGGTTCTTGGTCACCCAATCAGTGTCATGTATGGGTTCCATCTTGTGGAGTAGGCCTTAAGTCAAACCAGAAATTGTTTGGTTACTTCCACAGCTTTGTGCCAGCAATAGCATAGCTTGCACACCTGACACCCTTGTAGAGCAAGGGGATTGTGCCTGGCTTGGTATCTACACTTCTCTTTTGATGGAACACAGAGTACTTTCCTGTACAAAAGACACTGAAACATGGAGACAAGGCTCTATGTAGGCAACAGGTCTATATCTCCATATTCAATGAGTTGTGTAAATGTTGTCTATAGCAATGGGGACTTGTCATCACTTTGTGGACAAGAACCTATAGTCTTGGCAATAGCCTAGATTGTTTGGGGGTTCCCATTGGGTCCCTTTGGTCAACAACTCAATTAGATGTTACCCAATCCTGTTATTGGAAGCTTCATTTAGTGAAAAAAGGATGGCCAGTTGGGGCTCTGTATCCCCTCATTCCAGGGAGACATATATATATATATATATATAATATATATATATATATATATATATATTCTACTATGTTAGGTTTTTATATCACCCCTCAAATGGCCCTTAATTTTAATTGCCTCTACCCATATTCCCTCGATTGCCCCCACTTTCTTCCCCGTTTCCACTTGATCCTCCCATTCTAGTCCCCCCACACACACACACCTGTATCTTAGTTGGGGTTATCATCAATGTAATGGAACAGCACAACCAAAACAAAATGTGGAGGAAGTTATTTATTTGGCTTATTCTTCCACATCATCACCCATCATTGAAGGAAGTCAGGACAGGAACTCAAACAGGGCAAGAACTTGGAGGCAGGAGCTGATACAGTGGCCATGGAGGGGTGCTACTTACTGGCTTAGTCCCCATGGCTTGCTCAGACTGCTTTATTATATAAGTGTCTATGGGGTAGGATGAGAAAATGAAAAGATCTCCCATGTTCACAGTCTGGCAGGATTAATATAGTAAAAATGGCCACCCTACCAAAAGTAATCTTGTAAAGATTCAATGCAATCCCCATCAAAATTCCAACACAATTCTGTAATGGCTTTGGTTATTAGTTAGCATGTATGCAAACAATGGCAGTCTGGGTCTCAGCTCACCCACCATGCTCCCCCCTTTCCCTTCTACTCCTTTACCCTTCTCAGTCTTGGAGTTGGAAGGCTCAGTAGGACTTGGCTTGTTCTTTGGAGGCTCTCCTGGTTTCCTTTGTCTTCTGTTCTCATAGTTGTCTGCTCAGATCTCTGTTACCACACTTAACATGCTTTGCTATTAGTGGCCTAATTACTGCTGGCTCACTCAATCCTAAGGGCTCCTTGAGAGAGTGCACATGGGCTTTCAAATCTGAGACCTGAGGGCTCCAAGGTTTACAGGTCAAAGCAGGAACCCTAACAATCTACAAAGAGCAAAATATGATTGAGAGAAAGACTGAACTAGTGAGATCAGTACAAGCAAGAATCAACTGTAGACAAAAACAACTTAATATCATCAGAACATGAATACAGATACCTTAAAATGATCCATCCTAGAAACATTTCTTAACCTGGAGAAAACATGTTATTTATAAACAAGGCTTTCCAACATCTCCTTTGGAAGCTTGGCAGAAAGTTGGCTTTTGAGTACACTGTACACCTGATCAAGAAACTAAACCTTTCAATTGAAAGATCAAACCTAGATGAAGTACCACAGATGTCCCCTAGCCACAGCCATGAGGAGTTAAATATAACTTCATTTGAACCTCCTTTGTATTTATTTCCATAAGAGTATCGAGAAATCTCTGCTGCTTTCTTTGCTACTGCGGGTTTCTGCACACTACCTTCAAAATCTTCTTTCTTATTTCCCCTCAGAAAGCTGTGTTTCAAAGATATTGTAAACACCTAAAGAAACAACTTCAATTCAGGCAAAGTGATTTCCTTGTAACAATTTTTTTTTTTACATTTGTTTATGTTAGGACAGTCGTGTATGTGGGTTTACCTGAACCATGGTATGTGTCTGCAGTTCAGAGGACAACTAGCAAAAGTAACTTCCCCCTTTCTACCATGTGGGTCCCAGGAGTCAAACTCAAGATACTAGGCTTTGTGGCAAGCACCTTTATACACTAAGTCATCTCACTGGCCCCAGTGGCAACACTTAAAGAAACTAAAATGGTCTGTACAAAGTTTAATAACTTAAGTAACATATCAGAAGGACAGCGATGAGGGTACACTTATAGATTCAGTAGGACATAGGTGTACTTAATATATTATTAACAGACTATGATTAGATAACAGACTCATTCAGAAATATTATTTCTACTTGAATATGAAACACTTAATTCTATTTCATTTTTACACAAAGATCCTCAGTATCTTCCCAACCCACAGCCATTTTTCAAGTTTTCTGAAGTTCACAAGGAATCTGTCATTATCTGTCTCAGTTCCTGGAGGCGAGAGACCCTTTGTTCTCTGTTTGATGCCTATTTTCATGCTATCACAAGAACCCAATTCTACCATATTAAGACTTGTTTCCCCATTTTGCATAATAGCTTTGCATTTCTGAACTCTACAATGTGACCAACATTGAATTGTTATTAAAGTTTTTTAAAAACTTTTCAGTGTTTGTATTTTCTAGTCTTTTTTTATGTAGAATTGACCATTTAAAAATGTATACCCTTAAAGTGTGTTGTATATATATGTAAACTTGATGCTTTGATGTCCAGGCATACTGTGAGGCAGTTACCACAATGGCATTTGTCTTAGTCACTATTCTACTGCTGTGAAGAGACCTCATGACAAGGCAACTATTATAAGACAAAGCATTTCATCAGAGACTTGCTTATGGTTTCAGAGATTTGGCCCATTATCACCATGGTGAGAAGCATGGTGGCATGCAGGCAGACAATAAAACAGCAGCTGAGAAATACATTCTGATCCATAAGCAGAGAGAGATGGGTTTTGAAACCTCAAAGCACACCCCCAGTGATTCACTTCCTCCAACAATGCCACACCTCCTAGTCCTTCTAGTCCTATCAAAGAGACTTCTACTCCCTGGTGACTAAGCATCCAAATATATGAACCTATGGGGCCATTTTTAGTAAAACCACCAAAGGCATTCTATTTGAAATTGTGAAAAGTATAATTTTGTGACTAATTAGTAATTCTTTGTTGAGGGATATTTTTTCTTTTCTTACAATGTATTCTACAGATAATTTTTATGAAAATATTAAGCCAGTATAACCAAGGCCAATGTTGCTTTCCCTAATTAAGTCCCCTCCTTAGCATGACAGCATTTATAATGATTTGATTTTAAGGCATTTTGTAAAAAATAGAAACAATATCAGTTTTGCATTTAGACATATTGCATTCTTTTGTGAAAGCATTTATCATGTGTGTCTATTTTGTGAGGACCAAATTTGTCATAGCTACAGCTAAGTAGATGCTTGAGTTGAACAAATCCCAAGCTGAAGTGTTACCCAGCAGACACTTTGTCTCATTTGAGTTTTAAGCATTTACAAAATTGATAATAAGATTCAATTTTTCTTTCTACTTGCTTTAGTGAGCTTGAGATATTCTCTCTACTTTGCATACACCCCTTTTCTCTTTTCCTTATGCTTCCCAGAACAATTGTAATACTTTCCACTGTGGTGAATAAATTCCTTCTGATGTGGAGATGTCTCTGCCACTTCAAATTCCAATGTCACACATGTTGTCAGGAAAACTTCAAGGACCAAACATCCCCCTTCAAAATCCTCCTGGCTGTACGATCAAGCTCCCTGCAGACACTGAACCTATGATGATACTGTCAGTGTCCTGAAACCTCTATAATGACACTAAACTGGACACTTTCTTCAAAAATCCCTCCTCTGACCTGTGGACATTTAAAATTATACTATTGTGTTTATTTTATTTTATTTTATTTTATTTTATTTTATTTTTTTGTTCTGAAGATTACACCTGGGGCCTCAGGTGTTGGAAGTTTCCTGGGACTGGTGTATTTGCACAGCCTTCTATCCTTTTACTTTGTGAAAGTGACAGCATCTCACTGTGTTGTCTGGCATGACCTTGAATTTGCTCTGTAGCCCAAGCAGACATTAACCTTCTCCTCTACTGAGTTACTGGGCTTACAGTCCTGCACTACTAATTACATCTTAGAAATTCTTTCTTCTATATATATATGTATGTATGTATTATGTATGTGTGTGTATGTGTGTGTGTGTGTGTATGTGTATGCATTGAGAGGGGCTATATGTGTGTATATATGCGCCATTTACTGGGGAAGCTATTTGAGTATGGTGGCTATGTATTTTAGGGTCTGTGGAAGAGCTGTGTATGTGTGCACACAAAGGTACCATAGTACCCCTATGAAAATCAGAAGACCCTTTAGGGGATCAGTTATCTCAATCCACCACGTGTAGGTCCTGGGATTCAAACCCAGCTCTCCAGGCTTGAGGATAAACACCTTCAACAGCTAAGCCATCTCACTGGCTCCTGACTTCATGTTTTTGAAATGTCACTATCTTCAACATTTGATGCTTAATTCAGGATGCAGGATAGTCTCATGCATCTGTAAATTCTACATTCCTCTCTCTGGGCAATGTCAGTAACTCCCAATTGGAATCAGATTTAGGAATGAAAGTTAAACACCGGTGCTGCCCTCTAAGCTTTAAACCTGTCTCCCCACTGACCATCCATTGGCCCTGAGGGATTCAGCAAACTTCCCATATTTCAGTTATCACATAACAGTATGAGAATTATATTTCTCACATGTAGGACACATTTAACGCATGTGACATAGTAAATGCATAGACATGTCAGTGCTCCATGTAACTGTGGGCCACACAACGAAAAGACCATAACTTTAGATCGAGTCAGCATCAATGCTCATTAGGCCTCGTACTGTAAGGGATAGAGGCCAACTTCTGGAAAACAGCTCCCAACATTCCTTTAACTCTACATGTTCCTATAAAATGGAAACACAGGTCTATGGCAGAAAACTTGTCCCCTTTCACATCCAAGTGAGAAATCCCTCCATCCCAAATGCTCATGACTACTCAAACATGATTCTAGCCTGGCCTTGCCTCATGTTGGTGATGCTGTGAACAAATTTCTTCGTGTCTCTGTTTTGCAGTTTCCTGCTTTATTAAATGATGAGTGTGATCACTGAATAGGGTTAACATGAGAGTTAAATAACAATAATTGCAAAGTATGCAGAACAAGGAATAGACAATAATATACATAATATATCATACAACCTGCAATTATCTTCAACCAAATGGAGTATGTATACCTCCTATGCAAGCACTATTTTTGTCAATACAAGGACTAGATCAGCAATAAATATCTCCTACCCCTAAATACTGTGTGATATATTAAGACTATTTTTATTTAAATTAGAAGCAATCTTATTTTACATATCAATCCCAGTTCCTTTTCCCTCCCATCCTCCCATGTCCCCCTCCAACCACCCCATCCCACCCCCAACCACTCCCCAGGGAGGGTGAAATCTTCCATGGGGGGATCATCAAAGTCACACCATTTGAGCAGGGCCTAGGTGTAGGGGAAGCTGTAGCCACGCCTTCTTAGGGGCTGGCTACAAGAGTACCTGAGGGCTTGTGAGGGCATGGTCAGAGTGAGTAGGGGGACTGCGTTTTCGGTTTCGGTTTCTCTTTGCTTCTTGCTGTACAGACTACCACCGGCTGGCTGGTCCGCTCTGTAAGTAAGGCTTTTCCCTATTAAATACCCTTATATTTCTACCTGACTCCGTATTGGTAATTTACTACTATATCTGGTTGTCAGAAGCGGGATATTGGAAACCCACACCCCATTTGGGACAGGCTGTGGGTTCCATCGGGCCCGCCGCCTAGGCTGGGAAAGCACCCTCTTTCCACAGGCGTTGCCGGCTAGCAGCCGACACACTGCTGCTGAGCTGCTCAGTAATCCACCCAATTTCTAGCTGCCTAGAGGTGAGTAAGTTTCGGCTTTCAGCAGAGGCTTCCCCTTGCGGCAGAACGGGAAAGCCAAAGCTGAAAAGCCGTATACTCTCTAAGATAAGCGCAGCCGCTTTTGTAAGGTGCGGCTGAAAAGCCGTATACTCTCTAAGATAAGCGCAGGCGCTTTTGTGACCGCTCTCCACTGCTGACCGACTGCTGCCAAACGCCTCGGAATAACTGAAGGCCTGTGCTACCTGCTGGTCAAATATATTTACTGCATCTGGAGTAGAAATCAGGTAAAATCATGGCGGAATATTTATCATTTGCTGAAATTGGTAATGTTTTTGCTTATTACGTGAATTCACTGTTTGAGGAGGATGCTAATTTGCCAATTATTGGCCTATATGCTGTCATGGCAGTTAGCTTGCTGGTACAAATAGTATTACTAGCCAGAGGACTCAGGAATAGAGATAAGGATAACCTCACCACCTGCTTACAGGAAATAACAGCTTTACGATTAGGTCAGACCACAATTGTGCAGCAAATGGAACAGAAATTGGATGATAAGCTTGGCTCTGTGTCCAATACACTAAAGACAGAGCTGTCTGATGAGATACAGCGTATTTATGATAAGATAAACACAGAGAGATCCTCCATGTCTGAGGCCTTAGAGGCTAGGCTGTCAGAAGACCATGACCAGCTAAAGAATATCTGTAGCCAGCTAGAAACTCAGATAGGCAATGTTACTCATCAACTAGATGCAACAGTGCAAAATACCCAGCATAGGGTTGAAGAATTGGACAATGCCATTCAATCAGTTATTGAAGCATCCAAGGTAGCAGATCAGAAATTTGAGTCTAGATTTGAATGTTTGGAAGATAATTTACAGTACAGGGCTGACAGATTACATAGGTCCATACGGTCAATTGCTGAGGACTCAAAATCAGCAAATCATGACCTGGAATCTAGACTCCAATACCTAGAAGGCAGTTTCCATGCCATCCAGATGCTGTCTAAGGATGATCGTATGAAAGACCTAGAAAAACGTGTAGATGAGCAGTTAGAGCAATTTACAGATTCACTAACGTGCTTGGAATCTTTTATGATTAAGGAGATTGAAACTTTTCAAAAGGATATCATTGCTAGGCTTAAAGATCAGTGGGATGCCTCAGAAGCAGAATCACTCCAATCCCAGGCACCTACTCCACCCAGGTATCGTGACTATTCTTCTAAGGTTGTTACTCGTACACCATTAGTGTACCCAGCTACCATGGTAGAAAAGCCAGCTTCTAAGAAACACCCTCATGGACGAATGGTTTATGAATGGCAACCTATACAGCCGAAGGATCTTAAGAATATTAAAGAATCAGTTGTCTCATATGGTCTCCATAGCCCATACGTAAAACAGCTATTACATTCATGGGCAACCTTTAACAGGGTGACACCCACAGATTGGGAACTATTGGTAACAGCTGTACTTGAGAATTCATGCCAAATCCAGTGGAAGGCATTGGTAAGGGAAGAGGCAAAGCTCCTTGAACGTCAGGGCATAAAGGAAGGTTTTGAAGCCCCTCTAGATAAGCTTCTTGGTCAGGGTATTTATGCTGACCCACAGGTTCAGGCTGAATATGATGACGATATACTGTCTCTTTGCAGGAAAGCAGCATTAAATGCCTGGGATAAGGTTCGTGAGCCAGGAGAACGTCTAGAAGCTTATACCAGAATAGAACAGGGACCTACAGAACAGTTCCAGGACTTCTTACAAAGGTTAACTAGGGCAGTAGAATTACAGGTAACAGATCCAGAAACAAGACAATCAATTATATATACAATAGCTTATGAAAATGCAAACCCTATATGCAAAAGAATACTTTTGCCTTTAAAGATCAGATCAGCTCCGTTAGAAGAATGGGTTTTGTATGCAGCCAACATTGACTATAATGTGCAAGATACTGGAGCTTGGGTAGGAGAAGCCATCTCCAAAGGTTTAAAACGGCAACAGGAAATTAAAAGGTCTAGAGGTGAGGATGTAAGGGCTTGGCAAGGAGAAGCACCTTACAGAGGTCAACATAGATACCAAGAGGCTAGAGGTTACTACTACTATGAACCAGAACCTTGGGGAGGAAGAGCCTTCCCCTTGAGACCACGAAGGCGCCAGGAACCTAGATGTTTCAACTGTGGTAAAATGGGACATACTAAGAGAAATTGTAGACAAATGAATTCTAACAATGCCTCATATGGAAGGCCACTGCCTTCTGGATTGTGTAGAAGGTGTGGTAAGGGCAGACACTGGACCAATGAATGTAGATCGACCAGGGACATACAAGGAAACCCCTTAAGGTCGGGAAACCCCGAGGGGGGCCTCAAGAAGGCCCCCACATCGAGAAAGGTCAGGTCATTCCCAATAGCAGTGGAAGACAATCTCTCACAGGAACAATAGACAGTTCTTTACATATTGTGAAAAAAGATATTGCTCTAGATGGTAGTTTGAATAGTGATGAAGAATCAAGTGTGAATGGACAAAATGAGAAACGCATATTTTGGCAAGCTTCTATTAATGATAAAAGGCCTCAGTTAAAAGTTAAAATTAATAATAAAGTTATTTCTGGCTTAGTGGACACTGGGGCAGATGTAACTATTATTACTCAAAAGTCTTGGCCTCAGAAATGGCCTCTTAGAGAGGCAAATGTACAATTTTTAGGAATTGGAACTCTATCTAGAGTTCGACAGAGTGTTAACTCAGTGGTCTGCATTGGACCGGAAGGACAGAAAGGGATACTGAAACCATACGTGGCAGATATAGCTATAAATCTCTGGGGTCGTGATCTCTTACAGCAATGGAATACTCAGATTAATATTCCTCCAGTGTCAGATACAAATCATGAAAAAGATCTGGTAAGATGCTATGGAAAATGGTTACCAACCATCCATGCTGTACAGAAACTAGGTACAAATGATGGACCTTCAGAGGAGCCAAAGGCCCTGCCATTGAAGTGGCTTACAGATGAACCAGTTTGGGTAGGACAATGGCCTATGACCTCTGAGAAGCTAGAGGCTTTAGAAAAGTTAGTACAGGAACAGCTAGATGCTGGACACATAGAGGAATCTACCAGTCCTTGGAATTCTCCTGTATTTGTCATCAAAAAGAAGTCAGGTAAGTGGAGAATGCTGACAGACCTGAGAGCTATAAATAAGGTAATTCAACCAATGGGCTCTCTGCAACCTGGAATGCCATTACCTTCCTTAATACCTAAAGGATGGCCTATCATAGTCATTGATCTAAAAGACTGTTTTTTCACAATACCGTTACAGGATTACTGTACCAACTCTTAATAATTCACGGCCAGTTAGGAGATATCAATGGAGGGTTTTGCCACAAGGAATGCTAAATAGCCCTACTTTGTGTCAACACTTTGTACAGCAACCTTTGGGAATAATTCGGAAGAAATTTTCACAATCCCTTGTTTATCATTACATGGATGATATTCTTTTATCAGATTCTAATAAGGAAACTTTGAAACGTATGTTTGAAATGGTGAAGGAAGTTCTGCCTCGTTGGGGATTACAGATTACACCAAAAAAGATACAAAGAGAAAATTCTATTAACTATTTAGGTTACAAGATAGACTTACAGAGAATCAGACCTCAAAAGGTACAAATTAGGAGAGATCGGTATCAAACTCTTAATTCTCTTCAGAAATTATTAGGGGAAATTTCTCAATTACAGACAATTATTGGTGTAGAAGGACATGACTTAAAGCATTTAAAAATGGCCCTTAAAGGTGATAAGGACCTAAACAGTCCTAGAATATTATCTGATGAGGCAGAAAAAGAGTTACAATGGGTAGAAAACAGAATATTGAATGCACATGTAGATCGGATAAACCTTAATTTAGACTGTATTCTGGTTATCTTGCCATCCAGAGAATACCCTTCTGGAATTCTGATGCAGAGGGAAGACACTATATTGGAATGGATATTTCTGCCACATAAACAGAATAAAAAGTTAAAGACATATATAGAAAAGATTTCTGATTTGATTTTAAAGGGTAAATTAAGACTTCGCCAGCTGACTGGAAAAGATCCAGCAGAAATTATAGTACCTTTAACTAATGAAGAAATTTCTTCCTTATGGAAAGATAATGAATATTGGCAAATAGCTCTTACTGACTTTTTGGGAACAATTAGCAACAACTATCCCAAAACTGACAGAATTAAATTCATAAAAAAGACAGTCTGGATTCTTCCACGTATTGTAAGACAAACTCCCATTTCTGGAGTTCTTACCTTCTACACTGATGCCAACAAATCAGGTAAGGCAGGTTATAAAGCAGGTGAGGTAAGTAAAGTAGTTCAAAGTCCATATACATCTGTACAGAAGGCAGAATTATATGCAATTCTCATGGTACTTAAGGATTTTACAGAACCTCTTAATATAGTTACTGATTCTCAGTATGCAGAGAGAGTCGTGTTACATATTGAGACTGCAGAATTTGTTCCTGATAATACAGAATTAACTTCTCTGTTTTTACAATTACAGGAAACTATCAGAAACAGAAGTAATCCTATGTATATTACACATATCAGATCCCATACGGGTCTGCCTGGCCCACTAGCACAAGGCAATGATGAGATTGATCGTTTATTAATTGGCCCCCTTTCCCCATTGTTGTCACTTAGGATAGTGTATAAGTTTTAATCCTCTTTTAGACTAAAAGGGGAATTGTAGGGGAAGCTGTAGCCACGCCTTCTTAGGGGCTGGCTACAAGAGTACCTGAGGGCTTGTGAGGGCGTGGTCAGAGTGAGTAGGGGGACTGCGTTTTCGGTTTCGGTTTCTCTTTGCTTCTTGCTGTACAGACTACCACCGGCTGGCTGGTCCTCTCTGTAAGTAAGGCTTTTCCCTATTAAATACCCTTATATTTCTACCTGACTCCGTATTGGTAATTTACTACTATACCTAGGCCCTCCCCATGTATCTAGGCTGAGAGAGTATCCCTCCATGGGGAATGGGCTCCCAAAGTCTATTCATGCACTAGGGATAAATACAGGTTCGACTGTCAAAGGTGCCATAGACTGCCCAGGCCCCCCAACTGACACGTAAATTCAGGGGGCCTGTTTTGATCATATGCTGGTTCCACAGCTGTCAGACTTGGGTCCATGAGCTCTTAACTTGCTCAAGTCAGCTGTTTCTGTGGGTTTCCCCAGCATGTTCTTGACCCCTATGCTCATCACTCCTCCCTCTCTACAACTGGATTCCAGGAGCTTGGCTCAGTGCTTAGCTGTGGATCTCTGCTTCTTCTTCCATAAGCTACTGGATAAAGCTAAGAATTACCACACCTCCAGAGAAGCTAGGAAACAAAGAGACATACATGGACCAGCTGGAGAAGGCAAAAGGGACAAGATCTCCTGAGCAAATTGGGAGCACAGGGATGGGGTGGGTAGGAGAAAGAAGAGAGGAGAAGAGGAGGGGGAGGAGAACATGAGGGAGTAGGAAGATACATTAAGACTATTATCAAGTAGATGAGTTGTTCTTGCAAGACAAAATGTGAGATGATGGTGTTCAAACTTGTTATGTTAGTAGAGGGTTCTTTAAATCACCCTTAGTTGGCAAAAGCATAGAAGTGAGTGGGGATGGAGTTGACACAGGGCACATTACAGAGCAGAATTCACAGATCCTAAAGCTAAGTAAGAGGTGAGGAGGTAAAGAGGGAATCAGAAGAGCAACGTCTGACTAAGCAGTACCTATCAGCAAACAAAGCAGATGCAGAAATGAATGATTATGGTCAAGAGTGTTTACATATATGGCCACATGTCACTTTGTATTCCACTGCACTGTAAGCCATGAGACCGTATCTCTCGCCCAGACCCAATGCTAACCCTAACCCTCTAACCATTTCCATATTCTTAGATCTGCTGTATCTCTAGTGCTGTTCTAACCAGCAGATTGTGGAAGAAACAGTCTTGAGACACTTTCAAGGCTAAGCCTTAAGAAATCTATAGCCTTAGTCTTTCAGCTTAGAAACCACATGCCATGTTTATGAAGGACGCAATGACCTCAAAATTTCATGTGGGAAAGAACTGAGGATTCTGACAGGCAGCAATTACTGTGAACTTCCAGGAAGCCACCTTGGGTGCCCCAATCATTCCCAGCATTCCCTTTAACCTCCAGAACCATGACACACAATCATTTGTCCTAAACAATTAAATTGGGAAGCTATTTAGCAAAAGACAACCAGAGAAAATTTTATATCCCCATGAAGGTAGGCTTTGAACTTCTAAAATAATAAATAAACCAGATGTCAGAGAGGTTAAGCAGCTTTTCTAGTGTCAACATACCTCCTAAGTGAAGCAGACTAGGGATGAATGCCAACTCTACTATTTAAATGACAGAGGGATTTGTAAGACCATCAATCAAAACAGAGAGTTGGTGAAAATGAAGTTAGAGAGAATGCTGCTGCTCTTTATATTCTGAACTAAAAGCAAAGCAGAGTAACTCATAAAGACAAAAATGAGATGATGGGATGAATGCAGACTGGTGAGATGATGTACTGAGTGTAATAAAGCAAACTCAGGGACCATACCAATAGGCACCTGTTTCACTGCCCAGCACTCTTTAGAAAGGAACAGTGTTGAAGAAGTTTGTAGATGAAAGCTAGACATGAGTGTTGTGCAATAAATTACTTCTTCTAGTTTTCAACACTTCTCTGTGCCTGGAACATTTCACTCACTCCTTGCTTCCTTCCATAAATACTTAGGGTGAGTGTGAGTGAAGAGCCTGGTCCTGACTGTGTGGTGATGGATTCCTCAATCACCCCTACAGCCAAGAGCACACTGTGTTTGCTTAGCTGGATTTCTCTAAAAGACAACAGGAAGTCACAGAATGGAAAGTCTTGAGTAAGGAGTTGACATGATTCTATTGCATTTCAGAAGGAACATATCAGGTACATTGTAGGAAACAGAAGAAAAGAAAGTAACATAAACTAAAAAGAAGACACTAAACTACAAGTAGACACAAGTTAACATGGGATACATTGAAGTAACAGATACTGGGAAACTCCCAATGCACACACTTGTATGTTCATACCACATGCACCCACACATGTGCAGAAATGTACATACACACAAATGCATACCAGACACACATAAGCAAAAAGGGAAAAGAAATAAAATGGAGAGAGAATTGGGGTACTTAATGAAGGTAGTTTGCTCTCCTGGGTGAAAGTATATTATGGAATACTAATCTATATACAATATGATCATCATTCACCCGGCATGCAATAGGCAATAATGAAGATGGTATTTTTGCAAACCTACTATATACTGGTAACAGTGAAATCGTGACCCTTTCTATGTGTGTTTATCAATGCTACAAGATAGGCACCATTATTATTTACTCAATATGTAAGAGTATCAAGTCAGTGTCACTGCTTCATTATTTCAAAGAAATGCAATTATTTATGTCCTGTGTATCAGTCATCATGCTAAAGATACAGGGAAGAAGGAAGAATAGCTTCATACCATGTTTCCTGTTTCCTACAGATACTCAAGTAGAGGAGTCTAACAATGATAATGGAGAACGACAGTAAAGGGTGACAGGCTGTCACCTCCAGAGTCTGGTCCAGAGGGTGTCAAGGGACGAATATTTAACCTGGGGATACATTTTATCTAAAACACATCATAACCCCCCCCACAGTTAAACATTTGCTGACTGTTGAGCATCTGTCCACAGTCGAACTGGCTAGGCTGTGAATAAAGTCCCAGTATTACCAACTTCTGTATCCATGCTAAAATACCCTGATAAAAGCAACTTAAAGAAGCAAGGGTTTCTTTTGGCCTACATTTCAAGCATATCATGATGGGGAGACTTAATTGCTGGGGCTTGAGGTGGCTGGTAACATGGCACCTTCAGTCAGGAAGCAGAGAACAATGAATTCCTGTGTGCAGTTCACTTTCTTCTTTTTACTTGTCTGGCAGTTAGGATTGGTTTTCCCATCTCAATTTACCCAATTTAGACAGTTATCATAGACATGCCCAAAGACTAACAATCTAGATAGTCCCTCATAGGATCTTCCAAATCCTTATCCTCTAAGTAGTTGTAGATCTTGTCATGCTCAAAATTGGTATTAATCACTATGTACCTCTTGTGTTGAGAAAAAAGGTCAAAAGTGGGGTATAGGTTAGTTCATTTGGCCATGACAGCATAGTAGGTGGAGACAGCAGGATAAACCCTTGCTCTGTTCACCAAACAATGGCACTAGTGTAGATCTGGCTGATGTAAGAAGAGGAGGGCTACCAATCAACACTACCCCAGTTGTTTTAAATTCCCACTTGCCTGCCTGCATGCCTTCTTCAGGATCTTCTATGTAGGATTGTCAAACACGTCCTCCAAATGCAAAATCCATCCAACAAGCCTGGCTATGGATATACTCATTAGGATAAGTGAGCCAGCTACTCTGGGACCTTTTCATGGTCTTGGATAAAGAACCTTAATGTGTGGTAATGAAGCATGCCTACATTCATAGCTGATAGGTGAGACATGAAGACACTGCAGATCCCTCTGCTTCTTTCAATTTCATTTCATCCGCATGCTATTCCTTCTGATAAAATTATTGTGAGCTTGTATGATCATTTTTACATTTTCTACTTGAAAAAGAACTTCAGGTATGAATAAGGTTTTGTTTGCCTTACTCCCAACTATAACTTTTACAGTACTATAAATAAAAGGTAATAAGATTATGGCAAGTATTAAAGTTCATTCATGGCTTTTGATTTTTACATGCAATTTTTCTTATTTGGTAAATGAACCACAAGAAATTGTGAATCACTGAATGTGTGGCTTGTTTTCCAAGGTTCTGTTTATATAACAGAAAACACTGGGCTCTGTGACTCTGGAGGGATTTGACTGCCACATTTTTAGTACAACTGAAAGAAGTTTAAGAGTATCCTTTCTAGGAGACCTTAGAGGTTCAGAAGGGAACTCATATAGCATTGAAATGCTACAGGGGATTCCTAACACAGATACCTTAAACATCATCAAGGGAAAAGGACACTGTGGGCATGGGAGCTTTCTGTACTAGATCAGCTTCATTATTAAAGTTATAATGTATACTTAGCAGGCAAACTCTATCACACTGATCAACTCATTAATAACTTCTACAGACCAGGATATCCCCGTTAGGCTGGATTGCTGAATTTCAATGGTCCCGATAAAGAGAGAAATCACTTATTGGTTCTGAGAAAGCTCCAGAACTTTATGAAGAGTTCTGATGTATTCAGCATGTCATATCCCAGAAAGGTGAGGACTTTGGAATAAACATTCAGGGAAATTCCTCCAGTTGTCCATATTGCAATAAGCTTTGATAATTCAAATAAGCAATTTTATTGCATTTAAAATTAATGGAAAGATCAAAACTGATCCCCCTTCCCTTTCAGTGAATTGGAGCCAATGTTGACTCTCTATTCATGCTAAGATGAGCTGGCTGGAGTTTCTGAGTGGGTGAGTCAATTGTTGAACTGGAGGAAATTTGCATGACAACCGCTTCTATGACATTTCATATATTCCAGGATGTAATCCACGATGCCTGATGTAGTGCCTTGACCTCCCACGTCTGGTGTGCAGATGGCTTTGTTTTCTAAGGATGCCATGACTGCAGAGCGGATCTCAGTGGCATAGGCCTGAAGATCTAGGTAATCCAGCATAATACAGCTGGTTAGCAGCATGGCCACAGGATTGGCAATATTTCTATGAGCCAAATCATTACCTATTTCCTTTGAACCCATCTCAAATACTGCATATAAGTCACCATAATTGGCTCCAGGTACAAGTCCTGACCCTCCAACCAGCCCTGTGCAGATACTGTTGATAATGTTGCCATAAAGATTGGGCATCACCATGACATCAAACTGTTGGGGATTGGATACCAACTGCATGGTGGTGTTGTCTATAATCATACTCTCTAAGGTGATCTGGGGGTAGTAAGCTGCCACATCCTTACAGCACTGGAGGAAGAGCCCATCTCCCAGTTTCATGATATTGGCTTTGTGAACAACTGTCACTTTTTTGCGCCCCATCTTTTGAGCCAGATTAAAGGCATACTCAGCAATGCGCAGAGACTTAGCCTTTGTCACAATCTTTAGGCTCTCTACCACCCCTTTCACGCTCTCATGCTCCAGGTTAGTGTACTCTCCCTCTGTGTTTTCCCGAACAACTAAGATGTCTATGTCCTTGTGCCGGGTCTCCACACAAGGAAAAGTCTTGAAATGGACAACGTTGGCATAGAGGTCAAGAACGCTGCGAAACTTGGTGTTGTAAGATTTGTAACTGGCAGGCAGTCTGTAATCTGTTGCAATGTTGCCCTTCAGAGCAACTCGGTTCCGTCGGATAGCCATAAGAGCATTGTCAACTTCATTTGCACTAGATGCAGAGGTCACCCACACCTCCTCAAAGTCCACTGGCACACAATTTGATCTGAATATTCTCTTGACATGAACCATAAGCTCAGGCCCAATGCCATCTCCAGAAATAATAGTCACTGTGTGCCTTCCACCATACTTAGCTGGGGGAGGCATTGTGTGATGTAAGAGGACATTTCTCCAGGGGATCACAAGCTTATGTACAACTTCTCTAGAATGGCCAAGAACAGCAGGATGGAACATTGCCTTCACAGAGCAGCTGGCTGCTGCCAGCATCTTCACTAGCATGGCTGTCCTCTTGCTCTTGCTTAAAGATGACATTCACTGGAGTTCTGAACCAGTGATTCTTTCTTGAGTCACAATTCTCTCTCCTCCCTTACATTCTGTTTGACATTCTATTCTAGTAAGAAACAGAAAGGGAAAGATAGGATGTTGACACTAAAAGCTACAAACATTTTGGGGTTGGGTAATAAATTCATGCATCATATTGTATATGCTGTACTCTGCAAATATGAGTTTTAATATTTTATTTTTTGAAAATTTAGGACATGTATACATTGTATTTTGATCATATCTACCACCTCAACCTCCTTCCAGCTTCTGCCCAAACTATACATCAAAGATACCATTCAGGTCTCCCCAGGTAACATAAGAAGAGCAGTGTGAAGTAACACAGACTAAGAAAAATAATTATAATCTCAACATTAAAATGTAGAGAAACTTTATTTCCATGTTGTTCATGCTAATATAAAGAGCATGGCTGACTGAATCCCTTATTTGGATGATTTCTCTGCTCTTGATGTGGAAGTTTTAAGGATAGCCTCACCCTCATTTCTGTGTGTGAGGATACATGGTTTGTTAGCCTCTCATCTTAATTAACTATGTAGAAATTCAAGAAAACAAATACATATATACACACATATATCCACAGTTAATGGACTATACTCTTTCAGAATTGTTATAACTATTTTAAATATCTTTATTAATTCTTCAATAATTTCAACCATTGTATTTTGAACATTTTGACCCTATTCCTCAGTTCATTATCCAACTCTGTGTCCTTATATTTTTACAAACCACTCAGTCTCTTTGGTATTGCCTATATAATCTCTGTTTGTGGATATGGGCAGAATAAGCTTTATGTTTAAGTGCTTGTGAATGTGTTTGCTTCTTCAACAGAATGCAGATCTGCCTGTGACTACATCCTAAAGATATCTAACTCTTCCCTCTCAGTAGGTATCAGTTACCTACCATTTCTCAGCTAGCAATGGTAATTCGTGTCCACCTGTCCCCTTCTAAGCTGGAATTCTGTCTGGCTTGATCTTGCACAGATCTTGTGAGTGCTGTCACAACCATTGTCAGGATTGCTACAACTATCGGTGACACATAAATTACAACAGATCATAGATATTTCAAGAAATTTGAGCCAATCAGTTATGGCCAATCTTCCATCACAAACAATTCAGGATCTAGTATTGAGATCCAAATGAGGCAATGTTGTATCTAATGAGAGTAACTCTGGGGTGACTCTGATTCATTGGAAAAATAAGCCATTCACAGCACTTAAAATTTAAGACTTATGAATAAGTGCAGTGGTGTTGGGCCATAGCTTATTGTGACACAATAATAATGTCAGGCCAGTATGATCAAGAATTACAGCTCTGAGAAGATGTGTATGAGACATCATAAGTGAGAGATGATAACCATGAAGGGGGCTATCAGTATGTGAAGTCTTAGAGGAAGATGACTACTGGATGTGCAGAAAGAGGCCATTATTATCTAGGGAGGTGACATGTTCATGGACAGGATAGTCAACACTATCACAATCCTATAAAGAGGAAACTATGATCATTCATAGCAACCAGGGACTCAGTGGCAACCACAACAATGAAGGCAGATTAATGGTTAACAACATGGGTTCCAGAGCCAAGCAGCCTGCCACATCTGACTTCTGTGTCCCTGTGTGCATGTCTGTGTATATATGTGTATGTAGAGGCAGTGGTCTACTTGTCTTCCTTGATAACTCTCCACCTTATATTTTATTCATTTAGTTTTGCATGTGAATATGTGTGGTGTATATCATGTGTACATACATGCTCATGTGTGTGACACCTGTGTAAGTAGGTACATGTGCACATGTATGTATGTGCATGTGGAGACCCAAGACTGATATTGTGAGTCTCCCTCAATCACTCCCCACCTTACCTTATTCACTAAGGTAGAGTTACTGAACTGAATCCAAGCTCATCAATACAGCAAGTCTTGCTAGACAGTTTGCCCTGGGTCTGACTTACTTAAAGATCACTATGATTACATTTGAGCTCACACCCACATAACATTTGCATGGGTACTAGGGATATGAACTCCAATCTCTACCCTTGTGTGGCATGAAGATCTTCTTAGTCCTCCACCCTAGTCCTTATCAATTCAAATGGACAAGCCAGCAAACACCACGAATCCTCCTGTCTCTCTCTAGCTCCCCAGCACTGAACTTGTAGGTATTCACCTCCATAGCTGTCTATTTGCATGGGTGCCAGATCTGAAAGGAGGTCTCACACCAGCACAGCCAGCACTTCACCGACTGAGCCATCTCACAGCTCTTACCACTGTATCTTCTTCAACCTGTAGGACCCCTTTTAGAACCCATATTCCAGTGAGTAGAGAAGCATAAAATAGAAGTAGATACATGATAGGCATGCAGCTCTCCTAACATCCCAGTAAAGGTGGTATGAAGCAAATGTGAATACCCGGACTTGCAAAGAGTTTGAATGAGACAGGCTTGAGTATATATAAAAATTACCATTTAGCACCACCTCTCTCTCTCTCTCTCTCTCTCTCTCTCTATATATATATAATATATATATTATATATATATATATATAGTATGTGTGTGTGTGTGTGAATAGATGTGAGCAGAAATTCACACACATATATATTCACATATATCTGTGAATGTCTAATCACATCTATTCACACACACATATATGAAATGCATGCATGCATACATACATACATACATGCATGAATAAATGTGAGAACAGATGTGCTGCTAAATGTTTCCAGGGCTGAAACTTTTTACCTGTGAACCTGGTAAGGATGTGTCCACCTATGAGGAATGACTTGCAACAGATAGTTGCAGATGGAGAAAGAGGCTCTGTGAAATAGAGGCAAAATTGAAGGGCCTGTAGGGTACACTAAGAGTTGCTGGTTGGCTGAGTTTATGAGGGAAAATAGGGACAGACAAACAGGGAAAGTAACTGAGGTCAGAGATTTGAGTTTTCAAAGACAAACTTATGATCTCTACGATACCTCGAGGGCAGCATGGAAGAACTCAGAAATATAAATGAAGGCATTTAAGTGATACGACTTTAAAAAAGAAAGCATGCATTAGGAAGAGAAAGCTACACAGGAAGCTTCCAGGATCATGGTGACTTTATAGCAAGACTTACCTAGACACAGGCAGAAAATGTTAAATGTGCACGCGCGTGGACACACACACACACACACACACACACACACACACACACACACACATGCATGCGTGCGTGCACACACACAAAGAAAGCCCTTGAAATCTATTTGATTTTTCAGAGAACCAACTGATAATACTGTTTTAATTTGTTCCCAAAACAACATAGTCAGTGTGCTCCATGTTCTCCATTGCACATTAACACACTACGCACAGACCCTGCCTCTATCATTTGGCAGCAACAGAAGTAAGATGCAAAGAAGATTAACAATTCCTTACAACTCAACAGAACATTGGGTCTTGGTTTGTATTCTTCTCCCACATTGTAAAGTCTTCCTTGGGGCTGTGATGTCACCAAGTGCTGCCTCCCCCTCCTAGCCATGAGATGGAGAGCAGGAGACACACTCACAGGTGCACACATCACCATGGAGAGTTTCCAGCCTTTAAAGAGCAAACTGATAATTGTGCAGGACTAAAAGTATCTAGATGCAAACAAGCATCTAGGTAAAGAGCCCTTTAAAGGCATGTGCTTACAATTACCCCTCCTCAAAGACCCGATGAGGTTCTATATTTTTCTTTTCTTTCTTCTGGTGTTTAAGTTTGCATATTTGCAAGGGTCATGAGAATTACAAAGGATAAAAGTTTTGAAATTAGAAAGCAGATAAAGGTGATGCCTGCCTTCTCAGACATTGAAAGCCAAATGCCAACATAGCACAGGAAGAAAAGGAAATAATTGGATTTACAACACAGAAGGAAAATCTAGGCACTAGCAGATGAAAGTGAGGGGCGAAAGTCTATTTAAGAATTAGATGTTCAGTCAGTTCATCTGTATTCTACCCTGTCACATGGCTGTGGTGCCACCAGCCTACAAGATGGTGCTAGGAAACACTGAACACAACAGAATGCAGACTCAAAATTGACTATTAGGGAAAGAAGAAGGCCATACTGACTGCTGGAACATGGCTAACACTGCCTGCACAAGTGTAATGAGTATTTTCAAGAATCCTCCAAAATCTAAATATAAAATACTGATACTCAGGTGTTTTCCAAGAGAAAAGCCCCATCTGAAGTTCATGGTCAAATTGTACCTCAGAGATCAGTAGTTACAGCTTCACTGCTCAGCTCTTAAATATGAGTGAAAAGCCAAGGAGAAACATTGATGAGAAAATTTTAAAGTAAAAAGCAGAAGCCAAAACAGCTCAGCAGATGAACAAAACCCCACTTCGCACATCATCACTATTGTCTGAAGACAAGAAGGACAGAAGACTCATTGAGCAAGAACAATGTGTTCTGAAACAAGGTGGTGTGCTCTGAGAAACAAAGATAGGCAGGAAAGGAGTCCTGTGACACAGAAGAGGTGAAGGCATGAGAAATTTCCACCTAAGGAAATGCAAATAAACACAAAAATTAATGAGAAAATCCAAGAATCCGCATCAATAGAATAATAGTGTTAGTAAAAAGGAATGGAAGGCAAACATGTAAAAGTCAAAGGACACAGAATCCACTGAAGTCAGAAAGCAAGACTTTTGCACATTTAAAGTTCATGAGTCTCAGAGTGAGACAGCCCACTGAATGATTATTGGAATGAAGGAAAATGAAACCAGTTTGTTCAAGTTGCATTTTTATTTCTGTGATTAAAAAGTCAAAAACCCCTGACAAAAAGCAGCATAGGGGAAGGAAGGGTTGATCTGGAAGTCAAGGCAGGATCTCAAGCACTCCACATCATTTCCAGTCAGGTGGGAGAGAGAAAACACAGCCTTGCCTGCTTCCTCCCAGATAGTCTTCCCTCTCTTTTACTATTATGGACTCACTCTCTAAGGAATGGTGCCACCCACAATGACATGAGTTTTCCTACATCAATTAAATATCAAGATAATCCATGGCAGACAGATCCATGGGCCAACCAAATCAGAAAAATAACCACCTGAACCTGTTCCCAGATGATTCCAGACTGTCAAGCTGACAATCAAAACGAGGAGCACACCAAGTCACATGGGACACAAAGGAAGGAGACCCAGAAATACCCTGGGTTTTGAAATATCATACCCTCACCTGGAATAATGCCTTAAAAATCCAAAAGAGGAGCTGATTTATAGGATAATTTTTTTAAATCACTAGTCTTAAATGGAGGCTAAATTAATTTAAAAACATTTACATTTTGCTCATTTAGATTCCAGGTTTCTAAGCAATCCATAAATATTCAGTCAACATTTTTTTTAAGAGAGTCAGTCTCAAAAACTAAACACATAGTGGGTGTTTTGACAAGCTAGAACAGTAATACAAAGAAGAGCAGAGATGGTGCCAAAACCCAGGGCTCCCTTCCACAGGGAGAGGCAAAGTGGATCCCATGACATGAACTAAGGAGTGAGCCTAGAAATCAATCAAACTGGAGTGGGGGAGTTTCAGATGAAACATCTAATGTCTTAGAGGGCATCTATGCCTTGGGTGGGAACCTAAGAATAAATTATTATAGGCACATAATAAATTAATCAAGATGATGACTAATTAATGGTAAGGGGAACAAAGAGCCTTAAAGGCAAGAAAATCAATGCTGTATATCCCATAATCTGTTCATGACCACCACATAAACAGGCACACTGACAAAAACACAGAATACTGACCTACCAGTAGTGTAAAGCAGTAACAGGAGCCAAATTAACTTACGTGGTAGAACAATAAAAAACCTGTCAAAATCAGAACTATAATGACATATTAGGGAACAGTGAGAGACTGTTAACAGAATTGAGCATGTTTATCCTGGAGGTAGGAAGTCAGGAGGTGTCCTGGGTCCCATTTTTACATAAAGCCTTTGGAGGCACTGATGCCTAAGAGTTTAAAGCCACAGATGCTGTGGGTTCTAATTCTGGTTATTTCACTTACAGCTATTGGAGTCTAGGTCACTATTATTTATGCAAATACAGTATTGTGGAGCATCCTCAGTCAAAATAAATAAGACTAAAATAATATGCTAATTCAAGGTATTTGAACTCAACTTGTACATGTTGGCCCAAATATAATTTTAAATTTTCTAAGAACACACTAGCATTGTGGTGTAACTGAACACGTTAATAGCTGAGTGTAGCACAGCTTCTTAGTATCCTCATTTATTAACTATTCACATATACAGAAAATTCCTCCACTTACAGAATATTGGAGGCACTTTATATTCCAATCTCCCATTACTTAACAATTTGAGAAATTGATACAAGGTATTAATATGTCTTCTAGAGGGAAATGAATGAACTCCCATTTATAATTCTCCCTTTACCCAGAGAAATTATTCTAAGCTCTGTCTTCATATTTTGTGAATACTGACTAATTTTTAATAATTCTCAAGCCCATGTGAGTATGAGCTAAAATTCATTCACCTAAAGAAAAAGTGAGAGGCCATTCAATAACCCTCAAGACAAAATATCATTTCCCTCCTGCAGATGAGGCCTCCGTCTGCTGCATGCTGATTAGTCAGTGGCCGGGATGGCAGCTAGCAGGCAGAGCTGTGCTGTGCTCACCCACAGCTTGGCATGGAATGCCAGAGCACAGAAATGTGCTAACCCAAGTGATCAACCAAAGATGAGTGCTCCATGTGGCTTTCACTCCCTGACTGTCACAGATTATGTCAAAAATAAAGGACATTGGGATGAGCTGTACTGCCAATAAGCCACGTGTGCATATCCACACCATCAGTCATGACATTGCAAGTTCCCCTGCCTATTCACAGTGACCACTAATAAAGACATTCTCATCAGACTGAAGCAGTCTCAGGGATGGTGATCCTTTTCTTTCCTGAGGCAGCCTGGAATACTGCCTGTCAATGATAATTTCCAGCAGAACAGAGGACCTCTCACTTGCCTATTATCCTGTTAACACATATACAACAAGAACATATGAAAGGAAAACAAGATGATGAAACTTGCTAGAGACTTGGGACACAGGGTTATGGTACTCATCAGAGTCTCTGTGTCAGAAAGAGTATGTAGTGAGACTAAGCAACTCCTTTCAGAGAGGCAAATGAGAGAAGTCAGATTGGCTGTAATTAACTTCAGCCACCAGTGGCAGAGTCAGGGTCTCCTCACACCTACAGGCTTTGGCTGCTTCTTGGTAGAAGTATTTTGAAATTTTTTTATGTTGACTCTGACCCTAAGCAAATGATGTCAACTCTCAGCATTTGTGCAGGGGAATTACAAGGGGTGGGGGGACTTATGCACATTTCTCTGGAGAAGTGCCAGTTTCTCATTGGCAACATCAAACTTGACAGTAGAACCTGGTGGAGTCTATCAAGGAAAAAGCTTGATGGAACAGTGTTTGCGTGTTGAATGTTCTGTACACATAAGCGGTGGGAAGAGTGCTGAGTGTGGTAGCAGGTGTCTGCAGTCCTAGAAGTCAAGGAGTGAGGCCGTGGAACTACCAGGTTGAGATCAGCCTGGTTTAAGTAGAAAGCCAGAGGTCAGCCTGGGAAACACAGTGAGATGTCTTCAAAATCTGAAACTGAGATTCTTCTGAGACTCCAAGTGATACACTGACACCTGAAGGGTGGAGTTCAGGATCTCAGATGGCTATGGTGAATAGTGTTCCATTCTGTATATGCAGTGTGTTTCATTCACCATTTTGTTAGTTGAAGGATATTAAGATTTTCATTACCCAGCTGAGCAAGTATCTGTGGAGCAGGATGTTGAGTCCTCTGGACACATACCTCATATGGAAGATTTATTTTTAGCTTTTTGGGAGAAGCCTCTACACTGATTTCCATGATGGCTACACTCATTTGCAATCCCACCAACAGTGAATAAGGGTTCCCTCTTGCCCACATCCCCTCCAGTATTTGCTGTTGGCTGTTTTGCTGTTCTTCGACATTCTGCCTGGGGTTAGATAAAATCTCATAGTTGTTTGCATTTGCACTTACCTAGCTGATAGGAAAAATGATAAATTTCTGAGGTATTTCTTAGCCATTTTTGTTTCTTCTTTTGAGAACTCTGTTCAAATCCTGGACCAGTGTTTCAAAAGGGTCATTTGTTTCTTCTTTTGTTTTGTTTATTTTTGTCTAGCTATTTGCTGTTTGTGTTCTTTATATATCCTGGATATTAATCATCTGTGGAGTGTACAGCTGGCAAAAGATTATCCTTCATTCTGTGGGCCTCCTCTTCACCTGACTGTTGCTTTAACTGTGCAGAAGCTTTTCATTTTATGCAGAAGCAACTTGTCAGTTGCTGGCTTTAAATTTTGGGCCAATGGGGTTCTGATCAGGAAGTTCTTTCTACACCTCTACCATACAGGGTGTTTTTTGCTTTCTTCTAGCAGTTTCAGCATTTAAGGTTTCACACTTAGGTCTTTCATCCATTCAGAGTTAGTTGTTAACATCTTGGTCAAATGATTGATGGCTGAAGTTACATGTATGCATATTTAGGTTTTTGGTTATGCTCCATTGGTCTACAATCTGTTTTTGTGCTAGTACATATTGTTTTTGTTACTATGAGTCTGTAATATACATTGAGATCTGGAATAGTACTCCCTCCATCACTGATTTTTTTTTCCCTCAGGATAGTTTTGGCTATCTGGAGTCTTTTGTGGTTCCACATGAACTAGAAGCAACTAACAAATCCTGACAGTGGGGGAAAGAGTGAGAACACATCAATTAGTTATCTGATACCAAATGGCAAGCTTTGGAAAATGTATCTACAATAATATTACATGGACTGAGTAGGATATATATATATATATATATATATATATATATATATACATATATATATATATATATATAGTGTGTGTGTGTGTGCGTGTGTAACAATTAAAAATAGGAAAATAGGCTAGGCATGTATAATAAGGCAAAGGGGACTATACATAATTATATTGTAATATATAAACATATAAGTAAACAACAAACCAAACTAAAAGAAAAAGAATGAGGAATGACTGAGACAAGTAATGCAATTAAGGAATAGAGGCAAAGAAAGGAAACAGAGGACAGAAAGAGAGAAAATGGATGGAAGGAAAGGAAACACTGGGAGAAAGAGGAAAGACAGAGGAAGAAGAAAGGGGGAAAAGAGAGAGGGAGACACTCCAGTGTACATACCTGCACCTCTTAGCCTGAAGGGAAAATGGCAACCACAGTGCTGTGTAATTAATCCTTTTCGAGAGCATTTCACAGTGACTCTGCTTAATTTGGATTATTAAAATAAGGCCCCTGTCAGCATAGGACCCTCACAAACATGTACTCTGCACACATATCCCTCTTGGAACGATGCATCCAGCATCCTGATATCAACTAGGACCCCGTCTGCACAAAACTGCATGCACAGCCCTCTCCAAAGCTTGGAATAGGTTTTTTTCCACTATTAGACATTCATCAAACACAGATTCTTGCTCCAGCTATGGCTAGGTATGAGGGATGGGAAGCTGATACAGCCTTAACTCTTTTTGGTGCATGTGCTATAAAACTCGGTCTTCTAGGTGAACTTTTGTGAAGAATCTCTCATGTACCATTTATACATATGCATAGTTGGGTGTCCCTGTGATTATTAACATCTTGTATGCTGGGTTTGTGGCATATGCTTTTAATCCTAGCACTCAGAGGGCAGAAGCAGCCAGATCTCTGAGAGTTCCAGGCTGCCCTGTTCTACATAGTGAATTTCAATCCAGGACAATATAATGATAACCTGTATGAAAAAAAAATCAGATGGGTATGGGCAGGATCATACAGTAGAGGTGAGGTCATATAACTTAAAAACTGTTACTCAAAACAGAAAATCATGAACATAGGCCTTAGTAACTAACTCATCTTTCTATTAGAATTCCTAAAAAGAGTCCCAGTCAACAACCTGAAGCCTTTGAGTCCTGTCACACCTGTTCCACCACTTTTTTGAATAAAGTTTCTTTGCTAATTATGCAAGACCTGTTTATTTTAACTCCATTCTTGAATAAAATGCCAAGAACTAGGAAACACCCACCCAAATCCTGATCATCGATAACTATCTTTTTAAAATTACCAGTATCTGTTGGGTGTGATGGTATACACCTATAATCCCAGCACTAGAGAGGCAAATACAACTTTTTTCTGAATTTGAGGCCAGTGGGGTCCATATAATGAGTTCTAGGATAGTCTAGGCTACACAGAGAACCCCTGTTTCAATGAGAGAGGGGGGAATGTGGGAAGACAGGAAAGATAGAAATGAAAGAAAGAAAGAAAGAAAGATAGATAGATAGACAGACAGACAGACAGACAGACAGACAGATAGATAGATAGATAGAAAATACCAGTATCCTTAAATCCAAAGCAGATCTGCTGTGTACATCTAAAGTCACCTCAGTGGGATTTGTTTTCTACCCAGTTTAAAACTCAGGCCAATATTTTCTCAACTCTCACTCTTAAGTACACAAGAAATAAACCACCAAAGTACCAATGAAGGGAAGCCACACAAGTCTGTATCTATCTTTGGTTCTCATGGAAAGATTAAATACGATTATATAATGATTGTTCAGGAAAAGTAAAAATTACATGTCATGTAATCATGATGGAAGTAAGTTTGGAAAAATGACTTGCATAAGCAGCAATGGGAACCCCAGCCATGCACTCCCTGCAATACCTTTGTGGACCAAATTCTGTTCTGTGCAAAGAGTTGGTAAGAGAGTGGTTCTGTCTTGTAATCTGATCAGTATTGTATTGCAGATGGTGGCAGAGGGGTAGAGGCAAATGGAGCTGAAGGAGGTATGTGTTTTGATGCTAAGGAACCTACAACATCCTCAGTGCAAAAGTGAGGCATAAGTCAATTATTTAGAGAGGAAGTATTTTTAAATAATTATGAATATGCATGTGTGTGACACACACACACACACATACACACACACACTCACACACACACACACACAGAGAGAGAGAGAGAGAGAGAGAGAGAGAGAGAGAGAGTATTACAGTGCATATAGAAGCCAGAAGAGAGTGTCAGATCCTTTGAAGCTGAATTTTGTGGTAGTTTTGAGTTGCCTGGAGTGGGTTATAAGAACCAAATTTGGGTCCTCTGCAAGAGCAGTAAAGGCTCTTAAATGCTGAGCCATATTTATTCAAGACTCAAAACTCAGGCAAAATACCATAGCCTGAACCCTGTGCCAGATGCTAATCAAACCCAAACTTGTCAAATTGCATCACAATTTTCTCTCAGAAACCAGTTCAGGTAGGGCATTTTGCTAAGAAATTCTGAGTTTAGATGTTAGGTCTATCATGAGTGATCCAAGCAGGGAGGCCTATTTGGCCCACAGTATATCCTGAGGATGGCAACTCTGTTCTGCAGCCACTCAAAGAACAAGGTAGTGGCTTTTCTAGGAAACAGAGTGATGTGCTCAGATTCTTAACGAACTTAAGAAAGTGGAGGGCCAGCCTTAAGTAATGAGTGCTCATGGATATGTAAAATAAATGCAGGTCCCTGCCAGCCTCAGCTTGGGAGAACGTGGGTCCCCAAGGGCCACCTTGCACATGGAGAACACTCTCAGTTGGCTTAGTAAAAGCCTCCAGGTGACTGTCCTTGCAGACTAACTCTCTTGGTTTCCAGTTTGGTGGGCAGAGTCTATAATTTCTGATACATTGCTCCTCCCTTCCACCTGCTTGTCATTTCAGTGTATGCCTGCTCCCTTGGCTCCCCTCTGTGCTGGAAGAAGGTAAAAGCAGGCACTTTTGGAAGGCTGTGGGCTTGCTAGTCACTCTCTTGTGTCCCTGGGATTCTCACAGCCACATTGCATGGCCCCAGTGGCCATCTCCACACAGCTGGTCTTGTTCAGAGATGGTTGAGAAATGTAGTGTGAAAAGGGGGGTGGGACTGCAGCTCAGGCAGGCAATGCAGTTCAGCCTAATGGTCAGAGATCACCAGCACATCTGCCACCTCCACAGATAAGGGTTAATGGTGCAGACAACCCTGGCTAGAGAGCACTGACAGCCTGGTAGCAACTTAACAGATCTCAGCTCCCTCAGGCTGTGTAGGCATTCCTCTTGGCCAGTTTCAAGGCTCCTTCCACACCCACTGTCATCTCCCCCCATGAACTCCTTCCTCCCATAAACTGAACAAACGTTACTTTAATATTAACCTTACTCATGATATTTAATTTATGCATTTGTTTTCTGGGCATTGGGATTTTTAAAGTCATCTATTAATTCATTCTGAAGGCACAATTTCCATAATGTAATTTCTTGGGTAGAAAGGAAATGGCTTTCCTCCATCATTACATTTTCTTCAGGTACCAATATGAATGTTCCATTTAGCCTTGCAATTAGTCTTATATGTAACATATGCCGACTGCTCAGAGACACATTTATTATTTTCATTGCCTAATGCTGTAGGAGAGATGCTCAGGGTAGCTCAGTGCCTTCCATTTCTCAGGCAATTTTGACAGCTGAAGGGCCAGACTTATGGGGAGGGAATCTTCATACATATGCTCTGCTCTTTGCTGCAACTGGCTCACAATGCCCCTGCTACAGGAACTCTTCCCTGCCCTTCATATTCCCACCTCCAAATCTATGACCCTGTTTACCTTGTACATGTCTACTCACCTGCAGTAGTCAGCATTAAAACACCCTCCTCTGACCTGCCCACTTCCATTTCCCAAGTAAGACTTACATTGAGGTCCCTCTCTCATGCTCCCACAGACCTCAGGCCTTCTTCACTACAGTACAGCTGCACAATGTCATCACTGCCTGGTTAATAGTCTACAGCACCCAAAAATTAATCCTTTCAGTATCAAAGGCTGTTCTTCATTTCCTTGGTTTTACTTTATATTTCTGCTTTAAACATCTGAGGTATTCTGAATTGAGTACTATGTTTAGGGTAAATAGTAGGACTGCCAGATCTCCCGCCTGTTTGTCCCATATGGAACTCCCAATGAAATCATTAATATCTCCTTCACCTATTCTTGGAAGCATTGTGAATGGAAGGGCTTAAAGGTGTATGCCACCTCTAAGCATCTATCTATCTATCTATCTATCTATCTATCTATCTATCTATCTATCTATCCATCCATCCATCCATCCATCTATCTATGTGTCTATCTATCTATCTATCTATCTATCTATCTATCCATCCATCCATCCATCCATCCATCCATCCATCCATCCATCTGCTCTAACTGTTAGAGAAAACCCCTGGTGTGAATGTTTGCTCTAATTCCTCTGCTCCATGCTCCTGACATGAAGAACTACCATGCTACAGAATCTAAACCCTGATATGAGTGGTTGCTCTAACTCCTCTGCTACATACCTCTTCCATGATAAACTGCCATGTTATCTAAGGGACTGAGCTGCTCAGGATTGGAACCTTCAGAACTGTGAACTCCCAAAGCCTTTTCTCTTTTTAATTGGTAACCTTGGGTATTTTGTCACAGTGAGGCAAAGCTAACACAAACATCCCCATGTTTCCTTAATGAGAATGTTTCCAGTGTTTTAAAACTAAGATGGAACATATAAAATAACTTCAGAGTATCCTTGTTTTCTCAAGCATGAGGAGATAAGAGGAACAATTCAGATCCTCTGTCCCCTTGAACTTGTTCTAGAATATTGCTCTGAAGCCCGGGCATTCAAAGATATCACCTCAAGCCTGAAATCTGCTTTGGTCACTGAGTGCCTCTGACTATGGGTCTGACCTATGGGTCCTTTTCATCCTGAACCATTCTGTCACCTTGAAGCACTCTCCTTTTGCTGCCAACATGCTTCTAGATGATTATCAATTGATGGTTTCCAGGATGCTGGATTTCCTCACCAGAAGGAAAAGTCATGGCAGTAACTACAACTCCTTTAGTCTTTGATCATTCCCTCCTGTTTCCAACCTGGTAAAGATAGTGCCAGCCTGTTGCAAGAGAGGTGGTGTTGCTCTTGACAGGGGAGGGGTGAATGGGCTACTGGATTAAAATGCCCTTCATTCTACATGATGAATACATTTCTTGGTGGTGTTAGTAGGCAGGCTAATGATGTATATATTACTGATTTATATTCTCAGAACTGGCTCTAAGAACCATCAACTGTGTATTTGTCTAATGCTGACTTTCAGAGAAGCTCCATTGGTCCTAGAGAACATGGGGCCTTGACTGTTGCTGTTATCTCAAAAATCCTAAGTATATGTAAGGCCTAGGGAGATAGCTCTGTGGTTAAGAGCACTTGCTCTGTCAGAGGGCCAAGGGTCATTCCCTACCACCCACATGGTGGTTCACAGCTATCTGTAACTCCAGCCCTCTTCTGACTTGTGTAGGCACCAGGAACATATTTGCTATAAGTACAGACGTAGAGACTGTGGTGATTGGAAAGAACATGTGCCCTGTAAATCGATAGGGAGGTGTGGCCTTGCTAGAGTAGGTTTGACCTTATTGGAGGAAGTGTGTCACTGTGGGGTGGGCTTTGAGGTCTCATGCTCAAGCTATACCCAGTGTGGCACACAATCTTCACTTCTACTGCCTGCATATCAAGATATACAACCCTCATCTCCTCTTCAAGCAGCACGTCTGCCTGCATCCCCCATGCTTCTTGCCATGACAATAAATAACTCAACCTCTGTTATTGAACTAAACTGTAAGCCTGCCTCAATTAAATGTTGCCTTTTATAAGAGTTGTTGTAGTCATGGTGTTTCTTTATAGCAATAGAAACCCTTAGATGGAGCCAAAGCATGCAAACACCTGAAATAAATAAATATTAAAAGAAAAAGTCTTGTGGCTAGGCTGTGCACTTAACTCAGACCCTGATGCTGTCTGAAATATACTGTCATCCTAGTATTATGGATAAAAGAGGCATAATTTGTAAAATAAATATAAATTTCATATATATATTATGTATATTTATATATATCCTGAATTGAGTAATTAAAAATGTTATGTCTTGTGCATTTTGTTATACCAACAGAAAAGAGGCTGAGCAAACTTCTAACCAAACATTCAAGCTCCAGAAGTCATGAGCTTCATCGCTGTGTCATTTTCTTGCCTGTGGACTCAGATGGATAGGGGATAGTTTATGGCCTCTATGAGTTAGTGTTATTTCTTCCACATTCCTTGGGCAAGAAAGCAAACTCAGAAAAGAGAAAAAGGTGCCTTGGTGATATGACATACATTGGAATTGAGATTTAATTCCAAGAGTGTCAGATCCAAAATCTGTTTGGTGTGTTATGCCTAGGGATTCATCTAACAACTCAATTTCTATAAAATAGTCTGAATTCCAAACTATCAGAGTCTACATTAATAAAATTTTATTATCTGTAAATCAGAAACGATCCCAGTAAGTGATGTCCTTAAGCATGCCAAAAAAATTACCCACATATTGCCATGTACCCTAGCCTTGAGAAAGCTAAGGCTTTCTGCTGGGTAATGGCTGTCCTGTGGGATGACACAGAATGCCACTATTTAAAGTGATAGACATTGTCCCCATGAGCTGGTCATTAGGAACACATTTCGACTGCTCCATTATGACTTGTCTTTAATGTGAAACTGATCCTGAAGTACCACACAAGTGCATGCTAGAGACTTCTTTCCCCTCACTCTTACATTAGCATAATTCAGGCTTTAAAGAATGCTGTTCATTCTATTCAGTGTTTGACTTTGTGGTGAAATTCCACCCGGAGACAGGAAATGTTGCAACACAGTAGAAATTAGATGGCTCAGCCTCTGTCACATGGATTCTAGCCACCTATCTGTTTAATAAATGCTACAGTGCTGTACTTGACTGAAAGCCAGAGGTGAGCTTTCAACACAAGGGGAATCATAGACAGTACCAGCCCCTTCACTGTGACCTCTTTGGAAATTTCCTTTACAAAACCTAGGAGTGCAGACTAGCAAGCATACTGTGTCCTCCTGTCACTGATGGACTCCTACCCTGGATTGATGAAGCTACTGTATTGGTGATAGAGCACTTATAGCTGGTCTAGTGTGAACTGAGAAGTATCACACTTCTATCTTCTTCTCTTGGTTAAGGAAACTTTCAGAAAAACTTCACCTTGCATGTGTGACTCATATTACATTCTCTGAAATGAAGCTGCTCTTGAGACTTCACCCTTCCCCCTGAATTCAGAGCACGCATGCACTTATCTGAGTGATATGGTATAGCTTTGTGATGGCATGTAGCAAACTCTCTTCAACTGAGTATATTACATTTCCCTGGTCGGCTAAAAATATACACTTCAAAGAAGTAATGTAGTTCAAGATACCACAGTTTGGGCTGGGCAGTAGGTAAGTGAAGTAGAGTACAGATGGCTCTTGCAGAACTCCTGAGTTCATTCCCCAGTACCCACATCAGAGACTCACAATATCCTGATGCCCAGCTCCAGGGGCATCTGATGCCTCTGGCCTCTGAAGACACCCACCTTCACTCATATGCACATGCCCTTACATAAATACATATACACACACATTATTTTAAAACTATTAAATGAACATCTTAAAGGTATAAGGATTTAATTTTTTACAACTCTAGAACAAAGGAATTGTAGCCTAAACCTCTAAAATTTTCTAGATTGAAACTATCTAGGAGACTGAATCCAAACCATCTTCTTACCTACCACTTCATATCTACAAAACTAGCCTTACTTTTAGAGAGTGATAAAGAATTTCTTCCTCATGTTTATCTGCTAATTAAGCAAAGTATCTATTGTATCTAGCCCATCAAATTTTAATGTTCTTACAAAAATGTGTTAGTTTGTTATTCCAAAATCAAAGCATGTAGTTAAAATACATTTTAATAAGTTCTTGTTTCTTTTTGTCATATCCCTGACTAGAAGCGTTAAACTGTCACATTTCAAACTAAGGTCACCTGAACAAGGGGGAGCTCATGGACCCCAGAATGATAGCTGGAAAACCAGCATAGGAACAGCCCATAGGCCCTGAACATGGGTGTCAGTTAAGAGGCCTGGGTAATTTATGGGACCTCTGGTAGTAGATCAGTATTTATCCATAGTATACAAATGGACTTTGGGAGCCCAATCCACATAGAGGGATATTCTCTCAGCCTAGACACACAGGGGAGTGCCTCAGTCCTGCTCCAAATGATATGACAGACTTTAAAGATCCCCAGAAGACCTCACCCTCCCTTGGGCTCAGAAAGAGGATAGGATAGGGAGCCAGTAGGGGACAGGGGAGAAAGGTAGGGAGAGGGAACTGGGACTGACATGTAAAACAAGCTTGTTTCTAGTATAAATAAAAAATCTAAACAAAATACAAATAAACTGAGGTCACCAGATTCAGGGTCACACATACCTTTAGTCCCAGGACACAAGAGGTCATGAATTGGAGAGAAGTTTATCTAGATAGACTCTTTCTCCAATGGTCAAATAATTAACAATAATAATTGATTAAAATAAAATAAACATGTAATCCACACAAATGAATTGGTTTATCCAAGAATGCAATGAAAAATAACCAGCATACCAGTTATTTATTGCAAGTTTGAAAATGGCAGAGTCCCCAAGGGAAAGGTGGTCAGGAAGAGTGGGAAAGGAGGCATAACTATACTAACCAATAGCAGCCAGTTTTGTAACTAAGCAACACAGAAGAGTAGAGGGCTCTGGTGACACCTGCCATTCTACTGAAGAGGTACTTAACGATTCCGAGTACTTCACTTTCAAGTGACCCACAGAGCATTTTTCACTTTACTTTAAACCTGGGAAGATTAGGAGCTTTGGCAAAAACTGAACTGCATTAATTTTATTGAAGCCTGATGGAAGTAGCGATGATGTGGTTCACCCAACAAGAGCCATCTTCCAACCCTGGATATGCCAGTCTTCCTTCCTAGAGGACCTACAAATGATCATGACAATGTGCCAGGGTAAATGGCTTCAGAAATTCACACTGGCACATTTTGTGCTTTTATTCAGATAAACTTCTCTGACAGGAGAGCTCATCAGAAACTACTCATGCCTATAAATAGATGTGCCCTCCCTCTTCTTCCCAGAACACAGACACTCTGTTCTAATGCTAGATACAACATGGGTGGGCTTCTATCAAATCCAGTGTGAGACAAAGACAGATTCTACCTCTGGGTCTGGCCCATAAACCACCTGGGCATGACCTGGGGCTGCCTATCTGTTGCTGGAGAAAAGCTGAAAACCACAGATAGGTGAGCTCTCTCGGGAAGACACTTAGCAGCCACAGTGGTGAAAAATGGCAACCACAAAAACAGGTTACAGGGTATCTGTTAGAGCTCTAACCATCATTTCATTACTGCCGACAGGCAGATTCACACATGCTGCCCTACCTAACATTTTTTTCAGATAGGAACTGACAATGAAAAGAAAAGAAATTCCAAAACATCGCCTGATCTACTAACAGGTGAGAAAATAACAAGAATCCATGGACTGGTCTAGTTTCAGAAGTCAAAGGACAACTCAAATGCCCTGGAAAGGAGCAGTGCTCTTCAAATAAGAAGATTAGATAGAAACATCAGAAGCAGACAATGTTGTCCAGTTGGTTGAATTGGAAGATGTCTACATTTCCAGAATAAAGTGGTAAGTGACAGTTAACAGGACATGGATAATGATGCCACAAATGTAGCAAACAGAGTATGCTCTAAGTTGTCATAAAGCAATTCATGAAGATGCTTGGGATTGAATGAAGCAGAAGCCTGAAGGTGGGCACATGCACACTACAAGGTGCAATGGTGAGTCTTAATTATCCTTCCCACTACTCTTCTACCAAAGAGGGAGAGCAGCGACCAGGGTCCCAGGATTATGTTTGGAATTGCATACTATTTGTTAATATTTTAATGTGTCCTGTACTGCATTTGGTTAAAAGACTTGGTGATAAAAGCAGAGTCACCAATATGTGTTGGTGTCATATTAAAGCAAGAAATCAAAGACTTCTTCCTGACCGAAGTGTCAACAAGAGTGAACTCAGATTTCAATTCTCTCCCTATGTCTTCAATCTTTCTATAGCTTGTGGTTTCTGGCCCATCTGTACTTTGTCTGTTGTAGTATTCAGAATCTGTGCCTACCTGAATACTGTCCACAACCAACAACTTTGCTCTCTCTTTTATGCTTTCTGTGACAGCACAGAAAGCATTATATGGGGAAGGGATACTTTATAGAAATCTTTAATCAAGTTTCACAAAGGATTTAGTTACTGACTCCAACTGACCCCACTTGACCCAGATAACAAACAAACAGAAGCTATGAAATAACATCCATACATTGCTTCTAGAATTTATGGTGGACATTTGTTTTATGAGATTGCTTTTAACAAATCTGCTCTTTCAAGCATTTATTTACCACAATACACAAACACAGATGCAGTACTTATGGGTCAAGGGGCAGGGAAAAAATACATGACTTAAGATTAAAGCTATGCATTAGCTTAGATTAAAGCTATGCATTAGCTTAGGATGTAAAAGCTGAAACATAGAGAAGAAGGCAAGGATGGTTGGCTGTCACATTGTTCTCTTAAAGGCAGAGAGTGTGCCTATGAAGTAGGGGAGGACATAGCTAGTTGTGCAGTCATTAAAAGCTAATAGATGTGGTGATCCTCCTGCCTCTGTCTCCTTTAGCAAATCTTGGCATGTGCCACCTCAAGGTAACTCAGTCACAAAAAAGACAAACATGGTATGCACTCACTCATATATGGATTTTACACATAGAGCAAAGGATTACCAGCCTACAATCCACACTGCCAGAGAAGCTAGGAAACAAGGAGGACTCTGTCCCCCAGAGAAGGGGAAAGCAACAAGATCTCCTGAGCAAATTGGGAGTATGGGGGAGAGGAGAGGGAGCTCGGAGAATGAGAGGGGGAGAAGAGAAGAGATGAGGAGGACATATGGGAGCAGGAAGGTTGTATAGGGGGAAGAATAGAGAGAACAAAATAAGAGATACCATAAACCATTATAGGTTTAAAGAGAAATCAGGCACTGGGGAAATGCCCAGAGATCTACAAGGATGACACCAACTAACAATCTAAGCAACAGTGGAGAGGCCACCTTAAATGCCCTCCCCTGATAATGAGATTGATGACTAACTTATATGCCATCCTAGAGCCCAGCAGCTGATGGAAGTAGAAGCAGACACCCACAGCTAAACACTGAACTGAACTGAAATTCAGTTGCAGAGGAGGAGTAATGAGCAAAGGGGTCAAGACCAGGCTGATGAAACCCACAGAAGCAGTTGACCTGAACAAGGGGTGGTTTCTTGGTCCCCACACTGATAGCTGGAAAACCAGCATGGATCTGATCCAGACCCCATGAATGTGAGTGTCAGTGAAGTGGATTCGGAAATCTATGGGACCTCTTGTAATAGATCAGTACTTATCCCTAGCGTAGGAATGGACTTTGGGAGCCCATTCCACATAGAGGGATACTCTCTTAGCCTAGACACACGGGGGAGGGCCTAGGTCCTATCCCATAGGATATGAAAGACTCTGAAGACGCCCCTATGGAAGGTCTCACCCTCCCTGCGGAGCAGAAAGGATATGGGATAGGAAGGGTGTGCAGAGAGGAGGGGAGGGAGAGGGAACTGGGATTGACATGTAAAATAATCCTGTTTCTAATTTAAATTAAAAAATTGAGGAGAAAAAAAAAGCTAATAGATCAGCCCAGGTGTGGTGGTGCAGGCCTTTAATGCAGCACTCAAGAGGCAGAGACAGACTAAGATGAATTTCTATGGGTGCAAGGCCAGCCTAATATCTGCATAACAAGTTCCAGGACAGCCCAGACTCTGCAGAAAGATCCTGTCTCAAATACACACACACACACACACACACACACACACACACACACGCACGCACGCACGCACGCACGCACGCACGCACGCACGCGCGCACACACACACACACACACACGCATGCACTCATAACAAAAAGCAGGGTGAGGGTGGGGTAATAGAACTTTGTAAGCTAATCTTACCTTAAACATGATAAAAACAAAGCAGTGTTTTCACTCTCTATACACAACCTGTCCTACAATGGCATCCAATGGTGGCTGCTTCTTTATGATTTATTTCTATTATTTTAATTACATGTAAGAGTTATGGAATGAGTGTGTGCATGTTAGTATGGGTATTATGGAGCTTAGAAGAAGACAACAGATGCTCTGAAGCTCGAGTTACAGATGATTACGGGCCCCTGATACTGGTGGCTAGGAATTGAACTCAGGTCCTCCTCAAAAGCAACTATAGGTGCTCTTAACAACTTAGTGATCTCCCAGCTCCAGTCCCGGAGTAATTTGAATATTTTGCCAATAATTGCTTGCTGACCACATTCACAATGCAGCACTGAGCCTAGAGACTAAGACATTTCTTATAATGCTGCCTCGGGAAAGTCTTTTAGTTCTTCAGAGATTGTTACTTAGGAAAGAAAGGCAACCTTGTCCTGACAGCTCAATGGGAAGTCAATGCTTAGTTGCCTGTTTTAAAATCAAACAAACTGATGGGTATTTATATTGCTGTGCTAATCTTGTGGGTCATTTATACTGTGACAACTGGAGTACATACACCTGTGAAATTCACCCAAGTGCAACCTCAGCTCTGGGAAGAATCAACTCCTGTTACCATGTCTTATTTCCACACACCCTGAGATTCAGCTTAGCCTGATTCCTTGTTGACTCTGGGGACTCATCCACTGTCTAGCAGAGTGTAAGCTTTAAATGGTAAGTACTGACATCACTAAGTGAGGAACTGTGATTTAAGAGTATCCAAGAGACTCTTTCTGTCCACTGGAACTGCAGCAGAAGGAAAGAAATAATAAAGGCCCAGATAAGACTGCATTGTCTGGGGTTGTGGATTGTAGACTGGTTATCCTTTGCTCTATGTCTAATATCCATTTATGAGTGAATATATACCATGTTGGCCTTTTGTGGCTGGATTACCTCACTCAAGATGGTTTCTTCTAGTTCCATCCATTTGCCTTCGAAAGTCAAGATAGCATTGTTGTTTTGTTTTTTGTTTTTTGGTTTTTTTGTTTTGTTTTGGTTTGGTTTGGTTTTTTACCACTGAGTGGTACAGGCCTCACTTTCTCTGAGGAGTAGATGGAGAGAAGGTAGGGGGAGAGGAAGGATAAAAGGGAGAGGAAGATGGGATTGGTATATAGAACAAGATTGTTGTTCATTTAAATTAAAAAATTAATAAAAAAAACACAGACACAAATTAATATCTTACAGTGTTAAAAAATGGCTGCATTGTCTACCTTAAAAGCCAAGGAACACAACCAATGGAGTAGGCTTTTGTCATGACAGTATGCTTTTGTGTCCCCTCCAGTCAATGCTCTCTTTCTTGTTTTGAAAAAGCAACATAGCTTCCAGAGGCTCACAACCCTTCATCAAACTTACAGGTATCAATGTCTCTCAGTAACCAAGTACAAGAAAATCAGTTCTATTTTCTAGTTCCAGATACACTTTCAAAGGATGTATTAATGAAATATTAAGCATAATAACTTTTTCTGGGCTTAGAGGCTTTCCTTCTCTCTGAGTTAAATCAGTATTATAAAATGTTTCCCCATTTGGGACCATAACAAGTTACTTGCTGATCAATTTGGTGACAGTGCTTGTTGGTCAGCCTTGGTTTGACAGGAAGTTTGCAAAACCAGTTTTAACTAGTTCCAGTACTGCTTACTACAATCACCATCGATCCTCTTCCACAAATAACAGTAGTCCAGGAAAGAGCAGGGGAAACAGAAGGGCCTCTTACACCTTCCCAGATTTCCAGAAGGGCAGTCAGAGAATGCCTGCTTCAACTTTCATAGTCAGTGCAAGAAACAGCACACACTGCCATGTGAGAGACATCTACTTGGAAAGCCTAATGAAGTCTCTGTCATGGGCCCCACCACACAGAGCCACAGGTGAGCGAGGTCTCACCCAACAGCTCCATTATCCATCTTCTGAGCATTTAGTCTTATGCAGTCCCCTCCAGCAAAGGCTGCATTTTCTTTTTACTTTTTAAAAAAATTAGTCACAAGCTTGCTTCACATGTCAGTTCCAGCTCCTTCACGTGCCCAAACCAAACCCCCTCTGCCCCAAGCCCTCACCCCATCCTTCTCTGCTCCCCAGGGAGAGTGAGGCCCTCCATGGGGGATCTCTAAAGTCTGTCAAATCATCCCAGGCAGGGCCTAGGCCCTCCCCCATGTGTCCAGACTGAGAGAGCATCCCTCCATGTGGAATGGGCTCCCAAACTCCATTTGTGTGCCAGGGATAAATACCGGTCTACTACCCAAGGCCCCATAGATTGCCGAGGCCTCCTCACTGACACCCACATTCAGGGGGTCTGGATCAGTCCCATGCTGGCCTCTCAGCCATCAGTCTGGGGTCCCTGAGCTCCCCCTTGTTCAGGTCAGCTGTTTCTGTGGGTTTCACCATTTTCTTTGGACTTCTATAATCTCGAGAAAGAAGAGTAGTTGTTACATTTGGGTTTCCTATTTCATTCTGGACCCACGAGCTAATCCTGTCCTTCCCCAGCTCACCTCTCCCTGCTGTGGCTGCTCGTTTCTTGAAGTGCCTCTCTCTTCTCAGCGATTTCAGCATCAACCCTAGCTCTCCACTATTCAATCTGTGAGAAAATGGAAGTTACCGTATATGATCCTTGCAATCATGTCTGTAGTTTTCAAAATTCTAGCTGTAATTTTTTTCTAGTACATACACCAGTGGAGACATGATTATGGCTTAAGCTGTGGCAGAGGTATTCAGTGGTAAGAAATTACTGTGTTATGGATAAAGGACAGATGACAGATTTGTTGATGGGGTTTTCCAACATGAAAACCAGAAACCAAATATAACATTTAGATCCCTGTTCTAAGCAATCTGGTGGGAGATGACCCTATTGACTGGTTGGAGACAGACTTAGAGGAAGAAGTGAGAAAACCATTTGGGTTATATGTTTTTTAATACAATCTTCTTCCCCACTTCCATTTTTATTTCTGTGGCACAGTTACTTACAGAGAACTGCTATTTGAAAATGTTCCATGGAAAATTTCATCAATAATTCCTAAATATCAAAATGTGCAGCACTATGTACTTGCAGATGAGGCTCAAAATGTTGAGAAGGGACTAGGTTTCACAGGGAAAGGGTCATGTTAGAGTTTAGGCTTCCTTGGATAAGAAATTGTTTTTTAGGAAGAAAAATGGAGATAGATTAATGGATGGGAAGAGTTTGTTGGATGGACAGATTGTTTAATGCTCTGAAAACCACTTCCCAAGTCTATGCATGCTTAAACATGTTTTGGGTCTACATGTTCCTACCTCTGTATGTTCAAATTTATGTTCCATGTTATGCATGTTCTCTGACTTGTTGAGTTTAATCGAACTGGAGTTCTCTTCATCAACATTTGCATCAGATTTATCTTTTTACAAATGATTTATAGACAAATGTCTTAATAGCCCTAAATTTTTTGAGAGTCCCATGGCTCACAGTACCCTAATTGACTCAAGAACATCCATATGCAACTAGGAAGATGCTTAAACAGTAATGGAAGGGGAGCCTTCTATTAACCCCCATGCAAAGGAGATTTTAGGTGGCTCTGGCAGTTATAAATATGGGACTAGAGAAGTGGCTCAGCATTTGAAAGCACTTGCTGCTCATGCCAAGAACCTGGGTCCAGTTACCGGCACCCACATCAGTGGTTAGAACCACATGTAACCCAAATTGTAGAAAATCCAATGCCCCCTCTGGCTTCTGCAGATACCTGCATAATGGCTGTTCATACAGAACACACACATGCAAGTAGGCACACACACACACACACACACACACACACACACACACACACACACACACACACGTAAAATTAATAATTTTCAAAAGAATACCTCATGTTTGCTTCAAGGGTTCACTAAGTCTGAGCCTTGGCTACCCCTAATCTACTTGTTTTCTGTCTATCTGAACCAGTCAGAGGGGGGATAAATTCTCAAAACCCTTCCTGAGCTGTTAAGAAATTTCTCTATAAGTAGAGATGTACATAGCATCCTTATGTGTTTATGTTATAGATACAATTTGACAAATGGGTTGGTCTCTAGCAGGGTCACTACATTATCAATCTTTTTCATCACCATTCTCTCCAGCATTCTGTCTGCAAACCTAACAGCAGAATTTCCGAATGAAGCCTTCCCCAGTTCTTCCTCACTACATTAACCACCTTTCAGAACTCTGTCTAGAGTGCCGTATGCACCTTTGCCAAAGGCTTCATATTTCCCTTGCTATTTGCTTCAAAATCTTCAAATTTCATCTTCTCTGATTCACAGCCTGGCAGTTCATCAATTTTATTATTTTCAGTGATAGCTTGGAATAACAACTTACTATTCCGATCCCCACCTCTCACAATGCCAGTGAGCTGCTGAACTCTCTGCACCTGCAAGATGTCTGCTGTCGTTACGATATCCTCTAATTCAAGCTCTCAGTGGCATTGTGAGTGTGAGCTGTCACATTACTCTTTCTGTGCCAGACCTTCCCTGGCCTTCTGTGTCTGACTTCCTGGCATACAGTGTGCCCAGCTTCCTAGCAAATAGGTGTGTCTGGGAAGTAGCTCTTCTATGCAAGTACTCCCTGCTAAGTGCTCATAACACATTCCCTCCAGGAACCCTGGGATTTTTAGAAGCTTTAGAAGAAAGACTCACTTATGTGCCTACAATTTATACAGTGAACCTAACTAGTGCTTTCCTTTGAAGCCAGACACCCATTAGCAGCCGAGGCTTCATACTGGGGTTGGTTTGCATATCTATTTCAGGAATCAATGACTTCTCAGACTGGAAAAAGCTTGGGTGACCCCTCACTCTTGTGATCCCAAACAGGCTTGCTTTCTTATAAAATCATCTAGATACTAGAGTGCATATTGTATTACAAAGACTATTTGCCCAATATTCCGTCATGAGGAAATTTCCAAGGATTATAGTACACTCCCCTTTCACTAAGCATTGTTGCAGCTTGTGCAGAAAGGAGATGAGTAAACAAACTGGTGTGATACATGGTGGCTCAGGCTGATGTAGTATTCAGAAAGTTTCTTGGGACATAGAAAAGGACAATCCCCCAACCTAAGGCATCAGGATGGGCACCCATGACTTGAAACGCAACCGGGATGACTGCAACTCCACATGTTACAGGATCCTAAAAGTGTTCCCTGAGATACCTGAAAATAAACCCCAGGAAGGGGAGGATTAATTAATTCACTTCTATAGACAAAAGATGGGCATTAAAAGATAGCACAAGGGTGTCACAACCTATCAGCTCCTTTCACAAGGGGCAAGTTTGAGCAGGTGCCTCCCCCTAGCTCTTAAGTAGTCTTCAGGGTAACTGCTACGATACAGAGGCGGTAACAGTTGTCTGCACTTAACACTTTAGTTCTGAGTTCCACGTAAATGATCGCACATTTTGTAGAAGACTCCTGACATAGCTAATATATCCAAACACCAGTGAGAGCACAGACACAGCTATCTTGCCATTTCTTGGTGAACATCATCAGGAGAGTGGTGTTCAGGAGAAGTTGCTCACACACTATTTGGCCTTCTCTGGAGTAATCCCACCTGGCCTCTCGACTCACCCTGACAGTCTTGCCTGACTGAAGGTGATTTGAAGAGAGGATGTGGACATATTGGGCCTATGCCTCCCAGTTCCTTCTTCCCCTCTGTACTAGGGATCAGTGTGCCCATGGGATCACCCATCTAGGTTTTTTTCCCCTGCCCTGAGAAAGGAGAGGAAACCTCACAGTGGCATTTCATCTTCTGCATGCTTGCTTTCTCTACCTTCCTTTCAGTTGGTACTAGGTGTAGGAATCTACCATTTCCAGGCTCTTCTCAAACCACGACAGTTCTCAAAATTAATCAATGAATTAACAGTTTTCACACCTGATCTACTGTGAGTCAGCTTGAAGAGAATGCTCACATCAAGTTACTGAAACAAACCCAGATACTGAGACAAACTAACAGAATCCTGAACCAACCCCACAGGGAAGCCACAGGACATGTGTTTCTAGCACCCTATCCCCCAGAGCAGTTATCCATAATCCAGGCTCCTTTCTCCCCTTGTGTCCTTTAACCCTCCTAGGAAATCTTTTTTTCTTTCAATTAATTCTTGTTCACAACATGTAGGAGAACCAATTTCACAAGCACCCATCACCTAGATGGACTCCACACTCAGGGTTTGGCATTCTGTAATCGCTACTACAAAGTTCTTAATAACCTCACACACATGGATCTGTTCTAGGCAGGATTCAGTAAGATCCAGGATGAGTGTTATCCTGGGTACACTGAGTCTTAGCACAGAGGTGAAGAATGAGCTAGGCCGCACACATCCAACATGTTTGTGCATCCTCTCCCTTACTCACCAGCTCTTGGGTAAGACAGAGGCTGGGTTTGAAGCCCTGGAAGTCTAGAGCTTTAGTCCAAGTGCAGTCCCTCTGGATGCCTCTCCCCCTGTCTATCCCACAAAAGTAGCTTAGAGTCTTCTAATAGCAGACACTGGAAGGGTTGGGGTGGAGCACTTATGTTGTACTATTTCCAGAATATGAACGACAGTGCCCTCCTGGATGCTGGCTATCAAGGTCCTGGTTAGTGCATGGTACAGATATCCAGAGAACTGCTTCGCAGATCATCATATCCTGAAGTGCCCTGTCTGCTGTGGATGTAGAATATGGAATCTGGAGAAGGGGAGATGCTTTATTCAAGTTCTCTGCCTTAAGCAAGGTCAGGATATGGGGACCATATCCATATGAGGAAGCCATACTGCAGGGAAGACCACAGCTATCCTGTGGGTCAGCAAACACACAGAGGCTGTCTCCATGCCCAAGGAAACAGCAGGGGACAGTCAATTCCCAGCATGAACGAGAATAAATATTTGAGAGCCTTATGGAGCTGGATTTGCCCAATTTTGTAAAGGACGCCCACACTTTCATTTGTCTCTGGGCCCTGAAAACCACAGCCAGTGCTTGCTTCCTGTTACTTGCAATTAAAGTAATCCTAAAGCATACACCAGGCTAGTACAAGGCTCAATATTTCATAATTCTTATGAGCCTCTTTTGTATAAACCAATGTTGCTTTGTAAGTTGTACTACTTGGATTGAAGCATTGGTTCAAATCTTTTTCCATTTCTAAATGATGAGTCCTCTGGGGCTCTGTCATACCTCTGCTCTTTGGTGTCCAGACATCGAATTCCCACTTGCTGTGTATTAACAAAATAAATGTCAATTTTATCAGCCACTGAGACAAGAATGCTTTCCAGGATCACTAGATTTTATCCAGCTAATGACAGATAAGAAAAGAGGCTTAGTCTATCAGCTACATATTGACAACTGCTTAGTTAAAGCCTGATTTCCATTTCAGCACTAATGCTGGGCTGGCAAAGCAGATAAACACTCTCCCACTCAGAACCTTAACCTTCGGGTCAGGTTACGCTAATCTCATTTGGAACTGTCTGCAAGCATTCTGTCCATTTAACCCTAAATGCTACCATATTTAGCAACACATATTGCTTGGTTGGAAGTGCTGTAGTCTGTTTATCAAATGTGTGAGCAAAATTTTATTTTTATAGTTGTACATTGTGATCATAACTCTCTGCCCTTTCTGCTTTCTTTTTAGTTTCTAGTTTGGAAAGAAGGAGATGTAGGAAGGGAAGGAGAGAAGGAGGGAAGTTGTTTCTTTCCTCTTTGATAAACTGGGCTGGTTATCACACAGTCAATGAACAGCAACAGTATGCCAGGCACATTCTTTTCCTGGATATTAAGCTGCAGGAATAGGGCCACATGCTTGCTACCCAGGCATTCCACTTTCATGACAAGGCAAATAACACAGAGGCAAGCACAAATGTGTAACATATTGCATCCATTCAGGCTGTTTATGGAAAACATATGAGCAAGGATGGGCTTGTAAACACTAAGGGTCTTCTGTTGATAGACAACTCATGATGCTTCTATGTTATGTAGACATCAGAGCAGAGACATAAAGGAAGTAACCACCCATGAAGGCTGAGAGGAAGTCATGCCCAAGGGTTGGCAGGAATCAATGCGCTTGTGTGGAGAAAGTGTGTGGATAGTGAAAAGCTAGGAGGAGCCAGGAGCAAGGCTCCACATTCTTATAAGATTGAAGGAAGGATGTGAAGATGACGGTAAATGTACACAAAGCCAGCATTTCTAAGTGTAAAGTGTCTCAGTCAAGCAGGTGGCCTCAGTGTAAGATTGACACCCACTTGCTCTGTGAGCACAGTTCCCATGGATCCAAATTTATACCAGAAATGGATCTTTTCTCAAAAGTTTCAATTTGCTCTACAAGACAAATCTAAAGGGCTCCAATCATATGTGGTACTACCCCAAGACCCACAACCCAAATCTTCTAAGCCTTTTCTTCCACACACAGTATCCTGGCCAGATGTGTTCAGCTACCACAGTGACAGAAGGACTCTCCACAAGCACAGGTGGGGCAGCAGATGGAGGTGCCCCTCAAAGCAGCAAGCCTACCTCTGCAGATGGTGCCATTTCCCACGTAGCCCGGCTGGCAGGTGCAGCTGTGTCCCTGGACTGTGTTGGTGCAGATGGCATTTTTGTCACAGTTGTTCTGCCCACTGCTACAATCATCATGCTCTATAGGGCGGGAGAGAAGGAGAGGACATGTGTCTTTACAAGAGTAGCAACAGCTGGACTGGCTAGAGAAGTTTGCTGGAACTCACCAACAAGAATGGCAGTGACTAGCCAGGCATGGTGAATCATGCCCTTGATGCCAGCACTTAGGAGGGGAGGCTAAGGCAAGCTTTGGATACAGAGGAACTTCCTCTTTGGATCTACTGTCTTTGTCTTAGAGAAGCCATGGATCCTACCCTGTGGTGATATTTAAGTCTTAGAGGATGACCTTCAATAATGGTGCTGATAATATCTGTACTAGTGAATTTTCTTTGTAATCACTCTCATGTGTATCTCCCAATTCTAAACAGAGCAGACATGCTCTACCAGTATCCAATAGCACACCTTCACCCTGATCATGGCAACTGAAGATCTCTTTAGAGATCATTAAGCGCATCCAGGGGCAGTGCAGCATAGACACTCTGGAAAAACCAGTGCTTTTGTGCAGAGTGTGGCAGCTGTGTGACAACATAAATTTGTTGACAATTCTGATGGTTTCTTACCTGAAACGGGATAATAATAACCAATTTTCAGAGTTACAAAAATTTCAAGTGCGTCAAGGACAGAAAATGCCAGGCATAGGAAAGCCATAGTGCATAGTAGTCATTGTCTAACCCACACCTCCTCTCCCTCCCTACCTCCTTAGTTCCCCTTGCCTTTCTTTTTTCCTTCCCTCTATTTTCTTTTGAGATACAGTCTTGTCTACACAAAAACAGCAAATTTCAAAGAGGAAGGCCAAGATAACACAACCTGCCAGAGAGCATTTACCAACATGCACTTCCAAAGGCTAACATGGAGCCTGCTGAGTCGGAGAGGGGATGACATTCAAGGCTCTCCTGAGACCTTTCACTAGGCTAACTCTCCAAATAACTCATTGTCATAGGCCTTAGAATGAACCTATGGACTGGGTATGGATGAATTATGTGGCTTCTTAAGCATCTGGGGTATAAAAACCCAGGAGAAAGCTGAGCTACACTGCAGTATACACTGAAAATGCCCAAGTCCGAGACTGGCTCTCATAAGTAGTTACTCTCCCCTACATATCCCAGTTATGTAAATGGTATAGTTATGTAAATGACTACTCTGTAAATAAACAATATGGAAAATGTATATCCTTTATTTCTCTCAATACCTGCCATTATCAATAGCTTCTTAAACATTGCAAGAAGAAAAGTCAAGTGAAGCTATTGAAATTTAAAAAGGCTGTAATCAAGAGAAGAAACTTCAGCTAGAAAGTCCAAAGAATAGCACTAATTGGAAAGTAAATAAAAATTCAATACAGTTTGTTAAGTATTAAGTTGATGTGGTGAACAATTAAAATGCCTTTCTTTGTTAGTTTTTTATTTTAAATTTTTAACAAGGCCTTCACCATGAGAAAGTTTAAATCTTCCAAAGACTAGAGTACATATAGAAATGTATCTGGTTCATTGGATCCTTCACATTTTCTAAATGGATTGTTTCTTGAGGCCTAAAGACCAATCAGAAATGTCAGACAGAACTGTGTGTAGGTTAGCAAGTAGTAAGAAAAGAGGGCAAACTATATAAGGACAGATGGCTAGCCTGCAAGCCTGCAAAAAAAGTATGCTTCAGAAGAAAATAAGCCCTCAGTTGTCCAATACCGTTTATACACTACTAAGCATCTAAGATGTATAGGCACAATAGCACTTGACACTAGGAACACTAAGGTAAAGACATAGACTTCAGGATTTACAATATCCTATGTAAATTCATTTCATAAGGAAATTTTAGGATCTAACTGGAAATATTAAGATGAGTAGACACAGTCTCTGCTTATATGAATACTTTATGGAGATCAGACACCAATGTGCAGCTAAAAAGAACACAGGAAAAAAATGAATCAGTTTTAAGATGGTGTCTTTATTCCATCCAACCACTGGGACAAATCTAAACCAAAGGATGCTCTGCTAGTAATGGTGTCACGATAGTGGGCATAATGCCAAATGGTTTTGACAAATGAGCATGTGTGGTCATGTACGAGGAGCACACACAGCTTAGAATGAGAATTCATGAAAGAGAAGTCACTGCTTCTACAGGAGAGGAGATGTTTATTGAAAGAACATATAAACTTGTCTTTCAAGAGTGGGGATGGCCTCAGTCAAAGTTACCCTCAAAGAATACTCAAAACAAAAGAATAACGTTAGGGGTTATCAGACATTCCAAAGTCAAATCCACTCTTGTCACTATCTTGGAGGACTCTTATGCAATGAGCAGTGGCCACTGCTGTCCAGGTAATGGACAATGTCCAGGCAATACAACTTCATTCCTGTCCCATCTAGGTTTTTCATGTTTTTCTGACTCAAAGCATTTTTCATACTGTTTTTCTGACTCAAAATACTCCCTCCTCCACATGTATGGAGTAGATAGAGCCCTTCCTGGCTTTAAATACCATTTCAAATACCCACATTTTTCCAAAAAATTTCTATATCTGTTCACTAGACCCTGTGAGTTAGTGTGTACTTTGTCTTATCCCACTATGGAAATAACCATGCAATACTGCATTATGATAATTTCAAATTTTTGTCATCAAAGTCAATTAACTTTGAAGGAAATCATATCATATTTGGGGGATATTTTGAAGCCCCCAGTTTATGTATCAATGTTTTGGATAATGGTATTGAACCAAGAGAGCACTAAGCACTGAGCTACATTGTACCCAACTACCCTCAGAAATTTTCTCACTTTATAATGAAGGAAATGAGGGAAAGGACATTAAACAACCTGCCTACATCAAAATATGGGTAGTGAGGGTCTCAGATTTGAGAATATTCATACCAGGTGAAATTCCCAGCACTTAGCAGTGATTGGAAGCCACCTGGTTATGGCCAGAGCTAAACCATGACAAGTGCAAGTGGTCTCATCTTGCCACTGTACTACCCCTGAACTCCCAGAGACCTCCTAACACTTCCTGAGAGTTGGAATCTAGCCAAAGGATGAGGGCTGTGGAACTCCCATATGTCATTATCTGTGGGCCTTTAAAAATGTATCTGATGGAGTGGAACAAGCAACACATAATTTCCTTCAAAAAATATCAAATTATTTTCAAGATTCTGTAAACAATGCCAAAGGTTTAAGATACATAAGGACTCATGAAAGGTAACAATATATAAGAGTTGCAGAAAACAGAATCCAGAACCAGACACCCCAGGCTGAAGATATGGGTTTGATAGTTTCTAGTGACATAAACTATATAGCAAGTTATTCGATCCCTATGTATCTAATTTACTAATAGTAAAATGACAATCAATAGGACTTATCTCCTGGGATTGTGGTGGAAGTTCACCTGGTTAATGAAGGTAGAACACAGCATGTTGCTGCCAGTAAATGCTCTGATAGAAAGTTACTTTACTATCCCTACTGTGTCATTCACCGGTGCTTCAACTACTTTTAGACTCACTTGTCAGACAGTAGTTAAACTTAATAAAAGTGTTCTCTTTCCTTTAGTATTTACAGGTTGGAAGACTCAACCAAGTTCTCACTGTCCAACAACATCAGAAGAAACAGCCAGGGAGTCATTACTAGTTTGTGATGCCTCTTTTCTATCCTAAGACTTAATAATCAATCCACCCCCAAGTCATGTAGATTTCTCTTTCTGAGAGCACCCAAGAAAACCCCCGGACCATTCCCACTACTGGTCTGCTCACAAAGCACCACACCTCTCACTTAAGCCTCAGCTATACATTCCCAAAAGCCCTGGTCTCTACATTGCTTTCTCTCTGATTCATTCTTCACATGGCATGTATTGAAATCTTTCGGGAAATAAAATGTGAATATCCTGCCATTCCTGGTTAAAAAATGAAAACAAACAAAACCCAACCACTGCCTCACTGTTCTTAAATAAACAGTCTTCAAAAATCATCAGGTGCAGCTGCTATTGCTTCTGCTATGTTCCCACCAGAACCACTTTGTCTCCCCCTTTGAAAGAGTCCTAGCTCCCTCTTACCCATATGCACTTTCCTCTTCCATCTAAATAGTATTTTTTTGTCCTTGAGATCTCAACTAACCCTTCATCAGTAGATTTCCTGGGCTGGAGCCATTTGCCCTGTAACATTTTCACATCACAACCAGCACTTCTCCTTCATGCCCTAATCACGCTTATATTTCTACATTCATTAATGTATGATGGATGTCTTCCTTCTCTACTAGAGCACAAATCTCTTGAGGATAAAAATTATATCCCTCCTTTTTTCATTATCCCCAGACTCTGGCAGAGCTTCTGAAATTTAAGTGCTAATACAAATACTCATTTGTAAAAAGAGGGAAGGGGAGAGGGAGGGATGGGAGGAAAGGGAGGGAACATAGAAGCTGCAGAGGGCTCAAGGAGAATTAAGATAGGAAAGTGTTATTGACCTGGTGTGGGAGACTGAGAAGAGAAAAAGCTAAACAATGAAGCAAGCTGACAATAGCATGGTGTTGCATTTGTTTCTCACTGTGACTGGCCAAAAAGGAATAGGGTTCAGATGCTGCTGAGGGCAAACTCCACAAATGGAAATAAAGTATTTTCCAGCAATGTATTAAAAAGTTTGGATCTAGAGTATGTAAGAACTTTTACAACTCAATACTAAAATGCTAATCCCACCATAAAAAGGAACAAACTGGAGATTCCCTCAAAGAAGATATACAGATATCAAATAAACATGTGAAGAAATGTGTATATATTAGGATATGTAAACATATCCCACTAGGGCATCCATTATTGTAAAAACAGAAGATAATAAACTGGCAAATTTGGTAAAGAAATTGAATCAGTTGCACATTGCTAATAGGTGTATAGAATATTTCAGCCACTTTGGAAATTTGACAATTTCTCAAACTATGAGGTATATCATAGCAATATACCCAAAGAGAAAAGAAAACTTATATCCACACAGAGACTTACATCCCAGTGTTTATAACACCTAAAAGTGAAGTGGTGGTCAACTGACAAATGTATAAAGGAAATACGAAATAACCACACAGGGGATTATTACCCAGAATTTAATCAAAATGAAGTGCTGATAGATAACGTAACATGAATCACGAATACCAAAATCTTTACGTGAAATGAAAAGATCCAATCATAAAGGAGCATATTTTAAATGTTTCAATTTATAGAACATATCCAAATTAGATGAAGTGTGTTCATGGTTACTCATGACAAATTTCAGGTGGATGGAGAATGACTGTGGAGGAACATGAGGTTTTTCTCTTTGCAGTGATGAAAACATAAAATGAGGTCATGGACCTGGTTCTGTACCTCTGGTAAGATGTCTCAGCACTTATCTCGATTTTGATCCCCGAGACTCATGTGGTGATAGGAGAGAACAAACTCCTGTAGTTTGTCAGATGACCTCCACTCATGCTATTGTATACATTCTTCTCCCACACACAAAATAATAAAATATAATAATTTTTAGAGTAGTGAATGCCATGCTCTATAAACTAAATATCATATAAGATGTTCTGTCCATGCCCTCACAAGAATGTAAAATGTCATGGGGTTTAGAGTTCAGAGAATGAGAATTATTTACATTGATTATCTTACTAATGACCCACATATATTGTTTTTCTCTAGTTGAAAATACTGTTTATCTCATAGAAACATAGGAAATGTGTTATATATAAAACAAACACTTCAATTAAAAGACATTTCCTAGTTTCCTAAATACAAATTCAGAAACTCTGTTATTTGAGCTTAAGGATATAGGTCATTTATAACACAGATTTTGTTGTTGTTTTTGTTTTGTTTTATTTTTACTATAAGTAGCATTTTTCCATGTCAAAATAGAAGCAGCTCCTGGATTGCCAGGATGGAAGACTAAATCGTGCTCTTATTGGGTGCCTTTGACCCAGTAGGGTCACACCACAGCTCCAGGAATCACAGACAAAGTTTCTGGGACAGCTGTTCATATCTCACAGCAGGTATTAGCCGTGCCAGAAAGGGGTCTTAGAGGCTAAAGCCCTGCTGATTCCCTGCTGAGGTTAGATCCTAAAATCTATGTCAATTCTCCATGGGGCACCAGTCTTCATGCTCCAGGGACACACTAACCTAAGAACCTTCAGGTGTATATCTTCCCTCTTCTGAGACAAACAGCTTTAGCCTAACCACTTCTAACTCCACAAACATCTATCTGGCTCCCACAGGAGGCAGCCTCTTGGAAGTGGTTTGACTATGCACTAGTGGAATTGGTCTCCCAATCAAGAAGCTCTGAGTCGGGTGACAGCCAGGACAGATACAGCATTAACAGGATGACCCCAACTAAAAACCTAAGCAATAGTGGAGACGCCACCTTAAAGCCTTTCCCCTATAATGAGATTGATGACTACTTTAAATGCCATCACACTAGCTGATGGAAACAGAAGCAGAGATCCACAGCTAAACACTGAGTTGTACTCCTGGAATCCAGTTGTAGAGAGAAAGGAGTTATGAGCAAAAGGGTCAAGACCATGATGGAGAAAACCACAGAAACAGCTGAACTGAGCACATGGACCCAGTCTGACAGCAGGGGAACCTGCATAAGACCATACTAGGTCCCCTAATGTTGGTGTCAGTTGGGGGGCTTGGGTAGTCTATGGGGCCTCTGGCAATGGAACCAGTATTTATCCCTAGGGTACGAATGAGCTTTTTGGAGCCCATTCCCTATGGAGGGATACTCTCTCAGCCTAGATACATGGGGAAGGGCCTAGGTCTTGTCCCAAATGATGTGACAGACTGTGATGATGCCCCACAGGAGGCCTCACCCTCCCTAAGGAGTAGATGGGTGTTGAGATGGGTGGTTGCTGGGGAAGTGGGAGAATAGGAAGGAGTGGGAACTGGGATTGATATGCAAAATAGGATTGTTTTTAATTTAAATAAAAATTAATTTTAAAAAAGAGGCAATAGAGACAGTGGAAGAAATGAATAAGGAGGCTGTTCTCTTCCTTCCTAATTCCTCTAAATCAGGAAAAAGCAAAATGGAAAGTTAAAAACTTAATGTTGTGCTTTTGACTTAGATATATGGTATTATGTAATAAATATGGAAAATTATATGCACTAACTATACTTACACATGACACTTGTGCATATGTAGAGAGCCTACAACATTCTATGTGAAACCATTAACAGTGATTTGTTGATTTGCTGAGCAGAGGATGCATTTCTTATTCACTTCAAGTGTTTGTGTCTTTTACAACTAACATGTATATTTTATTGCTAAATAAAAGAGTTTGGGATGTTGGTGGAACTTAGGAGAACAAAATTAATTTCAGACATATCCAAGATGCCCTGTGAAAAGACAAAGCTTTGGAGACTGCCAAAGGTGGATGGGGATGTCCAAGTTGCCACTTACAAGAGCTTTAACAAATTGTCCTGTTTGCACTTAAAATGTAGTCAGTTCCAGGAGAAAGCCTTAGTCTTCATTTCCTCAGATCCAAAGAGATTATTCCACAAAGCAGATGTTCAAGAGACATTTACATAATGACTACTCATATAAATAAACACAATAATGTATGTGATATTGCTAATGGAACAAAGTAGAAGATTTCAAATGACAGAGTCCATCAACAGTGCCACCATCATTAGTGCCGCCATATCATCATCACCATTAACACCTTCATTCTGTCCCCACAAATGCCCTTACTATATCCTCACCATTACCATCACCACCAGCACACTATCACCATCACCACCACAACCCTCATCACCACTACTATCCTCACCATTACCACCACCATCATCACCACCACCATCATCAATTAGCAGTACACCACCACCACCGGTATAAGTATTAGGTTATTTTGTCCATGAAGCCATCCCCAATAATTCCAAGAATGTTTTACTAATTATTTTTGTTTCCTCTATGTTCCTTAAGTTTCTAGACCTCCTGAAATTCAGAAAATCAAATTACCTGCATTCCAAATCTATCTTTGTAATATAATCCACTCATTTTGTAGCCTTAAAAAACATGCTTAATGTCTTTGAATCCCTCTGTTGCTGCCCCAAAATGAGAGCATTAAGATCAGTTCAGAGAGATGTTGGGAAGATTAGCCAAGAGGACAAAAAGAAAGCATTTTTCAGACATAACAGTCCTGCTGGAGATAGGAACTCAAATAGCTTGTAACTGCTTGTACGAAATCTGCAGAAGCACAAGCCAGATACAATTCTAGCACAAGGAAGGAAGGGAAAGTGAAAAGAGAGCCACTCCTAGCCAAGAAGCTATTCACAATTTGTAGATTTCCCTGGGAAAGGGAAAATCAGTTTTCTCTAACGGAGTATCACTGGGTCTATCAACCACTCTCTAGGGCAAGCCTCATTTTCAGGAATATTTCACCAGCACAAAACAGAAACTGTTTTTGTTTTGTTTCAGTCTTGACTTAAATTTTGATTAAGATAAAGAAAGAACTTGAAGCTAGGTGTGTAGGAAGGGGCCAGAGTGTCTGGGATCAAAATGGTCAAATGATCAAAATATACTGTTTGGAAAGAAAATAAATAAATAAAAATATAAAAAACATTAAGCAGCTTCCTATTCGAATGATAGAGATTCAGGAACCATTAGTCACTGTACCACAGGGATAATTTAGAAATGCACCATTAAACTATGAAATTAACGAATAACCGATATCTGTGCCTGCCTGTGCTTTGGGTTTCACGTAAAACACCCAGTCCAACAAGGTTATTCACAACCAACATAAAAGAAAGACACAAAGCTGTTTGTTTGACGTTGGTTTCTTTTAATGGTCACATGCACATCCCCAAAGTGACCCTTTCCCTGTGCTTTTTATGTGTTTGCTGTGAAGAAAGCAGCTTCTGAATTTTGCCTTTGGTTCCAACGCTACCTAGAGAGACTCTAAGAAGCTCTAAAAATAAAACAAGGCAAGAAAAATAATGTGGGGTTAATGTTTTTTCTTTATCACAAACGTTTTCTTCAACTTCAGGGATTCTACCTTAATAGATTGTTTTTTATCTTTCTACAAAATAAAAATGATGGCGCAGAAACAACTTTCGTCCTCCTTCATGGGTGATCATGTAGCTACCCAGAATCTCTGGTGCTCAGGACTTGTGAAATTCCAGATGAAAAGGAAATACAAATTGCAGGCTTTTGAGAGGAGCTTTGGAACATGCCATCGTCGCTGCAGCCACACTTCTCAGCACATCCCTCCATTCCTGCTGAATCCTTCATCCATTCCCAGGTGTAACTGACTGGATAGCATCCCCTAACATTTTATCCCTACCAGGAACCTCAGAATGTGATCTTATTGGGGGAAATAGATATCTAAAATTTGCATGGGACTCTTTGGGATTACAGTGGACCTTAAATCCAATGAAAATAGGCTTCTCAGAAGAAACAACACACAGATACATAGAAGGCAAAAGATGAAGGGAGGACATGGGCAAATACTTTCTAGATGCTTCTAGAAGGCAAGTGACACCGGGAGCCCTGGATGCCAAAGACCTTGTACATTGGGGACTCCAAACAGCTGGAAAAGGCAAACAAAGATTCTCCAATTTAGCCTTTGGAAATTTTTCTTATTCTTCCCATTTTGTTTGGGTTCCAAGCCTCCAAAATCATGAGGGAGGGAAGGGGGAGGGAGTGAGGGAGAGAGAGAGGGAGAAGGGAGGGAGGGAGGGAGGGAGGGAGGGAGGGAGGGAGGGAGGGAGTAAGAACAATTGGAAAACTGTTGGAAGCCATCCAATGCCATCCAGTGCATACACTTTATTTAGCAGGCTCAGGAAGTGAATGTGATCAGCTTTCTCTGTAATTCCTATACCAGAAGTCCTGAAAGAGTAGTGATGGGTGAGGCTTAGTGGTCTTCACTGCTTGCTGGAGAGACCTCAGAACTCTGGGGAAATGCTCATGGATATGCATGACCATGCTGTTTGAAGAGGAAGAGAAAGACAACAGTGTTACAGACAGACAAACTAAGCCTCTTCCACAGCCCCAACATGAAGCAGATATGAACTACAGGGAAATCTCTTGCTGCCAAGTCTGTTTTCTTCTATGTAAACTAAATCAAAAGGAAACAGAATTAGAGAAAATCATACTCTCAGTGTGTCACCCCTGCTTCCATGTTTAACTCATCTCCTCATTTCTACTGACTCATCCTCCAACCCCACTGTACTTGCTTGAATAGTGACCCCATCTCTGCTACTCTCCTCCTGAGGACCAGGAGAATTAAGAAAAGAACTATTAGGAATTAATAGTTCAGAGTTCCAACATCAGGTAGATGTCTAATTCTTGTCATGCTTCCCTTTCTCTAACTTTTAGACTCAAAGTACAAAACCCAGCAAATAGAAAACAGCCTCACCAACCACTAAAGGATACATCACCCTAGAAACGTGAGCAAACATTTACCAAGATTGAAGGGAAGCTTAAAGGAATCCATCTCTGACTTCTTGGCTCTCTCAGAAGTTTACATCATGATACTGTACAGAATGTCCCTGGGAATTGGAGTCCAGTTCAATGAAAGAGTTCTTACCTTCTTTGGATATACAAGTTCTGAGTTCAACCTGTGGTAAATCCTACAGCAGGGCAAAGCCTGGCTTCTCTTAGTCAGATAGCTAGGGGTACTTGTCTTTATTGGCTGAGTTCTGAACCCATAAGTCTGAGTTCTTTCCCATGATTTTTGCCAGCAGAGTCTATCCCTACAGCTGTCCAGGGGCCTAATAAGCATAAACAAAGAAGAAGATGAGGGGGAGGAGAGGGAGAAAGAAGAGAACAAGAAGAAAGACAGAGGAGGGAGATGAGAAGGAGGGGCAGTATCATGACATATTTTTGGTCATTTTCTTCCTTTGGGTTGCCCAGTTCACCTTCAAAAAATACATGTGAAAAAGAACAGGCAAAAGACAAACTTCTACAATGTATCACACATAGGGAAAATGATAGAGAGGGCAAATACTGATACTGAGCGTGGCCTCATGGATTCTACAATGCAGAGACACAAATGAGCATTCTGATCCCAGGTTATACAGGCAAATCAAAGAGGGTACCACAGTAACACACAGCAAGGGGACCATAATCCAGGGGTCAGAGAAGATTTGCAAAGGTAAGTGGCATTGAATGAAAGGATTGAAACACAGTTGGCTAAGATAGCCTTTAAAGAAACTTCATGCAGTTACAACAATATGGCAGATGTATAAATATTGCCCTAATGAAAACCTGCAATGGGAATGGAAGTGTGAGACTGAGTTAGTAACCCCCTGTATGTACACAAAATGTGACCACATGATGCATCTGTCTCCCCACCGGCGATTCAGCTTCTGTTGTTCACAGGCAGTAGCAAACTGCATTTTCCTGTGGGAGGTGAGGAGATAGATTTTCCAAAATTGGCTATAACATTATCTCCCATCCCAATACTAATCCTAAATGTAGCTTCACCCACCTCTATCCAGAGGTCCAATCTAATCATAGTGTCTTTGAATATGGACTGGGTTTAAATCTGTATAACTGACAAAGTGTACCATAAAGCATGCTACTCCCAAGGCCTATGAGAAGTTGAGCAGCTTCTGGAGCAATCTGTGTCTGGGGATCTCACATCCAGTCATCATGTCTCAAAACCTAGCTACCATGGGATCAGAAACTAAGAACATGGAGGTGTGATCATTAGCACATGCCAGCCAATGTGCTCAAATGAGCTCAGCCTTCATGGCATAGAAAAATGCTCTTGACAGCTAACGAAAGAAACCTTCAGTTGACTCTGCCTACAACTTGTTAGCCTCTCCCCATCCCTCAAAGACTTCCTTATTGAGGACCAAATGTGAAGGAGACACAAGCCATTCCTGCTAAACTCTATGTGGATTATTGACCCAGAGATTTTTACAAGCTTCGTAAAGTTCATAATGGTTGTTAATACTACTATTTGTGAGCCAGCTAGTACATGGGATCTGAGCATGGGCCTGTGGTGGTGTGGTAACTCTGTGAGATTCTGTGGAACTGGGTTCACATAAGAAATAACAACATTTGAGGAAAAATGTGTGATCCCCTCAACATTCTCCCATCTTGAAAGATAACTCAATAGGTCAGTTCCCTCCCACTCTCTCTACTAGTAGGGTCTTCCAATAGCATCTGACATAGATGGACCCTAAAACAGGTCCAGTGAATTCTGTAGCAATCAAATCATATTTTCAGTGCTCTGTGCAGTCCAGCACATATGTTGACAGCATTCCAACCCTGTCAATAAATTTTGCATCCAGTCCCTGGGGCTAATGCTGTCTAACAAGCAATATTATAGAGAAGAACAGAAAATCACATCAAGGTGGCCAGGATTAGAGGAGGCAAGGTTTGGTCTCCCAAAAATAAAAAAGTGATTCAGGTCCGCGATCTGGAGCACGGTGTTTCAGTACACACTGGTAATCCTGGAGCCTGGGAGGTGGAGGCAGGAGGACCTGGAGTTCAAGGCCGTACTTGACTACATATTGAGTTTAAGTCCAAACTAGGCTACATGAGACTGAGAATTCGAGATGAGGGGAGAAAGAAAAGATGAGAAGAAGTGGAGAGAAAATAAATAGGGGGAGAAGTTTGCAAACTGGATCCTGAACACAAAATTTGTGAAGTTCTTAGCTCAGCTATGTGGGGTCTGAACAGCAATGTTAATTACTACTTCCATAAAAACTGTCATGGGACTGCTTGGGATGGTGTGAAGTGTCAGGCTGTGGAGCCACTAAAGTACTTACCATTTGCCTCCAATGCCCTTGCTCTCTTCTAAGTACAGAGTACTAGCGAGATAAACACTTAAATGCTGTAAAAGCAAATACCAAGTCAATATGCAACCACATGTGTGATTTAAAAGTCATAATCTGAAGAGAAATAAGATAGAGCTATGCAAACATGAGACAACCATAAAGGGATGTCAGGCATCCTACTCTCTCATCAGCCCCATGACTGTGATCCTTGTGACTTGCAGGAGGATAGCAGACATGTGCAGAAAAATATTTGATTGGGACAAAGTCTCTGAATTGTGAGTCTGCTGAGGTTCTTACCAGGACACATTTCTGTTCTTGACCCAAGATTTAGAACTACTCTGTCATCAGGGCAATGCTTAGCCACTTGTGACTACTGAGCCTTCAGATATGCTAAGCATGGACTGAGATGTGCTGCCATTAGAACATATTCCCTGGATTTCCAAGACACACTCCAAAAAGAAGAAAATATCTCATTAATAATTTCATACTGGTTACATTTTGAAATAATATTTGAATATTCTTCATTCAGTAAGATTATCTAAAAATTTTATTTCACCTGTCTCATTTTTTTTCTCAACAAGAATACTAAAATTTTTAAATTATATATTTTATGTACATTATATGTCTATATTACTCAAACAGAACCAGTGTTCAGTAAATATGACCAGGAAGAAAGTGAAGAATCAGGGAAGAATAGAGGAGAGCAGAATGAGAGATACCATAACACATAACACCATTATAGGTCTGAGGAGACATCTGGCACTAGGGAGATTTCCAGAGATCTACAAGGATGACACCAACTGACAATCTAGACAATGTTGGAGAGGCTACGCTAAATGCCCTTCCCCTATAATGAGACTGATGACTGCCTTATATGCCATCCTAGAGCCCTCATCCAGTGGCTGATGGAAGCCGAGGCAGACACCCACAGCGAAACACTGAACTGAACTCTGGAAGCCAGTTGTAGAGAGGGAGGAATGAAGAGCAAAGGGGTCAGGACCAGGCTGGTGAAAACCACAGAAACAGCTGACCTGAACAAGGGGGAACACATGGATCCCATACTGATGTCTGGGAGGCCAGTACAGGACTGATCCAGACCCCTGAACATGGATGTCAATGAGGAGGTCTTGGCACTCTATGGGGTCCCTGGTGGTGGATCAGTATTTACCCCTGGTGTAAGAAGGGACTTTGAGAGCCCATCTCATGTGGAGGGATGCTCTCTCAACCTGGACATGTGGGGGAAGGCCTAGACCCTGCCCAGGATGATATGACATACTTTGGGGAACCCCCATGGAAGGCCTTACCCTCTCTGGGGATCAGGGAGGATGAGATGGAGGGCTGGTGAGGGGTTGGGGGAACAGAGGGAGAGAGAGAAAGGATTCACATGTGAAGCAAGCTTGTTTCTAATTTGAACTAATAAAAAATTCTGTATTATTTCATCAGTTGATACATATCTAGGCTGGTTCCAATTTCTGGCTATTTTGAATAGAGTAACAGTGGATGTGGATGAACACATCTGTAGTAGAGTGTAGAGTCCTTGGGGTATATGCCTAAGAGTAGTATAGCTAGATGGACTTTTGACTTTCAATTTGTTTATGGAATGAATATGTTTCAGTAAAAGTTTGCATATGTTAAACCAGAAAAAGAAAGTGAAGAATATCTTAGAGATATTGCATTTTTAATTGGAGTAGTAAATGGGATTTATTCTGCATGTCAGGTGCTCACTGTGTAGTGATGGTTGCCTAGAGTACTGTATTTTAAAAGATTGAACACCAAACACCAGCTCAGGAAGAACTTCTCTGTTCAATTAATTTTAAATATTTGACATGGATTCCACAGGAGAGTGTGGCAAATATACTATGTGTTGATTATCATCCAGCCTTCCTACTGGAAGCCTGTGCAGTAAGCAGGCACTCCTGCTGGAAGTCTGTGCAGTGAACATGATGTCCTGCTGGAAGCCTGTGCAGGGAGCAGCCCCTCCTGCTGGAAGCCCTCTTCCCTGTGATGCTGGTTGCCAACACTATGATCTGCTTGTTCCCCAGTTGTTGATGGCTCATCTCATCCTAGGCTAGGGACTATGTCATCCACCTTCTGGATGGGGAGAGTACCCTCAGCCTCTTTTCTCACCTTCGAAGGCTAGTCTAGACAGTACTTCTCAAGCTTTGGCATGCATCAGAATTGTTTGGAGAGCTTAATGAAATGCAGCACACTAGGTGCTGCCAATGTAAAGCTTCTGACAAACTTGAACTGGTTTGGGAACTGAGGGTCCAGATTGCCAGCAGGTTACCAGGTGACATTGTTAGAACTGGTTTATTAAATTTACCTCTGGCCAGCTCCCTGACCTTGGCTATTCATTTAATGATCTAGACAATTTAAAAAGAAACCAGTGTGTAACTGAGTATAAGACCAATCTACCTAACTAGGAATTTCAGTGTGGGGGTCCAGACACAGCAGCTAAGAAGCGCTAGTTTCTTTGGCCTTCCTGTTAACCCTCCTTTCTAGGCCCAAGGATGGCATGGGGTAGAGGAGGAATAACTAAACATACTCCCATTGAGGACCCTCATTTGGGTCCACAGTGGACCAGAACAAGGCCTAGGCTGGAGTACAGCCTACTGGGTAATAGGTAGGAATCAGAATGGATGCTACATATCTCCAGGCCTCAAAGCTGGTAGCTCAACAAGAGCCTGAATTCCCAGAAATGCCATCCAGCCACAGGCATGACGAAAATTCACAGGCTGTCCTTTAAGGATATTTTAACAATAACTAAAGGTCATTCTGTACTTAGTCTCTGTCCATCTGCATCCTGATGGACACTATCATTATAACCTTCAACCAGCTGCATAAGGGTGAAATTTGATGGAATGGAGTAGCCATCATCTATAAGGGTCTCCAGAAGGAAACCCCATGCATCTACCATCTAATGCTATCATATCTACAAAACCCAGAATTTCTAGTATAAACATCTGGAGGTTTTTGTTCTTTTCCATGAAAGTGGGACAAATCCTCAGACTCTGAAATCTGATATTGACTTCTGCAGAAGCTAAAGTGAAGCCTCCAGACAGTCTTTAAAACATGTCCTTTATCTCCATCACTGAAAAGAGACAGAAAGCTCAGAAACTTCAAATGAAATGACTTATCTGTGCAATTCTCTGGTGCTTGGTAACTCTGTCGAAACAAAACTCAGAACTTGCCAGCAGCCACTTGTCAGAAAGTTCTTGGCTCTCCATATCCACTTTAGATTTACTTACAGAATTGTGTTTTGCTTCTAAAAAAATTTCTCTCTCTAAATGATTTTTTATATTTGGGTGGCTACCGGAAAGATGCTGACTACCTCTAAAATACAAATGAATTTTCAAGTATTTATCGATTTTATTCCACAAGACATCTGTAACAGGACGCCTCATAGTGCACTATTTCCTCTGCAGGGAACATTCAGATACAGTCCTTCAGAAAGTGCCCACTTCCCACTCATTTTCTGTGTGTTGTCAGGCAAGGCTGTCATTTCATGATCCTGACTGATGTGAACTGATTTGTACTGATCAAGTCTGCCAACCTTTCAGGAACTTTCCCAGCCCCATTCCAACCTTTTTGAAATGAACTGAATTCTTGATTAAGTAAATCAATTATTTACAGCATTGAACACTATCTACCATATCAAAAGGTTGAATTCTGACATATTAGCTGTCTAATATCCCTCCTTGAACTTTGTATTTAGAAGAGAAGGAATACCAAGAAACAAATAGCCAGGCTTTGTATTGCACTCACATCACTGTTAACCATGTACACTTTATAAATGGTTTTCATTTATCAGTGAGCAATAATTTACAAGCAATGAGTAGAACTCCTATCAAAACCTAGTCATTAAAGACTTGAAGATACTCCACACACACTTACCCATGACAAAGGAAAATGTACATATTTAAAGTTCACCCCAGTAAGGAGTCCAACTCAAATGTTTGACTTGCTGCAACCTCTACTGACAAGATTATAAATCTATTCACAAAAGTGTGACCATACCCCTTCCCAGGCATTCTGTTTAGTTTAATTTTCTCTTACGCTCTAGTACAGAATTTAAATAAAAGTCTTCATAAAATCTCCATAGGAAACACCGATTAGAAAATAATGGCACTACAAAATGCACTCTTTAACTGTGCCCAGGAGTCAACTGGAAAATAAGAACAAATAATCTGTCTGTAACAGTGTATATTGCTGACTTTGAAAATAGAAATAAGCAATTATATTGTAGCCTAATGTTCAGTTCTCAGTACACACACACACACACACACACACACACACACAAATACTTTGTGTGCTATTGACCCCAATAAAAGAATACTTTAAAACAAACTAGCCATTAAATCTTAATTTCATTTGCTTAAGTTTACCTATTTAAATGTGTATCTAATCAAAATTCATGATAAATATTTGTGATTTGCTTAATTATCTGCATGTAGTGCAATGAGAACTTTGCTGTCACAAGTACTAATGAACAACATAGCTTCAAAAGCTCCCCAAACACATCCGGAAGTAGGATGATTACCCTGACCACACATGTAATCCCTCCACTTACTCTCAGCTGAATTGAGCAAATCTCATCATGCTTGTATTCAGATATTATAAGCAAAGGTTGCTATTAAATAATAATTCATATCTCTGAGGTTTTGAGTAAATGATAACAATTATCATTACATAAAATAGAAACATTAATTCTATAAAAGCAGGATATCTTAGAAGGAAAACCGTGTCATTCAGGACCAATACCACCAACTGCCTTGGTGCTGTTATCAATAATTGAAAGATGATGTTATAGTTTTTCCCTTTTACATGCCTCTCATAGGTTATCCATTCAGTCCACTTGATACATAAGTTAATTCACAGTGAGATGTTACATCTAATTACTATTTAGTTAATGGTACACCAACATCAGCCCCTCCAAAGCTAAAAGAACATGTAGGAGAGGGACTGTAAAACTGTAAGAGCTGGGTGATGGGAAGAGGGCCATGGAATCTGTCATAAGTGCATGACAAAGCCATGGTCCTCAGAAACTTACAGCAGCTGAGGTTACCTAAAGGGGGCCTTCACAAGACTGTGCCTGTCAACAGTCACAGAATGGGGAAGGGTCATGGGACCCTGGCCCACCAGGAATGCCAATGGCAGGCAAGAGCTGCTGGGGGAGTAGAAGTCACTGTGTTTACTGATGTTGCCAATAGTGAGTTAATCACGCCCCAGTGGATAGCTCCTCACTCATAACCATGTGGGAAGTCCTGCTTAAGCCCAGTGCATCACAAAGTCAAAAACAACTAACTAAATAACTACAGAAAGAAAGAAAGAAAGAAAGAAAGAAAGAAAGGAAGGAAGGAAGGAAGGAAGGAAGGAAGGAAGGAAAGAACCAACAAGGAAGTATGGAGAGTGCTGCCATGACTGTGACCAGAAGGAATTGTTTGTATGCATGAAATGTCAAACAATAAATTACTTTTTTAAAAATCAGAAAGGATTTCATTTGTTTCTCCTGTCAATTTTACAAGAAAGCCAGGAAGTTGACCTTAATAGTTGCAATGTGAAGAGCTTGTCCCTGTTGTGGTGATGTTAAGGAGTGGAATGGGAGACTCTGCACTCTCAGGGTAAAGTTTCTCAGCAGGTGCTGCTCTGTCACACTGATGAGGTAACTGAAGCTTCATGATCTGCCTCTTGGAACACAAGTCTCAAACCATGTGTGGCCATCAAGGCTCTGACATTCTTGAAGGTATAAATGACACTGTTCCCTATTCTACACCCCCTCTGAAAGCTAAGAAAACTTGTGATTGCGTGAAACATTTTATGGTCTGTGAATTATGATTGATGATACAAATGGGCAATTAAGGCAGGCTGGTCAGTTCCACAAATGAGCTGCTTTCCATTGTCCACATAGAGTCATTGTTACTTCCGCGTCAATACTGTCAAGCATAACAAAGAAATACCCAAACAACTCAAGGACAACAAAAGACTTTTCTCTGGTTACAACATCTCAGAGCAGCTAATGAAACAGTAGCAGCTCTGCCTACAATCAAGCCAAACAAAAAGTTAAACAGCTGAAGCATGTGGGTGGTTAAGTCTGATCAGGAGTGGAGTGCTCCAAGGCATGAAACAAAGAGATTAGAAAAGATCAAAAGATGTCAAGGACTTCGCATCCAGCAGGCTCAAAGATGATTCAAGTGAATCTCCACAGCCCAGCCACCTCAGTCAACATCACATGATCTCACACAACAGTAACTAGCTGCATAAGCTTATTGCCCACGTATAATAGGGAATTTGTTGACAGCAGGTTGCTCATCTTTCTGTTAAAATTGAATATGTGATGTATGTCACATGAACAAAAACAGTAAATTTGAGATTCTTAACCATTGCTGGCGTTAACAAACCATGATAAAATAAATAAGCCTATGAATAAGCCATTGGAACAGTGATTTTCCAACTCTTAGCAGCAAGTTGGCAACTTTAAGGGAAGTTAAATATGTACATGGCAGGAGAGATTTCACCAGGACATTAATTCCAGCATTATTTTCCATTGTAAAACCTAGTCAGCAAGAAAAGGGCTAAGTGAGATGTGGACAATTCACACAATCAATTAACACACAGTAATTAAGATGAATGAACTAGGACATATGCAAGCCTGGATACATGTCAAAAGTGCTGTGTGGCATGCTGGGGAAAGGACTCAGTCTCTACAGCCCTTGACATGCAAACACAGGTACTTGAGTTTGATTCCCGTCTCCCAAGTAAAAAGTAAAACAATCAGGACATGGTGGTGTGTGCCTTTATTTCCAGCAGTGGGGAGGCAGAGAAAGGGTCCCCTGGGGGTTATTAGTGTCTCAAAAAGCAAGGTGGGCAGTGACTGAGGGTGGAAACCTAGGGTTGACCTGTGGCCTGAGCATGTGTGTGGCATACACACACTTGCACTAGAACACAGTAATGTGCATATACAACTCTGTGCATGAACAACTGTGCAGAAATGTGTCACACACACACACAGTTCAGTGGTAAAAAGCAATCATTGGCTCAATGTATACTATATGACATTGCTTTCACGAATGTAAATCACTTACAGACATAAAACATGTAACAACAGTGTTTAATCATACATGGAAAGAAGAAGCTTCAGGTATAAGAAAAAGATAAACTATGGGAGGGAAGACTGAAACCCAAGTGCAACATCCTGATTGTTGATCTTGACTATCAATCTGATTGGGCTGCAAAGATCAGAGCTTAATAAAGTAGATGACTCATGCATCTTTGTCACTGATGTGCCTGCAGAGAGGGCTAACCAAGATGGGGCGGGGAGGGGGTGGGGTGGGACAAAGACTGACAGCAGGCAACATCTTACCACAGACTGGAGGCCTGCATGGCATAGAAGGAATAAAGGATGAAGACGACTACCATGGACATTTCTTATGGCTTTTCTCTCTTGGTAGTCTGGAAACTTTGAAACTGAATCAAAAGGAATCCATCCTCCTCTGTGTCAGATATTTCCCAACAGTAATAGATCTGAGGCTCTCAATGCTACATACAGGTTTTCTCAAACAATGTAAACATAGCAACATGATAAGACTGGGCCCACCATCTATCACATTTACTCTAAATTTGTCTATGTGCTTACAACAGTTTGTGGAAGCATTAAAAGTGTCACACCAGGCTTGGGATGTGGCTCAGTGACAGACTGTCTGGTACACACACCGCCCTGAATTCAAACACAAAATAACAAAACAGCAAGGATTATATATACAGTGTCAAAAATCATTGTGCTAGAAGGTCGATGCAACATTTAATATACAAGATACTCATCCATAATCCCTGTGTTTGTTTGTTAACATGGTACTTCCAAAATCATCATCATTGGCCTCCTTTGTCCTCTCAGAACTTTAATTTTTTTCAACTGAAAATTATGTGGGTCCAAGGAGCATTCTACCTTGGATGAACAGACATAGTATGTAAATCAAATATAGGCAAGGTGGGGGAAAATAAGAGAATATATGACAAATAAACCAGTGCCATCAAGCGCTATGTGAAACTTTAAAAGAAAAAGTTTGAAACATTCATCACATAGTAGACTAGTCAATCTAGCCTGGCATAGGCCAGGCCATTGGACTGAACACTTTAAGTGTATTTTCATTGCCAATATCCTGAGTTCTGAAACACCCACAACCATTCACCAACCTACTTAGCAAGGCAGTTATCTTACTATGATCTTCTATTCTTTCTTAAATTAGTATTCTAATAATCAGGGGGAAACAAATCTTGTATACTTATAGCATTCACATTTGTTTTGTTGGTTGGTTGGTGGAAAGGCCTCATGTTCCCCAGGATGGCCTCTGAAGTGTGTATCTGAGGATGCCTTTAATGTATCCAGGATTACAAACAAGAGTCAGCACATCTGGTTTAAGTAGCTTATCTCCTTCATTTATATTATCCCACCTATTTTCTGATACTTGGTTTTCTCTATTGAAGACCAGCTCCAAGTTCCCCCTGCTGGGGTCTCCTCTGACTGGTACCAACAGCACCCAAGTAATTTCAATTACTTACATCTCCTTGTCTCTTGGGTGCCAGGGAAGAGGAAATTAGATTTTTTAATCTTACTCCTATCATGTGCCAGAAACTCAGCCTCAACAAATGCAATCGCTGGAATCATCCTCCAGCCCAGCCTGCTTGACATTGTTACTGCTGTCTCACTGGTGACACAACTGAGACTTAGTAATGTTGCAATGACTGTGCAAATGCCACAGGCTTGTTCAGACATAAGTGGCCATCACGTTAAGCTGTGTCTAAGCCCCAAACCAAAGACTGTCTACATGAAGACAATAGATAAGTTTGTTAAGATGAATCCACTGGGATGTATAGAAATGCAGACATGCATTCATTTTTCCACCTGTCCTGCATGAGGTCAGATGTCTCCAATCTTTGTTGCACCCTTTAGTTCTTAAATGTAAATCCTCTTCTATGCTCACCAGGCTTGCATTGCTACATGCCCAGATGATGTAAAAATAAAACTATTTTCTTCTGATAAATATCATTTGTGTTGACTGAGGGTACTGGACATGAAAACAAATGCATTAGTCTTGCCCTGAAGCCAACCACAGTGCGCTAGCATACAGAATTGTCAGCTCCGGTTGCCACAGCTCAATAAAGACTTAACAAGAATTGGAGATGGTCCAGAAGTGATTAAAACTCCCCAAGAGATGGAAAGGCCTGTCTTAGAGGAACAAACCAGAATCAATCAAGACCCATAAGTTCACTGACACAGACTGAGAACTGTGGGATTTGGCGTCTGTAAAACCATGCTGACTGTCAATTTGCTGTCTGGGTAGCATCTAGCACTGTTTCATCCTCTGCATGGCACCTGGAGTTCTTGTGATCTCCACAAGTGTCCATCTTGTGGAGGAAATAATGACCTGAACTGTCCCACAGACATAGCATTTCAGGGGAAGAGACCCTCTTTTCAATATGCCCAGTAAAGCATATTGTAACTTAAGCTTAGCCCATGTCTCCTTTTTTATTAAATTAATTTATTGACTTGGTTTGTATGTCCCTCTGTCTCTGTCTCTCTCTCTCTCTGTGTATGTGTGTGTGTGTGCTACTATATTTATATCTTTGGCTTTCACTTTCCTTCATCTCACTCCTCTCATGCCCCTTCAACTCCTCTCATTCCCCTTCATTCCCTCCCACATACATGGCATCTTTTTAACTACTATCGTAAAACACACATAGACACACACATATTTTTTCTATAAAAAACAAAGCCTCAGATTGATTCCCACCTCAGAGGGTCACTGTGAGACTCATATATAAATACAACCTGCTAGAGCATTTAGTGCTGTTTGAATATGTCTTTTTAGAGCTGACCACTTGGTATGGATGATCAATTAGGGAGCTCATTCCTGGGAAGGACTAACTCTCTCAACAGTAGATAATTGTCCAGGGAGTTAGTACATACTAGCTGGACTGTGCCTAGTTGCTCGGTATGGTGCCAATCCATTAAGACCAGGTAGACACTATGGTTCTTTAACTTTGCATCTTCAGAGCTTAGTGGGCAGATGGTCAGTGGGATGTATGTATCCAACCAGGCACTAAGAACAGCATCTCCATCTTCCTGATCCTGAATGTTAAGATTCTTTTAGGTCCTGGTATCTCTACACAAGTTCTGCATCCTGTCAATCAATCAATTATGATTTCATGAGAGCCTTGCAGTAAAATCCATTCTGTTTAAATTAGTCCTATCCTTAGAAACCATCATATTCATTAAAGCCTACATAGGGTGTTAAAATGCAATAGGATGACAGTCAGCAAAGTGCAGGCAAACATCACAGGGTGGGGAGCTAATAGCTTTATGCCTAATAACACATTGGAGTCTCAAGACAACCCTCTGAGATAGGACTTAATCTGAGGCTTAGGAAGAAGCCAAAGATAAATGGTAAGGAGTGGGGGTGAGGAGAATGAAATCCATGTCCCCAGACACATTAGAAAGAATTCTGAATCGAAACAAATAATATTTGGAGTGTTTATTTATAACTGGAGTAGGGTTCAAGACAGGAGATATTCTCTTTCAACAGACCTAAATGACAGGCTCCACCAGCAGATAGATGGATAGATGAATGGACAGATGGGTAGACTGATGAAAAGATGACAGTTGACAGGATTCAGAGGAAGGTAATTCCTATATAACTGTCAAGTCACCCCAACAACTGGTGGTAACAATAAGATAGACAAACCACTGCATCTAAAGTTGCAATTTGAAGGTGTAATGCACACTGACTTGACTGGTATAGACTTTTTCATATTACATTTAGGAGATTTGAGACATTTACAAGCCACTTCCCAACTGAAGGGACCAGCCCCCCATTTCGGCAGCCATGACAGTAACACGTGCTCACTATGACATTGTCTTAGTCACACAGGTTAGGTGCCTGCCTCGTGACAAGGAACCAATCAGAAGTTAGCTGGTGGCGCTATGCTTTACATCCTGGGTGTACTTTATGGACAAGCGCACAGCAATGACGCACAGAGCATAGCAACCACCCTGGGAGGGCCTATGGGCCATAACAACCAGTTGACCAATCAACACAGGGCAAACCCTCCAAGCCTGGAGGCACACCAATTGTGAGCCTGTGCATACCCCTAGATGCTCTCCTTAACGCTGCCCTACAAGATCTCTCGGCAGCTGGTTCAAACTGTCTTTTGTAGCCAACTGCCATGATGGGTGGACAAAAGATCCAAGCTAACATGGGGTTAGCTCGTTAAATTACAATAAAGCCTCATGCAGTTTGCAGAAAGCTCTCGAAACTGCCTGGTGTAGGGGTGACTGGGGTCGTGGCCTGGGACCCCGGATACCTGAGTTTTCTGGGGGTCTAACACCAATGAGATGTCTTCCAGCTTTCCACCTCAACAACTAAGATCTGAGGCCATAGTTTCAGGTACAACAGGAACACTTTTCAAACAAAACAGACCCAGGTACCTTTACGTGGCCAAAATGGGTCTCTAAATTCAGATCTTTGCAGAGCTGTTTGGATGCTAAGTTCTTTCTTTCAGGGGGATTAATGCACATTAGCAAACCTAAGGACCTCTTCAAAATGGATTCCTTTCACACAGCATACTGCATGCAGAGGAAAATAAGAGAATGGAGATAGTGGAGGGGAGGGGACATAGGAAATTCTTCCCAAACAGACACATTGTTTCACAAAATAAAAAATTAAAAAAAAAAAACAAAGGACTGTGAAGTCAAGTGATAGATAGCCCAAAGCTCACACTGACTCAAGACTCACACTCAAGGCCTTCCTGGATTAGGACTGGGATCTCTCACCTATTAAACCTTCACCTTTTACTAAACCGAGAGATTATATTGTGGATCAGCATGCAAGGAGACAAAGAAAAATATTTTTCCTTTTTGTGTCAAAAAGGGGATCATAGTAACAGAACAGATGTTTTTCTTTTGTTTTGTTTCAGACTAAGGGAGCTATTTCCCTTTCTTTCCCTCACTTTCGTGTGTTGTTCTCATTCAGAAATGGGACAGACTACCTAATGTTAGTCCATATGGTACCACAAACCTAATTACAATACTGTTTCTGAAATGAAAACAAAGATACTGGCTTGGTGTTTGTGGTATTTGAATGCAATTGGCCCCCATAAACTCATAGGGAGTGGCACTATTATGAGTTGTGTCTTTGTTGGAGTAGATATGGCCTTGTTGGAGGAAGTGTGTTACTGTGGGGGCAGGCTTTGAGGTTTCCTTTGCTCAAGATACTACTCAGTGTCATAGACACATTTTCTGTTGCCTTCTGATCAAAATGTGGCCAACACCATGACTGTACACCTCCTTGTTCCTGGCCATGGTGATAATGTACTAAACCTGTGAAACTATAAGTGAGCCACCCCAATTAAATGTTTTCCTTATAAGAGTTGCCATGGTCATGGTGTCTCTTCACAGCAATAGAAACTCTAATAAAGACAGTGTTTTTCTCACTAGTGCATCCATTGTCTTTTAAAACATAGCATCATGTACCAGAAGGCTGCCATCCATGTGGGAAGGAATGAACATCCATCCTGAAAAGAAATGAACATGTCCACCTACTGACAGGGCACAGACAGGATGCATGCCCACAAGCACTGGGCTTCCCTTGAGTATTCAAAGAGGCTGAAAAGCATTCTCCTGAATGTTTTGCTCATTTGTGAGACTAATTCTGAGGCTGCTCCTGTGGCCAGATTACTGAATCTATAAACGTTTATTGCTTGCTCAGACAGTTATAAAATTACATGAGTGGTGATCTTTGACTGTGTGCCTTCTACATGTGCTTGACTAGGCTGTGTAGATACAAAGCCTAAGTCTAGGGTTGTGAACAGAATTTGCAAGTTGTTGGGAAAGATTATACTCTTAAAAAGTGAGCACACCAGCTAGTCTATAGTGAGGTCACCAAATATAATTGCTTAGTAATGATTTCCCCCTAGCTCCTAAGTAGATTTATTTCAAATTGTTCTTACAGTTAAAGGATGGAATTAAGACTGAAATCCAAGCCTCTACTGGGCCAACTGCTTCCTATTAGGATGTTTCAATCTGGGTCCTGTTAGTTAGGGTTTCTATTGCTATGAAAAAGCACTATGACCAAAAGCAACTTGGGGAGGAAGGGGCTCATTCTATCTTACAATTTGCAGTTTATCACCTAGGGAAGTCTGGGAAGCAGCTCAAGGTAGGAACCTGGAGTCAGGAGCTGATGCAGAGGCCAAGGAGGGGTGCTGCTTACTGGCTTGTTCCTCATCACTTGTTCAGCCTGCTTTCTTATAGGACCCAGGACCACCAGCACAGGGGTGGTACCACTCACAGTGAGTAGAGCCCTCATCAGTCTACTGATGACATCAATCATCAGTCAAGAACAGACTTGCCCATAGGCCAATCTTAAAAAGGCATTTTCTCAGTTAAGATCTCCACTTCCTAGGTATGTCTGAATTTGTGGCAAGTTGACAAAAACCAACAGAGCAGATGTATCAGAATTTGTAGTCCTTGGGTAAAGACAGGATCTCATCCTGGGCTGGGGAGATGCCTCAGTCAGGAAGATACTTGTCTTGCAAGGGTGAGAACCTCAATTCAATTCCTCAAAATCTCTATATATATTTTAGAAAGCCAGGTATGCTTACTTACATCATTAAACATAGAGAAATTGAGCTGGTGCCTAACTAAAAGTAGGCTGACTAGTGTTCATGGCACTGAAAGAGCTCTGTAAACTATGGGAGGAGAAAGATAAAATTACCCAGCTGTAAATACTATGACTTATAACAGTGACCTTCCTGCAAGATATGCTGGTATAATAGTGGCACAAATGGTGTGGGAGTAACCAACCACTTACTGATTGGATGTACGGCCAATTCCATGAGATACATCCCACCACTGACCCTGCTAAAGGGGCCAAGAACCTGAGACTAGATAGATCATGGCTTAGAGCAAAACCTAATAGCATTATTCAGCTAAAGGAACCCAGCAATAAAATGGCCTATTTCTATGCCTATAGATTACTGCCTCAGCAGATGGGAATTAAACACAGCTCCATGTTCGTAGTCCTTTGTTACTTTGGAATGACAGGTGCACATCATCCTGAAGCTTGATAAAAGAATGAACTGAAGCCACATATGCACAATTTTAGACTAATACTAACAGAAGCACTATTAGATACTCACTTTGCTTCTCAACAGGGACAACTGTATAACATTTAGAAATCCACACAGTTCCTGGGACCCTGAGTCTGAGGATGGAAGAAAGGGGGAGGGGCCACATCTTTTCCCTAGAGTAAGTTTCCACTCTTTCTGCCTGCAGTAGTTTTTCCTCCCTGCCCCTTACACCACGAAGAAAAGTAGGGCTTGGTCACAAGCTGGTCACAACTGCTAAGCATATTTCCATACCTGTGCACTGAGGCAGAGACAAGGACTCTATTGCATCTGTTTCCATGCTCAAAGACAGAAGCAGAGGACACAATTCTCATGCTAAAAGCAGTGTCTCAATAATTAAAAAGGGAGGTCTCTGAGGATGGAGTACTTGATCCAAGGAAAACATAGTGCCCTTAGAGTCAGTGCTTCCCAGTTCTGCACCTCTTCCCCATCCCAGAAGGTGGTTATGCTTATCAGTAATCTGGGCTTTTTTGTTTCCCTGAGTCAACATCTTTCAACTCTTTAGTGGATGGAGGAAAAGACCCTCCAGCTAGCCAGTGTCACCCCTTCGAAGAATCTTCTGAGACAATGGCACCAACTAACAGGCTGCATTTTCTATTTAAACAGAGACTTGGGGTATCTGGAAGTATACTGTGGTCCAGTTTAAACAGTGCAGAAACTCAGCATGCCATAAGGGACAGAAAACAAGGGAGTGTGTCAATTAGACTGAAGGAGGCATGACTGTCTCCAGGGGCACGAAAATCCAGGTGCTTTGCCAAGACAGCCCTTCAGAGCCAGGACTAGCATGGCACAAGGGGTGGGGGTGGTAAACAGAGCCAGGTTCCAGTTCCAGCCTTGCCGTGTCCTACTCTGACACAAGGACATTTTCCTGACTCCCTGGAGGCACACAGAGGACGCTCTTGGTAAGAAGTTTCTTTGCTCCTTTGAATAAATATTCTCTAAATAAACCCACCTCAGTTACTGATCTTCACTTTACACTCCTTTTCTGCTTCTTCTCATAAATACAATATGAAGTATGGCTCACCCTACTTCTCTCAAATAAAGCTACTGGATCTCAAGGATGACTGACACATTCATTTTAACAGGACTGAAATTGTACTAGCTTCTGCTAGATTACTTTAGAGGGAGAGATAAGGTGGAAAGAGAGGAGAAAGGAGGGGATAGAAAGGGGGAAAGGTGGAGGGAAGGGAGGGGAGGGAAAAGGAGGGAAGAGGAAGGAGAGTGAAGGAGAAAGGAAATAGGTGGAGTAAATGAGAGTTGGGAAAGAGAGAGAGCTGGAGGAGAGAAACAGATGAAGAGAGAGGGGCAGATAAAAGAGAGAGCAGAGAAAGCCAGAGGAAAGAGAAGAAGATGAAACAAAGAAAGAAAAGGGAACAGAATAAAAGGGAGAGAGAACAAACGGAATGAGGGAGGAAGGGGGAAAGAAAACAGAGATAGAGAAGGATAGGGAGAAGGAAGGAAAGAGACAGGAGAAATAGGGAGGGAGGAAGCGACAGAGAGAGGATGGAAGTGGTGGCAGAGGGAATCCAGCACACCTAACGTGAAGTCACACAATACACATACATCTTATCTCCAAGTCTAAAGAAGCTTCTCTGATTTTGGGACCACTCTGGCCAACACATCAGTGATGAGAGGCAAAGAATGGAGCTGGGATTCAGGCCCCACTTGAACAGTGCAGATTTTTCCACAGAGAACACCTTGAAAAGCAAGTCTCTTCTTTACAGAAGGAATCCTCACAGTAAAACTTCCTAAGAATGGTGGCTTGCTCTGTAATCTCAGCACTCAGGAAAGGAAGGCAGGAGGGGTGACATGAGGTCTAACCTAGCCTGGACCCCACAGTGAGCCCCTACTTGACACACAAATGGAGGAATAACTGGAAATGCAGATAGAGGAATGATGAAACTGCTTCCAGGTGGCTTGAGACAGCCAGTGATCCCTGTGGTCCAATGAGTGGACATGAAAGCACACACGAGACAAATAGGAGACAGAGTGAAACTCAGCTGAAAATCTTCTAGACAAAATTTAGAGAGTGCTCTAAGGCACAGTGCCCTTTGCTCAGCAAGAGGAAGAACAAATCTCCCTCGTAAATTGGATACTAAACGTTTCCCGCTGTAAATAAATAGAAACGAAGGACTCATTTCTACATTAATTTGCCAAGTCGTTTTTCTTCCACAGAAAAGAAAATTGTCTACTCTTGATCTTAAAGTATTTTCGGATTGCTCAGAGAGAATGTCAGAGGCCAGAAGACTGTTTCCATGTACACCCAGCGATAAGGATCCAGAGTAGCGGTGTGCCAAACAGAATCCAGCAGGAATTACTAATCCAGATGGGTGCACAGGTCAGCCATCTAAGAATTTATTTTCCAATTAACATTTGATGACTTCTACAACAAACAGGAATTATGTTGTAATAACCTCAGCTTTGGAAATAACTGTAGAGTTGGGCGGTTTAGTTTTACTTTCCTGGTAAGAGGAGATAGGTCAGAGGATACACAGCTTGGGTTAATTTAATTCTATAAGGATAGCAAAAATAACATCTGATGATTTCTAGGGGGGATTTACAGAACATTATCTGCTATATCAGATTCCTGCAAGTTTGTGGTCAGATTCAGTCCTTATATTCAAAGCAATCCCAACCACCTGTTTTGTCATAACTAAAGTTTTATTGGGAAATTGTTACAGGTCTTTGTTTACATACATCCATCTTCTGCAGGATCCATCTTCTGCTTTCCTGCTACAGAACCAGGTTTAATAGCAGACATCAGAAAGTTGGGTATGCAAAAACTATGATTTAGACTGTCTGTTCTTTAAAGCACATGGTCATTGACTTTGTCCCAATGAAATACTTTTCTGTATTTCAAATGCAAAATAGTCTAGGACAACTCCTAACTCAAACAGTGCAAATAACAGGGCCCCCGTTATACAAAGAAGACAGTCCTAGATGAGTAGCCTTACAGTCAAGTTCCAGTGTGGTCACACACAGCCCCAGAATATGAAAGTCATGTAATTACTTCAACTTCAGTTTCGGCACTAGCCAAATGACCAGCATTCCTTGCTTTGACTAAGGGTCATTGGGCAGAGATGACCCAAAAAAGGCCTCATATGTATGTTCATGTATTGGGGGATTGACTTGCTATATCTCTTTTGTCCTTCCTCATTTGCTATTCCAATGAGGATTCGACCATCCAATAGCAGAATAAATAAAGCAGACTCACACCACCAGACTGCCAAGTCACTGAAAATAGTTTTTCTGTTTAGTTACTGGCTTTGGGATGGTTTGTTATACATTACTACTGGCACAATAGCTGACTAATACACTCTCAAACTACTCCTCAAAATAATTCAATTCCTCTGCAGCAGGATGGATGCTAGCCTTCTGACTAAACAATCCTCTTTGTCACTTCATTGCCAAAAGGTTTTATATTTTCAGGACTAAACTCCAGCCTGACTCTTGTAAAGAGCTATCTTCGTCTAATTATCTGATAATGGGCATTATTTATTATCCCCTATGTTCCTTTGGGGCTAGAATTAATCAGCAACTAATTAATTATTCTATAAATCAGTAGTGTTCAGTTTGGAATAATCTGGATTATTTGAGGAAGTCCCTTGGGTGCCAGTAACAACTGTACCCTGTTCTGTTCCTCAGGCAGGGAGAATCTGGTCCATCAACACTGCACAGTCTCAAGCACTCATGACATCAAAGCCATTCCTTCCCACCTCTGAGAAGAAGCTATTTTGTACTCCTTTCTGGTTTTAACCAGAAAAATATCTATTATCATATATTTAATACCCTTTCCTAAATTGAACATTTTCCCTTTTGTTTACTAAATGCAACCAAAAGGAAAGTTTAGAATTGAAAATGAAGTTTAAAAAAGTGAAGTAAAATTTTGCTGTGCTACCAGAATACAAACTATTCACTAAAGTCATAGAAAAGTTCCCTTAGAATAATGTAGCACATTTTTTTTGCACTTTGAGAAGAAAGCTGAGTGATTTTATAGTTAATTTTATCTGCTCAGCCAGATGCAACTTCCTTGAAGATGAGGATCAATTCTCATGAAATGTTTAGTTATTGGTGGCCTCAGGCTTAGCCAAAGCAATAGAGAGATTCTGTGAAGGAAAGGAGCCTTTGTTAGGAAAATCCTAGAAATATTCAAAATACTTTTCTTCCTGTATCATTAATTTTCATAATTCATACTAATGCATAAGAATCAGATAATTTCACATAGCAACGGAGTGAAGAAAACCTGATGATTAGAAAAGCAAACCAACACATCAGACACGGAGCAAAGAACCAGTTCAAAAAACACATAAGGAATTCACACTGCTCGATAAAGCCACAGAACAAATGACTAACTTAGAAAATTGGCAAAGGATCCCAATAAACTTTTCTGAAAAGAACATGTACAGACGCACAGATGAAAAAAACGTTCAACATTGCTAACAAATGGAAGTATAAAATAAGCCCCCAATGTCAACTCACAGCTGTTAGAATGATTGTGATAAAGAGGAGGAATGACAACAAGCGCCAGTAAAGACATGAAGAAGATGGAATCCTGTATAGGGTTGGTGAAGAGGGAAGTCAGCATTGCCATAATTGAACTGACATGTGACTCAGAAAATTCCCTACTGGGTACCAATTCAGAAGAAGTAATATTAGTATTTCAGAGCTGTAGGCATGACCGTGTTCACCGCAGCATCACTTACATGGCCTGGACATCAGTTCAGTGGGAATCTCCAATAGAGAATAAATAGATGGAAAAACAACAACAAAAGGAAACTCATTTGAAACAAATCCTGGATGAACCTAGAGACTAACGATGTAATCTACAAAAAAAGCCAGATGCAGAAAAGCAAATATTGCATGATTTCATAGAGACAGAGTAGAATGGGGACTAACAGATTTGGGGGTGGAAGTGATAAGACAGAGCAAAGGAGGTGTGGATTGGATGACCTATTCTGATGTTCAGCTGCACATTGCAAAAACCATAGTTAGTGGCATATTGTATTATTCAAAATCACTAAATGAACGAATGGGCTGCATATGGTCTCAGCACTATATCAAGACACATGATAGAAACAACTTAAGGTGTGAAGACTTAATTCTGTTGCCAGTTCAGAGGGTTCAGTCCACAGACACTGGGGAAGCTCCACCCATAACAGCAGGAGTGTGTGAGGAAGATTCCAGTAGATTAAAAACCCAAGGAAGGCCAGAAGCAGGACCAGGCTATAAGCCTCAAGTCCCACTCCAATTTGCCTACACTCACCAGATAGCTCATTCATCCAAAAGTTTCCATGGCATCCAGGACAGTGCCATCAGCTGGGCACCAAGGGTTCAAACATATGAGCCTGTGGGGGCATTTTACATGGATAGTAACAATGAATGAATTTTAAATGCCTCGATCAACCTATGACCAAACCTCTGCATGTTTAAACAAAAGATGGGAGGAAAGTCAGAGGTTTCCAACAGAACCCACATTACTAGAAATCTACATTTTTGCTAACATCTGTGCTTTAAAAATCTTTGTCAGCAAATACTAATTGAATAAAACAATGATTTTCATCGTATTTTCATGCATGCACAAAATGTGTTAGTATACCTATGTCTATGTCTTCTTTCATGCCTGAATTCTACATCTGAGAGAAAACACATGGCATTGGTCTACAACTGGCTAACTTCACTTAATGATTTCCAGAGTTCCAGCCAATTTCCTGTGGATAATATAATTTCATTTTTCTTTATGGCTTATGCTTACCAATACTTCATTTTATTCATGTATTGATTTGGACTGACTGATGCAATCGAAGAGTAGAGAAATCCTAGTGCTTTATTTTCATTGGATGAGACAAAAAGATAGACCAATGCAGAGATATACATCCAATCTATCTATCTATCATCTAGTTATCCACGCATCTACCCATGTATCTAATCCAATATATCTATATATCTGTCTAATTCATCCATCTGTCCATCCATCTAATCTAATCTATCCATCTATCTTTTCATCTAAAAAATCTATCTAGCCATCTGTCTAATCCAATATATCTATATACTAGCTAATATAATCTATCCATTTATCATTTATCTATCCATTTAATCAATCCATCCATCTAAATCATCTATCCATCTACATATCCATCAATACATCTACCTATCTATTCATATAATCTATTCATATAAACTATCCATCTATCTATGTAACTATGTAAGTATGTATGTATGTATCATCTATCTATCCATCCATCTACCTATCTACATATTTCAGACAAAGGGCTTATTCTGACTTACAGTTTAAGAAAGCTTACAATCCACATGGCAAGGAAGGTATGGTGACAACATGAATGTTTGCGCATATTACATCAATAGTCAGGAAGCAAAAGAGGACAGGAAGAGATGCCAATCTGGCAAACCTCAAGGCATACCCCTGTGACCCACTTTCTCTAGCAAAGCCCCACCTTAAAGTTCACTCTACAGCTAAAGACCAAATTTTCAAGATTGTGAATCTATGGAAGATTGTTCAAACCACGAAGTTATGCGCTTTACCCCTGTATGATATGGCTATCTCTTAAAGCAAAATCAATTTCTTGGGAGCTCAAAAGTCTAGTCTTCAACTGTCCCAACAATATTCCAAAGTGCAAATCCTCTTCTGAGGCTCAGGGTGATCTCTTAACTGTCAGTGTCTGTGTGCATTAGCTATTAGGATTTAAATTCAGTAGCCATTAGGATTTGAGTTCAGTAACTGTTAGAATTTGGGTTCAGTAGCTGTAGGGATATGAATTCAGTAGGCGTTAGGATTCAGAGGAGCCATCTGCTGTGCTTCCTTTTGTACTGCTATGCTCTGGTTCTCTATCAGTTAGTGTGGATATGTCTTCTCTCCTTCATATTGAGAATTGTACTCTGGAAGGCTCAATCCTCCTCACTCAGCAAGGAGGAAACAAACTGAATTTTGGAGGAATGCAGCTATAAGTACCATCTAAACATCTGGAACTTCAGCATGAACAAAGGACAGGGAGCTCCAGTATTTGACCCACCTGCTGACCTCTTTAGAACCTTGCTTTCATCAAATTTGGAAGGTAATTAAAGTATGATCAAGTTGTAAAGCCTGGAGAGGCCATAATGAGTGTTTCAATTCTATGGCAATGACTATTCAGTCTAAGCATACTAACATGACACTTGGTAGAAGCTACTCTCTGGCAACTCTGCTCAAATCCTTGAGAAGTCCAGATTGGATGGACAGTTTTACAGACCTCGTGTACTTAAGCTTCTGTAAGGCAAAGGACGCAGTCAGCAACAAAAAATGGCAGCCCACAGACTGGGAAAAGATATTCACCAACCCCACATCTGACAGAGGGCTGATCTCCAAAATATACAAAGAACTCAAGAAGCTAGTCTGCAAAACACCAAACAATCCAATTAAAATTGGGGTACAGAACTAAATAGACAATTCTCAATAGAGGAATCTAAAATGGCTTAAAGACACATAAGAAAGTGTTCAACATCCTTAGCCAGCAGGGAAATGCAAATCAAAACAACTCTGAGATACCATCTTACTCCTGTCAGAATGGCTAAAATTAACAACACCAATGACAGGTTATGCTGGAGAGAATGTGGAGAAAGGGGAAGACTTCTCCACTGCTGGTGGGAGTGCCAACTTGTACAGCCACTTTGAAAATCAGTTTGGTGCCGGGCGTTGGTGGTGCACGCCTTTAATCCCAGCACTCGGGAGGCAGAGGCGGGTGGATCTCTGTGAGTTTGAGACCAGCCTGGTCTACAAGAGCTAGTTCCAGGACAGTCTCCAAAGCCACAGAGAAACCCTGCCTCAAAAACAAACAAACAAACAAACAAAAAATCAGTTTGGCGACTCCTCAAGAAAGTGAGAATCAGTCTACCACAAGATCCAGCAATTCCACTCCTAGTCATATACCCAAAAGAAGCACATTCACACAACAAGGACATCTGTTCAAAGATGCTCATAGCAGCATATTTGTAATAGCCAGAAACTGGAAGCGCCTAGATGCCCCTCAACCGAAGAATGGATAGAGAAAATGTGGTACATTTACATAATGGAGTACTACTCAGTGGAAAAAAACAATGGAATCTTGAAATTTGCAGGAAAATGAATGGAACTAGAAGAAATCATTCTGAGCAAGGTAACCCAGTCACAAAAAGACAAACATGATATGTACTCACTCATATGTGGATTTTAGACATAGTATGAGAGATTACCAGTCTACAGTCCATACTGCCAGAGAAACTAGTAAACAAGGAGGACCCTAAAAAAGACAAACTTTGTCCCCTGGAGAAATTTGCTCACTATCCCCTGAGCAAATTGAGAGCATGGGAAGACGGGGAAGGGAGCTACAAGAATGAGAAGGGAAGAAGAGGAAGGATGCAGAGGTCATGAGGGAGCAGAAAGGTTGAGTCAGGGGAAGAATAGAAGAAAGGATATGTGATAGGTAGGGTTTTAGTTGGGGGGTGGTGGTAGGGGAGGATGGGAGGGAGAAGGGAACTGGGATTGTCATGTAAATCAATCTTGTTTCTAATTCAAATAAAAAATGATAAAAAATCAAATTACAGTTAAAAAAAAAAGAAAGAAAAAGAAAAAAAGAGAGATGCAGTAGATATTCCCATGTGTGGAAGACCTCCAGAAACAAGGATCCTCTCAGTGATTGCCACCTAAACTTGTCCCATCTCATCAAATAAACATATTTTACTTCAATAATAAATCCCAGGCAGAATACAAATGGAAAGATACTGACATTCTGCAGTGAATGGCTCAGCAGCCTTTCACATGCTGCCCTATATGCTTTATATAGTCGTAGTTTATTTAAACACAAGTGAGAGGATGAGATCTATCTTACTTCTTACCATTATAACCCACTCCCTTCTGATGCACAGATGTGGACCTTTACTATCACGGACAAAACAGAACATGTGCTAGCAGAGAGAAGGGAGACTGTTGGAAAAGATAGAGCTATGTAGTAAAGAAAGCAAAAGTGGTTTGCCATGTATAAAAACAAATATATTTGAGTCAGGGAGGCACCAAAACACACTTGAATGTCAGCTCTGCATGTCAGAATTAGACTACAGGGATCCTAAATTTGTTTCAATGACTATAACAGCAGTGATCCCAGAGAGAGGGTATTTTAAAATGAGGTTCCAAAATTTAATTGTGCTCAGAGACAAAACATCACTGTTTGCAGCAATAAATGACAGTCCATCAGAGCTTCCAGGATCCATTTAATCACCTACTTGTGAAAAGCTAAATGGAGAAAGACTGCTGTCTTCTGGGTAGTCGATTTTTCACCTTACAGACAAGAAATGCATAGATTTAAAGTCAATGCTGACACACATTATTTCAGTGGATTAGTTTTGAATTCCAAATTGGACCAATTAAGGACATTTTTTACCTGATTAAAATTCACTACAAATTTGAATAAGAACAGGAAATATTTATAGTGATTAAGTATGCTTTGCCCAATATCCATGCTTATATCATTTGGTATCAGAATATAACATATGTGTATTCAAGGTGAAATTTAACTCTAACACTGACTCTGAGTTAGAAAGAGAGAGTGGCAAACACGAAATTGAAGAATGGTTAGAATTGAAAAATCAGCCATGCAGCAAGACCTAGAAGGGAAACAAATGAGACAATGTCATCCACAGGTACCAATCAGGCTTCTGTTCACAATCTCCACTGATGCAAATTGGTCCTGAAAGGGCTGTGTGCCAGGATCTCTCCGTGGGCAATGAAAGAGGGCCAGGGTTACACTGCTTATGGTTTTAGACAGCAATTCAGTAAGTTTGCCTCTTATGCAAGACACTATCTGTGTCTTGGAGCTCTTTAGATATTGTCCCAAGGCTTGAATAAAGAAGTGGTTCACAATTGCTCATAATTAAGGTTCAGAAATTCAGAGTGATTTACTTGTTAAATATCAATAAAATTCAACTGGGGGTAATCTCAGTCACAACTTCTCTCTCATTCAGTTGTGTTTCAGTTCTAGCAAGGGAAAGTAGTAGGTGCTTTGCTGAACACAGCTCAATCAGTCAAGAACTTGCTATACATGCTTGAGGACCTGAGTTTGGATGCCTAGGGGCCACATAAAGCTAGCCTGGGTGATGTACATGTATAATCCTACAGAGAGATGCAATATAGAGACAGAATTCTCAGATGCACATGAATCAGTGGCAAACACAAGGTGGAGATTTAGGACTCATACCAGAGGCTGTCCTCTGACCTCCACACTCTTGCCATGGCATGTACCCCCTAATGTATACCCCAACACAAATGTAAGATAAAATAAATAAATATAAATGAACAGACATTATTTTTAAGAAGGGTTAGATTATAAAAGTTAATTGCACAACTGACTGCTTTTAATCAAAATGGTGAATGATGTGGGGTTCTAGACTCTGAGCATGTACAGAGTTTATTAACCACATAAACTGTGTGGTGATTTGAATAAGAATGGCTCTTAGACTCATATATTTGAATGCTTATTCACCAGGAAATATAACTCTTTGAAAGGATTATAAGGATTAGAGGTGTGGCCTTGTTAGAGGAAGTGTGTCACAATGATGGGGGGAATTGAGGTTTCAAAAGCCCATGTGAGGCCCAGACTCTCTCTCTCTCTCTCTCTCTCTCTCTCTCTCCTCTCTCCTCTCTCTCTCTCTCTCTCTCTCTCTCTCTCTCTCTCTCTCTCTCTCTCTCTCTCTCTGTCTGCAGATTAGGATGTAGCTCTCAGCTACTGCTCCAGCACCATGCTCACTGCCATGATGATAAAGGACTAATCCTATGATACTGTAAGAAGTCTTCAATTGAATGCTTTCTTTCCTAAGAGTTGCTCTGGTTGTAGTGTCTCTACACAGCAATAGGACAGTCACTATGTCACAGAATAAGACAAAAAACAGGAACCATGAGGCAGCCTCAAATCCACTGTCCCTCTGTGGATAGGATGAATGACCTCTCTTCTTCCTTCTTCCCCAGCCGACATTCCCCAGATATCCAGTATTTCTCCTTTCTCCCTTCTCATATTTGCTCTTGACTATGGAGAAAGAACACATCTAACCAACCACGTTATGACTGAGGTCGCAAGTAGTGACTTAGACCATTTTATCCCTTGAGTTTCACTTTGAGATCTGCAGTTTTTATTTGTTTTTTTTTTTTTGTGGTATATCCTACCCATCATTGACAGTTATACATGAGATCATGGAGGATGGGAAATTGTCTTGAAAGTTTGAGAATGTAGCCTAATTGATAGAGTACTAGCATGTATGAAACCCTGGGTTCAGTCCCCAGCATGGCACAAAATAGAAACAGGAAATCAGAAGTCTGAAGTTATCCTCCATCCTTGGTTACACAGAAAGTTTGAACACAGCATGGGACACAGGATAAAGGGGAAACAAAGTCGGGGAGGGGAATGAGAAAATCTTGAATCTATACCCAGTCCTAACCCATATTGAGTCAGAACTTCTAGTTGTGCATAAATATATAAATGAAAACTGCCATCTCTAGGATTTATTCAATAATCCAATCACCAGAAACTAGCTAAATAAATTGAATAATACCCCACCATGTATAAGGTGCAGTACCAAGCAGTAACTTCACTTTTCCTTGCACTTGCTTCTTGTGGAAGGCAGAGAATAGGTCCTGTTCATTTTGCCTAGAACAAGCTTGCTTGCTAGAAGCTGCAGAACTAAACTTAGAGAAGAGGGAAGAACTTTGCTGCCTTCCCTGTGACAAGGCATGTAAGCTGTAAGATCAGGAAAAGAACATGAGAAAGCTTTGTAAATGTGGAGAACACGGTGTCTTCTTAATTATAAGTAAAGCACAGGCTGGGAATTCTGACAGAATTTCCAGAAAATTTGTCCAAGACCTATACTTTGCCTTTCCCTCACTGGCATGTAGATTCCAGCTTGAAATTTACCCCATTTGCCTCTGGCTGTCAAATAACTTATTGAAATGAGGGACCCTGGGGCAGCATGCAGTTCACACCTCAGACATGCTCTACATATATCTTTTTGAGAACTTTTAGGTAAATCAAATTTCTTCAAGTTCCATCAAATTTGAAATGCATAGAAAGAGTTAGGGACAGCCCACAGCAAGTTCTTCTGTAAAGTGAATTAAATGTGTTAACAGAGCAAATCTCACTCTTCAGCCCCTATTGTTTCTGACAGCTGTATAAAACAAGGCAGAGTACCCTTGAATAAGTACCTATATCTACACATCTGCACACATCCGCACATATGCTAACTATACACCCATACATCTTCGGATATATCAAGCTTCATGAATAGCCAACATTGACATCAAAACCCCCAGGCTCTCCATTATGTTACATATCCTCTGGGAATATGTAAGCTAATGCAAGTTGTTTCTAAGTTGAATGTGTCATACATTTCTAAAACTGTGCAGAAACATTCTGAACCTCAGACATGTACACAGTGAAGTGAACAAACTGTAAAATTCAGTAAGTTGTGTTCATTATACCAGTCCTCTTATTAAATAGGTAAGAAAAGGTATTTAAAAATAGACTGGCTTAATTACTTTTTTTATAGCTGTGATAAGACACCATGAGCAAGGAGACTAACAGAAGAAAGACTTCACTCAGGGCTTACATTTTCAGAGTTAGAGTCTGTAACCATCACAGCAGGGAGCCTGCAGCAGGCAGGCAGGCAGGCATTGCACTCAACAGTAAGCTGAGAACTTACCTCTTAAGGCACCACCACAAGACAAGCAGAGCTATCTGGAAATGGCATGAGTCTTTCGAAACTTCAAAGCCCACCTTCAGTGACACACCTCCTCCAATAAGAATATACTTCCTAATCCTTTCCAAACAATTCCACCACCTGGGGAATAGGCATTTAAATAAGTGAGCCTGTGGAGACCATTCTTGTTCAAACCACCACATAGACTAGAAGGCTAATCCTTCAGGAAAATTTAGGGTGTACATCTGGGGAAAAAGATGTACAGACAATTTCATAATTAAGAGCATTCGCCAAAGCCAGAAAGGGGCTGAGAGAGTATTCTTGGGAGAGATTAGTCATATGGTGGTGGAGAAGGAGTACATTCCAAGAGAAAAACAGTAACACAAAGTCAGGCTCCAGCTGCACCATGAGCCTGATTGACAGGATGTATCTTTCCTCACTCGTCTACACTAGTTCTCAATATCAGAAAACACTCAGGAAATCACCAAGCACTGAAAGACTTCAGCTAAAACCTAGCAGTCCCTTGGACTACCAGTGGAAAACTGTCCTTGGATGGTGCTTAAGGCTTACTAACACAGAATCTAGAATTTTAGCTTTGAAACTGGCTAACAATTAATGCCAGGCTAACATTAATGAACATGAAATATGCAAAAGGTGGAAGCAAGACGTAACCTTTGGGATGTACTTTAATACCACCCATCTTGGATTTTCACATCTACCTTCACAGCCGCTGAAGGTCAGCTGAAATTGGGAAGAAAATTTCAAATGCAATTGTTTGACCCTTTGAAAACCAAATAACTGCAAAGCACATTCCACCAGGTTCAAAGAAAGTTCAGAAACATGCAAACGTAATTTCAATTGCAAAAGTCATGAGAAAAATACTTTATTTTCATTGAAACAAAAAAAAACTTCCTAAAAAAAACAATCTATGCAAAAACAATAACAAAGTGATAAGGGAGCCTGATCTAATTTAGAGAAAAATTGGGACAGACAACTAAAGAAGATACACAAGGAACACAAATCCACAATCTATGGCCACAAAACTCCATCAGAGAATCGAGTTTAATACAGGTATTTTCATTTTCTTGAGAAAAAGAGTTATAATAGCCCATATTCACTAATTCCAAATGCAAAGACACACAGATGTTCTGAGACCAGAGAGAAATTAGAACAAGGACCCAGTTTCTCCTAGAGGTATGTGCAGCCTCCATATACATGAAAAGACAGGAAAAGACCATGATACTACAAATGCTGATAAGAGACAGAAATACAGTATGCTCAGTAAAAAAAGGCAAAATAGAATATAGTTTACCATGTGTGGTCAAAAAATACATAGCTATATTTGTTTTATGCAAGGAAAAGAATAAAAGCATATGAACCCATAGTTGCCAAGTTACTTTCATTGTTCAGACTAAAAATAAATTTTGCTTGCTTCCATATCTATTTATGTTGCATACAAGTTCCACATTCAACTTGTATTGTTTTATTGTTACAAGAATAAATGTGAAACAGTGGCATGCCTGATCTTTAGTATAATCTTTAGAATAAGAAATGAATAAGCATTGGATATATTTGAACTCACTCATGAAAAATATTACAACAAAAAATTCTGAATAAGGTGCTGAGTAGACCCATTCTCTACATGACATGTATGAGCACAAAGCCTGTTATTGTATGTATGTACTCCATCAACTAATGGTTGACATAAGTGTGTGTATTTCATAATTGTCTGACGCAGAGATGGGAAACAATGTGTGTATGGTGAAGACAGTACAAAATGAGATGGTGTTGTAGGTCCTTATGCTGCTGTCACCACCCCTGAGAGTTCTGATGTGTGTATCTGCCCCTCTGTTTCTAGAAAACATTACCCTTTCTTCCTTCTCTGCCATGATGACCCCTGAGCCTTGGGAAGAAGGGGTTTGATATAGATGTCCCATTTAGGGCTGAGGACCACCAAGTCTCTTGTAAACCCAAGGCAGACAAAATCCCAGCATAGAGGGTGGGAAGGGGCACGAAGACCCACCCCTAGCTGAGCAGCTATTGGCATCTGACAACTGCTGGGAAGATGAGAGTCAGTTTTAAGGGTGTGGCCCCAGGTAGCTTAACCATGCTCCAGTGGAAGGCCTCACAATTATGATACATGGACATCACAAACTGGACTTGATGAGGATTTTTGTTTTGTTTTGATGAGAACACAAGAATTTAGGGAATAAGGGTAAATATGATAAAATTTCAATGTGTAGATAACCAGTTGGTGGATTCTCCCCTAGGGGACATTTCCAGCTTTCAGCTGTCCTTAGCTGCCAATAGTTCTATGTGCTTTAGGCCCTGTGAGATTTCCCCCCTTTCACCTCAGCATGTCTATTGGTGCCATTCTTGGTGAAGTCTTGTTAGGCAGCCATGAAGGAATGTGATGTGTGTCTGATGTGTGCCTATAAATGTCTTATGTGTTAAATGGTAGTTACATAGATATCCATACACATGTGTCAAAGCTAATTAGAATCTATGCTTAGATCTATGGACTTAACTGTCTATGGATTTTAACAAAAAGAGTCTGTAGTATACAAAAAATATAATGTATGAAGTTCTCAAAGAATATTTATAAAATAAACCAATAGAAAATGTTAGAGCATACATATCAAAGAATGATATAAATCCAGGAAGATCGAATGAGTGCCATGAAATATAGTGATGTATGTGTTTTATTAAACCAACTATATATATCTTATATAGCTAGAGATAGATGGCTAGCTATAAACAGATATAAGTATGTTTACATATGTATCCTTCCATTATATACATATATAGCCATATATATATATATATATATATATATATATATATATATATATATGAACATATGAACATTGACATACACTTAGCAAAGCACTTAAGCATTTAAGGAAACATATAAAATGTATATAGGAAGAAGTAGGGAATAATATTATATTTTAGGTTAAATAAGATGGAAAATAATCCATTATTTTGGAGGAGTGACAGGGATCTACTTTTGGCATATAACTGTGGCACTAAGAATTGGATCCATTTTGAATTCTGGATTGACTTCAAATTATATCTTTAAAATCCATTCTCTCTTCTCATTTCCCCCCTCCCTCCCCCTCCCTCCCTCTCCCTCTCTCTCCACTTTCCCCTCCCTCTCTCCTTCTCTCTACCCCTTTATTTACATTCAGTCTAGTTCTCTCATTACTGTACCCAATCAGGTCATAGACAAAAGTGCTGCTTGTTAGGAAGTATGACATTTTCAGTTTAATGCCTATGCCCCTGTAATTACAAGCTCGAAACAAGACATTCCCTAGAGATGTCTTGATGTGATTTTAACTAGCTGGTTTGGAGCATATACCTAGCCATGTGTTAGAAAAGGTCATGTTAGTAACTTGATGATGAAAAGTGACCAATGAGAGATTGACAATAATGCAAGGCCCGTGTGGAGTAATGAGGGTTTCCCAAAAATAAAGGAATAAAAGATGTATCCCCAAAACTCCTATTAGCAAAGCTCATTACAAAACAGAGAATTATTCACCAACTCTTATACTTCCACAGTGAGAAGAGTATAGGAAAGAGGTAACTAATCCAATGGTCCTGTCAGAAACCAAGACAGTTTTGTACAACATTGCATGTGAGCTGCAATGCAACTCCCAAAAGTTTAACAGTCAGCTGAAAGCATGATATACAAAGTTATCTAACACTCTACATCACAAAGTAACAAGTCCAAAGAAACTCTGCTTTCTCCTCATTTCATACTGAAACATGAAAAAAATTCTTTCTGATGTCTTCACTACAAAAACGGGGCTGTTCTATAGCATGCCCTGGGAACTGCTAACTACACCCTTCCTTGTTCCGGAACAAGGAAGGGTGTAGTTAGCCCCCTAACACACTTCTGAGAGTTAGTCATTAGACTAAGTTTGAAATATCACTTGGCAAAAGTATTTCTGTGATGAGGAGCACAAACTTTGTAACAAATGCTGCCCCAGTGATCTGGTAAGACTGAGAGGCTTAATTTAGAGCATTTGGAATGATATACAGAGCAAACATGTCTTTGTGTTTCTGGTAAGTACCGTGCAATATCATCAAGTTCTAGCCCTCCAGGGAATCAGTACAATGCACCATTTCAGAACAGGATCACAGGCACTGACACTTTTCTGAAGAAAAGTCAGCATAAAAGTCATTTTGGGCAGCCTGGGGGTCTAATCAATGTGCATTCTGAGAGGCCACCTGACTTCCTCAGAAAATGACCCTCCAAAGACAGTTCTGTGTCTGCCAACAGAAAGGAGGAAGAGCCATTGAAAACAACCAGGATTTCACAAGGTAATGCTCCTGAGGCTTGGAGAAAACACTGCAGTTTCAACTGGATTGAAGCCTTTGGTTAATCTGTAGCCTAGACATAAGACTATAAGGCCCTGCAGTCTCTAAGAGATGGCAGAGAGAACTATTTAGCGGATCTGAGTAATAGTGCCTGATCACAAGGATGTCCAGAAATAGACTATCTGAAACATCCTAATGGATGAATCACCAGGTTGGTGAGGAATGTCAAAATCCTGTTAGTCAAGAACAGATGGAGAAGTTAGGGAAATCTAAGTTTAAAGACAAGGAGACACAGGAGCAGAGGAGGGTGTGATAGCTGCCTTCAACATAATAAAACAGTGTTAAACTCAAATAGAATGCTTGGGAACAGAACTAAATAAACCTAAGTATGTGATGGTAAGATAGTACTTTTAACTCAATGGGGAAGGCAGTATTCTAATGAGTCAATAGTGGAATGTTTAGCCTGGGGAGATGGTAAATTTAATGTAACCAAGATTGTTCTACCAGAGGTTGGATGGCCATTTGTCAAAGATGGCCTCTCAATTTTCTTCCATCACAGAGATTCTTAGGATTTTAGGAGACCACTCATTTATTGCTTTATACTTACTCAGTGCCAACTGTGCTTGAGATATTTTAATAATATTAAAGGATTTAGCATGGACTAAGACCCCAAATCTTCAAATATGATAAAAAGTAGGCAATATTAGGAAACAAATTGTTATAAGTTTTGATACACACTATAAAAGACAAGAGAATAATGTAGTGTAACTAAGAGGCAGTGAAGGGTTACATGCAATGTATAGCTAAGTCATCAAAAGAAAAATATGCTAGTAGGTGCTTCTAACTGTGATCTAAAGGGTAAATCCCCCTCATAACCAGCCATGGGAAACATAAAGTAGGGTGGGGGACACTGAGGCAGATGAAGAGCACTCAGATGTCCTGAGTCAGAGAACTGCTGATGAGTCTCAAGGATAAAAAGCAGGCCAACACCATGGCAGAGCTGAGGGGAGAGGCAGGAGAGGCTACAAAATGTTCCTGGAATGCAAAACAAGCACAATATTATATTCTTTACTCCTAAATCACAGCCCAGATTTTACATCCATAATGTCTGGGAAATCTGAGTTAGTCACAACACCAAAGGGAGTCTCACTGGACTAAGGGGACACAGGGTGATATTCCCTGCCTCCCATGACAGTCAGATCACAGAGCACAGATGGACAGTACACAACAGAGCCCTGGTCAGGTCTGTACAATGACATGATCCCAGCCCATTTTTTGGATTGTTTTTGGAGCAGAGTCTCCTTTCTCTTAAGATGTAAAACAAAAAGGTTGTCCTGGTCATATTCTCAGAGCACAGGGGAAAGCAGCACCTCTAATTTGAACAAAATTGCATGTAATAAAATCCAAGAAATGAAAACCCAATCGCAAGAATGTCCGAGATTCACCAGATTCTGCTTCTGCCCACATCAGCTTTGTGACTAGACTTTCAAGTTTCTGGAGTCATTCTGTCCCTTTTATTGTTTAAGCCACTTGGAGTGGTTTCCTTGTTTTTAGCATACAAAAGACCTTGATAAATACACAGTATATGAGGATTTAAATGTATCATTTTAAAAAGGGAACCCACTAAAGACCCTTTGAATGGAAATTATCTTGTTGACTTTTTTAATACTCTAAATCATCTAGCCTTGTAATAATCTACATTTTTATAGTAAATGTTCCACTGGGCATTCTCAGCTCCTTTGTGTGTTTATATTCTATTTTATTTAGTCACATCCTCTTTTTGTCCACTTTCTTTTTTTTTTTTTTCTTTTGGTTTTTCGAGACAGGGTTTCTCTGTGTAGCTTTGGAGTCTATCCTGGCACTCCCTCTGGAGACCAGGCTGGCCTCGAACTCACAGAGATCCGCCTGCCTCTGCCTCCGGAGTGCTGGGATTAAAGGTGTGCCCTGCTTCTACTTTCTTTCCTTTGATAAAAAAGTAGGATTTTCATATGTAGAAGAATGAAGGCAATCCAAATCTCTAACAGTGTACAAAAATCAATCCCAAATAGTTTAGAGAAGTTAATGAAATTCTAAAGCTGTTAGAGAAGATCTGTGTGCTAGATTCAAGTGCAATTCCAAATGGGTGACATGCATGAGGTAGCCTCATAAAAAAAATAGTCTAATGTAGCAGAAGATGCTATGCAGAGATTCCTGGTCTTTCCATCTTCTTGAGGGGAATATAAGACAACAGAAGATTCTCTGTACTCTGAGAACTGCTTTTTTTCTTCAACCCTGTCCTACTTTTAAATGGACACAGATCGACAGAACTAGGATCTGTGTCCTAGGATCTGTGTGTTCCAGGAGTGGGAATTGTGGGGGTCCTTCCATAACAAATAAGAAACATAAATAGCCAGTGACAGCCCAAAGAGAAGAAGACAAGGAGATTTGGCCACATAAGTCATTCTGGGTAGTTAGGTAGATAGGAGGACACACAATCCATCTTTATGCACATGCATTAAAGGCCCTTTCAAATAAGGTATTACCCAATAAAAGTTGCTCAGAAATGCTATGTCTGCAGAATTCTGGTACTCATTCATTCATCCTGGCACTCAGTTAACTCTTCATTTAAGCCATAAATTTCTCTTGAATTTCACTGTCACAACTTTTTTTCTCATGATAATCACAAAATATGGAGAGTAAATCATAAAAAATAAACCCATTCATAAATGAAAGCAATTTATGATGTATGTCTGTCAGAGATCATCTCCTCTATCAGAAAAAACAAGGAAATTATCTCAGTCCTGTAAGGCAAACTTCTAAGATCATGGTGGTACATGCTTGCTTTCTGACAGATGGCCTTTTCTCTGGTCCTTACATGGATTTTTTTCTATATGCACATGATCATGGCATCTGTGTGTTTTCCAGAAAGTATACCAACCAGTCCTGTTGGGTAAGAATCCCCTCCTGATGGCCTTTGGTGCACACTGAATGATAATCGTTCACTTTCATCAGCTCATGTGTGGAAGCCATCACTTTTACCTTTATAATATTTGGAAGGGATGGCCAGTTCTAGATTAAATTACAAAGGCAGAAACTATATCACTGGGAAAAGAGGGAGAGATAGAGGTGCTTCCCTTCCACTCTGAGGACACAGCAAGAAGGCAGCCATGTACAGGCTAAGAATTACGACCTTTTAGAAGAAATGCATCTCCAGTGACCAGAGCCTCCAATAAAATTAGCAATAAATGCCTATGATACTGTGCTACTCAGAGCAATCCGACAAGTAGAACCTCATTTTATCTTGTCTCCTCAAAGGCCTAGTAGGGCTTCAGCACATCCCTTTTAGTGCAAGGCTTTCAAACTACAACAGTCACTGAGTCTTAAATGTCTATCATCTAAAGAGTAGATCCCAACCTTATCTCCACTGCAGTTGACTTATTGCCAGGAATCTTCATTCTTTATCTAGACTATCCCCAAGGCTTATAAAACAGCCCATCTTTAGATAATATTGCATCATGTTTCATACACCCTCAACAACACTGCTTTGTACTAACATCTGTTCAAGCTCCTCACATGGCAGGCAGGTGCTGTCATCTGAGTCTACCTGGCTTCCCATCTTCTTTTCCTGACACTGCAGGTTATACATTATTCTTCCTGGAAGCCATTCCTGTGAAGCTGCATGGGGTCCTCCTTGATTCCTCTACTTGCATGCTCAGCTCTTCTCATCCTCAAGTACATTGGTTTTCTTTAAAATTCAGAACCCAAGTCATTAACTTTGAAAAGTCTTTCTGTCTCACAAGTTGGTGTAACCCTTCTTCCACAGTGTCATTCCTTTATCCCTATCCTATTATTATACTCTTACAGTATTCTATACCTCCATTCCTATACACTAAACATCTTAATATAGAAGCCCTGGACTCATCTTCTTGTACCTACATCTCAATTATATTGTTGGGTTAAATTGTTAAAAACATAAAATCGTACCAAGAGCACATACTACAAAAATTCCTAAACAAATAACTGCTGTCCACAGCAGTAAAGGAGAGATGGTATGTTATGGCCTCTGGATATTGGTAACCACTATGGAAGATTACCCCCTCCTCCCCATGCCAGCAGCAATTCTGTAACATCAAACAAGCTAAACATCTTAAAGAGAAAACTTTACCAATTTAATTTAGAAACTCATTCCAATCTCTAGGCATTCCTCAGGACAGTTTCATTCTTTTCCTTTTAATATAGGAATTATCTGGGATTATAAACCTGGTTATTCTGGAGCAGGATAAATATACAAATGTGTTACAGAATCCTAAGACAAAGAAATCTGCAATAAAGTCACCTAACAGAGTTCTATATTCAAGCTCATTAACCTAGTTACTTCTAGTAGCTTCCTTGATCCGTATCCCTCACTTCTGCATTCCTTCTTACCCCAAATCCTAGTATCCACCTCTCCATTTAGCTCACATCACCTGAACACAAAGAAACAACACAAAACAAGCTAGAACGCTAATTTAAGGGTAAGGCTGTCTTCTCCTAGAGTCATCATGAAGATTCCTGCATTGGTAGAAAGTTGTTCATGAGATATGTGCCTAGTCCAAATGAAGATGTGCTACAAGTGTAAAATGTATCCTGGCTTTCAAGGATTATGTCTTTTCAAAAAGAATGCAAAGGGCTGAAATACAGTTCAGTTGACAGAGTGGTTGTCTAGCACAAAGGAAGCCCTGGGTTAGATCCCTAAAACTATATAGAGATGATGTGATGGTGAATGCCAGGAGGTAGAGACAAGAGGATCAGAAGGTCATGATCAGCCTGTGCAACTTTGTCTCAAACAAGCAAACAGTATAAAATACCACAATGGTAATATATTAGTTACTTGTTAAATAATAGTTTGACATGGGGATTAAATAAAATCTCATATTTAAAAGGATTGTAGTCTTTTCCTTTTAAACTTTGACTCTTAAACTTTTAAATCCATGGCTCTCATTTTATATTTACAGTGTTGTCCTCTGTGGAAGGGGAGAAGTAGGGGAGTGTGGAGACAGCTGCAATTCAAGTAAGAAAGGTGGGGATTCAGAAGACAGAGGGGGTCACCCAGCAGGAAATAAGAGGGTTGGGGACGGGGGACTGAGAAGGCTCCCTAAGAACAGCTGTTCAAACTGGCGTGCCCTGTAGTTTTGGCTTGTATAAAATATGCCTAAATAAAATATAAATTTAAAATGCATATGTATGTATGTATGTATATATATATATATATAAGCTAAGAAAAAGGTTAAAACCATAATTAAAATGCCAAATCAATGACAGTGATACATGTTTAAATTAAATAAGTTATTTAAAATTATAAAATTGGGGCTAAAATTTATGTCCAAAACAGATTGCAATAATACATGCATGCAAAAAAGATGACCTTTCCATGTGTTGCAGAACTAAAGCAAAACATATCTGAGATAATGCCACAGAAATAACAATGTGCAAGTTTGCATTGTTTCTGTGAAAACACACTATCAGTCTAGTTTCTTTTGGCCTTGATATAAAATATCCATTGCTAAAAGCTTGTAAAATATTCACAAATAAATTACTTTTCCTGAAAGCTCCATTTGTTTCTTTAAAACAAAAGAATGGGATATTTCAAATGTTGTGATTACACAGGGAGAGAGAGAGAGATGAATGCCAGTCATGAATATCAGAAAAATACAAATTGCCATATGGAGTCTAGTGCATCTGGGAAAACCCAGTCCCTCTTTAATTGTTACACAGGAACAAAAGGTACGCACAGCAAAACTGAAGTACACTGCACAACGAAGAAGGCTTTCAGATGAAAACCCCTTTCCATTGTGAATGATTAACCCAGAGAATGCCCTATCCAATGAAGTCTCAGAACAGGCATTCACAACAGGGCCTGATGAAATACTAGCTGAGATGAAATATTTACAATGACTAGAAACAGTGGCCAACTGAGGACTCTCAGTGGTTCCCATGTGGCCTAATTCCATGGAGGGGTGTTGTATGTATGTTTGTTTATTTGTTTTATTTTGTTTTACAGTTTAAGTAATTTTGGAGTTTTCACCTGTCCTTATTTAAAAGGGGGTTGGGAGGCAGATCTATCTAGGCTTCCTTTGTACTCTTTTATAGAATGTGTTTTTCCTTAATGATATCCTAATGTAATTTACTTTGAAAAAAAAAGAGAAAGATGTAATTGCCAGGTGATATTGGATCAGCTAGCAGGACACAATGTGCCTGCTAAATCCATTAGGAATCACTACCATTATGCTTGCTGGGTCTTCAGAAACCATCTGTCCTAAATGTGAATCCCCACTGAACAGAGTATGTAAAAAATGTCTAAATCCTAAACCTGAGCACAGCAGATAGCTCAGATGAAATGGGTAAGGGAACTCTTATAAGCTCAGGAAGAGTGGATAATTGACACATTTTATTTTTGAATTTTAATCAACAACTAAAAATGTGTCAGGGCTCATACATTGTTTTGTCCATATGAAAACTCACATTGAGTTCTGTCTTATGGATTGGGTTTTAAATCGAACTAAAAAAAAAACAAAAACAAACAAACAAACAAAAAACACTTGGTTATCCCCATAATAGTCATGTAACTACTAGACCAATGGACATATCTTACCAGGTTGATAATTGTAGCTCCCAGGGTTCACAGCTAGGTGTGAGGTTTCTTTAGATATGTGCTTCCTGATAAGTTGTCCATGCTCCCATGGACAAAGTTTGATTCTACATGCATGCACATATGGGTAGGACTAACTAGACTTAGTGTGTTAAATAAACAGACATGAAATTGATAGGGACATATGAGAAGGTCTGAAAGAAACTAAAAGGAAGAGAAAATTAATCTGACCAAAATACATTTATACATGTATGAAATTCTCAAAACTGTATTATATTTACATCAATTTTACCCAATCCCCCTATCCCCTTATAATGCCTTCATCTCTCCCTCCTCTCTCAAATATCCAATTAGTGATGGTTCTATATCCATGTGTTTAGGGTTGACCATTTGGAATTGGATAACCCAGCAGGGAGTGCATCCCTGGAGAAAACAGATTCTCCCTCTCTCAGCAGCCACTAATGACCTATAGCTCTTCATCAATTTCTAACTGTATTCTAAATAATTATTCTTATATCCACAGATAACTGTAGCTCTTCCCACTCATCAAAGGATTTTCTTTTTGCTACAGTTTGAGACTATAACAGAGATCCACAACTGGTCAAAATGCAGAGAATAAGGGACCATGGGGATGCCTAGCCCACAAATGATTCAACCACAATGCATAGATGCACAGGAAAATGTGGGAAGGGGTGGAATGTTTACAAGAGCCAAAGGACTAGGATGTTGGCTGCTAAGATAGTGCTTTCTAGACATGATAGGGAAGCTGCACCTGTGTGAACAGAACCATGTGCCTACCAAGACCTGCAAAGTGACAACACCAACTGATATTCCAATGTTAACAAAGGAATTAACAAATGACATTCATACTATTTAATAATTATCTAATGATTATTTGGTAGATTCCAATGTGACATTTTAAATTACAAAGGTGGCAAATACTTAGCCATACCTATAACAAAATGCCTCCTCATAAGACTCCTAGCTCTTGGGAATTAGCATATAAAAATGCATTAGAAGCCGGGCGTTGGTGGCACACGCCTTTAATCCCAGCACTCGGGAGGCAGAGGCAGGTAGATGGATCTCTGTGAGTTCCAGACCAGCCTGGTCTACAAGAGCTAGTTCCAGGACAGCCTCCAAAGCCACAGAGAAACCCTGTCTCGAAAAACCAAAAAAAAAAAAAAAAAAAAAAAAAAAAAGCATTAGAACATTAGAATTATCCACTGCAAAGGAAGCTGAGAATTGAACCAGAGGTGACACGCTGTTGAGAGTCTGGGTTGGCAAAATCAAGACGCAGTGGGGGCGTTAGGTTAGAACTGAGGCCTGAGATCAAAGTATCATTCATGAAATTGTATTTGACTTCAATGAAGATAATGAAATTCCTAAGGCAATTAATTTATGAAGAGAAAGATATACATTTTGGCTTACAGTTCTTAGCTTAACCAAGTATTTTGGAAATCTTATCAAATGTCCCAAGAATGTGAGTTTATATGACAGAATGAACCTTATTATATAAAAAGCCAAGGAAATGATAGAAAGAAGCCAGTGTCTAAGTGCTCTTTGTAGGTGTACCCATAATTAACTAGGGATTTAATGCTAGTTCCCACCTCTTTTAGGGGGGAGGTTTGAGACAGGGTTTCTCTGTGTAGTTTTGGAGCCTTTCCTGGAAGTCACACTGTTGACCAGGCTGGCCTTGAACTCACAGAGATCCACCTGCCTCTGCCTCCCAAATGCTGGGATTAAAGGTATGGGCCACCACCACCTGGCTTGCTCCCACCTCTTTTTTTTTTTATCTTGTAAAATATACATTTTAATTGCAAACATAAAATAAAGACAAAAGTTACATTAGAAGCTACAACTTCAACAATGTTGTTAATTATATTGGTTATAGTAAGTTCACTTCTATAAGTGAAATGGAGTCTAAGGAATAAGAGAATTTTGTCACCTGGAGTGGTATGGGGTAATTCACCTTACTGGGTACTATGGGAACAGACACAAGGCAAGCTAAACATCCCTGGCATATTGGCCCATCAGGAAAAGACGTGAAAACTCATTTGCTTAAATGTAGAAGGTCCAAAACTAAAGCAACAGATCAGTAGATAAAAGCTCTAGCCACCCAACCTGATGACATGAGTTCAAACTCTGGGATCCATAATAATTTTTCTCTGACTTCCACAGTGTCAGCTCTGGTGGTAGATGGACCTACAGACATATTGATATGACAGGATATGGCACACACAACTGATAACAGAGAGCTAGCACATGTGTGAATTTAAGAAGGAATTAGTGAAGTAATATTTGAGCATATCAATGTTCCCTAATTTTTTTTATTTTTTATTAGTTCAAATTAGAAACAAGCCTGCTTTACATGTCAATCCCTTCTTCCTCTCCCTTCTCTCCCCCTAACCCCTCAACCAGCCCCCACCCCCCCTCTGCTCCCCAGGGAGGATAAGGCCCCCCATGGGGGCTCAAGGCTCCATTATCTTCCAACTCTGTAGGGACATTCAATATCCAAACTGCAGTGGAATTCCATCAGACATTCCTAAATCAAGATCTTGAAGGTGCATCTACTTTCTTGTATTCCATATTCTATATCACCTCCCAATATGTTTAATGTGCTACTTAATTACAATCAGGTATGTTATGATTTGGAGTCCCAAGCAAGGAGCTTCAGGAAAGTTTGTGTGGTAGTTAATTTCAATGGTCACCTCAATGAGCTCTAGAATCAACTGGGAAAATGACATACCTGGACATACCTGGGAATGACTATATTGAGTAGACTAATTGACAAGAAAAGATACATCCACTGTGGGTGGAAACACTCCTTAGGTTGAAACCATAGACTACACATAAAGGAGAAATTGAACTGAGCACAGCATTCATTGTTCTTTGCTTCTTATATGTGGTCACTGTGATCAGGTGCCTAAAGTTCCTGCAGTTGTAAATTCCCCAGAGCCAAAAGTTGACTTGGTCAGGGAAATTTTTCATAGCAACATGCAAAGAATAATCATGAATTATCAAAGCACTCCAAAGCCTGGGCCTCGTTTAGGGACATAGTTCATAGGAGTAATTAGCTAGCAGAATGAGGCAATATCTTAGAAAATGCAGAATACTTGGTAAGCTGGTCAAACAGAGAAAAAGAGCAGTTCCATTACTTCTGGGTCAGAGCTAGAATTGTCTTCAGAATTGAGGAATGAAATTAAAAAACAGATCAGGAGGACTAGCATGACATGTTGAACAGGGAAAAAGCAGTTGATCCTCATGTGACCTTAGAAAAGTCAAGCAACATCTCAATTCCTACTTTCACTATTCTGTCAAAAATATTAATAATCATTCACTCAAGCTCAGAAAACAATGATCTCAACCAGGATTCACTTCTTAAAACAGAAAAGAAAGTCATAGAAAAGACAGATTTTCTTTCAAATAAAAAGGAATAATTTTAGTAAATGCAGCTGAAAATATGCTGCACACTCAGCCCTTATAATAGTTAGAAATCTGGATGAACTCTATATATGATAAATGGCTGAAAAATTGTTCTTTAGATGCAAATAAACACTCCACAGTCTAGAAGGAGTGGTAAATTACACCTGTAAGTCTGGTACTCAGAGGGCAGTCTGAAATAGCAGGACAGACATAAGTTGGAGGGCACAGGGTGAGGGGCAGGTTAGCCTAGGTTTCAGACTGAGGCTGCTTCAGAAAACAAAACAAAAGAGACAAACCAAAACTATCCAATAGTAACATCACAGGCTGCAGAGTCTAAGTTATAGCATGTGGTGACTAAGCAAAAGAGGATTAAAAAAAAAAAAAGGAATGTCAAGATGATAGGATTATGTTAGCATTTACATAAATGCAAATTTACCGGAAAAACAAAATAGACAGAACTGCAAAATGCCAGTTATTGCTTAAAATATTAATGTATCATTTTTTAATGGATCCACACAACTTTTTGAGCCTTATTTAACATTTAGACTTGTGCTATGAGGCGACTACAGAATTGTACTCAGTTTAGAGACAAGAAAATTGAGCCACAGCAAGGGTCAGTTAATTGTCTTAACGTAAAGGATTGCAAGCAGCATGCATGCACAGCAGATTGGCTCCGGAGTTTGTATTTAAGTCTTATGTCATATTGCTTCTCAAAAAAAAAAAAAAAAAAAAAAAAAAAAAAAAAGGTAATGTTATTGAAGAGCAGAATCTCAGAAACATGAATTCAAAATTGAACCACTAGCATACATAATCAATTTAAGATTATGGTTTTCATTTGAGGCAAAGACATTTGCTTTCCCGTGTCTCAGCAAGAACCACTGTACCAAGAACTATAATGATAAGTGCATGTACTCTGTCAATCGTCAGTGTGAGCTTGCAAAATGCAGAAGTTGGTGGTAAACATTTTTAATTCATTCCATATTGAAAATTTGCTACCATGCCCAATGTTTGCTGTAATAGGCTTGTATAATTTTCCATTGCAAATAAATAGATCTAATACTGTATTTTCTATTTGTGTGGGAAGAAAAACTTAAATGACAAGTAGATACTCAAGTTGAATGAGTCAGCAAAGAAAACACAAATATTCAAGAAGCTGAGATTTAAAAAAAATATATGTTTTAGGTGCATATAGCCAATTCAAATATCCACCAACCAGGGTATTCTCAAGTTATAACATCTTTAAGTCTAGTATTTTTTACATCACTTCTCTTCAGTGTCTTCCTTGCATCGATGCCTGCTGGACATTGCTACCACTGGAAGGGACCCACATAAGGAATCTTAAGCTCCAGGGTCCTTGATTTTCACTACAACTCTATCTCCTTCCCCATCTTCATCTCCCTTACTCCTCTCTCACATCTCTTTAGTCTGTAGACCTGGCTCCCACCCACTGTTCCCCTGTAGTGTAGCTACTTAGCCTAGATGAGTACCAAACAGTCTGTCACTTACATTGTTGCCTGCCCACCACACACAACTCCTGGTTCCAGGGGAGGCTCAGTCCTAAAAACCATGTCTTCTATGACATTATGGACAACTGTGCCCTGTGGAGAAAAATCACTTTCCCCAGAAGTTTGGTTTTGCCCAAGATATTCATTTTTCCAATTCCCCTAGATCCACCACACTACAAATTAGATTTTTGTCTCCTTTTGGGGAGATCTATCCCCATTTTCTCACGGTCTTCAAGTTTTCATTCTCTTTCATCCTGAGTAAAGGCCTTAAGATTCCAGTGGGACCCACAGATGCTCAGCATGACCCAGGGATGAGCTTCTCTTCCATCATTTGGTATATTACCAATTCTTCCCACATCCCAACTCCTGTCCTTTCCAAGGTGAGAATTTTCCATGTTGGCTACTTCATCAGTACACTGAGAATATTTCCTTGGTCTTCAACCTTGGGTTTTTTTTTTTTTTACCTTTACCTTGGGAGTCCTAGACAATTAATTGTATCATTGCCTCTTTCTTCCCCTCCCCATATCCTTAATTACTTTCTACCCCATGTCTTGGAAATGTTTATTTATACCATCTGTCTTCATTTCTAGACCACTCACATTCACTCTATTATGTACCCATGAGTTCTACTCACTGGCCCTCACCATGCAGTCTTATGAGCTAAGTAAGCATCCTAAGCAAGGGGACAGTGCGGTCCTATGTGTTAAGCTAAGGCACTAACACACTGTACTTCTGTGCCCTCTCTGCATCCCATCATTCAGGGTCTTAAGTCCTCCAGGTGAAACCCAGGCTCACTGTATGTCACTTGACCTCTCAGTCTTCAGTTCCTTGAAAACTTAGCCTCTTTCAGTTCAAAACAGTATACTATATGTGTTCTTCTTCCTTTTTCAGGTCGCTACAGTTTCCCTGGCTGTTTTCCTCTCCCTGAATCACTTATGTGCCAATTGCCTCAAGCTCTGGTATGTGTTCTCTTGGATGTAAGTCCATATATTTCTACGCTTGTTTTGGTGCTGGGGACTGAACACAGGACACTATGCATACTAACCCTGTGTACTATTACTGTCCTCCACATTCAAGGACTGGACATTTTTAAATGACACTCTTATCTTGACATCCCCCAAATGGGCATCTCCATGCTCAGTGTTTCACAAGTTTCTGCCATGTGCATCTCCAAGCCCTGGTTATTTTCAGCACAATTTCTAAAGCTTCCCTCATCCATCTACCCAAACAGAACAAATAATGTCTGGTGAGTAAAGCCGTCAATCATCCATGCCAGTGAGTAAGAGCCTTAAAGTCACTCTCTGAAGACTTCACTTTCATCAGCAGCTAAACCCACTACTCTCCAAGACTGCAACTTTCAGCTCAGACCAAAACTTCTTTCTCTTTCCTTGTTGACACAATTCAGGACACTTTCTGATTCAGGACACTTTCTTCCCTAGAACATTGAATTTGCTGTTTGTGTGAATTTTCTGCTCTAACATGACCACAAAGCTCTCCTAGACAAAGGTCCAATCAACAAAGCATGTCCTGTAAGTTCTTGTTACATGACATGGTCTAGAATATACTGAGGATCTGTAACAAGCCTAAGTGGACCATGTGCTAAGGTAAGTTGAGCTCTAGTGGAGGACACTAGGTCAATGAGGGCATGGCCTTGGATGGGATAGGTAGACTATGGCACTGGCTGCCTTCCCTTAGTTTTGAGTGCAATAAATTTCTCTCCTGCCTGCTCCTGATAAAAGAAGCCACCTCACCACAGGCCCACTACCCACAAGGAAACTGCCCATGGAATCAAGGTTCCAAAAGTCTAAGTAAAGCTTTTCTATTTTTAAGCTGATTGCTCTGTGTATTTTGCCAGAGTGATATAGAACTGCCTGCATTTGTAACTTCTCTTGTTGCTGTGCTGAAATATCAGAAGAAAGTGACTTTAGAGAGGAAAAGTTTATTTCAGTTTATAGTTTAAGAGTATAGTCCAGCTGGTTATGGTGGCGCAAGGTGGTAGGATTTGCTGAAGGAGGTAGAGGCAGGAGGATCATGAGTTCAAGATCAGCCTGGGCTACACATTTAGCAGGATTGTGGTGGCACACACCTTTAATCTCAGCACTTGGGAGGCAGAGGCAGGAAGATATCTGTGAGTTTGAGGCCAGCCTTGTCTTCAAAGCAAGTTCCAGAGCAGTCAGGGCTACACATAGAAACAACAACAACAACAACAACAAAGTAGTATAATCCATCATGGCACAGGAGGCATTTTGGCAAGAGCAGTAGGCAGTGGTCACATTACATTTGCATTCAGGCAGCAGAGAGCACTCAGTTACTTCTTAGTTACCACCTTTTCATTCACTCCAAGACTCCAGCCCATAGGCTCTAAATGGAAATTCCAAAAAATCCCTCACATATATATATGCCCAGACTCTGGTCTTCTAGGTGACTCAGTATTAGCCACCATACTGACTAAAGCAGCCCATGCTCTTTTATTCCCTGTTCTGGCCACTTGACCTACATGACAGGAGTCCCTACACACTTCTCACCTTCACCTTTCCTCAAGAAGACTTCATGCAACTCCTATCTTCCTATGTGTTTTGTTTGCTTTTTTGAGACAGGGTTTCTCTATGTAGCCCCGAGTGTCCTAAAACTCACTCTGTAGACCAGATTGGCCTCCAACTCATAGACATCCGCCTACCTCTGCCTCCTGAACACTGGGATGAAAGATATCTATCTTTCTGTCAATCTCTCCCTTTTTGAGATAGTTGGGAAATGTTTACATTTTTCTGTATTTGCCACACTCACCTTGAAAGAAAATCTGTATTTTTATTCGAATGCCTCATGATTTGAATTTGTATTTGTGTGTGTGTGTGTGTGTGTGTGTGTGTGTGTGTTGGGTGGGTGTCTCCTCCAGTCCTTCCCCCACCTCCCTCTCCCCTAAATCCACTCTTTCTCCATTTTCCTTCAGAAAAGAGTAGAACTCTCAGGGATATCAACTAAACATCATAACAAGATACAACAAGACCAGCCATAAACCCTTATTGCAAGGCTGGACTAAGCAAACCAGTAAGAGGAAAAGGGTCCCAAGTGCATATTTATTAAAGGAAAAAAGAACTCTGCTGTTGATTCACCTCCAGATTCTCAGAACATAGCATGAGCCCAGCAGGTGACAGTCACTCAGTGAACAGAAAACTCTATGGATTTAGTGCAATCAGATTCCGTAGCTCAGTTTTACTCTTCAGAGATGTCTGCAAAGACAGATTCGCTTGCCACATTAAGTCTTAGGCTAATCACCATTCAATCCAGATTTCATGTCACTTCTACTACAAGACAAAACAATTTTCTGAGAAGTGTACATTTGCTTTAGGTAATCAAAGACTTGAGGAGATATAGAAGTAGGGTTGCAGAACTAGAGAGGTATATAAAACAGGAGCAGTGTCTTAGCCCTGGCATTCAGTCTCAAGGCAATTAGTCTCCAGCCATGTTGAGGACAGGATCTCCCCAGTCTTGGTAGAGGTAAAAGCTCTCTGGTAGCTTGACTGCTTTGCTTTTCTGATCTTCGGCTTGAACCCCAATACCTGTTTCTGGGTTTGTATTATTTGTGCTACACATAATTAAGAACAAAATCATGGCATTTGCAGAAAAAAATGATGGAACTGAAGATGAGTATGTTGAGTAAAGCAAGTCAAACTCAAATACAAATACCATTAAAAAAAACAAAGTAGGGTGTGGAAAACCATCCACCTCCATCTCATCATTAAAAACCTTCAGGGTGAATATTTTCTTCACAATAGATTACAGCTCAATCAAACTTTAAAAATAAGTCTTGGAGTCACAACCCTGGTTATTTGAGCAATTTACTTCCATTGCATGGCTTTTTTATTCCTATGTGTTTAAAGGACAGAAAGACATGTCTGTACCCTTGTCTTTGTGTCCTCAGTGCATAGGATCCCATGCTGAGTATAAGAAGTTCTCAGTAATCATCTATTTAAAAAGTGAATAAAGATCTGGCTGCTTTTCTGTTGCTGTAATAAAATATCATGACCAAGTAAGTGGGAAGGAAGAAAGAGCCATGCATTTGTCACACATGAATTCTGTAATACTTACCAGAGCAGGGCTCTCAATCCTGAAGAAAAGACTTGATAAATCAAAGGCTTAGGCCAAGAGTTGTAAGTAGGATTTTTAATGGATAAGAATGCTTCACAACTTTTAAAGATAAGCAGCACAATGGAAGAGAAATGGTGTAAACTTTGAAGTCACACAGTACTTAATGCAGCTCTGATCAGTTGTATAATCTCTAGAAATTGATCTTCACCTATGAGATTCTATTTTACTCCCTAGGGAAAAAAATGAGCTAAAAACTTAACTCATTGACTTAGTATGTGTGACTATTGTAAATAATGTAAAATGATAAATCCAGTTGTTTAGAAAAGTTTTTGGTAATAAATAAGTGTTGGTTCCTTTTTTCATTCTTCATCCATCTCCCCAAATCCCAATGATGATGAAGGACAAAAGGACAGAAAGACATGTCTGTACCCTTGTCTTTGTGTCCTCAGTGCATAGGATCCCATGCTGAATATAACAAGTTCTTAGTAATCATCTATTTAAAAAGTGAATAAAGATCTGGCTGCTTTTCTGTTGCTGTAATAAAATATCATGACCAAGGCAACTTATAGAAGAAGGTGTTAATTTGGAATTATGGACTTATCCACTCAGGTGGATAGAGTCCATGATGGTGCAGAGGAGACAGCAGACATAGTGGCTAGAGCAGAAGCTGAGGTCTCACACCCTAAACCACACATACAAGGCAGAGAGCACACTGGGAGTGGTGTAAAGTTCTTAAAACAACAAAGTCTGTCTCCAGTGACATACTTCCTCCAGGAAGGCCACACCTAAACCATGCAAACAGAACCATCAATGGGGACTAATCTTTCAAATATCTGAGCTGAAGAGGGACACTGGCATTCCTTCAAACAAACAGAGGCTTGGAGTGTAGTTAAGAAGACTAATTGCCTGGTAGGTACCAACCTTGGGTTTGATTCAGTGAATATTGGTTTATTCTCAACTACAATAGTATCCCTTCCTCCCTTCCTCCCTTCCTCCCTTTCTCCCTTCCTCCCTTCCTCCCTTTCTCCCTACCTCCTCCCTCTCTCTCTCTCTCTCTCTCTCTCTCTCTTTCTCTCTCTCTCTCTCTCACACACACACACACACACACACACACACATGCACACACACCACATCATTAACTAACATGCAACAAAACTCCAAACTGAGCATTTCATTTTTTAAAGCATGTCTTCTAACCTCAGATGTGTTTAATGAATGGTCCATCTGGTTAAATAAAAAATTTCTATTTAACACACTAGCAATTTTATGATTTATAAAATACCTGATAAAAACACAATTGCATTTTAAATGCCTGGACTGAAATCCATCTATTCTAAGAAGGTTAAGAGGAACATAAAAGGCCCAACACCCTCTAGCCATCTGCCTCAACAGGAAGGAAGCATCACACAGATTTCAGAAAAATAATCCACAAAGTCACTATAAGGTATTACAAGGCAACAAATATGAAAATCACAGAAAACAAACCAGGAATATGATTGAACTCTTCTATGAGAAAGTCTATGCAAATGCAGGGAAGCAGGGAAGCAATTGAGGCCAATCTCTAATATCATTCAGATATAATTAGGTAAAAGCCCCTGGGAATACATATCTTTAAAAAGAATACAAAGATATGAAGTGTCTTGTGCCTGAAATATTTTATTCTCAGACTCATTCTTGGACAGAAAAGAATTCATGTAATTTCCTACTTGCATACTTCTGTTTAATTAAAAAGAAACTCAATAGATGGAACTCTAATTTTAAGGACTGCTTCATAACTGCCAGTTTTAAAGATAAAAAGAAAACTGGGTTCGATAAGATAAACCATCAATAGATGAATACCTGAGGGTCCTCAGTATTATCAGAATGCATCAAGGTCAATATTCTCCCAAGCTCCAGCTTTGTCATTTCCTCCAGCACCCCCAGATCCTTTCTAACAAGAAAATAAATGCAGACTGCATTTTTGCAAAACCATATTTGACATGGTGTCTCTTGGCCAGAGCTGTCTTTACTGGTCAAGGCTTGGTATGCATTTCGCTTTGAGAAATGGAGCTAGAGCTTTAATCAGTGTCAAATGGAAGCATTCTACCTGTCAAAAACCCACAGCGGGGGAACCTGACAGATGAGTGGGGCTGGGGAAAGAACTGGGATCAAGAACCAGATTAAAAATATAAATTTTCTCAAGCACACAGGTGCAACCACTGCCAGATAACAAATTTTTGTATAAACCAAAATCTTCGTCCTCCCCTGTCACTCCCTACAGGTTGAAACATTCAGAAGGGTGGCAAGGCACGGCAGAGGATCCTAGAAAGTTCCTGAGTAGTTCGAAGACTCCAGTGTTCCACAAACCCCAAATCAAACTCTTTCTCCTGGAGGAGCAGGCATCCATGTCCACTAAGTTGTCAAGCTGAGTCACAGCCAAGATTGGAAAGAAACAATACATCACTATACATCAGGAGCAAAGAACTCAGTGAGGGCAAATGATGGGAGACAGCTATCTCAACCAAGTGAGACCTGCCCAGGGCCTCACTTTCCGCAGCACCAACTGCACACATGAGGATAGCAACTTCATTTTTGTTCAACATAATGTTTGTTGGCAATACTACTTCCACTTAACTGATACAAGCTGGACACAGAAAGGCAAAGTAAATTCATCTGAAGACTTCTAAGGAGTGCTTATGGTGATCATGGAACTAAGCACATAGCATTATCCCAACTAATCCCTACAAGAAGCAGAAGCTGATGATAGTCCACAGACACTCTGAATTTCAGAGCAGAAATTAGAGCTCAGAGAAGAAAAATCACTTACCAAGGTCATTATAGATGAATGGCTAAGGAGACACAAGATATCCCTCAAATTCTCACTCATCATCATGGACTCCATCACCACAGAACATAGACATACCAATTGGGCACATTCCACACAACACATAACCACACACACCATGCAATCTTACACCATATACAAATTGCATGGAAATGCACCACCTACACAGACACAGATCACCAAATAAATTACACACATGTGGCACACAAGCATACCATCAAGACACATGCATCCATTCACACCAAGACACACCTGTTGGTAGAATTTCTTGCATTTTCACTGCAGGAACAGGTCTCTGTAATTTAATAAAGGATCTTGGTTCTAAAGCCAAAATCATTGGATAAATTTGGTTGGGGGAGAAACAGCAGGGAAATAGCAATGTGTATCTCTCTAGACCAGAAGAACAGGCCAGGCTGCACAGCTAAACTACATAGCATTCAACCAGGTTTGAGGGAAATATCTAAATCTGGGTCTTACAACAGACCAATCACCCGAAATAACTGAGATTTAGTGTTGGCAATGCTTTCTTCTGCTCTTCCAAGGATGTTGAATACAAGCAACACACAAAAAAAGGCAAGCGTCACTGCTCCCCTCTTCCAGCTGCATTTACATGTCTGGTCCCTCAAGCCCATCTTCAGCTGTTCAGCAACTGGACATGTGCACCAAGCAGCATTTCAGTTCAGCTCAAACTACAAAGCTGAGCCAAAGCAGGAAGCCATGACTTCAGCAGGTCCCACACCCACCTGGGAACACCTCTTGACTTCATTATCTTGGTAAAAGATATAGGATATTTGACAATTTTATGGCCTGGCCAGGAGAAGGTAAAGCAAGATCCTGACTGTGTAGATTCATCTTCCCCTTTGTTCACAGGAGCTTCTTACTCATGCTCCACAGGTCTCACCAGACTCTTGAATAGTATTTACCCTTATTGACACAGGACCTTTGCCACTGCCCTCCCCTCTCCCTAAAATACACTCATCTGATGAAACTATGTGTGGGATTCTTTCTAATTACCAGATATAAACTCAAAATCCACTTCAGCAAGGTCTTTCCCAAGCAGCCACTCTTATGTGGTCTTCCCACTCTCCCTGGTGACTTCCAGGAATTTCTCTGGTTTTCTTCATAGCATTTCTTGCTGGCTGGGCCCACCATTATTTTCATGACTTGAACTCTATGCATCATGTTCAACTTTATATCCCTAGGAACAGCACCTAACTTCTAGTAAGCACTTGATAAATATCTGACTACTGATAAGTCAAATGAATAAACAATGAGCAAGCCTCTTAGTTTATTATGTTTTAGGGAATCCAAGATATGAGGTACAGGTCTCTGTGATGTTTTGGGAAAAGGGGTGCCTAATGCTAAGGTTAAAACTCACCATCCTTTGGCAGCCAGGCCACCAGCAGCCAGGCTGGCAATATCTGCCTTCATAACCACTACATGGCTACAGTGTGTGGTTGCCCTTCACAAGTAAAACCAAGATTTTACTGAAAAACTAGAACAAAAAATCTACGGCTCTTTCTGGTGCTCTTTTCTGTGTGCTGTGGCCAGTAGCATAGAGAAAGTAGGTGAAGGGAGGAATAGCCCCTGGTACAACTGGCCAAATTCAGCAAGCATCTATTTTGCAACAGGTGAAATTCAAGTTCCAGAACAACAACATACCCCTTGAAAGGTTCAGGCATTATGCTGGCCTGCCCCTGTTACCTGGTGGAATCCACTCAGGCAATACCCTGGTCAGCCCAAGGTTCCATGGGAAAGAAGTCTGCACGCAGGTGCAGAGGACCCCTTTAAAAGATAGGCCCCTGCACCTTTCTCTCTCTCTCTCTGTCTGTTCCCGCTCTCTCTCTCTCTCCCCCTGTTCCTGCTCTCTGTCCCCTCTCTCTGTTTCCCCGCTCTGTCTCTCTATGGCGACCGGCCATGGTGGTCAGCCATTACCCTGTTCCTCCTCTTAGTCTCCCCATTCTGCCGGTCCTTATAATAAACTTATAGTCAATATGTCTGTCTCAATATTTCTCTTTTCTTCTTTTTAAACAAAAGAACAACATTTGGCGCCCAACGTGGGGCAGGACCTTTTAAAGGGAAGATTGCATATGCGCAGTAGGGCAAAGGTCGAAAGGCATGGCGGGTGAGTGAGTACCCGCTTGTTAGGGGGCGGGGTTAGGGTCATCCAGGTGTTTTGTTCTTACAATCCCGGCTGTTGTTTATTATAAAAGTTAGAGAATTGGGCGTGGCAGGTTAGGGAAGTAGGGGCGAAGATGTCTTAAGGCTGCTTCCTGCTGGCCTGGGGCGTTGATCGTCTTTGGGGGGTGGGGGTAATGGTTAGTCCCAAATAGGTAACCTGAGTGGTAGACAATTGAACCTTAGAAGGTGAGACTCTGTAACCCCTGCTAGACAGGAAATTTAGGAGGGTGGAAGTGTCAGTCCGGCTAACTTCCAAGGAGGGGCTACAAAGTAAAATATCATCTACATACTGTATGAACTTGGATTTAGGGAAAGACAGAGAGAGCAGGTCAGAAGCCAGGGCCTGACCAAAAAGGTGTGGGCTGTCCCGGAAACCCTGAGGTAGGACAGTCCAGGTGAGCTGAGTGGAGACATGAGTATCTGGATCAGTCCAGGTGAAAGCAAAGATATTTTGAGACCGGGTGTGGAGGGGTATAGAGAAAAAGGCATCCTTAAGGTCTAAAACTGAGAAGTGAGATGTCCCTGGGGGGATAGTAGAGAGGAGTGTATAAGGGTTAGGAACCATTTGGCACCCAACGTGGAAAGGCTCTGCCCTTATACCTTCTGAGACCTGCTGGCGGGCGCATGTTAGGCTAAGGGTAACCTTACAATCCACTTTCATCTCCGCTTTTCCTGGCACTCCCTCCTGCCTACAGCAGCCTGAGATGCCGGAACTCAACTCGCCGCTTTCCAACTAAGGATCTCTTAAACTCACTGATCTGCCTATTCGCTACAATCCGGTAAGAAACCCAAACCGTTCCTATGGGGTAGACCCAGCGCTGTTCAATCTGGGTCCATTTTTCGGTTTCGGGCCGGGTGCTCTCAGACAGGGCAATCTGTACATTTTTCGGCCTTGCCCACGGGAAATACATTTTTACGGGATCTTTCGGTTATTTGCAGCGAGTAGGTAAATGAGCGGAGTTCTGCCTCCCAATGGGAACTTTCTTTCAGCTGGGAATGTCTCTCATTGTTCTGATTATTCTATTTCTGACTGTTTCTTCTTGGTTGGCAATGTCTGTTTGAGACGCTCTAAGGGTTTTTTGTTTATTTGCTGGTTTTCATTTTGTTTGTTTGCTGGTTTGAAACTTTTCTGGCAATTGAGAATGTGCTTATGGGGGTCGCCATCGGCCACGTGTGCTAACCTGGGGGCCCGCCATCTTGGTCATAACCAGGTGACCTGGCTTAGGCCTACCCACTCAGTTCAATGACTTCCACCGGCAAGCACTGCCACCTGACATCTTACTTTTTATTTCTTTCACTTGTTGGGTGCATTTCCTAAAGGTCAGGCATGGGATCCCGCTCCAGGAGCGGTGCTTTTTTGCTTTTTTCAGTTCGGACTGCTGGGTCCTTTTTCAGTTTCGGGACAGCTGTGTCCCCTTCGGGGCCAGGCCCCTGGCAACTCCCACGGGCAGACGTGCATCCGTAGAGGAGCTTTTTGCCGGTTCTCCACCTGCCTCACCCATGGGAAATGCATAGAGGAACCTTTCTGGTTTCATCCAACAAGCAGGTAAACAGACAAAAGCGGCTTACAGTTGCCGCCGTTTTGGTCATGTGACCTACCTGTAGGCACGCACAGCTCCAGCGGCCTATCGAGCAAACCTGTCTGCCAGATTTTTGATTTCTGCCAGATCTTTTTGCTTTTTATTTTTGTCTTTTTCTTCTTTTATTTTTTGTCTTTTTCTTCTTTCACTGGCTCTGTTGTTCATGGCTTGTTTACTAAATACTGTGCCTTTCCAGGACCCTCTGTTTACTCTGTCTCTTTAAATCTCCTTTCTGTTTGCTACAATGTACGGATCAGAGATTACAATCTGACTCCCCCTTTACTGTTATCCAGTCCTGTACCTGTAATTTAACTTTATACTTATCTAGCTCTATATACAACTTAAATTAAACTATTAAGTCTCATATTTCTAAATTGCTATATATCTTTAAATGATGATAAACATTTAAAGTCTATTCAAATTAACAAAATATTTATACCACTCAGTTTATCCTATAAGCCTTTTACAAAGGTACAGCTTTTATTACAAAAAGGAATTTTTCTCTAACTAAAGGCAAACTTAACTACTAAGATACTAAACAGACAGCCCTTAAATGCTCAGAGATCTAGAGAATATGGCATTTAAAATGTTTTGTTAAAAAGCTTTCTGTAACAGAGAGATAGGCCAGCTGCTGGCCCACCCCATTTCCTCCGAGAAGACTGGGCACTGAAGAAACTTCATCTCGAGTCAGTGACAACGCTGGTCACTGAGCAACCCTGCCCTTCGCCTCAACTACTACAAAGTATTCCAGACCTTGGACAAGAGGACAACGGAATCGACTTTCCCAGCGTTGCTTGGGCCAACGGTAGGCGAGTCTTCCCAAAGTCTGTAATCCACAGGTCACAAGTTATCAGCAAGAAGGCAGGTGTCCTGCAGCCCGCTACTATGGATGGAGGACCTTGGGGATGGCTGTCCATGCAGCCTGCTGGCAAGTCTCTGTTATTCTTTAATCATTGATTCAGGTAAAATCTTATCCTTCTCAAGAACTCTGATGCTTTTGACGACTGATAGTCTTGCCGGCTTAAAGCAAAACACATTCCAGTAACAGTTATTTTAGGGTTTATCTATAAAGATAGGAAAGTCTAAGATGTATGAAAGTCTGAGAATGTAGTTATAAAGGCCTGAGGATAAAAAGGCTTAAATGATGATAAAATGAGTTAAGACATTAAAAAAGGATAAAATATGTTCCTGATTTCTCTATTTCTCATGCTACTGTTCATAGTAAAGTTCAACAATACCACCATATGATCATAACTACAAGGTCAAGGTTAAGATGCTTTTCATTGTCCTACAAAAATCTGTCTGTTTTAAAATGGTAATACTTTCAGCCAAGTTGCTTCTAACATAAATATGGTTCTAACATGTCTAATACTTATGTTTCCACAAACTCTAAGGATTCTTGTAAGTTCCAGGGAGCCGAATCAGATCCAAACAGGTCAGGTTCACTCCAGGTAATATTCAATCTTTCCCTGATCCCAAATTCCCTTCACTCATCTTGGGACACCTCGGGAACCCCTCCCTCATCTTACAATCTTCCCCTCAAGTGACAGGACCTAAGAAAAAGTTTTTTTTCTAATCTCAACCTTGTCTTCTGCTCTGTCAACATCTTGCCAGGTCTAAGAGGCGCCAGGGAGTTCCATACAGCCTGGACTACAATGAAACAACCAGCTTCCCCAGGACGTGGCAGCACCCCAACCTTCTCGGGTCCCCCAAAGATGGTCAACGCCCCCCACGTCAGCAGGAAGCAGTCTTAAGAAGTCGACGCCCTTATTCCTTAACCTGCCATGTCTAAACACCCCACCTTTTTTTAATAATAAGTAGAGGTGGGAATGAAAGGTTCAGGCATTATGCTGGCCTGCCCCTGTTACCTGGTGGAATCCACTCAGGCAATACCCTGGTCAGCCCAAGGTTCCATGGGAAAGAAGTCTGCACGCAGGTGCAGAGGACCCCTTTAAAAGATAGGCCCCTGCACCTTTCTCTCTCTCTCTCTGTCTGTTCCCGCTCTCTCTCTCTCTCCCCCTGTTCCTGCTCTCTGTCCCCTCTCTCTGTTTCCCCGCTCTGTCTCTCTATGGCGACCGGCCATGGTGGTCAGCCATTACCCTGTTCCTCCTCTTAGTCTCCCCATTCTGCCGGTCCTTATAATAAACTTATAGTCAATATGTCTGTCTCAATATTTCTCTTTTCTTCTTTTTAAACAAAAGAACAACACCCCTAAATGTTGCATAACTCTAAGGAGGAAGCATGGTATCACAAGGGTCTAGCATTCATATCGTGTATGGATGTGCATGCTTGTGTTCAGGAAAAAGTGTGCATACATAGGAAGTCAGAGGTCAGATCCAGGGGTCATGCCTCAGGTACTGTTCACCTTGTTTGCTGAGTCAGGATCTCTCAATGAACTTATAGCTTACCAAGTAAGCTAGGCTAGCTGGTCAACAAGACCCAAAGGACCGGCCTACCTCCCCCTTGCCAGGACTGAGAAGACAAGTACATGCCACCAAGATTGGATATTTGTGGGGGACCAAATAATTCTGTTATGAAATATTTTGGGGCCCAGCCTCCAGCTTCAGAAAACATGGAACCCAGAAAGTTCCAGCCCACTATTGTATTGTTAATGCCAGTAAGGCTACTATTGTTTACCATGGCCTCAGGGTAATATGCCTCCTATTTGCATCTCTGTGGGCCTAAGCATCTGAATAGGCCCTCACCTGGGCAGAGGAGGTGCTTGGTGTATGAAGGACCAGGGAAGATGAGAGTTAGGAGTGAGGGGCCAGAGCAGAGAGGAGATCAAAGAGAGATGGTCCCCTTGTGGTCATGACAGGATGGTTAAGAAACACCAGAAAAGATGGCTAATAAAGAAATGACTCTATTTCTACAACATGGAACTGAGAGCTCTCTAAAGATGACAAGATGCCTGTGTTTGATCTTTATCACTGTTGCGTTGCTAGGAGTTTCCAGGTCCACACACCCCCACTCAGGTAGAACCTAATGGCTGTAGTGGGTTAAAGCTGAGACACGCCGGGCCATGACAAAATGGCGCCCAATGTGGGTCCTGAGAATGGGGGAAGAAGCCATGGACACCACGAAGAAATGGACAAGGCAGAGGCTTGGACAATTCGAAGAGATAGTCGTCATGGGCGAACCCATTGGAGAAGAAGCACGCGCAGGAAAAAGAAGAAAGAAGTGGCCAAATGTGGTGAGTGAATAGCGTTAAGTCAGGAATAAAACTGTATATAATTGTAGAAATAGGAAACAGATATATGTAATATAAAATAGGAAGACGCCAGGCAGGTGAAAGTTTACTAATAGCCCACAGAGAGAAGTTGAGCCACACTGTCCATTAGTTGCTCAAGGAATGGCTGAGTTAAGATTCATAAATGCTTTAACCATAAAAGTCACCATCTGGTCCTTCCCTTCTATAAATCTATCACTGGAAGAACACAAGCATGCCTTGTTCCTCCCAATCCAGTAATTCCTATTCATCTACATGAAATTCCTGTCATTCTTCTCCCCTCCCTCAACTTCCCATCTACCAAGTCCCACTGTCTGGAGATCTCATGAGGCTCTTCAAACTAAGAAGCCTTTTGTCCACATGTACAACTCCACCCAATTATTTCCTATACTTCACATCCTAGTTTCCTTTTGTAGCTATCACAAAAAAAAATTTTTGACCAAAGGCAACTTAGGGAGGAAAGGATTTATTTAGCTTATATTTTCAGGTTACATTCCATCCCTGAGGGAAGACAGGACAATCTTTCAAGTAGCAAATTGATAACACAAATCATGGAGAAACTCTGATTGCTGTCTTACTTGCAGGATCATGGTCAGCTGGCTTTCTTACACAGCTCAGGGACATGTGCACAGGGGATAGTGCCAACCACTGTGATCTGGGCCCTTCTATACCAACTAAAATCACAACATTTCCCCACAAACATACCTACAGGTCAATCTGTCCTGAGAAATCCTGAAATTGAGACTCCCTTTTCAGATGGCTCAAGGCTGTGTCAAGTTAACAATTAAAGCTAACTACAACACATTGATTCTACAAATGAATCAAAAGAATATTTGACTAAAGATATCTTAAATTCCCCAAGATGAGTATGTATCCATTTAAAACAATCTTTCAATTGCCTTTGTGACAAAGACAGGGTCAACTTCTGTATTTCTCAGTGTCTTATATGCTCAAGATTCTTGTCAAATGGTACCAAGAATGTCAGCATAGCCAGCCTTCTCAGAGGAGGTAAGAGAGGGATGAATGCTTGTCAGTGAGGCCTTATACTGAAGATGGCTATTTGCACAGCTTACCTCTCCAATAGGTATGACTGCTAATGCCAAACTAATTCGAAGCAATTCCTTCTCTAAGCTATTAGAGAAATCAAAGACTATCATAACACACAGGCATTTGCTACTAAATGCCAAAGATCCTGTGAGAAGGCCAGTTTGAGAAGGCTGTGAGAAGGCCAGCTTGTATCTCACAGATGCACACCATCCCTAGATGAGAATCTCCTTCAGTATACTGCAAGGAGAATTTAGCCACAAAATACTCCCAAGACTGGTTTAGGGGTGTATCATACTACATCCCTCACAGAGAGAGTCAAAGTGCTCCTTAGCAAACACTGAGAAAACCTTTAGTAAATCTGTGTCCATCTCAGAATCTCCAACAGCCATAAGCACCAAAGCCATTTTTCCAATAAGGGCTGTTATAACTCCACAAAAATATCAGTGTTCAAATGCAGTGGTGTTTAAGTCAATGCACTCAGCACAATTTCTGGAAACCCATGGCATCATCTGCCTCACTGCCATGAGGCCAGAGAGATGCACTTCTGTATACTTAGAGGGATTCTGTATGCTCAGAATGAGCACTGGTGGTCCTCCACTGACTTACACCCATTCCATTCTTGTACCTATTCCTCTCCTTCTGAATTCCAAGCTTGTTCTACTTGGAGGTTTCCTGATGGCTGGCTTGCAGCTACAGGGCAGAAGGTGAGAAAAGCAATGATGCCTCTTCCACTGGCAACAACTTTACAACAGCTCTGACCACGCTGTCACAGATTACAGTCCCAGCTCTGCCTTCTGGTTTCATTGGAAGCTCTCTTTTCATCCTTCATATATGAGAGGGTTTCCCAACAGCATCAGGTCTGTCTGACTTTCCGGTTTCATATCCTTCTAACTCCTATAAGTAGGCACACCATGGAGATATTTGAACCATTTGGGGATAAATTCTTTTCCCCTTCCATCTAACTCTGGTTGATGGAACAAGGAAAGAAACCTATCTATTAATGTCTTCTGGGTTTCAGGAATTATGCAAGATAATTGCATTCATGTGTCATATAATTTGATGCTTGCAACAACCTTTGATGATCAGTGTTCTTATCCCCATGAAGGAAGCTCAGAAACTCAGCATAGATTCTTTTAGCTTATGCTGCCCAAGAGAGGTAGATCCAGTAAGAAGGCTTTCAGTCTGTGAACAGTGATACTTTCTGTGAACCTCTTTCTAAACCTGAAATAACCTCAATGACAGAGTAGAGAAGATACAGAAAAAGACTAGAGATGAAATAGAGTCATCCCTCTGCTGTGGTAAAAGGAAATTCATTCTCCCCTTGAAATTCAATAGAATCATGAGACTGTACACTCATGAGGCTCCTAATCCTGGCACCGCCCCAAGGAGTGCATTATCTAGGATAAGGCTTACCACTATGGGAGATATGTCTTCTTAGATTGATACTATTGAATGCAACTAATACATATGGACCAAACCTAGCTTATTTGTTGCTTTCATTGTATCTTTCTGTAGTTGGATAACTAAGAAAAAGTTCAACACCATCAGTCTTTGCATTCTCCATAGCTTAGATGGTTAAAGCCTCTGTCTCCTAGACACTGAACATGAATGCTGTCATCCCACTTCTGCATCTGACTGGATTAGAGTTAAAAACTGCACACCCACATCATATATCCCTACTGCTTAGATGGCCTCCTTCGAGACAAGTTCTTTTCCAAATAACCCTACTCAAAGTTATCATCTGCTGATCCAATAATATGTGTCAGGCTCCTGATTGGTGTCCATGGCCAAAAGTTGGGGTACTATAATTGATTGTCTGGATTTATAACTAATTCATTCACTTATTAGCTGGACAAGTAGCTCAACCTTTCTTAGACTCATGTTTTCCATTTTAAAAATGAAGGCAATAATAATGTCTACTGGTTTAAAATACTGTTCTGTGCTCAGCACATAAAATGATAATAGTGGTATTAATAAACATATATAGCCACATAACACTTGCTGTGGGCCTGGCATTGCTCCAAGTGCTTTATAGGCCATAGCTCTATTATTTTAACATCCTTTATGGTAGGTATTATTATTATTCCTTGTGGCTGAGGAAACTGGGGTTCAGAAAGGTTGAAGATCTGCCCGAAGACATGTGCCAATATTCAGTAAGGCAGGCTTTCAGAGATGGAGAACACAAAGGTATGGTGTGTGCTGAACAAGCCCCTTCATCTCTGAGTTCAGGGCCTTTCTCTCTCCATCTCTACTTATAGTGTGTTCTGCTGCTGGAATGATCATCCACACTTAGCATTCTGTTCAGAGCAACTCTTCAGTGACATTCTCTGAGCCTCTAAAGAAAATTTAGTTCTTGTAATATACATCGCAGCTTTCCACCTGCTGTGACTACTTCATTTCCAATTATGCCCCTTAGTCAGTCACTCTAAAGGCAGCAGATTCTGGGTCACAAAGACACATGCCTCCTTCTCCATCCCTACTTAATGCTCATTCCTCTGGGAGGAAGTTCCAGTGAGAGGGTAGGAAGGAAACCCTCAGAGATAGGGTACTTGTGTTGGCATATAAATTAGTATTCTCACAACCATCTTCTCTCCCTCTATTACTGACATATTTGAAAACCTAGAGTCCCACTGCATTGCTTTGTAAGAGCTTACTAATACAGTTACAGCCCCCAACATGAAAAAAAGGCAAGGATGTGAGCATGCATACACATTTCATGGTTTCAAATCACTTGTATCAGTGAAAGCATAATTTCTCAGAGATAAACATGCAAGAAAGTGGTTGGTTTCCTCCTAACTAGCGCATGACAAGAGCCTTCCCTAGCTTTTATCTCCATCACACCATGCTCGAAACCCATTATGTAGCCCACCAGTGCCTCCCTGCAAACAGCACCACTGCCGCATACTTGTGGATTCTTGGAACACAGTTAGCATTCTTTAAACTCATGCATTCTCTACCCAACATTCCTAGTATCTCATGCTCCATGGTCACTTGGTTCATCACTTACTTTAAGGTATTTTGTCATTTTCTTCCTTTCAAATTAGACTTCATACTTAATTCTTTCCCATTCTGTTGAGTCTATTCTTTATCTTCCTCTTTTCACATTTTTCTGTTACCTGTGACCTCCACCCACAGTTCACCTCCCTGTTCCTGGCCCTTGCACTAGTTCTGACACAGATTGCTTCCACCTAATCAAGACAGTATGTCTCTTATTATTCAGAGACTCCCACTCGGCTCCATGTTAAAGCATAGATTGATACTTTATGTCATAAATCCTTTATAAAAATAGGAATCTCTGTGGAAAGAAAAGTAACTCAATTGTCAGCCTGGGATTCCCTGGCCTCTCCGGTTGCTATAAAACAGTGGTTTTGAACCTACCTATTGCTGTGACCCTTTAAGCCTGTTCCTCATGTTGTGGTGACCACAACAATAAAATTATTTTGTTGTTACTACATAACTGTGATTTTGCTACTGTTATGAATCATAATGTAAATAACTGATATGATATGGGTCATGACCCACAGATTGAGAACCACTGCTATAGATGCTGCTACAGCACAGCCATAGAGGCCCAAGGCACTGGGTAAGGCTTACATAAACTCCAGTGTTTTGGAGATGAGACATAGAATTGGCCCACGTTCACTCAGTCCCAAGAAAGTCACATTTTTGATATGTGCTTATTTGTTTCCCATGAAAGACATTTGCACATGAAACTCAGACTCTTCTTTGATTTCAGAAAGAATGAAACAAATAAGAAATAAAAGCACCCATTAATATGCACTTTTATTTGTTAGATTTGTCTATTTTTGAAGAGGAGAGCCATATACCCCAGCTACACAAACCTAACATTCTGAACACCCTTGATGAAAGCCTTTGGTCACAATACCAAGGACTTTTCATGAGCAGTTCACGCCCATCTTGCCCCAACTTCTCACCACCTCTCTTTTCTCCTACATCACCTGCAAGTTCTTGTTATTTCTGTGGTAGAGTACCTGCCTTTCCATTCCTTCAGTTCTATCCAGTTTGTTATTATTGTATTAATTTTTAAAAACACACCTCTATGGATAATTCTCTTACCAAATATTCAGATAACAAAAGCTTTATCCCTACACAAAGTTCAGCCAAAACTATCCTTGTGCTCTGGTAAATCAGGGCACAGTAACGTCTCAGTCTTCCTCTTGATGGAGATGCAGATTCCAGAAACAACTGGTAAAGATGTAAGAGAAGACCAGGACCTGGAAACCCACAGGCACAGTCATTCCAGCTCCTCCAGGGTCATGTTACTTCTTACACCCCATTCAGACTGGCCCTACTTGTATGTAACTTAGGCTTCAGAAGAGCTCCACTTGGCTCCCAGCTTCCCAGGAGCAGCTTTGCTTGTGCCAGGCTGGGTTCTTTTTCCACAAAGCCTCCATATCTGTGAGATGTCTTCTCAATAAGACAAGCGAATAACTTGAGTCTTGGGACTTAAGTACTGAAGTCTACTTCTGTCTCACTCAAAATCATTGGCAAGGCCAATCTTTTGAGAATTGTCTGCTGACCCTTTATAAATACTATCTTATAAATAATCAACTCTGAGCTTTTTGATGAACCTTTTCTCTATATCCTTTTATTGAGGAGGAAGGAGAGGAGGAGAAAAAGAAGGAAATGGGCTCAGCTTCCAGGACCATATTACAGAACATTACAGAGCAAGGCAATGTGGCTACAACTATGAAGAGGATGCAGAACTAGAAATCTGCTCCAGTTCAGAACCATCCACCTCTACTACAACACAGAAGCCGCCCCATACAAAAGCCTACAGATAAAGCAGTGAAGTGACATCATGCTTGAAGCCAGGAAAATGGAAATCACTTACTCCTGTTTTATACTAATTGGATTCTGGAACAAGATCACTCTATTTTGAAGACCTTAAGTCATAGCTGGGGAGAGAATTTAAGAAATACTTATCTAGTATACAGAGAGCATGCCTACAGGTATTGGAATAGTTACTGGGTGAGCCAACCCTTAGTGTGCTATGGATAGTTCATTGCCACTCAACTCATTTTTCTTGAAAGGAATAAAACTCCCTCCTAATGGAAGATCTGACAAGCAGCAGATATTTTTGCTGGTAAAACTCAGAAGGAATGGAAAATGGAGACAGGACTGGTATTTGTTACACAAATGCACACATTACAACACATTTGACCTTTGAGCCATGTCTCTATTAAGGAGTGATGAAAGAGACAAAGACATGAAAAGCAAAAAGGGGAGACCAGAAAACGGCAACACCACCATTCTCTGATTGCTACATGCTTGAAGTCTGCCCTCTGCTCAGAGCTATTGCTGCTGCCTGCATCACCTCCCTTACCATTCTCCTTGGATTTATAAGCCTCAAGCACTATCAACCATTTATCTCCACAGATTCCTTATTTAAAATTCACAGAAGCATGATTTATCTCCACTACATCTCTGGGCAGTAGGGAGGCACTGTCTTTTATTTTTCTGGGGCTCAGAGAGGTTAACTGGCTCACCCAAGGTTATACAATGAGACTGAAGGATAAAATACCAACACCAAATTATAATCTGTAGTAAATGAAAAGTGTTCCCCCACGAAACCCTGAAGCTCAGAGCAGAAAGAGAAAACCCACAATGATGAAGGGAAGCTGCTTGCATCAGACTGTCCTGAAGGGACAATTAACCGAATATCAAGAGCTTGAAGTTTTCTACTGAGATCCTCCTTTATGGTTTATTTCTTTAGAGCTTTGAGATTGCAAATTTGATTTTCAAGATCAGTTAGTTTAGTAAAGCAAGATTTTTCTCTCTGCAAATATCTTGAATACAATTTGTGCATATATGGTAAAAGATGAAATAAAATTGAGTCACTGGTTTCTCAAGTGATAAAATTGACTGCTTTTTGTCTGCAGAAATGAAACCTTCCAAAGCAGTTCATTTCTGTTCTCTTCAAATACAGGTAGACTCCTTCAAAAGATCTATAAAATAGTCACCCATGTATTTTCTTCAACCTTAACAATGGGGAGAAGCCTCACATTTCACCCTGTGTGGTGATCTAGCTTTAAATTCCACTTTAGCCATTACTGATCCATGTGAAACCTACAGCAAGTTTGAATCTCTGTACATTTACATTCACAGAACAAAGAAATATAGTTAGCTGGCCACTAATCTCCTTATAAACTTACAATCTCTAGTTCAATGCTGGCATTACTATCAGAGAAGTATTTCAATAAAGAATAAGAAACACATTAAAGATTTGAACTGAAGAAACCCTCATTTCCCATTGTAGATAATGACCTACACAAGAGGTGAGCTGAGTCTATTTTAGCAAGTAAGAGCTGTATGAGGTGAGGCAAATATCTCACGGTGGATATCCAGTGCAGAGTCTCAGCACTGTGGCTGAAGTAGATTCTAAAGCTGGTAACAGTTAAGAGAGAAGACTATCAAAAGACATGGCCAACTCAAAACGTGTTTATATGTATATGCATGTGTGTATGCATATGAATATGTATATTTGTATATACCCATGCACACACATGCCATTCAGGGGCCAGAAGAGACTATGGGATCTTCCTCTATGCTCTCTGCATTCCCACTTGAGAGATGATCTCACTAAATCTGTAACTTTCTGGGTTTTAGCTAGGCTGGTTGCCCAGAAAGCCCCTGTGATCCTGCAGTGTCTTCCCACCCTCCTCTCACTGAACTTACAAGCATGGGTGATCATAGCTAGCTTTTATGTAGGTTCTTGGGATAGGAACTCAGTCCCCATGCTTGTATACCTAGTGTCGTTATCCACTGAGCCATCTTCCTCATCTCCCATTAAATAACTGTAATGGCTGTTAAGTTCCAGCAGGTTCCAAACACTTTACCTATGACCTCAGTGAATTCTCACATCTATTTTCCCATATCAGCACTCAGAGTTCAAAAATATAGTTTATGTATTTCATTTGCTTAAGTAGACCAAACAGACTTTGAGTTGCAGGAGATCCCATCTGTTGTAGAGGGTCTTATAGTTGTTGCTTCACTGTTTGTTTATCTATTACAAATGTCCTGATTTTCATTTGGGTACCCATGCACTGAACCCATGTTCTCTGGCTAATATTAAAGCCAACTCAGGTTTCTGGGGTCCAGTTTCTCAGAGACTATCTTCTCTGTCTCTCCAGATGTGGGAAAAAACATGCAACCATAGGTTGCAACTCATGTTGAAAATGAATTAAGTTCCCTGACTTTCACAACAGAATTAAGTAAGTAAATAAATAAATAAAAGATCCATATAGAACAAAGGGATCAGGTCCCCAGTGACTTTGCTGTACTGTGGAGTAAAGCCAAGCCTCCAAACTGGGCTCTGCGTGACATACAACACAATCTTCTTTAGAGGAAGTGTCTGAGAAGGGCCAAGCAGTTACTAGGGTGGTTCCTGCTGCCAGATTACTGAATCTGAGAGTTCCTACATAAGACAACTCCAAGAGAAATACACTACAAGCAGGAGGGACTGCACCAGCCACACGTTTAACAGAAGCCACCATCTCTTTGTAATCCAGGTTCAGAGCACTGTGAGTAACATGGCTGTTGGAAGATACTTCCCAAATGTGCTGATCACTCATCAATAAAGCAAACAAACTCAAAGAAAGATTTCAAATCTCAAAACCCAGTGTACCCATCACAGCCTTTAGGCTTCTTTGATTTTATGTATTTTACCAAAAAAGTAGCAGATAGATATTGTTTTCAAGAAGAAATTTTGACAGCAGCCTCAGTACCCAAAACAATGTTTAGGTCAAAAGGAACCATATATTCAGTTTCTGCTTCATGCTGATGTGTCTCTGGGTGATAGATAACCTGCTTCTGGTTTCACTCTGGCATACAATGCATAATCTCATTACAAACACACAGGCCATCACCATGGAAAGGAACATGAGGTCATAAATACATCATTGGGAGCACCACTGTGTCTCTTAGGCAGTAATCACAGTACTTCACATTGCAAACCTTCCTGTGCCTTAGGAAACATTAACTCGGTAATCCCCTGGCACCTGTAGAGCAGAAGGGCAGTTTATACCAGTCTTGAAGAACTGGAGGCTGAGAGAGAAATTGTGCTATTTTCCCAAAAGTTCCAAGGGAGTAGAGGTTAATATCGTTCATGCTGAGCTCGCACTCCCAGATGTGCCACTTCATGATACTACCAGCCTTGACCAATACCTCAGAGGGCAAAACGCCTTCACACACCAGACTGCCATGTTTCAAAGCTTCCTCCTGGGGAAATGCTGACATTTGCTTGGGGGCAGACTTGGTCTCTTGGTTCTGAAATCAGAGCAGGGAAGTGCTGGACAAAAGGGGTGAAGAGGCAAAGGCTTTCCCAACAGGCCCTTCTCGCTGGTTCTAGCCCCAGAGACTCCCAGCAAAATCTAGAAGGAAAGGCTTCCATGATCATCTACCTGTGGTCTGCTTGCCACGATGTGTGGGCTTAAACACCCTTACTGCCTTTCTCCATCTAGCCTTCAAGATTTCATCTGAAAACTCAGCACAAAGAGGCCCAAATAGCTTTCACTTGCCCTGGTTGCGTGCTTCAGGTTTCTCCCTAATTCTCATAATCCTTTAATGGTCAAAGCCTCCAAAGTCTACCTTCAGTACAACTTTCTATCAAAATCTCTTTCAAAAATCCTGTTATTGGAGGCAACGATGCTTCTGCTCTTTGGAACACCGCCAACAGCTCTTCTTGCCAAACATAATGGAATTTTTATGGCTTTGCCTCCTGAGCCTCCATATGATCCACAACAACACTGCCAACCACCAAGCTTTTTGCCTTTTATTTTTGCATCAACTCTTAGTTTTATTGCCACTTTCTCTGTTGCTTTAAGCTGCTTCCTGGTCTTGACATGGGTGTCTCCTCCCTGTAACTTTTTCTTCTTTATTCACAAATCTGAGCTGAGATGACTCAGTCCTCTCTCTGTTAAATCTCTAGCTCCCACACTTAGGCCAGTTCATCATTTCCCTCCACACAGACATTGGAAAGGGGTAGAAGTGCTCCACTGGCTGCACTCATTCCCAGGTCTATACCTGGGACCAATCAGATGAAGGCAAAATTTAAAGCACTAACTGAGCAATGAAATTTCCAGGCCCAATTATCATGTCTGAGCAGAGAGAGGTCTAGCCAGCTTGCATCTTCTCTTTGCATCCCTACTGGTGAAAGATGGACTTTTGGTCCCTAAAGGAGAGTTGATGATATCATTTGGACTTGAAGAAATTATCTCCACTTAAATTTATGATTAAATTGAAAGTGTGCCTAGTAGCTTTGGTGCAGAAAATGAACATAAACTCAAATGATGAGGGCATTAGTAATGTCCTTCCTAAAGTTGCTCAAAGCCACAGGGGACACTTCTCCCCTGGAATTAGTGTTGTGCTTTGAGACAGCCCAGCAATTCCAGGTGCTGCAGATTTGTTACCCAGTTCCTTATTGGGGAGAGTCATTGCCTACAGAAGATTGACGAGTCCAGAAATAGCCCACAGGCTCTGCCCCACTCTCAACACTTCTGGAAATACCAAAAAACATACCTATGCACATCACCCCAGTCATGATCTGTAGTGATTGTCATGGAGTTGTGTCACTTGAGGGAAACAAATGAAAGTGGAGATCCAACATGTTAAGCAAATTGAGCCAGATGCACAAAAGCAAACATTACATTCTCTTGTTATGTGGGGAAGGGGAAACAGAAGAAGAGGGAACACTGTTTGGCTAGATGGAAGGGGGCCAGCAAGATAGGGATGAACAAGACAAAAGGATAAAGAGACAGAGGGTGAATATTGTTGAAATACATAACATACTTGGATCACATGGCATTAGGAAGTCTACCATATTGTTTATAAATATACAATAATAAAAAAGAAATATAAAGTTTAGAAACAAAAATATCTAACACATACTCTCAAAAAGCAAAAGTCAGTGTTCAAATATTTTATTCCAAACCCATGTAACCCCACAAAGTTTACAAGATAAGTGTTGGAAGGATGTCTCAGTGGCTAAGAGCACTTCCTGTGCAAGCATGAGGGACTGAGTTAAGACATCAGCATCCAACATGGTCACATATACACCTGTAAACTCAGCACTGTTGGGGACTCACTGGCTGCCAGCCTATCTCTGAGTTAATAAGAGACACTGTCTCAAAAGAATAAAGTGGAAGATGATAAAACATGATACAAAATAGCTTCCTCAGACCTCCATGAGTACACATGGGTACCCACCTACATACACATGCATTTATACATGTACACCTCTGTGTGTGTCTCTTCCTCTGTCTCTCTGCCTCTGTCTCTCTCTCTCTCTCTCTCTCTCTCTCTCTCTCTCTCTCTCTCTGTGTGTGTGTGTGTGTGTGTGTGTGTGTGTGTGTTTCTGTCTGTCTCTCTGTGTGTTTGTGTATGTGTGTGTGTGTGCCTCTACACACACACACACACACACACACACACACACACAGTGTACAAAGTAGTAAAGGAAAAAAAGAGCACTCCATTATTCATTAAGCAACTGATATGCCTGATATGCTGTAATATTTTGAAATGCCAACACACATTTCATGTACCACATTGCCACTTCAGGTTTTATATATGTTTTCTCACAGAACTTCCAAGCTGTACCATGGTATACACACGTTTACTGCCACCAGTTAAACTGACTTGCTGCTAGTAACACAGCTGTGAAACAAAGACACAAAGTCTGGCCTTTCTGATCTCAAATCCTGGGCTCAGCTCTGCTTCACACAGATCCATTCACTTGGTATGTCTGGTCCTGTCAACAGAATGCTTCAGCTGCTCTCTGGATATTTGCATCATATCAGACAGCTACACACTTCTTTGCTGAGGCTTAACACTCATTGGATATGACATGTAAGTCTTAAAATGGACAATCAACACTGCACCAAAGAGGACAGAAATAACGTTTTACTTCCTAGCACTCAAAGGAGCTACAGAGAGATTGATCACCTAGTCCACATTATCCCAGCATCAAGGCACTCTCTGCATTTAGCAGAGAGCAATGGGTGTGATCATATGTTTTCTTTTCTTTGTAAAGTGGAACTGTGATTCCAGGGTCCACATTAATTTAGAAATGAATGCAGAAATTTTAACAGGAGTATATGGATAAACTTATTGTGCACATACTTATGCTAGGCATTAGGTTTTCCACATAAATTATTCTATCCAATCCTTAAGACCACTCCATGATATAGACACTAATTATATGCACACTATACATAAAGAGATCATACTTTTTATTCAACAAGATTATACAAACTCAGTGAGCTACTAAGCATGGCCCTGCTGGTGTCAAGATTCTGCTTAGGCCTGTGATATTCGTGGATCTGGACTTTGTATCTCAAAGCATGTTCACCAAGACACCCTACTACAGCCTACAAATACCCCTCTCCGAGGGTATGTGAGACTGGGCTACAGTGTCACTCCTACCCAGGCCAGCTCCACAGTCAGGATGTCTGAGCTAAGCACAAAGATAGTTGATGCCTCTACAGAGTGTCCTACTGAGAGGGGGATCCTGCCCCTCTGACTATCATATCCTGAGTGCAAAGAAGGACCTGGAACATAGTTGACACTCAACAAATATGTGCTGCTGAATACATGATTATCAGAATTATCAAATTTAGGGATTTGAAATCAAAGGAGCTAAAGATACACAGATGGATTTCAAGGGTACTCCATCCTTTGAAGGAGCCTCTTCCCTGCAGAAGATGAAAGGCCAGAATATCTAAGAGAATGTACCTAAACAGCACTTGAGCCTTTCATCCTCAAGGTTAGGCTCCATTCATCCCTGAACTGCAGTCCAAACTCAGCTTCTGCACCCAAACAACAATATCCCATTTCACAGTGCCAAAGCTATTCAAAGATGCTTCCCTATCCCAACAGGTAGAGGAGCTGCCTTCTCTCTGATCTAAGTCATTCACAACACTCAGAAACAGACTTCAGGAACTCTAAGCATGGATGTGCTCTCCATATACAAAAGAATAAAAGAGTTAATTGACATATTTTGTATAAAGCAATGTCAACCTGAGCCTAGAAGGCAGACCTTCCAATACTGACTACAAATTTTCCATAGCCTGCATTGTTTCCCAAGCTCTCCCACACAGGCCAACCTTGACAATTGTCACCAGAGTCACCACATCATTAGTAGGTACATACCCTCTCTAACCCTGTGGGTCAGCAAAGTAAACAAACAGCAAGGATGATGCTATAACACGTGTTTACAAGCATCAATTCTCAGCAGGACAGTGTTCCTGCAAGCCTGAATCTCCAATATTCCATCACAGAAACCACCCTCTCAAGCTACAAAGGAGGGTCCTTTATCATTTGTGTAACAAGTGTCTGTCATCATTATGGCCTGAGCCAATAATTCCACGGAATATTAAGAACAAGCACCGCCAAAGAGAGAATGATGGCTTGTGTTCCTTTTAAATGTCTGCTTATTAGCTTTATATATAAGACTGAAAAGATATTTCAAATAAAGTTGTACAAATCAAACGAAGTTCAATGCTCAGAATGATTGTGGGTATATATTTAAGTCAAAGACAAAATAAGAAGTGTATCTCATTAGTACCACCAGCATGGATGAAGCAGTGATAACCTCAATTTTAAAGAGGTGAGTTTCCTGAAACTTCTGAAAATCCATCTGTAATCTGATATTCTCTAACAGGTGATGAAACTGAAGCCTGAAGGCTAAAACCACTCATTTGATGCTAAGGAGTGAGCTCACAATAGGTCATGTGAGCAATTTCATATCCTGTCTTCTCTGCCCCATTAGCTTTGAGAACACCCAGCATTCACCATGCCTGGTGTTCTGTCTCACTTCCATTGCTGTGATCTAGCCTGGCAAAAGCAAAGGGTTTATCGGGCAAATCATTCCAGGTTACAGTCTCTTTTTGTGAGAAAGTTGAAGCCAGAACTTAGAGCATCACAACCACAGTAAAGAACAGACAGAGAATAAACACATGGATATTTGCTTGCTTGGTGCTTTTGCTCAGTTTGCTTTTTCTCTCTAACACAGTGTAGGGTTCCCAGACTATGGTATGGTGCCACCCACAATGGTCTGGGTCTTCCTATATCAATTAACTATCAAAATTGTCCCTCATGAATATGCCCACAGAGCAGCCTGATCTAGATGATGCCTCATTAAGACTATCTTCCAGGTGATTCTAGGTTGTGTTAAGTGCCCAATTAACATTATCCCTCATAACTGGGTACCCCCAATTATCTACTTAATATATTTACAGTACATTGTTTTTACATGAATAATCCAAATACTTACATTGAATATTTCTAGGTTTGCTCCTATATCATATGGATGTTATTCATGCATATGTTATGATATTTCCCTCCTTTAGAGATATTTTCAGAAGTGAATAAATGGGTGGACACCAAATTATATAAGCATATCCTAGTTGCACATGAGATGATTCCAACAGAGCTTCCTGGCATCCCACCCTTGTTATCAGTCAAAGCGGGGTCCTAGATGCTCAGTGTGATGCCTTCAGTTCCACAGCAACATGTTAATGTGATGATCTCTGCTGTTCTCTCCTGAGCCCAGATGAACAGCCCCCCCCCATGCCATCAACCTAAGACCTTCCTCTGAGCACCCATTAGGAGCCTGCAGAGACCCCTTCTGTGACTTTCATACACACAGCCCTAACTTCCTTTCTAGCTACAAAAACAAAGCCAATTGATTGCAAAGCCCAGAGGACAAACTGCCACCCAACAAGTATAACACGCTGAACTTGCGAGACCTGCAGGTGTATGGGGACCAATCTCCTAATGTATTTGTCCTCTATGTTAACAAGTCAGGGCTCTAGCTTTCTTTCCTTTTCTGGATTATTTATCAACAGCAAAGAAAATGGAAAATGACAGGCATAAAAATAAAGTGGGAAGGAGGGAGCAGTGTTCTTTCCATTGCCTGGTTGCTTAGAGATTTCCTGACCTGGGCTCTAGACCTGCCACAGTTGCCCTGTAGGATTAAATGTGAGGGCCTTGTTATCCATAATGGGACTTTGGCACTGAATTTCCTACATGCTGGGTGTGAAATACCCCTTCCTGAACTCCATTCCTCTTGTAAAAGGGATATTGTCTAGTAATGGCTAGGGTCACTGAAGCCTTGCTTTCTATTTAGAAGAAAAATACTGTAGCGCCCCATTTACCCAGTGCCTGGTGTATGTCATCTCCAAGCCCTGGAAGACAGAACTGACCCAGAGTCTGGCACTCTCCCAGGCCTAGGACCTCACATGATTTAATCCCTCAGAGAGAAGCAGAGACATCTGTGTGCTATAGAGGGGCCAATTGCAGTTTATAGATTTAACAAGTTCCTGTATTTAATCTGGAGTCTCTGAGGAGATGGCTATTTGAAATTCTATTCTATAAACTTGAAAAATTAAATTAAATTAAAAGTCAGATATTGGAAGTTATCTAGGAGACTCTGTCTTGCAGATCCCTTCTTTGTGTGTGACTATGTATGTGGAAGCATTCTGTATATGTGTGCAGATGCATATGTGTCAAGGGGCACATCTATGTAAGTTTACCTGAGTGCAGTGCACATGTATTCAGGTGCATATGTGTAGGCGCACATGCATGCAGATGCAAGTGTGTGCTTGTCCATTTGTGTTGGTGCACATGTGTGCAAGGAAATACACATTTTGGTGTCCATGTGTGCAAGTTCACATAAGTGCAGGCGCACTAGTATGTGTGCACATATACAGATCCTTTTATGTATCAATCCTACTATAAATATCTAAGAATAATAGTTCTTTGTTATTTTCTGTTTTTACAGATGTGCTTTCTGATCAGTTTGCCAACACCTTTGGGAAATTATTATTTCCTATATTTTATAGATGATGGCTTCAAGGTTCACAAAGGTGAAATGACTAGCCCGAAACAGACCAGGTTCAGATATGAGGACTCTAAATCCTGTGCATATTTAATTTGCACAATGCAGCATACAGTGTGCGATTTCCACAGGGGAGCACACAGTGTGTGATTTCTACAGTGCAGCACACAGTGTGTGATTTTCACAATGCAGCACATAGTTTGTGATATCCAGTGTATCATACAGTATACAATTTCCACAATGCAGCACACAGTGTGCAATTTCCATAGTGCAGCATACAGTGTGCGATTTCCACAGGGGAGCACACAGTGTGTGATTTCTACAGTGCAGCACACAGTGTGTGATTTTCACAATGCAGCACATAGTTTGTGATATCCAGTGTATCATACAGTATACAATTTCCACAATGCAGCGCACAGTGTGCAATTTCCATAGTGCAGCACACAGTGTGGGGTTTCCACAGAGGACACATCACATTTTATAAAGCAATGGAGCTTGCTCCTTCACTTCCCGCAGGCATCATCAGGGAGATTTTTCCAGGCCATTCCAAGTACAATGGCACAACTGAAGATGCCTGCCACCGATCTCCCTCCCTCAGCATACTCTTCTGCACAGTGCAAGTCATCTTCCAGAACAGTATTTGCAGTGTTTCATGGTTTACTGCCAAAGCTATATTTTATCTCCTTCATTGACTGGCATATCCCTGACATACATAATTGCACCTGATAGAACATTTTTCAATAGATGTTTAATAGATTAATAAACAAAGCCAGGAATTAGTAAGCCACAATATAAATTACAAGAAAAGTGGATAACCCACATGTGATAGAGACACAAGGAAAGCCATGCTAAGTCTGGTTTCTAGACATTTAGGAAGAAATCTTTCCCTGGAGACATTTTTACTCTGATTTTTATATTGCCAAAATCCACTCAACAGAATTTACCATTTTCACCATTTTCTCATGGACTGTTCAGTGGTATCATGCTTATTTATATTGTCTACCAGCAAAAGGCCATTTGTGGCCCTTTTACTTTCTGCCTCTGTGAATTACTCTGGCTGCTTCTCACAACAGGGAATCACAGTGCTTGTCTGTCAGTGGCTGGCTCTCTCCACTCAGTACAACATGCTAGATTTTCATTCTTGCTGTTTGTAGCATGCTTCAGAACTCCCTTCCTTCTAAGGGAGCAACCTTGCTGTACCTGTGCTGTATGCGGCTTGTCTGGTGAGCCCCCTGGGTATCATATTGTGGCTCTCATGTGCTCACCATGTCTCTCATAGTATAAAAGTGTCTCCTCAAGACACTCTTGATCATTTGAGGGCACACACAGAGTGGAACTGTCATCTCAGGTAATTCCATTTTTAATTTTGGGGGACGGTCTATGAATTCTTTACACATGCACACAAAGGTAAGTACACCAACTCATGCACACACCTAAAGATTACACAGCGTATAGGTATTTAACATGCACTGGTGTTTTGCCTGCATGTATGTCTGTATGAGGATGCTAGATCCCCTGAACTGGAGTTACACAGTTGTGAGCTGCCATTTGGGTGTTAGGAATTGAACCCAGGTCCTCTGGAAGAGCAGTCAGTGCTCGCAACAACAGAACCATCTCTCCAGCCCCCTGTTTTTAGGTATTTAATGTGTTGCTCTTCTTTAAATTGTGTCTAAGTAACCACCACCAGGGAAGCTGTCATTCCTTCTATCTGTTATGAATGGGTTGCACACATGTATTTCCTACACTGGTGTGGCTCAGCTTTGTCTGTGACTAGCTCTTCATCTGAATGGGTTGGAAACAAAGACTGCCATAACAGAGGGGAAAACAAGACTTGTAAATATTCTGTGGAACTAAAGGAAGACAGAGAGGTGACTGCATGTCAGTCCTTCTTGGGTTTGGGAAAAGCTGAGATGATGCAGCCACCATGAGGGAGAATATTTTCAACTATAAGTACTTTTACAGGAACTTGGCCAATTTGGGGAATGCTTGGGAAATAAGTTAGGCTTAATATTAACTACCAGTAGCAATGTGATATTTTCCATTGTATAGAGAATCATGAATTGTTTAAAACCTACTAAGGAAAGAAATGCTCAGAATGTTAGAGGTATCTTCTGTGGTTTAGTTATGGATGGTTTTCAGTTTCTTCTTAGTTTCTTTGTGTTACTACAATACCCACACATTAGTGTCATGACCGAGAAAAGTCTTTTGTGACTTGACTGTTTCTACTTTCTGGACATCCTGCCTCTAAGTCCCTCTAAGGACATTTCCCAAAAACCAAGCCCTCATCCTGCTGTCTGACTTCCAACAAGCTCATAGCCTTACATCCATCTTTTGAAATCAATTTGTCCCATGGCTAGCCTTAAGGACTAATTTGATGCTGGTAGCTCCCAAAGTCGCTCAGAGTTCAAGGGGCTTCCCTTCTGGGGAACAAATAAATTTTTAAATAGAACATTTTTTCAACTTTCCCTCCATACCTCCATAACGACCTACAAACTCAGGGCTCTAGAAAACAAGACTTTCTTTAAATAAGGGGATGTAGTCTGTGTAGCTGTCATCAAGCCTAGTTCATACTGTTCCTCTTTACCTTTATCCTGAGGCAGCTCACTGCAGCCTTGTGTTCTCACACACTCGGGGAATAAACAGACGTTCTAAAAGAAGATGCTTTCTAAATATTTCGAGAGCCATATGGTGAGGAGAAGGGGGTGTGGAAAGTAAGCCCCAGGGCTTCAGTTGTAGACCTCCTATGAGTCAGTCTTGACTGTCTTTATCATGTCCAAACTTTAAAACCTACCTTCTCTGAGGATGATGAACTGAGGCATGAGCAATCTAGGAGCAGGCCCAAGGTGCCAAGCTTACAGCTTTGACCCTCATTGCAAGAATGGCATTTCACGGCTCCTGTAAACATTCTTCTAAGCACCTTGCAAATGTTCCCTGCAAGATTCTAGAAGGAAGAGGAGCTTGCTTTCCTGAAGTCAGTTCAGGTTGATGCTGAAGAGTGTTGAAGTTAGGTGAGGAATGTGGGCCTGGTCTTTCATTCAGCACCTTCTGCTCTTTTCACTTTTCCTTTGTAAAAGAATTTCTTTCTGATGTGTGTGCAAGCACATGCATGCCTGTGCAGGTGAGTGTGTGGTTAGTTACTTATGGAATCCAGAAGAGGGTGTTGGATCCTCTGGAGCTAGGGATACAGGTGTTGTGAGCTGCCTATTGTAGATGCTGGAAACTGACCTCAGGTCCTCTGCAAGAGCAGCAAGCACTTTTAATGGCTGACTCTCCAGCCCATGGACTTTTCATTTCTGTGTAAGACATCTCCAGACCCCAGTGTAGAATAGCAAACACAAATGGACCTATTTCTAAAGCCCTGCACCCCATGGTTTCTCTTTGCTCTCACCTAAACTCCCACCTAAAGCCAAACCCAAACAGGTCAGACAGCCTGTGTTCTCCCCCTTAGAGTAACTAATTCCTTCTTCCTCCTGCTATCCCTGTTCTCTGGCATTTATCGCCCGTATCTCTCACACTTTATATGCCCTATAAAGTTATTCTCCTTAAATGTAAATTTTATGTCTCCCAAAGAGACCATAAATTCCTAGGGGTCAGGAACCAAATCTTACAGAATCACAGAATTAGAAAAGTAATAGTTTGTAAAATTCTCTTAAAAAAAAAAAAAGAGGCTAAACTCATTTCAGAAGGAACCTAATTTGTAATCCCAACCTCTCTGACTGAGACTTAATCTCTCAAGGTCCAAAAGAGAAAAGAAAAACTAGATATTGCCATGGCACAATTCATTAGTGAACTACTGGCAGGGGCTACAACCTGTTTCCTGGTTGTCATTCAAAGACCACCTTTACTAGGGAAACCCTCGGTCTTTTGTGCCTTCCTTCAGTATCACTCTTTGTCTTAACCCTGGTGCAGAAAACCTGGGCAAACCTTCTGATTTGTAGAATTATGCCAGAAGAGCTTGTATCATGCGAAGTGGTAGGACCTGATGTCAGGTGCCAGGTACCAAAGGATAAGGGCAGCATCTGTAGTGAGTCCACGCATTCTGGAGTTCACATTGGAGGTGAGGCCTTTGAGATGTGATTGGGTCATCTGTGCCCTTATACAAAGCATCCTTCACCCCTTGCACCATGTGAAGACCAAGTGAAGATATGCCCTCACTAGGCATGAAATCTGCAGTTGCTTTGGTCTGGAATTTGCAACTAGAATGGTGAGACAACCATTTCTGTTGTTGACAAGCCATTGAGTTAATGAATGGACTAAGAGTACCATGATTTTAAATGCACAAAAAGAGAGACACATGCCAGTCACCAAATTCTGCTGGGATGTGATGAAGCATATCATAGCCTTTTAATCTCTTTAGCTCATATCTGTAAATCATATGACTGAAGATGGAAGGAATTAACTCCATGGCAGTAGTTCTCAACCTGTGAGTCATGACTGCGTTGGGAGTGGTAC